>NC_090921.1:46032194-46660218 GCF_040938575.1 Ambystoma mexicanum
ACGTTGTCAAGTGGAAACCTTTAATATATGAAAACAGCTCAGTCAGTGATAAAGGAAAGGCCAGTAAAGGATTAATTACAGACCGCAGTGGTCATATGCTGCCATATTTAAAGATGGTTTGAACCAATCGACTAAATACAGATGTATATATATATATACATATAAACAAAAGGGTACCGTCGGCAGTTGATTGGGTAGCACTAAACACATGGCAGCTGTACACAGACAAAAATGTGTCTGTCTAGAACATTATTTTACTGAGAAAATGTCAACACGAAAAGGAGAAAAGCACAATTAGTTGTGCCACTCTAGGCATTTTTTCACATTAAAATCACAACATTATTGGTTAAAAACATTAGACTGCAACTCCATGGTGTTCACCTGCATGCATTACAATAGTCTCTCAGGTCAGCCATGTTTGAATAGGTCACTAGCCAGTTAAATATTCATGCAATGGTGTGTAAATAGCATGAAAGTCAAACTGCATAAAAATATATCTGCTGTCATTCTATCGTAAAATCTGAAAATACACCCTTGCTTATACATGCGAAATTTTTACATTACAAGCATTCATCAGATGTGCTCCACTATTGCACGCTGCATAGTAAAATGTGCTATATGTTGGACATGTGAAAGTGACCGCACTGCCGCCACGTTGGAATAAGGAAAGCTACGGCATAACATTCAAATGCAAAGTGCATCGCAGCAATAGCAGCACTAAAATCACAGAATCTGAAATCTTAAAAGATGAGCAAGAATGAAGTGCAAAAGGCATCCTGCAAGAACAGAATGGCATAAAGTGCTAAATGCACATGCAAAGCTGATACCTGGGGGAAAAATGCCAAATACCCGTGAGAATGTGGGATGTCATGCCTGACATCGATATCACCACATTGCCAGGTATGTCACATTACTGGAAGAGTGATAAAATCAGCAGGTGTCATAAAGTGCATTGTGCATGCATACAGACGTACACTAGGAATTGAAAAATAAAAATGTGTATGGGTAGCACATTAAAAGTGCAAATTGCATCCCAGAGGGAATAGCAGCAAATAGTCATCAACTATGAGTTTAGACAATTGGCAAATCTAAAGTGCATAATGCTTATTTATAGAGCAAATTACTATAAAATGCTCAAGGCATGTGAAAAACATTTGCCTGTATAGAGTACCCGATACCATGAATCCAAAAGAGAATGACTGGGACAAAAATACCTATTTTACTTTGAGGTGCCCAATATAACAGGTAAACCTGAGAGTATGGCAAAAAACAAAGTGCCACAAGAAACATGGCCATGATGTTGAATGCCTCCGAGCCATGGTATCAAATCGAAGAAGATATACATGAATTGTACAGGGGACCAGAGTGCACCCCTTCCATTCAGTGCTGGTTATGTTTAAGGTCGTCTGGAGGGTGGAATCTTGAGAATCCTATTGGCTGCTGGACCAAGGTGATATATGCCTGGCTTTGGAGTGCCACACTGTAGGCTACACCCCTCCCGCACTGTGGGTGTTTGGAAGTTAGCAGGTTCCCTGCAAACCTAATGACTACAGCTATCATAATTCCTTGCAGCAGAATCAACATTGATTGATTACTCCTGCACTAGCTCTTTGCTGCTAGTGAGACGACCTCCCTGATGAGGTGATCAGCACAGAAACTGGTCGAAGGAGAACATCAGTAGCTGGGGGGGGGTGAATTGTGCAGGGAACCAGAGTGCACCCCTTCCATTCACTGCTGATTATGTTTAAGGTACTCTGGAGGATGGATGCTCCAGGGTCCTATTGGCTGCTGCACCAAAGTGATATATGCCTGGCTTTGGAGTGCCACCCTGTGGGCTACTACCCTCCCTCCGCAACTGTGGGTGTTTGGGAGTGAGCAGGTGCCCTCCCAAACTGATGACTATAGCTACCATAATTCCTTGCAGCAGAATCAATATGGATTAATTACACCTATACTGGCTCTTTGTTGCAAGTGAGACGGCCTCCCTGATGATGTGATAAGCAGAGAAAGCATTTGAGGGGAACATCAGTACCTGTGGCGACGGTAGTGTCTCTCTCTCCTTCCCCCAACCCCCACTCATGCCCCGTGTGTCTCTCTCCCTCCCCCCCAATGCCCCGTGTGTCTCTCCCCCTCCCGCCCACCCCCCGCTCATGCCCCATGTGTCTCTCCCCCTCCCGCCCACCCCCGCTCATGCCCCGCGTGTCTCTCCCCTTCCCCCACCCCCGTTCTTGTCCCGTGTGTCTTTCCCCCTCCCGCTCACCCCCGCTCTTGTCCCGTGTTTTTCCCCCTCCCGGCCACCCCGGCTCTTGCCCCGTGTCTCTTTCCCCCTCCCGCCCACCCCAGCTCTTGCCCCGTGTCTCTTTCCCCCTCCCGCCCACCCCCGCTCTTGCCCCGTGTATCTTTCCCCTTCCCGCCCACCCCCGCTCTTGCCCCGTGTCTCTTTCCCCTTCCCGCTCTTGCCCCTTGTCTCTTTCCCCCTCCCGTCCACCCCCGTTCTTGCCCTGTGACTCTTTCCCCCTCCCGCCCACCCCCGATCTTGGCCCGTGTCTCTTTCCCCCTCCCGCCCACCCCCGCTCTTGCCCCGTGTCTCTTTCCCCCTCCCGCCCACCCCTGCTCTTGCCCCGTGTCTCTTTCCCCCTCCGCCCACCCCCGCTCTTGCCCCGTTTCTCTTTCCCCCTCCCACCCACCCCCGCTCTTGCCCCGTGTGTCTCTCTCCCTCCCCCCACCCATGCCCCGTGTGTCTCTCCCCCTCCCGCCCAACCCCGGCTCATGCCCCGTGTGTCTCTCCCCCTCCCGCTCACCCCCGCTCATGCCCCGCGTGTCTCTCCCCTTCCCCCACCCCCCGTTCTTGCCCCATGTGTCTTTCCCCCTCCCGTTCACCCCCGCTCTTGCCCCGTGTGTTTCCCCCTCCCGGCCACCCCGGCTCTTGCCCCGTGTCTCTTTCCCCCTCCCGCCCACCCCAGCTCTTGCCCCGTGTCTCTTTCCCCCTCCTGCCCACCCCCGCTCTTGCCCTGTGTATCTTTCCCCTTCCTGCCCACCCCCGCTCTTGCCCTGTGTCTCTTTCCCCCTCCCGCTCTTGCCCCGTGTCTCTTTCCCCCTCCCGCCCACCCCTGTTCTTGGCCCGTGTCTCTTTCCCCCTCCCGCCCACCCCCGCTCTTGCCCCGTGTCTCTTTCCCCCTCTGCCCACCCCCGCTCTTGCCCCGTGTCTCTTTCCGCCTCCCACCCACCCCCGCTCTTGCTCCGTGTCTCTTTCCCCATCCCGCCCGCCCCCGCTCTTGCCCCCTCCCGCCCACCCCCGCTCTTGCCCCGTGTCTCTTTCCCCCTCCCGCCCACCCCCGCTCTTGCCCAGTGTCTCTTTCCCCCTCCCGCCCACCCCCGCTCTTGCCCCATGTCTCTTTCCCCCTCCCGGCCACCCCCGCTCTTGCCCCGCTCGTGCCCCGCTCGTCTCTCCCAACTGCCCACCCCCCGCTCTTGCCCAGTGTGTCTCTCCCACACCGTGTGTCTCTACCACCCGCTGCTCATGTCTGTGTGTTTCTCCCCACCCGCCGCCCACCCCCCGCTCATGTCCGTGTGTCTCTCCCCACCTGCCGCCCACCCCCCGCTCATGTCCGTGTGTCTCTCCCCACCCCCGCTCATGTCCGTGTGTCTCTCCCCACCCGCCGCCCACCCCCCGCTCATGTCCGTGTGTCTCTCCCCACCTGCCGCCCACCCCCGCTCATGTCCGTGTGTCTCTCCCCACCCCTGCTCATGTCCGTGTGTCTCTCCCCACCCGCCGCCCACCCCCCGCTCATGCCCCGTGTGTGTCTCCCCCGCTCATGTCCGTGTGTCTCTCCCCACCCGCCGCCCACCCCCCACTCATGTCCCGTGTGTCTCTCTCCCTCCCCCCCACCCCCGCTCATGCCCCGTGTGTCTCTCTCCCTCCTGCCCCCCCTGCTCATGCCCCATGTGTCTCTCTCTCCTTCCCCCTACCCCCCGCTCATGCCCCGTGTGTCTCTCTCCCTCCCCCCCACCCATGCCCCGTGTGTCTCTCCCCCTCCCGTCCACCCCTGCTCTTGCCCCGCGTGTCTCTCCCCCTCCCACCCACCCCCCGCTCATGCCCCGCGTGTCTCTCCCCTTCCCCCACCCCCCGCTCTTGCCCCATGTGTCTTTCCCCCTCCTGCCCACCCCCGCTCTTGCCCCGTGTGTCTTTCCCCCTCCCGCCCACCCCGCTCTTGCCCTGTGTGTCTTTCCCCCTCCTGCCCACCCCCGTTCTTGCCCCGTGTGTCTTTCCCCCTCCCGCCCACCCCCGCTCTTGCCCCGTATCTTTCCATCTCCCTCCCGCCCCTGCTCTTGCCCCCTCCCTCCCACCCCGCTCATGCCCCATGTGTCTCTCTCTCCTTCCCCCCACCCCGGTTCATGCCCCGTGTGTCTCTCTCCCTCCCCCCCACCCATGCCCCGTGTGTCTTTACCCCTCCAGTCCACCCCTGTTCTTGCCCCGCGTGTCTCTCACCCTCCCACCCACCCCCCGCTCATGCCCCGCGTGTCTCTCCCCTTCCCCCACCCCCCGCTCTTGCCACGTGTGTCTTTCCCCCTCCTGCCTACCCCCGCTCTGCCCCGTGTCTCTTTCCCCCTCCCGCCCACCCCCGCTCTTGCCCCGTGTATCTTTCCCCTTCCCGCCCACCCCCACTCTTGCCCCGTGTCTCTTTCCCCCTCCCGCTCTTGCCCCGTGTCTCTTTCCCCCTCCCGCCCACCCCTGTTCTTGCCCTGTGTCTCTTTCCCCCTCCCGCCCACCCCCGATCTTGGCCCGTGTCTCGTTCCCCGTCCCGCCCACCCCCGTTCTTGCCCCGTGTCTCTTTCCCCCTCCCGCCCACCCCCGCTCTTGCCCCGTGTCTCTTTCCCCCTCCGCCCACCCCCGCTCTTGCCCCGTGTCTCTTTCCCCCTCCCACCCACCCCCGCTCTTGCCCCGTGTCTCTTTCCCCCTCCCGCCCACCCCCGCTCTTGCCCCCTCCCGCCCATCCCCGCTCTTGCCCCGTGTCTCTTTCCCCCTCCCGCCCACCCCCGCTCTTGACCCGTGTCTCTTTCCCCTCCCCCTCCCGCCCACCCCCGCTCTTGCCCCATGCCTCTTTCCCCCTCCCGGCCACCCCCGCTCTTGCCCCGCACGTGCCCCGCTCGTCTCTCCCAACCGCCCACCCCCCGCTCTTGCCCCGTGTGTCTCTACCACCCGCTGCTCATGTCTGTGTGTTTCTCCCCACCCGCCGCCCACCCCCCGCTCATGTCCGTGTGTCTCTCCCCACCTGCCGCCCACCCCCCGCTCATGTCTGTGTGTCTCTCCCCACCCCCGCTCATGTCCGTGTGTCTCTCCCCACCCGCCGCCCACCCCCCGCTCATGTCCGTGTGTCTCTCCCCACCTGCCGCCCATCCCCGCTCATGCCCGTGTGTCGCTCCCCGCCCCTGCTCATGTCCGTGTGTCTCTCCCCACCCGCTGCCCACCCCCCACTCATGTCCCGTGTGTCTCTCTCCCTCCCCCCCACCCCCGATCATGCCCCGTGTGTCTCTCCCCCTCCTGCCCCCCTGCTCATGCCCCATGT
Organism: Ambystoma mexicanum; assembly: GCF_040938575.1. Taxonomy (NCBI): domain Eukaryota; kingdom Metazoa; phylum Chordata; class Amphibia; order Caudata; family Ambystomatidae; genus Ambystoma; species Ambystoma mexicanum. The sequence goes on from NC_090921.1 coordinate 46,037,762, forward strand.
GTCTCTCTCTCCTTCCCCCCACCCCCCGCTCATGCCCCGTGTGTCGCTCTCCCTCCCCCCCACCCATGCCCCGTGTGTCTCTCCCCCTCCCGTCCACCCCTGCTCTTGCCCCGCGTGTCTCTCCCCCTCCCACCCACACCCCGCTCATGCCCCGCGTGTCTCTCCCCTTCCCCCACCCCCCGCTCTTGCCCCGTGTGTCTTTCCCCCTCCTGCCCACCCCTGCTCTTGCCCCGTGTGTCTTTCCCCCTCCCGCCCACCCCGCTCTTGCCCTGTGTGTCTTTCCCCCTCCTGCCCACCCCCGCTCTTGGCCATGTGTCTTTCCCCCTCCCGCCCACCCCCGCTCTTGCCCCGTGTCTTTTCATCTCCCTCCCGCCCCTGCTCTTGCCCCCTCCCTCCCACCCCGCTCTTGCCCCGTGTCTTTCTCCCTCCCTCCCACCCCCGCTCTTGCCCGTGTCTTTCACCCTCCAGCCCACCCCCGCTCTTGCCCCGTGTCTTTCACCCTCCAGCCCACCCCTGCTCTTGTCCCGTGTCTTTCACCCTCCCGCCCACCCCCGCTCTTGCCCCGTGTCTTTCACCCTCCCACCCACCCCCGCTCTTGCCCCGTGTGTCTCTCCCCCTCCATCCCACCCCCGCTCTTGCCCCGTGTCTTTCACCCTCCCACCCACCCCGCTCTTGCCCCGTGTCTTTCACCCTCCCGCCCACCCCCGCTCTTGCCCTGTGTCTTTCACCCTCCCGCCCACCCCTGCTCTTGCCCCGTGTCTTTCACCCTCCCGCCCACCCCTGCTCTTGCCCCGTGTCTTTCACACTCCCGCCCACCCCCGCTCTTGCCCCGTGTCTTTCCCCCTCCGGGCCCACCCCGCTCTTGCCCCGTGTCTTTCACCCTCCCGCCCACCCCCGCTCTTGCCCCGTGTCTATCACCCTCCCGCCCACCCCCGCTCTTGCCCCGTGTCTTTCACCCTCCTGCCCACCCCCGCTCTTGCCCGGTGTCTTTCACCCTCCCGCCGACCCCCGCTCTTGCCCCGTGTCTTTCCCCCTCCCGCCCACCCCCGTTCTTGCCCCGTGTCTTTCCCCCTCCCGCCCACCCCCGCCCTTGCCCCGTGTCTTTCCCACTCCCGCCCACCCCCGCCCTTGCCCCGTGTCTTTCCCCCTCCCGCCCACCCCCGCTCTTGCCCCGTGTCTTTCCCCCTCCCGCCCACCCCCGCTCTTGCCCCGTGTCTTTCTCCCTCCCGCCCACCCCCGCTCTTGCCCCGTGTCTTTCCCCCTCCGGCCCACCCCCGCCCTTGCCCCGTGTCTTTCCCACTCCCGCCCACCCCCGCCCTTGCCCCTGTGTCTTTCCCCCTCCCGCCCACCCCTGCTTTTGCCCCGTGTCTTTCCCCCTTCCGCCCACCCCCGCTCTTCCCCCTTGTCTTTCCCCCTCCCGCTCATCCCCGCTCTTGCCCCGTGTCTCTTCCCCCTCCCACCCACCTCCGCTCTTGCCTCATGTCTCTTTCCCCCTCCCGCCCACCCCCGCTCTTGCCCTGTGTCTCTTTCCCCCTCTCGCCCACCCCCGCTCTTGCCCCGTGTCTCTTACCCCCTCCCGCCCACCCCTGCTCTTGCCCCGCGTGTCTATCACCCTCCCGCCCACCCCCGCTCTTGCCCCGCGTGTCTGTCGAACACTCCCGCCCACCCCCGCTCTTGCCCCGCGTGTCTATCCACCTCCCGCCCACCCCCGCTCTTGCCCCGTGTGTCTATCCCCCTGCCGCCCACCCCCGCTCTTTCCCCGCGTGTCTATCCCCCTCCCGCCCCCCCCCGCTCTTGCCCCGCGTCTCTTTCCCCCACCCACCGCCGTACTTGCCCCGTGTCTTTCCTCCTCCCTCCCACCCCCGCTCTTGCCCCGTGTCTTTCACCCTCCAGCCCACCCCCTCTCTTGCCCCGTGTCTTTCACCCTCCCGCCCACCCCCGCTCTTGCCCCGTGTCTTTCACCCTCCCACCCACCCCCGCTCTTGCCCCGTGTGTCTCTCCCCCTCCATCCCCCCCCGCTCTTGCCCCGTGTCTTTCTACCTCCCGCCCACCCCCGCTCTTGCCCCGTGTCTTTCCCCTCCCGCCCACCCCCGCTCTTGCCCCGTGTCTTTCCCCCTCCGGGCCCACCCCGCTCTTGCCCCGTGTCTTTCACCCTCCCGCCCACCCCCGCTCTTGCCCCGTGTCTATCACCCTCCCGCCCACCCCCGCTCTTGCCCCGTGTCTTTCACCCTCCTGCCCACCCCCGCTCTTGCCCGGTGTCTTTCACCCTCCCGCCGACCCCCGCTCTTGCCCCGTGTCTTTCCCCCTCCCGCCCACCCCCGTTCTTGCCCCGTGTCTTTCCCCCTCCCGCCCACCCCTGCCCTTGCCCCGTGTCTTTCCCACTCCCGCCCACCCCCGCCCTTGCCCCGTGTCTTTCCCCCTCCCGCCCACCCCCGCTCTTGCCCCGTGTCTTTCCCCCTCCCGCCCACCCCCGCTCTTGCCCCGTGTCTTTCTCCCTCCCGCCCACCCCCGCTCTTGCCCCGTGTCTTTCCCCCTCCGGCCCACCCCCGCCCTTGCCCCGTGTCTTTCCCACTCCCGCCCACCCCCGCCCTTGCCCTGTGTCTTTCCCCCTCCCGCCCACCCCTGCTTTTGCCCCGTGTCTTTCCCCCTTCCGCCCACCCCCGCTCTTCCCCCTTGTCTTTCCCCCTCCCGCTCATCCCCGCTCTTGCCCCGTGTCTCTTCCCCCTCCCACCCACCTCCGCTCTTGCCTCATGTCTCTTTCCCCCTCCCGCCCACCCCCGCTCTTGCCCTGTGTCTCTTTCCCCCTCTCGCCCACCCCCGCTCTTGCCCCGTGTCTCTTACCCCCTCCCGCCCACCCCTGCTCTTGCCCCGCGTGTCTATCACCCTCCCGCCCACCCCCGCTCTTGCCCCGCGTGTCTGTCGAACACTCCCGCCCACCCCCGCTCTTGCCCCGCGTGTCTATCCACCTCCCGCCCACCCCCGCTCTTGCCCCGTGTGTCTATCCCCCTGCCGCCCACCCCCGCTCTTTCCCCGCGTGTCTATCCCCCTCCCGCCCCCCCCCGCTCTTGCCCCGCGTCTCTTTCCCCCACCCACCGCCGTACTTGCCCCGTGTCTTTCCTCCTCCCTCCCACCCCCGCTCTTGCCCCGTGTCTTTCACCCTCCAGCCCACCCCCTCTCTTGCCCCGTGTCTTTCACCCTCCCGCCCACCCCCGCTCTTGCCCCGTGTCTATCACCCTCCCACCCACCCCCGCTCTTGCCCCGTGTGTCTCTCCCCCTCCATCCCCCCCGCTCTTGCCCCGTGTCTTTCTACCTCCCGCCCACCCCCGCTCTTGCCCCGTGTCTTTCCCCCTCCCGCCCACCCCCGCTCTTGCCCCGTGTCTTTCCCCCTTCCGCCCACCCCCGCTCTTCCCCCTTGTCTTTCCCCCTCCTGCCCACCCCCGCTCTTGCCCCGTGTCTCTTCCCCCTCCCGCCCACCTCCGCTCTTGCCTCATGTCTTTTTCCCCCTCCCGCCCACCCCCGCTCTTGCCCTGTGTCTCTTTCCCCCTCCCGCCCACCCCCGCGTCTCTTTCCCCCTCCCGCCCACCCCCACTCTTGCCCCGTGTGTCTTTCACTCTCCCACCCACCCCCGCTCTTGCCCCGTGTCTTTCACCCTCTTGCCCACCCCTGCTCTTGCCCCGCGTGTCTATCACCCTCCCGCCAGCCCCGCTCTTGCCCCGCATGTCTATCACCCTCCTGCCCACCCCCGCTCTTGCCCCGCGTGTCTATCGAACACTCCCGCCCACCCCCGCTCTTGCCCCGCGTGTCTATCCCCCTCCCGCCCACCCCCGCTCTTGCCCCGCGTGTCTAGCCCCCTCCCGCCAACCACCGCTCTTGCCCCGCGTGTCTATCCCCCTCCCGCCCACCCCCGCTCTTGCCCCGCGTCTCTTTCCCCACCCACCCCCGCTCTTGCCCCGTGTCTTTCCCCCTCCCTCCCACCCCCGCTCCTACCCCGTGTCTTTCTCCCTCCCGCCCACCCCTGCTCTTGCCCTGTGTCTTTCTCCCTCCTGCCCACCCCCACTCTTGCCCCGTGTCTTTCACCCTCCCGCCCACCCCTGCTCTTGCCCCGTGTCTTTCACCCTCCCACCCACCCCCGCTCTTGCCCTGTGTCCTTCACCCTCCCGCCCACCCCCGCTCTTGCCCCGTGTCTTTCCCCCTCCGGCCCACCCCCGCTCTTGCCCCGTGTCTTTCACCCTCCCGCCCACCCCCGCTATTGCCCCGTGTCTTTCACCCTCCCGCCCACCCACGCTCTTGCCCCGTGTCTTTCAGCCTCCCACCCACCCCTGCTCTTGCCCCCTCCCTCCCACCCCCGCTCTTGCCCCGTGTCTTTCTCCCTCCCGCCCACCCCCGCTCTTGCCCGTGTCTTTCACCCTCCAGCCCACCCCCACTCTTGCCCCGTGTCTTTCACCCTCCAGCCCACCCCCGCTCTTACCCCGTGTCTTTCACCCTCCCGCCCACCCCCGCTCTTGCCCCGTGTCTTTCACCCTCCCACTCACCCCCGCTCTTGCCCTGTGTGTCTCTACCCCTCCCACCCACCCCCGCTCTTGCCCCGTGTCCTTCACTCTCCCGCCCACCCCCGCTCTTGCCCCGTGTCTTTCACCCTCCCGCCCACCCCCGCTCTTGCCCCGTGTCTTTCACCCTCCCACTCACCCCCGCTCTTGCCCCGTGTGTCTCTACCCCTCCCACCCACCCCCGCTCTTGCCCCGTGTCCTTCACTCTCCCGCCCACCCCCGCTCTTGCCCCGTGTCTTTCACCCTCCCACCCACCCCCGCTCTTGCCCCGTGTCTTTCACCCTCCCGCCCACCCCTGCTCTTGCCCTGTGTCTTTCGGCCTCCCGCCCACCCCCGCTCTTGCCCCGTGTCTTTCACCCTCCTGCCCACCCCCGCTCTTGCCCCGTGTCTTTCACCCTCCCGCCCACCCCCGCTCTTGCCCCGTGTCTGTCCCTGTTGCCTCCCACCCCCCGCTCATGCCCCGTGTCCGTCTCCTGTTGCCCCTCACCCTCCGCTCACGCCCCGTGTCTGTGTCCTGTTGCCCCCCACCTCCCGCTCATGCCCCGTGTCTGTCTCCTGTTGCCTTCCACCCCCCTCTCCTGCCCCGTGTCTATCTCTGTTGTTCCCTCCACCCCCCGCTCATGCCCTGTGTCTATCTCCTGTTCCCCCCACCCCCCGCTCATGCCCGGTGTCTCTATCCTGTTGCCCCCCACCCCCTGCTCATGTCCCATGTCTGTCTCCTGTTGCCCCCCCACTCATGCCCCGTGTGTCTCTCTCCCTCCCGCCCACCCCTGCTCTTGCCCCGTGTCTTTCACCCTCCAGCCCACCCCCGCTCTTGCCCCGTGTCTTTCACCCTCCCGCCCACCCCTGCTCTTGCCCCGTGTCTTTCAATCTCCCGCACACCCCTGCTCTTGCCCCATGTCTTTCACCCTCCCGCCCACCCCCGCTCTTGCCCCGTGTCTTTCCCCCTCCCGCCCACCCCCGCTCTTGCCCTGTGTCTTTCACCCTCACGCCCACCCCCGCTCTTGCCCCGTGTCTTTCACCCTCCTGCCCACCCACGCTCTTGCCCTGTGTCTTTCAGCCTCCCACCCACCCCCGCTCTTGCCCCGTGTCTTTCCCCCTCCCGCCCACCCCCGCTCTTGCCCCGTGTCTTTCCCCCTCCCGCCGACCCCTGCCCTTGCCCTGTATCTTTCCCCCTCCCGCCCACCCCCCTCTTGCCCGTGTCTTTCCCTCTCCCGCCCACCCCTGCTCTTGCCGCGTGTCTTTCCCCCTCCCGCCCACCCCCGCTCTTGCCCCGTGTCTCTTCCCCCTCCCGCCCACCTCCGCTCTTGCCTCGTGTCTCTTTCCCCCTCCCGCCCACCCCTGCTCTTGCCCCGTGTCTCTTTCCCCCTCCCGCCCACCCACGCTCTTGCCCCGTGTCTTTCAGCCTCCCACCCACCCCCGCTCTTGCCCCGTGTCTTTCCCCCTCCCGCCCACCCCCGCTCTTGCCCCGTGTCTTTCCCCCTCCCGCCCACCCCCGCTCTTGCCCCGTGTCTTTCCCCCTCCCGCCCACCCCTGCCCTTGCCCTGTATCTTTCCCCCTCCCGCCCACCCCCCTCTTGCCCCGTGTCTTTCCCTCTCCCGCCCACCCCTGCTCTTGCCGCGTGTCTTTCCCCCTCCCGCCCACCCCCGCTCTTGCCCCGTGTCTCTTCCCCCTCCCGCCCACCTCCGCTCTTGCCTCGTGTCTCTTTCCCCCTCCCGCCCACCCCTGCTCTTGCCCCGTGTCTCTTTCCCCCTCCCGCCCACCCCCGCTCTTGCCCCGTGTGTCTTTCACCCTCCCGCCAACCCCCGCTCTTGCCCCGTGTCTTTCACCCTCTTGCCCACCCCCGCTCTTGCCCCGCGTGTCTATCACCCTCCCGCCCAGCCCTGCTCTTGCCCCGCGTGTCTATCACCCTCCCGCCCACCCCCGCTCTTGCCCCGCGTGTCTATCACCCTCCCCCCACCCCTGCTCTTGCCCCGCGTGTCTATCGAACCCTCCCGCCCACCCCCGCTCTTGCCCCGTGTGTCTATCCGACCTCCCGCCCACCCCCGCTCTTGCCCCGCGTGTCTATCCCCCTCCCGCCCACCTCCGCTCTTGCCTTGTGTCTCTTTCCCCCTCCCGCCCACCCCCGCTCTTGCCCCGTGTCTCTTTCCCCCTCCCGCCCACCCCCGCTCTTGCCCCGTGAATCTTTCCCCCTCCCGCCCACCCCCGCTCTTGCCCCGTGTGTCTTTCACCCTCCTGCCCACCCCCGCTCTTGCCCCGTGTCTTTCACCCTCTTGCCCACCCCTGCTCTTGCCCCGCGTGTCTATCACCCTCCCGCCCAGCCCCGCTCTTACCCCGCGTGTCTATCACCCTCCCGCCCACCCACGCTCTTGCCCCGCGTGTCTATCAATCTCCCGCCCACCCCCGTTCTTGCCCAGCGTGTCTAGCGAACCCTCCCGCCCACCCCCGCTCTTGCCCTGCGTGTCTATCCCCCTCCCGCCCACCCCCGCTCTTGCCCCGCGTGTCTATCCCCCTCCCGCCCACCCCCGCTCTTGCCCTGCGTTTCTTTCCCCCGCCCACCCCCGCTCTTGCCCCGTGTCTTTCCCCCTCCCTCCCACCCCTGCTCTTGCCCCGTGTCTTTCTCCCTCCCCGCCCACCCCCGCTCTTGCCCCGTGTCTTTCTCCCTCCCGCCCACCCCCGCTCTTGCCCCTTGTGTCTCTCTCCCTCCCTCCCACCCCCAGCTCATGCCCCGTGTGTCTCTCTACCTCCCACCCACCCCGCTCATGCCCCGTGTGTCTCTCTCCCCTTCCCCCACCCCCCGCTCATGCCCCATGTCTGTCTTCTGTTCCCCCCGCTCATGCCCCGTGTCTGTCTCCTGTTCTCTCCACACCCCGCTCATGCCCCATGTCTGTGTCCTGTTCCCCCCACCCCTCGCTCATGCCCCGTGTCTGTCTCCTGTTCCCCCCACCCCCCGCTCATGCCCCGTGTCTGTCTCCTGTTGCCCCTCACTCCCCGCTCATGCCCCGTGTCTCTCCTGTTGCCCCCCACCCCCCGCTCATGCCCCGTGTCTCTCCTGTTGCCCCCCACCCCCTGCTCATGCCCCGTGTCTGTCTCCTGTTGCCCCCCACCCCCTGCTCATGCCCCGTGTCTGTCTCCTGTTGCCCCTCACCCCCCGCTCATGCCCCGTGTCTGTCTCCTGTTGCCCCTCACCCCCCGCTCATGCCCCGTGTCTGTCTCCTGTTGACCCCCACCTCCCGCTCATGCCCCGTGTCTGCCTCCTGTTGCCTTCCACCCCCCACTCCTGCCCCGTGTCTATCTCTGTTGTTCCCCCCTCCCCCGCTCATGCCCTGTGTCTGTCTCCTGTTCCCCCCACCCCCGCTCATGCCCCGTGTCTCTCTCCTGTTGCCCCCCACCCCCTGCTCATGCCCCGTGTCTGTCTCCTGTACCCCCCACCCCCGCTCATGCTCGTGTCTGTCTCCTGTACCCCCCCACCCCCCGCTCATGCCCTGTGTCTCTCTCCTGTTGCCCCCCACCCCCTGCTCATGCCCCGTGTCTGTCTCCTATACCCCCCACCCCCCGCTCATGCCCCATGTCTCTCTCCTGTTGCCCCCCACTACCCCGCTCATGCCCCATGTCTGTCTTCTGTACCCCCCACCCCGCTCATGCCCCGTGTCTGTCTCCTGTTCCCCCCACTCCCCGCTCATGCCCCATGTCTGTCTCCTCTTGCTCCCACCCATGCCCCGTGTCTGTCTCCTGTACCCCCCCACTCCGCGCTCATGCCCGTGTCTCTCTGCTGTTGCCCCCCCACACCCCCGCTCATGCCCCGTGTCTGTCTCCTGTTGCCCCCCACCCCCTCGCTCATGCCCCGTGTCTGTCTCCTGTTCTCCCCACCCCCGCTCATGCCCCGTGTCTGTCTCCTGTTCCTCCCACCCCCGCTCATGCCCTGTGTCTGTCTCCTGTTGCCCCCCACCCCCCGCTCATGCCCCGTGTCTGTCTCCTGTTCTCCCCACCCCCCGCTCATTCTCCGTGTCTGTCTCCTGTTCCCCCACCCCCTACTCATGCCCCGTGTCTGTCTCCTGTTGCCCCCCCGCTAATGCCCCGTGTCTGTCTCCTGTTGCCCCCCACCCCCCGCTCATGCCCCGTGTCTGTCTCCTGTTGCCCCCCACCCCCGCTCATGCCCTGCGTCTGTCTCCTGTTGCCCTCCACCCCATGCTCATGCCCTGTGTCTGTCTCTGTTGTTCCCCCACCCCCGCTCATGCCCCGTGTCTGTCTCCTGTTCCCCCCACCCCCCACTCATGCCCCGTGTCTCTCTCCTGTTGCCCCCCACCCCGCTCATGCCCCGTGTCTGTCTCCTGTACCCCCTCCCCCGCTCATGCCCCGTGTCTGTCTCCTGTACCCCCACCCCCCACTCATGCCCTGTGTCTGTCTCCTGTTCCCCCCACCCCCGCTCATGTCCCGTGTCTCTCTCCTGTTGCCCCCCACCCCCGCTCATGCCCCGTGTCTGTCTCCTGTACCCCCTCCCCCGCTCATGCCCCGTGTCTGTCTCCTGTACCCCCACCCCCCACTCATGCCCTGTGTCTGTCTCCTGTTCCCCCCACCCCCGCTCATGTCCCGTGTCTCTCTCCTGTTGCCCCCCAGCCCCCGCTCATGCCCCGTGTCTGTCTCCTGTACCCCCCCACCCCACGCTCATGCTCCGTGTCTCTTTCCTGTTACCCCGACTCCCCCGCTCATGCCCCGTGTCTGTCTTCTGTTCCCCCCACCCCCGCTCATGCCCCGTGTCTGTCTCCTGTTCCCCCCACCCCCACCCATGCCCCGTGTCTGTCTCCTGCTTTCCCCCACTCCACACTCATGCCCCGTGTCTCTCTCCTGTTGCCCCCCGCACACCCCGCTCATGCCCCGTGTCTGTCTCCTGTTGCCCCCCACCCCCGCTCATTCCCCGTGTCTGTCTCCTGTTCTCCCCACTCCCGCTCATGCCCCGTATCTGTCTCCTGTTCCCCCCATCCCCCACTCATGCCCCGTGTCTGTCTCCTGTTCTCCCCACCCCCGCTCATGCCCCGTGTCTGTCTCCTGTTGCCCCCCACCCCCCGCTCATGCCCCGTGTCTCCCTCGTGTTCCCCCCACCCCCCGCTCCTGCCCCGTGTTTCCCTCGTGTTACCCCCTGCCCCCGCTCATGCTCCGTGTCTTCCTCGTGTTCCTCCCCACCCCCTGCTCATACCCCGTGTCTCCCTCATGTTCCTCCCCACCCGCTGCTCATGCCCCGTGTCTGTCTCGTGTTCGCCCCACCACCGCTCATGCCCTGTGTTTCCTTCCTTGTCCCCCCCACCGCCTGCTCATGCCCCGTTTGTACCCTGTTCCCTCTCACCCCCCGCTCATGCCCATGTGTCTCCCCTGTGCCCCCCCAAACCCGCTCATGCACCGTTGTGTTCTTTATACACCTCGCCTTCCCTTTCCATGGTGGCCATCTTGGTAAAGGGGCTGGAATGAGGGATATCGGTACAGAGCCCTCATTATCTGCCCTCGCTTTACTTGGGCTGATAAGATTTTATTTTGCTCTTTTTTTTTACTGTGAAAGGTGGTTCCTAAAAGGCAGCTTTCTTTTGTTGTTTTCTGATGTCTTTTTTTTCGCAGGAGAGGTTAGAACGTAAAGTGGTGAGGGAAATGAGGGAAGAGGCATCGAGTACTAATATGGAGGGATGGAGGGCAGGTGGACAGGGGAAGAGGTTGCCCATTCTTGTCCTCCACTCCACTGTACTATCATGACTAACAAAACACAAAGAAAGACAATAATGCTTTAAATGGCCACCATGAGTGTGTCATTGTCCCCCATAGCATGCAGCTTTAAGCAGCCCCCCCTTTCCTCCTAAGGGACATGCCCATCACTATACCCACACACCGCCTCCCTATTACCTGCAAAGACCATAGCGCCTACAGCCATTCATACACAGTTCACTGCCGAGCGGGGCCTTTTGACTCCTAGGCAGGGTCGGCCCATGACATGGGGCATCTGTGCAATGGCCTAGGAGCCCTCTGGCAGGGGTCCCCCACTGGCTCAACTACACCAAGTATTATTGTTTTAAACAGGATCTGTGCTGCTTCCAACTCACTTTTCAGCTTGAGTCAGACTAAGGTTTCCCCTTCCAGCCCCCTGACTCTCTAAAGAAAAATACCCCCTCCCATGGGATTGGCTGACACTGCTGGGGGGCATGGAGGGAGCCCTTAATGAATTATTTCTTCTGGCAGAGCATTTAAAGTGGGAGCGATTTACAAGTGAAGAAACTGCGATGTCCAGGAGCATGGCACTCAATCCCGATTATTTGTAGTTTTTGGTGATTCCATGAGAATACTTTGCAGAATCTCCACAGGCACAAAATTATAGTCCTGCCCACGTTGCTCAAGGAGAACTGTTGCAACTGCTCCTAAATGCTAAGCTTCTATATGTATACTATTGAGCACTCCACTTTTTTTTAGAATTGAACTGTTCTTTTTGGCAGAGATTCAGCAGAGTTCGGGCAGTCTCTGCAGTAAGCTCTGAGGTATTTCACCCTGTAATTAGGTGGCATTAACTTCATGCAATTTTCCACCAGAATACTATGAAGTAAAGACCTCAGTAGTTTTAATCCGGTATGTATTGTATTGTATTTTTTATTTATATAGCGCCTATACACAGGCAAGTGTGTCAAAGCGCTCGAGGAGTTTGGCAACATGGGGAAAAAAACAACAGTCGCTCAAGGCCCTTGAAAACTGAGACGATAATAAGTAAGTGCGTTAAAAGTCCATTTAACAGTTTGGGATTCAGCACAGAGGCCTGACAGGGATCCTGCAGTTTAACAGGGCAATTAGGGGTCACAGGGGAGAACAGGCAGACGCTCCTCAGGGGTGTGCATATGGATCGAGCAAGTGCGCAGAGGGTCACAGGGAGGGGGAGGATCAAGTGCACCCATTCGGTTGTGGTGAAGTCGTTTTCCTATGTGGTAAAGGAGTGTGGTATTTAACATTCTGCTCTTTTTACCATTACCGCCAGACTCATAACTATAAGTGAATATATTTTCAAATAACTTTCATTCTCTGCAATGGTCGGACCACGACTGACACCGAAATTAAAACTCAGAATGTTCTTCTCTTTGATTGAACTCCAGCCCAGAATTCATCCTGCCTAATCCCTTAATGACTGTAATGTTTGCTGAAGGATGGTTAGAAAATGCAGTTCATTATTAGAATTACGTATTTTTATAGCGCAGACCTATCTTGTGACTGGGTTGCTGAACAGATCATAAAGCAAAGCATTGGTATCAAGAATTTAACACGTTGTCAAGTGGAAACCTTTAATATATGAAAACAGCTCAGTCAGTGATAAAGGAAAGGCCAGTAAAGGATTCATTACAGAGCACCGTGGTCACATGCTGCTATATTTAAAGATGGTTTGAGCAAATCAACTAAATACATATATATATATATATAAACAAAAGGGTGACGCCGGCAGCTGCCTGGGTAGCACTAAACACATGCAGCAGTACACAGACAAAAATAAGTCTGTTTAGAAAAATATTTTACTGAGAAAAATGTCAACACAAAAAGGAGAAAAGCACAGTTATTCGTGCCACTCTAGGCGCTTGTTCACACTAAAATCATAACATCATTAGTTCAAAACACTAGAGTGCAAATCTATGGTTTTCACCTGCATGCATTACAACAGTCTCTCAGGTCAGCCATGTTTGAATAGGTCACTAGCCAGTTAAACATTCATACAATGGTATGTAAATAGCATGAAAGTCAAACTGCATAAACATATATCTGCTGCCATTGTATCATAAAATCTGCAAATACACACTTGCTTATGCATGCAAACTCTTTATATTAAAATAGCTCATTCGTAAGATGGGCTCCCCTATTGCACACTGCATATTAAAATGTGCTATATGTTGGAGGTGTCAAAGTGACCGCACTGCTGCGAGATTGGAATAAGGAATGCTATGGCACAAAATTCAAGTGCAAATTGCATCGCAGGAATAGCAGCACTAAAAACACAGAAACTGAAATCTGAGACAATAGGCAAATCTTAGGGACAGGATATATCCTTCAAGTACAAAATAGCATAATGTGCTAAATATATGGACAAAACAGACATCTGGGTAGGATTGCGAAATACCCACAATAATGTGGAGTGCCATGCATGATATAAATATTGATGTAACCCACTGCCAGGTGTGACATATTACTGGAAAGTATAATGAATATACAGATGTTATAAAGTGTGTTGAGCTTACAGTCAATAATGCATTACGAAATGGGAATATCGAGATGTAAATGGGGAGCAGATTTATCCAGAATCTTAAAAGATGAGCATGTATGAAGTGCAAATGGCATCCTGGATGTGGCAAGAAAGGGTGCAATCCTGTAGACTGGCAAATGGACTTTGCCTGGTTGTGGCCATGTGCTGTTTTTCAGGGCACAAGCAGAGGGTACATGTGGGTGGACAGTGTCTGCCCAGGTTTTTCAGAGGGCAGTCACAACCCCCTCATGTGTTTTTGAGGACCGCAAGCTTATTCAAGTGGTTGGCAACCAGGATTTCACCCAGGCTATCATGTTCCCAGTTCTGACATTTACCCATAAAAAGTGTCATCAAGGAACAGGTCTCGTATTGGGATTGTGTTTACCAGGGAATATTTCACTATAGATTTTTAAAAGACGGGCACCATTTGTACTTTGTCAGCGTAGTTATTGGAAAATCTCTTCTCTCAGGTAATTTATTTTCCGTATTGATTAATTTTTTTGAAAGGGCATTACTCTTTAGTCTTGTGCAGTTTCGTCTTAGGGGAAAGCACAATTAAACTAAATGTGCAAGTTTCACTTTAACATATGTTCACTTACTATGTGTATATTGTCGGGGGGCCAGCTTTTGATTTTCGTTATAGGGGCAGAGGTTCCCATACCGAGTGAAACGAGGGAGCCTTTCTAATCCTGAGGTCGAAACACCACATTGTGCAGCACATGTTTCAGTAGGAATAGGAAAAAAGCCATATGATTTACAGGAAGGTACAAACAAAGAACTTCTCAGCAACAGTCAACTAACCTGCTGAGTTGCCTTTGCAACATTCTGGTATAGGATCCCCTATTTCCTTACCCCAACTATTCCTCTCTAATCAAAGCTCAGGGGATATTGATGAAAATCCCGCAATAATGTTGCAAAATGCATGTCAGCACGACCCCAAGCCTGAACACAGTAGAAGAGGAGATAGTGATTTCCAGGAGCATGGCACTCAAATCCGCATTTTTGTAGTTTTTGGTGTTTCCATGCAAATACTTTGCAGAATCTCCACAGGCACAAAATGATAGTCCTGCCCACATTGCTCAAAGAGAACTGTTGCAACTGCCCCTATATACTAAGCTTCTATGGCCCTCATTACGACCCAGGCGGTAAGTAATCGAAATTACCGCCATGGCGTAATGAGCGTTAACGCCATGGTCCGATGGCGATAAGAGCGCCATATTACGACCCATCGCGCACGAGCATTACGCCATGGCGGTAACGTAAACTACGCCATGCCTTAAATAGCCCTTACCGGCCTCGTTAACAGTGCAGGGTGACCTACCGCCACCCATCATTGCACCGACCGTAGTCAGCGGTCACCGTAATTAGCGGTGACCGCAATTAGGCGGAAACAGAAATAGCGTAATCGCGGCGGAACAGGAAACAGCACAGCGGCCATCTTAAAAAACACAATCCATTGCCATCCTACCCAACCACACCACAACCAACCCTCAAACCCTGTCATTCCCATAACCCACCCATTTCCTCACCCAACCATGCCGAAAGTTGTGAAGAAGGCATGTGACAGGCAGCGGCAGGAGCGCTACAGTCGTGAGGAACTGCAAATGCTTGCAGACACGCTCCAGGAGAAGGCCGATGTTGTCTTCTCCACTGAGATGACCCGGCCAGCCATAGGCCGCAAAAAGGAGGTGTGGGAACTTGTGGCACAACGTGTCAGTGCTGTTGGAACCACCCCACGCACCTCCAAAAAGTGCCGCAAGAGGTGGGACGACCTGCAGATCAGGGTCCGGGGCATTATGTCTGCCAACCGTAACCTGGCCCTGGGAACTGGCGGGGGAGCACACTCCCCACTGAAGATGCAGCCATGGGAGGAGACATGTGCCTCTCTGATTGGCATTGAGTACATCGAAGGTGTCGGCGAGATGGAAAGAGGGGCCCCGACATCTGGAGACACAGGTAGGTGCCTCATATCCAGCCTTGCAAGTCACCCTGATACACTTGCACGTGACAATCACAATGTGGCAGACGCAACACATCAGCAGATGAGCCACACCCTGCGCACATGCAGCATGTACACTGTACAGTAGGCAGACACACACCTGCATGCAAAACCGAACCTAAAGGGAGGCAACCTGTATGTCACGGGCTACTAACTCCACCATCTATCCATTACACTCTTCACAATGCCTGCTCAATGTCCGCTGAACCATCAATAACAGTCACCCTCCTCTGCTCCACCACAGGCTCGCAATCGGACACTGGCAGGGGCGACAGCACCAGCACCCCAGCCAAGAAGGCCAGGAAAGTGGGAGAAGGGAACCATGCATCCACCTCTGCTGGACCCAGGCCGAAACCAAGCCAGGCTGAAGAGGCCAGGGCAGAAAAGTCCCCCGAGGAAGGGGTCGTGACAGCGCCTGCAGCCCAACAACACCCACTGTTGCCCACTGAGGGCAATGTGTCAGCAGGGAGCAGTACTGTTGGGGAGACTGCAGCCATCGCTGCCTGCTCCAATAGTGATGTGGAGGATGACACTGGACTTGACCACAACACACAACTTCACTCACCACACCTATCCCCAATCAGCCATCATGGAGATGACACCCAGGGCCAATCGCCTGCTAATTCATGGCCGGCAACTCCAAGCCCAGTGGGAGTTGTGGAAGATGGGAGTAGTCCCATTGGTACCCCATTGACACCCTCCATTGGGCCATAATTCCAGCTGTCGCTGGAGCAGATTGCCAACAGGCAGGAAGCACTGGGCACACTCCTCACGCAGCATGTTGCAGAATGTGGAAGTGCCAGTGCAGCCATGGAGAGGAGTGCTGATGGCATCAGGTCTGCCATCCAAACTGCCAGCAGGGACATATGCACCGAACTTGCTGCAGTGCGGCAGATGATGAGCCAGCTCATCCAGACAATTGTGGACACATGCCGTACTGAGCAGCCCGGTACATCCTCAGCTGCAAGTTCAGCACAAGCCACTCCCGTCCGCAGGTCATCCAGGACCCTGAGGAGCACAGGCAGCGGGGCCCCAGGTTCCGGGAGAGGGGGCAGTCAATAGTGTGCAAAACTATACACACTTCACCACGGGCACTGTCACATGTTTGCAGGGTGTTCAGGGGGGAGGGGGAGGGGGGAGTTGGGTGTGTTGGAGTGTTCAGGGGGAGGGGGAGGGGGGAATTGGGTGTGTTGGAGTGTTCAGGGGGGAGTGGGAGGGGGGAATTGGGTGTGTTGGAGTGTTCAGGGGGGAGGGGGAGGGGGGAATTGGGTGTGTTGGAGTGTTCAGGGGGAGGGGGAGGGGTTCTGTTATACCTATTCAGAAGAACAATACACTTTTTCATTTCTCACAAACGAAATGTGTGGACATTGCTCATTGCGTATGTGTGCTTTATTATTTTACAGTCCACAGTGTTGACATACCCGACACACACAGTGCCCCAAGTGCCATCCATATGTTACACACACGCTGTGTGTGCTAGAAGTATCGGTCAATGACATTCTGAAGCATTATATGCCCCTCCTGTGCATCGCTGCCTCCCTGAGGTGCTGCCCCATCCCCATCATCATCATCCCCATCATCAGGTGGTTGGGGTTCTGCGTCAGGGGGCAGAGGCATGTTTCGTCTGATGCACATATTGTGTAGCATGACACATGCCATGACGATCTTTGCAACCTTCTCATGGCGGTACAGGAGTGCCCCGCCAGACCTGCTGAGGCAGCGGAAACCTGCCTTCAGTAGGCCAAAAGCCTGCTCTATCACCACACGGGTACGTGCATGGGCACGGTTGTAGTCCTCCTCATGCTGGTTCGATGGGTTCCGCACTGGTGTGAGGAGCCACCTCTTCAGGGGATAGCCCGCATCACCTGTAAAATGTGAGAAATGAATGTGTCAGGAACGAGATTGATTTGTGAACATGACGCACAACCATGCTTTGATTCCGACTGTTACTGTGCACCAATTAGAGTTGTGCTAATGGATTTACACTGTGCAACCAGTATGTGTTCATGGCTCTCATGTACTGTTTTGCATGCAAAAACACAATGCAGGGGGGATGATTGCCTTGTGAATGGCCATCCACTGTGTCTGTTCAGGCCGTCATTCATGTGACCTTGCACGTGTCCTGTGAGCTTGAAGCTCACATGATAGCAACATTGATGTCTGGCTCATTATGACCCCAGTGAGCATTACTGGTATCAATGGGGACAGTTTGTGGGTCTTGTAGTGGTGCATTGATGTCCCTGTCTGTCATGTGCCTCCTTTGTGCGCAGTTGTGGGGGACAGGCCTTTCAGTAGTTGGTGCATGGTGACGTGCATGTTGGTGGTTTTCTTTAGGGTCAATGCGGTCACAATTTGCACAATGCACTTGCAGATGGTTCTGTCATTTTTGGGATACACTTTCATTCACATGTTGGGATGATTAGGTCAGGCATAATGTGTACACTACTCTGTTGACGTCAGTGCTGCCACAGGGAATGATCTGGCTACTGCTAGTTGCACCCATGTGACGTATGCATCACCCCCCTGTATCTGCCAGATGAAATATGCATTGGTACGTCATTGAACACCCACTTTGCATTTCCATGCTCATGACATTAGACTCACCGAGTAGGTAGGATCTTGGGCCTGCATGTCGCTCCATGTAGCGTGGTATTGTGGAGTTCCGAAGGACCATTGAATCATGGGTTGATCCGGGGTATCTGGCAGAACAATGTGTGATGATCCTGTTGGAGTCACAGACCATTTGCACGTTGATTGAGTGGAAATGTTTACGGTTGCGGTACGGTACCTCCATGGCATGTGGGACCACCAATTCGACATGGGTGCAGTCAATGGCACCAATGCAACCAGGTATGCCGGCCGCCAGTGCATGGAAACCCACTTTGGTGTTGGCAATCTCCTGGGCAGACCGTGGTAATAAGATGTGGTCATCTGTGTGCTTGAGGAGGGCATCGAGCACTTGCATCAGTGTACGCGAGAATAATGGTTGTGATATGCCATGCAAGTGCCCCACTGTGTGCTGGTAGGTGCCTGTGGCCAGGAAGTGGAGCACGGACACTACCTTCAGTAGGGGGGGTGGCAGTGGGTGTTTCAATCATGCAGATGATGTCGCTGTGTATCATGTCCACAATGGTGGTGATGGTGTCCCGGTCCAGTCGGTACAGGGTGTGGATCTGCTCAGCGGTGAGGTTGAATGGGCTGGCTCTGATGCGTGGGATTGGGGGCTGCCTGTGTGGTGGCACTGGCTGTGCTGGTGGGGCTTGCTGGGCCTGCCTTGCCCTCCTTCTCCTCCTGCGTCTCCTCTGTGCAGCCTGTTGTTGTTGTTGTTGTTGTTGTTGTTGTTGTTGTAGTTGCTGTTGTAGCACTCGCATTGCTATCAGGTCCTCCAGCCCCAACATTGCTAGTCCTATTGGTATCATTGTGGAGTGTGACTGGGTGTGGGAAGGGGTGGGGTGTGCTCTTTTTGTACTTCCTGAGTCTGTATTGCCTTCACCTGTGCTGTTTCTGTGCACCTGTGGCAGCTGCATTCACTTTACATGGCCCTTTACGGTTGGTTCGCGATGGCGCAATTAGCACCATGGCGGTAAGGTACTTAACGGGCTGGGTGATGGCGTTAGGGGCATGTTCGCTTGGGACGGCATTCGCGTACCTTTCCGCCATGGCGCTAAGTATGGTGTGGATGTTTGCGTGCGCGCGCCCTTGGCGCAGTCAGCGGCAGCGTTAGCTACGTTGCCGCTAATGACATCGTAGTTTACAGTCACGGGTCGTAATCGGCCCTAGCGGAAGACGATGGCGGTAATCGTTTACCGCCATCGTTTTTCGCTTTGCGCCAGGGTCGTAATGAGGGCCTATGTGTATACTATTGAGCACTCCACTTTTTATAGGATTGGACCCTGATTTTTGGCAGAGTTTGGGCAGTCTCTGCAGTAAGTTCTGAGGTATTTCACCCTGTAATTAAGCGGCATTAACTTCATGCAATTTTCCACTAGAATACTGCATGAAGCAAAGACCTCAGTAGTTTTAATCCGGTATGTATTGTATTGTATAGTATGTTTTATTTACATAGCGCCTATACAGAGGCAAGTGTGTCAAAGCGCTCAACGTGGTTGGGAACATGGGGAAAAAAAGAACAGGCGCTCAGGGCCCTTGAAAACTGAGACGATCATAAGTAAGTGCGTATACAGTACATTTAACAGTTTGGAATATAGCAACTGACAGCGATTCTGCAGTTTAACAGCGCAATTAGGGGTAACAGGGGAGACCAGGCAGACGATCTTCAGGCGTGTGCATATGGATCGAGCAAGTGCGCAGAGGGTCACAGGGAGGGGGAGGATCAAGTGCACCCAGTCGGTTGTGGTGAAGTCAGTTTCCAATGTGGTAAAGGAGTGTGGTATTTAAAATGCTGCTCTTTTTATCATTACCGCCAGACTCATAACTATAAGTGAATATATTTTCAAATAACTTTCATTCTCTGCAATGTTCGGACCACGACTGACACCGAAATTAAAACTCAGAATGTTCTTCTCTTTGATTGAACTCCAGCCCAGAATTCATCCGCCTAATCCCTTAATGACTGTAATGTTTGCTGAAGGATGGTTAGAAAATGCAGTTCATTATTAGAATTACGTATTTATGTAGCGCAGACCTATCTTGTGACTCGGTTGCTGAACAGATCATAAAGCAAAACATTGGTAGCAAGAATTTAACACGTTGTCAAGTGGAAACCTTTAATATATGAAAACAGCTCTGCCAGTGATAAAGGAAAGGCCAGTAAAGGATTAATTACAGACCGCAGTGGTCATATGCTGCCATATTTAAAGATGGTTTGAACCAATCGACTAAATACATATGTATATATATATATATATATAAACAAAAGGGTAACGTCGGCAGTTGATTGGGTAGCACTAAACACATGGCAGCTGTACACAGACAAAAATGTGTCTGTTTAGAACATTATTTTACTGAGAAAATGTCAACACGAAAAGGAGAAAAGCACAATTATTTGTGCCACTCTAGGCATTTTTTCACATTAAAATCACAACATTATTGGTTAAAAACATTAGACTGCAACTCCATGGTGTTCACCTGCATGCATTACAATAGTCTCTCAGGTCAGCCATGTTTGAATAGGTCACTAGCCAGTTAAATATTCATGCAATGGTGTGTAAATAGCATGAAAGTCAAACTGCATAAAAATATATCTGCTGTCATTCTATCGTAAAATCTGAAAATACACCCTTGCTTATACATGCGAAATTTTTACATTACAATCATTCATCAGATGTGCTCCACTATTGCACGCTGCATAGTAAAATGTGCTATATGTTGGACATGTGAAAGTGACTGCACTGTCGCCACGTTGGAATAAGGAAAGCTACGGCATAACATTCAAATGCAAAGTGCATCGCAGGAATAGCAGCACTAAAATCACAGAATCTGAAATCTTAAAAGATGAGCAATACTGAAGTGCAAAAGGCATCCTGCAAGAACAGAATGGCATAAAGTGCTAAATGCACACGCAAAGCTGATACCTGGGGGAAAAATGCCAAATACCCGTGAGAATGTGGGATGTCATGCCTGACATCGATATCACCACATTGCCAGGTATGTCACATTACTGGAAGAGTGATAAAATCAGCAGGTGTCATAAAGTGGCTGCTGGACCAAGGTGATATATGCCTGGCTTTGGAGTGCCACACTGTAGGCTACACCCCTCCCGCACTGTGGGTGTTTGGAAGTTAGCAGGTTCCCTGCAAACCTAATGACTACAGCTATCATAATTCCTTGCAGCAGAATCAACATTGATTAATTACTCCTGCAGTAGCTCTTTGCTGCTAGTGAGACGAGCTCCCTGATGAGGTGATCAGCACAGAAACTGGTCGAAGGAGAACATCAGTAGCTGGGGGGGGTGAATTGTGCAGGGAACCAGAGTGCACCCCTTCCATTCACTGCTGATTATGTTTAAGGTACTCTGGAGGGTGGATGCTCCAGGGTCCTATTGGCTGCTGCACCAAAGTGATATATGCCTGGCTTTGGAGTGCCACCCTGTGGGCTACTACCCTCCCTCCGCAACTGTGGGTGTTTGGGAGTGAGCAGGTGCCCTCCCAAACTGATGACTATAGCTACCATAATTCCTTGCAGCAGAATCAATATGGATTAATTACACCTATACTGGCTCTTTGTTGCAAGTGAGACGGCCTCCCTGATGATGTGATAAGCAGAGAAAGCATTTGAGGGGAACATCAGTACCTGTGGCGACGGTAGTGTCTCTCTCTCCTTCCCCCAACCCCCACTCATGCCCCGTGTGTCTCTCTCCCTCCCCCCCAATGCCCCGTGTGTCTCTCCCCCTCCCGCTCACCCCTGCTCTTGCCCCGTGTTTTTCCCCCTCCCGGCCACCCCGGCTCTTGCCCCGTGTCTCTTTCCCCCTCCCGCCCACCCCAGCTCTTGCCCCGTGTCTCTTTCCCCCTCCCGCCCACCCCCGCTCTTGCCCCGTGTATCTTTCCCCTTCCCGCCCACCCCCGCTCTTGCCCCGTGTCTCTTTCCCCTTCCCGCTCTTGCCCCTTGTCTCTTTCCCCTCCCGCCCACCCCCGTTCTTGCCCTGTGACTCTTTCCCCCTCCCGCCCACCCCCGATCTTGGCCCGTGTCTCTTTCCCCCTCCCGCCCACCCCCGCTCTTGCCCCGTGTCTCTTTCCCCCTCCCGCCCACCCCCCGCTCATGCCCCATGTGTCTCTCCCCCTCCCGCCCACCCCCGCTCATGCCCCGCGTGTCTCTCCCCTTCCCCCACCCCCGTTCTTGCCCCGTGTGTCTTTCCCCCTCCCGCTCACCCCCGCTCTTGCCCCGTGTTTTTCCCCCTCCCGGCCACCCCGGCTCTTGCCCCGTGTCTCTTTCCCCCTCCCGCCCACCCCAGCTCTTGCCCCGTGTCTCTTTCCCCCTCCCGCCCACCCCCGCTCTTGCCCCGTGTATCTTTCCCCTTCCCGCCCACCCCCGCTCTTGCCCCGTGTCTCTTTCCCCTTCCCGCTCTTGCCCCTTGTCTCTTTCCCCCTCCCGCCCACCCCCGTTCTTGCCCTGTGACTCTTTCCCCCTCCCGCCCACCCCCGCTCTTGCCCCGTGTCTCTTTCCCCCTCCCGCCCACCCCCGCTCTTGCCCCGTGTCTCTTTCCCCCTCCGCCCACCCCCGCTCTTGCCCCGTTTCTCTTTCCCCCTCCCACCCACCCCCGCTCTTGCCCCGTGTGTCTCTCTCCCTCCCCCCCACCCATGCCCCGTGTGTCTCTCCCCCTCCCGCCCACCCCCGGCTCATGCCCCGTGTGTCTCTCCCCCTCCCGCCCACCCCCGCTCATGCCCCGCGTGTCTCTCCCCTTCCCCCACCCCCCATTCTTGCCCCATGTGTCTTTCCCCCTCCCGTTCACCCCCGCTCTTGCCCCGTGTGTTTCCCCCTCCCGGCCACCCCGGCTCTTGCCCCGTGTCTCTTTCCCCCTCCCGCCCACCCCAGCTCTTGCCCCGTGTCTCTTTCCCCCTCCTGCCCACCCCCGCTCTTGCCCTGTGTATCTTTCCCCTTCCTGCCCACCCCCGCTCTTGCCCTGTGTCTCTTTCCCCCTCCCGCTCTTGCCCCGTGTCTCTTTCCCCCTCCCGCCCACCCCTGTTCTTGGCCCGTGTCTCTTTCCCCCTCCCGCCCACCCCCGCTCTTGCCCCGTGTCTCTTTCCCCCTCCGCCCACCCCCGCTCTTGCCCCGTGTCTCTTTCCCCCTCCCACCCACCCCCGCTCTTGCTCCGTGTCTCTTTCCCCCTCCCGCCCGCCCCCGCTCTTGCTCCCTCCCGCCCACCCCCGCTCTTGCCCCGTGTCTCTTTCCCCCTCCCGCCCACCCCCGCTCTTGCCCCGTGTCTCTTTCCCCCTCCCGCCCACCCCCGCTCTTGCCCCATGTCTCTTTCCCCCTGCCGGCCACCCCTGCTCTTGCCCCGCTCGTCTCTCCCAACTGCCCACCCCCCGCTCTTGCCCAGTGTGTCTCTCCCACACCGTGTGTCTCTACCACCCGCTGCTCATGTCTGTGTGTTTCTCCCCACCCGCCGCCCACCCCCCGCTCATGTCCGTGTGTCTCTCCCCACCTGCCGCCCACCCCCCGCTCATGTCCGTGTGTCTCTCCCCACCCCCGCTCATGTCCGTGTGTCTCTCCCCACCCGCCGCCCACCCCCCGCTCATGTCCGTGTGTCTCTCCCCACCTGCCGCCCACCCCCGCTCATGTCCATGTGTCTCTCCCCACCCCTGCTCATGTCCGTGTGTCTCTCCCCACCCGCCGCCCACCCCCCGCTCATGCCCCGTGTGTGTCTCCCCCGCTCATGTCCGTGTGTCTCTCCCCACCCGCCGCCCACCCCCCACTCATGTCCAATGTGTCTCTCTCCCTCCCCCCCACCCCCGCTCATGCCCCGTGTGTCTCTCTCCCTCCTGCCCCCCCTGCTCATGCCCCATGTGTCTCTCTCTCCTTCCCCCTACCCCCCGCTCATGCCCCGTGTGTCTCTCTCCCTCCCCCCCACCCATGCCCCGTGTGTTTCTCCCCCTCCCGTCCACCCCTGCTCTTGCCCCGCGTGTCTCTCCCCCTCCCACCCACCCCCCGCTCATGCCCCGCGTGTTTCTCCCCTTCCCCCACCCCCCGCTCTTGCCCCGTGTGTCTTTCCCCCTCCCGCCCACCCCCGCTCTTGCCCCGTGTCTTTCCATCTCCCTCCCGCCCCTGCTCTTGCCCCCTCCCTCCCACCCCGCTCATGCCCCATGTGTCTCTCTCTCCTTCCCCCCACCCCCGGCTCATGCCCCGTGTGTCTCTCTCCCTCCTGCCCCCCCTGCTCATGCCCCATGTGTCTCTCTCTCCTTCCCCCCACCCCCCGCTCATGCCCCGCGTGTCTCTCCCCTTCCCCCACCCCCCGCTCTTGCCACGTGTGTCTTTCCCCCTCCTGCCCACCCCCGCTCTTGCCCCGTGTCTCTTTCCCCCTCCCGCCCACCCCCGCTCTTGCCCCATGTATCTTTCCCCTTCCCGCCCACCCCCACTCTTGCCCCGTGTCTCTTTCCCCCTCCCGCTCTTGCCCCGTGTCTCTTTCCCCCTCCCGCCCACCCCTGTTCTTGCCCTGTGTCTCTTTCCCCCTCCCGCCCACCCCCGATCTTGGCCCGTGTCTCTTTCCCCGTCCCGCCCACCCCCGCTCTTGCCCCGTGTCTCTTTCCCCCTCCCGCCCACCCCCGCTCTTGCCCCGTGTCTCTTTCCCCCTCCGCCCACCCCCGCTCTTGCCCCATGTCTCTTTCCCCCTCCCACCCACCCCCGCTCTTGCCCCGTGTCTCTTTCCCCCTCCCGCCCACCCCCGCTCTTGCCCCCTCCCGCCCATCCCCGCTCTTGCCCCGTGTCTCTTTCCCCCTCCCGCCCACCCCCGCTCTTGACCCGTGTCTCTTTCCCCCTCCCGCCCACCCCCGCTCTTGCCCCATGCCTCTTTCCCCCTCCCGGCCACCCCCGCTCTTGCCCCGCACGTGCCCCGCTCGTCTCTCCCAACCGCCCACCCCCCGCTCTTGCCCCGTGTGTCTCTCCCACCCCGTGTGTCTCTACCACCCGCTGCTCATGTCTGTGTGTTTCTCCCCACCCGCCGCCCACCCCCCGCTCATGTCCGTGTGTCTCTCCCCACCTGCCGCCCACCCCCCGCTCATGTCTGTGTGTCTCTCCCCACCCCCGCTCATGTCCGTGTGTCTCTCCCCACCCGCCGCCCACCCCCGCTCATGTCCGTGTGTCTCTCCCCACCTGCCGCCCACCCCCGCTCATGTCCGTGTGTCTCTCCCCACCCCTGCTCATGTCCGTGTGTCTCTCCCCACCCGCTGCCCACCCCCCACTCATGTCCCGTGTGTCTCTCTCCCTCCCCCCCACCCCCGCTCATGCCCCGTGTGTCTCTCCCCCTCCTGCCCCCCTGCTCATGCCCCATGTGTCTCTCTCTCCTTCCCCCCACCCCCCGCTCATGCCCCGTGTGTCGCTCTCCCTCCCCCCTACCCATGCCCCGTGCGTCTCTCCCCCTCCCGTCCACCCCTGCTCTTGCCCCGCGTGTCTCTCCCCCTCCCACCCACACCCCGCTCATGCCCCGCGTGTCTCTCCCCTTCCCCCACCCCCCGCTCTTGCCCCGTGTGTCTTTCCCCCTCCTGCCCACCCCTGCTCTTGCCCCGTGTGTCTTTCCCCCTCCCGCCCACCCCGCTCTTGCCCTGTGTGTCTTTCCCCCTCCTGCCCACCCCCGCTCTTGGCCATGTGTCTTTCCCCCTCCCGCCCACCCCCGCTCTTGCCCCGTGTCTTTCCATCTCCCTCCCGCCCCTGCTCTTGCCCCCTCCCTCCCACCCCGCTCTTGCCCAGTGTCTTTCCATCTCCCTCCCGCCCCGTGTCTTTCTCCCTCCCTCCCACCCCCGCTCTTGCCCGTGTCTTTCCATCTCCCTCCCGCCCCTGCTCTTGCCCCCTCCCTCCCACCCCGCTCTTGCCCAGTGTCTTTCCATCTCCCTCCCGCCCCGTGTCTTTCTCCCTCCCTCCCACCCCCGCTCTTGCCCGTGTCTTTCACCCTCCAGCCCACCCCCGCTCTTGCCCCGTGTCTTTCACCCTCCAGCCCACCCCTGCTCTTGTCCCGTGTCTTTCACCCTCCCACCCACCCCCGCTCTTGCCCCGTGTGTCTCTCCCCCTCCATCCCACCCCCGCTCTTGCCCCGTGTCTTTCACCCTCCCACCCACCCCGCTCTTGCCCCGTGTCTTTCACCCTCCCGCCCACCCCCGCTCTTGCCCTGTGTCTTTCACCCTCCCGCCCACCCCTGCTCTTGCCCCGTGTCTTTCACACTCCCGCCCACCCCCGCTCTTGCCCCGTGTCTTTCCCCCTCCGGGCCCACCCCGCTCTTGCCCCGTGTCTTTCACCCTCCCGCCCACCCCCGCTCTTGCCCCGTGTCTATCACCCTCCCGCCCACCCCCGCTCTTGCCCCGTGTCTTTCAGCCTCCTGCCCACCCCCGCTCTTGCCCGGTGTCTTTCACCCTCCCGCCGACCCCCGCTCTTGCCCCGTGTCTTTCCCCCTCCCGCCCACCCCCGCTCTTGCCCCGTGTCTTTCCCACTCCCGCCCACCCCCACCCTTGCCCCGTGTCTTTCCCCCTCCCGCCCACCCCCGCTCTTGCCCCGTGTCTTTCCCCCTCCCGCCCACCCCCGCTCTTGCCCCGTGTCTTTCCCCCTCCCGCCCACCCCCGCTCTTGCCCCGTGTCTTTCCCCCTCCGGCCCACCCCCGCCCTTGCCCCGTGTCTTTCCCACTCCCGCCCACCCCCGCCCTTGCCCTGTGTCTTTCCCCCTCCCGCCCACCCCTGCTTTTGCCCCGTGTCTTTCCCCCTTCCACCCACCCCCGCTCTTCCCCCTTGTCTTTCCCCCTCCCGCTCATCCCCGCTCTTGCCCCGTGTCTCTTCCCCCTCCCGCCCACCTCCGCTCTTGCCTCATGTCTCTTTCCCCCTCCCGCCCACCCCCGCTCTTGCCCTGTGTCTCTTTCCCCCTCTCGCCCACCCCCGCTCTTGCCCCGTGTCTCTTACCCCCTCCCACCCCTGCTCTTGCCCCGCGTGTCTATCACCCTCCCGCCCACCCCCGCTCTTGCCCCGCGTGTCTGTTGAACACTCCCGCCCATCCCCGCTCTTGCCCCGCGTGTCTATCCACCTCCCGCCCACCCCCGCTCTTTCCTCGCGTGTCTATCCCCCTCCCGCCCACCCCCGCTCTTGCCCCGCGTCTCTTTCCCCCACCCACCCCCGTTCTTGCCCCGTGTCTTTCCTCCTCCCTCCCACCCCCGCTCTTGCCCCGTGTCTTTCACCCTCCAGCCCACCCCCGCTCTTGCCCCGTGTCTTTCACCCTCCCGCCCACCCCCGCTCTTGCCCCGTCTCTTTCACCCTCCCACCCACCCCCGCTCTTGCCCCGTGTGTCTCTCCCCCTCATCCCCCCCGCTCTTGCCCCGTGTCTTTCTACCTCCCGCCCACCCCCGCTCTTGTCCCGTGTCTTTCGCCCTCCCGCCCACCTCCGCTCTTGCCCCGTGTCTTTCACCCTCCCGCCCACCCCTGCTCTTGCCCCGTGTCTTTCAACCTCCCTGCCACCCCCGCTCTTGTCCCGTGTCTTTCCCCCTCCGGGCCCACCCCCGCTCTTGCCCCGTGTCTTTCACCCTCCCGCCCACCCCCGCTCATGCCCCGTGTCTATCACCCTCCCGCCCACCCCCGCTCTTGCCCCGTGTCTTTCACCCTCCTGCCCACCCCTGCTCTTGCCCGGTGTCTTTCACCCTCCTGCCCACCCTGCTCTTGCCCCGTGTCTTTCCCCCTCCCGCCCACCCCCGCTCTTGCCCCGTGTCTTTCCCCCTCCCGCCCACCCCTGCTCTTGCCCCGTGTCTTTCCCCCTTCCGCCCACCCCCGCTCTTCCCCCTTGTCTTTCCCCCTCCTGCCCACCCCCGCTCTTGCCCCGTGTCTCTTCCCCCTCCCGCCCACCTCCGCTCTTGCCTCATGTCTTTTTCCCCCTCCCGCCCACCCCCGCTCTTGCCCTGTGTCTCTTTCCCCCTCCCGCCCACCCCCGCTCTTGCCCCGTGTCTCTTTCCCCCTCCCGCCCACCCCCGCTCTTGCCCCGTGTGTCTTTCACTCTCCCACCCACCCCCGCTCTTGCCCCGTGTCTTTCACCCTCTTGCCCACCCCTGCTCTTGCCCCGCGTGTCTATCACCCTCCTGCCAGCCCCGCTCTTGCCCCGCGTGTCTATCACCCTCCTGCCCACCCCCGCTCTTGCCCCGCGTGTCTATCGAACACTCCCGCCCACCCCCGCTCTTGCCCCGCGTGTCTATCCCCCTCCCGCCCACCCCCGCTCTTGCCCCGCGTGTCTAGCCCCCTCCCGCCAACCACCGCTCTTGCCCAACGTGTCTATCCCCCTCCCGCCCACCCCCGCTCTTGCCCCGCGTCTCTTTCCCCCACCCACCCCCGCTCTTGCCCCGTGTCTTTCCCCCTCCCTCCCACCCCCGCTCCTACCCCGTGTCTTTCTCCCTCCCGCAAACCCCTGCTCTTGCCCTGTGTCTTTCTCCCTCCTGCCCACCCCCACTCTTGCCCCGTGTCTTTCACCCTCCCGCCCACCCCTGCTCTTGCCCCGTGTCTTTCACCCTCCCACCCACCCCCGCTCTTGCCCTGTGTCCTTCACCCTCCCGCCCACCCCCGCTCTTGCCCCGTGTCTTTCCCCCTCCGGCCCACCCCCGCTCTTGCCCCGTGTCTTTCACCCTCCCGCCCACCCCCGCTATTGCCCCGTGTCTTTCACCCTCCCGCCCACCCACGCTCTTGCCCCGTGTCTTTCAGCCTCCCACCCACCCCCGCTCTTGCCCCCTCCCTCCCACCCCCGCTCTTGCCCCGTGTCTTTCTCCCTCCCGCCCACCCCCGCTCTTGCCCGTGTCTTTCACCCTCCAGCCCACCCCCACTCTTGCCCCGTGTCTTTCACCCTCCAGCCCACCCCCGCTCTTACCACGTGTCTTTCACCCTCCCGCCCACCCCTGCTCTTGCCCCGTGTCTTTCACCCTCCCACTCACCCCCGCTCTTGCCCTGTGTGTCTCTACCCCTCCCACCCACCCCCGCTCTTGCCCCGTGTCCTTCACTCTCCCGCCCACCCCCGCCCTTGCCCCGTGTCTTTCACCCTCCCGCCCACCCCCGCTCTTGCCCCGTGTCTTTCACCCTCCCACTCACCCCCGCTCTTGCCCCGTGTGTCTCTACCCACACCCACCCACCCCCGCTCTTGCCCCGTGTCTTTCACTCTCACGCCCACCCCCGCTCTTGCCCCGTGTCTTTCACCCTCCCACCCACCCCCGCTCTTGCCCCGTGTCTTTCACCCTCCCGCCCACCCCTGCTCTTGCCCTGTGTCTTTCAACCTCCAGCCCACCCCCGCTCTTGCCCCGTGTCTTTCACCCTCCTGCCCACCCCCGCTCTTGCCCCGTGTCTTTCACCCTCCCGCCCACCCCCGCTCTTGCCCCGTGTCTGTCCCTGTTGCCTCCCACCCCCCGCTCATGCCCCGTGTCCGTCTCCTGTTGCCCCTCACCCTCCGCTCACGCCCCGTGTCTGTGTCCTGTTGCCCCCCACCTCCGGCTCATGCCCCGTGTCTGTCTCCTGTTGCCTTCCACCCCCCTCTCCTGCCCCGTGTCTATCTCTGTTGTTCCCTCCACCCCCCGCTCATGCCCTGTGTCTATCTCCTGTTCCCCCCACCCCCCGCTCATGCCTGGTGTCTCTATCCTGTTGCCCCCCACCCCCTGCTCATGTCCCATGTCTGTCTCCTGTTGCCCCCCCACTCATGCCCCGTGTGTCTCTCTCCCTCCCGCCCACCCCTGCTCTTGCCCCGTGTCTTTCACCCTCCAGCCCACCCCCGCTCTTGCCCCGTGTCTTTCACCCTCCCGCCCACCCCTGCTCTTGCCCCGTGTCTTTCACCCTCCCGCCCACCCCCGCTCTT
Organism: Ambystoma mexicanum; assembly: GCF_040938575.1. Lineage (NCBI taxonomy): Eukaryota > Metazoa > Chordata > Amphibia > Caudata > Ambystomatidae > Ambystoma > Ambystoma mexicanum. The sequence continues at coordinate 46,067,016 of NC_090921.1, forward strand.
GCCCCGTGTCTTTCACCCTCCCGCCCACCCCCGCTCTTGCCCTGTGTCTTTCACCCTCACGCCCACCCCCGCTCTTGCCCCGTGTCTTTCACCCTCCTGCCCACCCACGCTCTTGCCCCGTGTCTTTCAGCCTCCCACCCACCCCCGCTCTTGCCCCGTGTCTTTCCCCCTCCCGCCCACCCCTGCCCTTGCCCTGTATCTTTCCCCCTCCCGCCCACCCCCGCTCTTGCCCCGTGTCTTTCCCCCTCCCGCCCACCCCTGCCCTTGCCCTGTATCTTTCCCCCTCCTGCCCACCCCCCTCTTGCCCCGTGTCTTTCCCTCTCCCGCCCACCCCCGCTCTTGCCCCGTGTCTTTCACCCTCCCGCCCACCCCCGCTCTTGCCCTGTGTCTTTCACCCTCACGCCCACCCCCGCTCTTGCCCCGTGTCTTTCACCCTCCTGCCCACCCACGCTCTTGCCCCGTGTCTTTCAGCCTCCCACCCACCCCCGCTCTTGCCCCGTGTCTTTCCCCCTCCCGCCCACCCCCGCTCTTGCCCCGTGTCTTTCACCCTCCCGCCCACCCCCGCTCTTGCCCTGTGTCTTTCACCCTCACGCCCACCCCCGCTCTTGCCCCGTGTCTTTCACCCTCCTGCCCACCCACGCTCTTGCCCCGTGTCTTTCAGCCTCCCACCCACCCCCGCTCTTGCCCCGTGTCTTTCCCCCTCCCGCCCACCCCTGCCCTTGCCCTGTATCTTTCCCCCTCCCGCCCACCCCCGCTCTTGCCCCGTGTCTTTCCCCCTCCCGCCCACCCCTGCCCTTGCCCTGTATCTTTCCCCTCCCGCCCACCCCCCTCTTGCCCCGTGTCTTTCCCTCTCCCGCCCACCCCCGCTCTTGCCCCGTGTCTTTCCCCCTCCCGCCCACCCCTGCCCTTGCCCTGTATCTTTCCCCCTCCCGCCCACCCCCCTCTTGCCCCGTGTCTTTCCCTCTCCCGCCCACCCCTGCTCTTGCCGCGTGTCTTTCCCCCTCCCGCCCACCCCCGCTCTTGCCCCGTGTCTCTTCCCCCTCCCGCCCACCTCCGCTCTTGCCTCGTGTCTCTTTCCCCCTCCCGCCCACCCCTGCTCTTGCCCCGTGTCTCTTTCCCCCCTCCCGCCCACCCACGCTCTTGCCCCGTGTCTTTCAGCCTCCCACCCACCCCCGCTCTTGCCCCGTGTCTTTCCCCCTCCCACCCACCCCCGCTCTTGCCCCGTGTCTTTCCCCCTCCCGCCCACCCCTGCCCTTGCCCTGTATCTTTCCCCCTCCCGCCCACCCCCCTCTTGCCCCGTGTCTTTCCCTCTCCCGCCCACCCCTGCTCTTGCCGCGTGTCTTTCCCCCTCCCGCCCACCCCCGCTCTTGCCCCGTGTCTCTTCCCCCTCCCGCCCACCTCCGCTCTTGCCTCGTGTCTCTTTCCCCCTCCCGCCCACCCCTGCTCTTGCCCCGTGTCTCTTTCCCCCTCCCGCCCACACCCGCTCTTGCCCCGTGTGTCTTTCACCCTCCCGCCAACCCCCGCTCTTGCCCCGTGTCTTTCACCCTCTTGCCCACCCCCGCTCTTGCCCCGCGTGTCTATCACCCTCCCGCCCAGCCCTGCTCTTGCCCCGCGTGTCTATCACCCTCCCGCCCACCCCCGCTCTTGCCCAGCGTGTCTATCACCCTCCCCCCCACCCCTGCTCTTGCCCCGCGTGTCTAACGAACCCTCCCGCCCACCCCCGCTCTTGCCCCGCGTGTCTATCCGACCTCCCGCCCACCCCCGCTCTTGCCCCGCGTGTCTATCCCCCTCCCGCCCACCTCCGCTCTTGCCTTGTGTCTCTTTCCCCCTCCCGCCCACCCCCGCTCTTGCCCCGTGTCTCTTTCCCCCTCCCGCCCACCCCCGCTCTTGCCCCGTGAATCTTTCCCCCTCCCGCCCACCCCCGCTCTTGCCCCGTGTGTCTTTCACCCTCCTGCCCACCCCCGCTCTTGCCCCGTGTCTTTCACCCTCTTGCCCACCCCTGCTCTTGCCCCGCGTGTCTATCACCCTCCCGCCCAGCCCCGCTCTTACCCCGCGTGTCTATCACCCTCCCGCCCACCCACGCTCTTGCCCCGCGTGTCTATCACCCTCCCGCCCACCCCCGCTCTTGCCCGGCGTGTCTATCGAACCCTCCCGCCCACCCCCGCTCTTGCCCTGCGTGTCTATCCCCCTCCCGCCCACCCCCGCTCTTGCCCCGCGTGTCTATCCCCCTCCCGCCCACCCCCGCTCTTGCCCCGTGTCTTTCCCCCTCCCTCCCACCCCTGCTCTTGCCCCGTGTCTTTCTCCCTCCCGCCCACCCCCGCTCTTGCCCCGTGTCTTTCTCCCTCCCGCCCACCCCCGCTCTTGCCCCTTGTGTCTCTCTCCCTCCCTCCCACCCCCAGCTCATGCCCCGTGTGTCTCTCTACCTCCCACCCACCCCGCTCATGCCCCGTGTGTCTCTCTCCCCTTCCCCCACCCCCCGCTCATGCCCCATGTCTGTCTTCTGTTCCCCCCGCTCATGCCCCATGTCTGTCTCCTGTTCTCTCCACACCCCGCTCATGCCCCATGTCTGTGTCCTGTTCCCCCCACCCCTCGCTCATGCCCCGTGTCTGTCTCCTGTTCCCCCCACCCCCCGCTCATGCCCCGTGTCTGTCTCCTGTTGCCCCTCACTCCCCGCTCATGCCCCGTGTCTCTCCTGTTGCCCCCCACCCCCTGCTCATGCCCCGTGTCTCTCCTGTTGCCCCCCACCCCCTGCTCATGCCCCGTGTCTGTCTCCTGTTGCCCCCACCCCCTGCTCATGCCCCGTGTCTGTCTCCTGTTGCCCCCCACCCCCCGCTCATGCCCCATGTCTGTCTCCTGTTGCCCCTCACCCCCCGCTCATGCCCCGTGTCTGTCTCCTGTTGACCCCCACCTCCCGCTCATGCCCCGTGTCTGCCTCCTGTTGCTTTCCACCCCCCACTCCTGCCCCGTGTCTATCTCTGTTGTTCCCCCCTCCCCCGCTCATGCCCTGTGTCTGTCTCCTGTTCCCCCCACCCCCGCTCATGCCCCGTGTCTCTCTCCTGTTGCCCCCCACCCCCTGCTCATGCCCCGTGTCTGTCTCCTGTACCCCCCACCCCCGCTCATGCTCGTGTCTGTCTCCTGTACCCCCCACCCCCCCGCTCATGTCCCATGTTATGTCCCCCCCGCTCATGCCCCGTGTCTCTCCTGTTGCCCCCCACCCCCCGCTCATGCCCCGTGTCTCTCCTGTTGCCCCCCACCCCCTGCTCATGCCCCGTGTCTGTCTCCTGTTGCCCCCACCCCCTGCTCATGCCCCGTGTCTGTCTCCTGTTGCCCCCCACCCCCCGCTCATGCCCCGTGTCTGTCTCCTGTTGCCCCTCACCCCCCGCTCATGCCCCGTGTCTGTCTCCTGTTGACCCCCACCTCCCGCTCATGCCCCGTGTCTGTCTCCTGTTGACCCCCACCTCCCGCTCATGCCCCGTGTCTGCCTCCTGTACCCCCCCACCCCCCCGCTCATGCCCTGTGTCTCTCTCCTGTTGCCCCCCACCCCCTGCTCATGCCCCGTGTCTGTCTCCTATACCCCCCACCCCCCGCTCATGCCCCATGTCTCTCTCCTGTTGCCCCCCACTACCCCGCTCATGCCCCATGTCTGTCTTCTGTACCCCCCACCCCGCTCATGCCCCGTGTCTGTCTCCTGTTCCCCCCACTCCCCGCTCATGCCCCATGTCTGTCTCCTCTTGCTCCCACCCATGCCCCGTGTCTGTCTCCTGTACCCCCCCACTCCGCGCTCATGCCCGTGTCTCTCTGCTGTTGCCCCCCCACACCCCCGCTCATGCCCCGTGTCTGTCTCCTGTTGCCCCCCACCCCCTCGCTCATGCCCCGTGTCTGTCTCCTGTTCTCCCCACCCCCGCTCATGCCCCGTGTCTGTCTCCTGTTCCTCCCACCCCCGCTCATGCCCTGTGTCTGTCTCCTGTTGCCCCCACCCCCTGCTCATGCCCCGTGTCTGTCTCCTGTTCTCCCCACCCCCCGCTCATGCTCCGTGTCTGTCTCCTGTTCCCCCACCCCCTACTCATGCCCCGTGTCTGTCTCCTGTTGCCCCCCCGCTAATGCCCCGTGTCTGTCTCCTGTTGCCCCCCGCTCAGGCCCCGTGTCTGTCTCCTGTTGCCCCCCACCCCCTGCTCATGCCCTGCGTCTGTCTCCTGTTGCCCTCCACCCCATGGCCATGCCCTGTGTCTGTCTCTGTTGTTCCCCCACCCCCGCTCATGCCCCGTGTCTGTCTCCTGTTCCCCCCACCCCCCGCTCATGCCCCGTGTCTCTCTCCTGTTGCCCCCCACCCCCGCTCATGCCCCGTGTCTGTCTCCTGTACCCCCTCCCCCGCTCATGCCCCGTGTCTGTCTCCTGTACCCCCACCCCCCACTCATGCCCTGTGTCTGTCTCCTGTTCCCCCCACCCCCGCTCATGTCCCGTGTCTCTCTCCTGTTGCCCCCCACCCCCGCTCATGCCCCGTGTCTGTCTCCTGTACCCTCTCCCCCGCTCATGCCCCGTGTCTGTCTCCTGTACCCCCACCCCCCACTCATGCCCTGTGTCTGTCTCCTGTTCCCCCCACCCCCGCTCATGTCCCGTGTCTCTCTCCTGTTGCCCCCCAGCCCCCGCTCATGCCCCGTGTCTGTCTCCTGTACCCCCCCACCCCACGCTCATGCTCCGTGTCTCTTTCCTGTTGCCCCGACTCCCCCGCTCATGCCCCGTGTCTGTCTTCTGTTCCCCCCACCCCCGCTCATGCCCCGTGTCTGTCTCCTGTTCCCCCCACCCATGCCCCGTGTCTGTCTCCTGCTTTCCCCCACTCCACACTCATGCCCCGTGTCTCTCTCCTGTTGCCCCCCGCACACCCCGCTCATGCCCCGTGTCTGTCTCCTGTTGCCCCCCACCCCCGCTCATTCCCCGTGTCTGTCTCCTGTTCTCCCCACCCCCGCTCATGCCCCATATCTGTCTCCTGTTCCCCCATCCCCCACTCATGCCCCGTGTCTGTCTCCTGTTCTCCCCACCCCCCGCTCATGCCCCGTGTCTGTCTCCTGTTGCCCCCCACCCCCCGCTCATGCCCCGTGTCTCCCTCGTGTTCCCCCCACCCCCCGCTCCTGCCCCGTGTTTCCCTCGTGTTACCCCCTGCCCCCGCTCATGCTCCGTGTCTTCCTCGTGTTCCTCCCCACCCCCTGCTCATACCCCGTGTCTCCCTCATGTTCCTCCCCACCCGCTGCTCATGCCCCGTGTCTGTCTCGTGTTCGCCCCACCACCGCTCATGCCCTGTGTTTCCTTCCTTGTCCCCCCACCGCCTGCTCATGCCCCGTTTGTACCCTGTTCCCTCTCACCCCCCGCTCATGCCCATGTGTCTCCCCTGCCGCTCATGCACCGTTGTGTTCTTTATACACCCCGCCTTCCCTTTCCATGGTGGCCATCTTGGTAAAAGATTTTCCTTCCTACACCGAGATGCCGCAGGCGTCCCGGCGTAGGAAGGAAAATCTTTTTGTTTTTTTTTACCACCCGGCATTCCCACTTTGAGGACATAAGATGTTAGTGGTCTTCATCTATTGAAAAGGATGTTATGGTCATGTTGTACTAATAAAAACCTTTAAAATTTAGTAAAAAAAAATGTTACAGGGACGTTATGGTTAAGTTGCACTAATAAAAACCTATGAAATTCAATGAAAAAACTTTGTTAAAGGGACGTTATGGTTAAGTTGCGCTACTAAAAACCTATGAAATTCAGTGAAAAAACTTTGTTAAAGGGACCTTATGGTAAAGTTGCGCTACGAAAAACCTATGAAATTCAGTGAAAAAACTTTGTCAAAGGAACGTTATGGTTCCAAGTAAAACCGAAAAACCCTTGAAATTTGCCAGTTATGGTAAGCTAAGCAACCATAACTCGCACCACCACCGTGCACTGCTAAGACTAACACCCAGGACATCAAAGATGACATCACAAATGTCATTGATGACATCACTGATGACATCACATGTCTGGCTCACTCTTTTTTCTTTTGCTGACATATCTAGGCCACATGGTTTTCTTCAGTAACAGTCAGAAACTAAACATTTTATTTTATTTGTAGACGTATCCTTCAAGTAGGTTCTTACAGTAATTATGTTAGAGTCCAGTCACATCATATGAAACATATACATACGGGAAGGCACAAGCTTGAAAGACAGCAATCCTTTTTGTGCATAATGATAATCAATAGACTTATGAGCACTTTCTGATAGTTCTTTCTCAAGCTGCCTCACAGGCCATACAGAATGCTGATGACCCTTACCTTTCGAGGGTCACAGTTGTATGTATGTACTGTGACACAGTACTCTGCAGGGGGGAGCGACTTCGGAGTGCTTTTGAGACTATCGTCTCAGAGCACGAGAAGACCTGCTCACTACCCAAATAAAACCCACTCTACATCTTCCTCTCTCAGCTCGCCCTTTCTTATCCCTGTGGTTGGTGTCCCCCCCTTTACCCTCCTTTACCCTCCTCTCCTAGGTAAAAAATAGAAGTGAAAATAAATGAAGCAGGGCTCTTTGTATTTTTTAGAAGTCCGCGGGCAGTTCGCGAACATTAAAAAAATTGGGTTACTACTCCATCACAAACATTGTAATTTTCTCTGGAAAGAAGTGGTGGCTCTGAAAAGAGCCTTTGGGTGGTGTTTGTAAGTCAAAAATTGTAAATGCTTAACATCTACTTCAAAATCATTGTTGTAATTCCAAAAAAGGTTGGAATGCATTTTGTACATTTCTCAGAAAAATCTGATTGCCAGCATAAGTAAGATGGACTCCATCTCTGCGAAAAATGTATGTACTACAAAACATAATATTTTCATTGTGAAAAGAAGACATGCCAAAATCTCTTAAAAAGCCACAAACAGCCTTATTAACATTGCGCCTTGCTTTTTCCATTTGTGGACCAAATGAAGAAGAACGAAGCCACATTTGTCTCTGCGCAATCCGTGAAAATATCACTTGAGAATTAGGAAACATGTCCATAACCTTCCTCAGTCCTTCTTTCATAGCAAATTGCAAACAAATTCCAGTCACATGCCCTAAACTGTTCCCTCCACAATGAATTACAATTATGTCTGGATGTTGCTCTGTCTCCAAAGTAGCACAGAGAGGTAGCAAGTCCAACCACTTCATTCCACGTACTCCATGCCAGTGTACTTTCACATGTGGGAATCCAATTTTTGACTTACAAACACCACCCAAAGGCTCTTTTCAGAGCCACCACTTCTTTCCAGAGAAAATTACAATGTTTGTGATGGAGTAGTAACCCAATTTTTTTAATGTTCGCGAACTGCCCGCGGACTTCTAAAAAATACAAAGAGCCCTGCTTCATTTATTTTCACTTCTATTTTTTAACTAGGAGAGGAGGGTAAAGGAGGGTAAAGGGGGGGACAGCTACTCCACAGCTTTCTGCATGCACCTTCAACCAATGTATCCACGAATCTCCAAAAATCCAAACAATCTGTTTTCTGAAACACACAGCCATAGCTATCTTTTGTTCTCTCAGCAAAATGAGTATCTCAGAAAATCTCTCCTGGCACAACACACCCACCAAACTTTCCTGACCAATCCCTTTCAGTGCTTATTCTCATTTGCATGACTTCTGAACCCAAAAATCCCCGGATGTAACTCCCGATGTCCGGGAACTACCGCCATGTCCGCGGACATATCGTAACATGAACAGCCCTTCTACCATTTCCACTACACTCTCTCTGCCATTCCCTCATTGGATGTACCTCAAAAATCACATGACCATGCACCAATCACATTCAAGACCTCTACATCTAACTGCATCATCATAGATCAGCACTGCAAATGTACTCTGAATCTCTCTGAGTACAAGTGTCATATCATTGGCAAGCAACATCTACCATAAATGCTGTTCAAGTCTTCAAGATTTCTACTTGCAGCTCCATGCATATCCATATGCACGAACACAAACTTCAGGTCTGTATAGTAGATGAATTTCAAACAGACTTTTACCTTGTAAAATCTGTAAAATGAATTTACTGTACTTTTTTTAATTTCCTAAAATCAACTATCACTTATACACCTTTATACTTTTTACTTTCTTTATACACACACACTCAAATCATGTTAAACTAACATTTTTTAAATGAAATATATAGACTACATATATTCAAACAAAATTGCATGCAAACACAATCTATGTTTAAACCTTTATAAAAATACTTATACAATTTCATATTTTTTGTTTTTATTCATTTATTTACTTAATTACTTTAAATTAGACATGACATTGAGGCGCTATTACCTAGAACAGTGTACTTACAGAAATAGTGGTATTCACTAATATATTATAAATTTCACAAGACATAGTAAAGATATTTTATTTTTGCTACATTTAGTCATTCAATACAATTTGTTCATTAAGAACATATCATATGTACTGAACTGATGCAATGTATCTTATGTAAATAAATGAGTTTAATGGTTTTACAGAAGGCACTGAGGATTTCAATTAAATAAATCAATATCTAAATTAAAAACAGTGCTATATACAAACAAAGTTACTAATTTGAAGCTTTTACAGTTGCAGTGAAGACCAGTTTCCTGAAAAGAAGCAGCCGAATTTGAAGAAGAAAGAAAAACTAAGAAGTTACCTGTTAATAAAAAAATAAAAGTAAGTAAAATATCACCATAATATTTATATTATTAACCAAATATACTATAACATTAATACCACCTATTTTGGTTTCTTAAAATAGAGATTTTGTACCATTTTGTCCAAAAATGTCCATGTCGTAAACAGCGATTTACAACCAGAATGGCCCATAAATTTCTATTTTTGGACACACAAATTACCCAACTGAACCTCTACAATTTTCATATTATAGAACAAACAACTGTTTTAATTGTATATATTAGATTTACTATTTGTTCTTTTCCACACCACTAGCTTACTTTTTTTTGTCATCTGAACCCCAGTTTAGTGACACATAAATTCAAGAATACCTATCCCTACGAGTTTTAGTTCCCAATGCACAACCACACACCATTACATACATCTTTATCATCTTACTCAAACACTCATGCACACAGCACACATACATTCCAGAACACCCCAACCCATATCTTCTTTATTTTTTTTCAACAGACCCTAAAGAATGCCTACCAAAAGACAACTCCGTAGAAAGCAACGCAAAATTAGAGCAAATGAAAATAAAGGTGTCCAACATAAGCATCCATCTCTAGCAGAATTTGTAAAAAAAAGTTTAAACAAAACAGCTAATACAATCATTTAGTGAAACACCAGAAGTTTCAAGTACAACAACTTTGCTTCCTCTATCAAAATGTAAAACAAACCAAAAAACAATTAACAGAGAATCAGCTATCAGTACAGATAAAACTACTTCTTCAAATTTTAATATAGTGCAAAGTAAGCATACCAAGAAAAGTATTTTAGCCAAAATATACCGTCACAAAGTCCTTCAAAATCTTATAAAAACAGGAGAGAAATCAGGTTCAAAGCTTAAAACTTATCGTAGGAAATTAATCTTAGAAGCATTGATGGACAGTGCAATTCTTCTCAAAAGAAATGTATTTATTTTACTGTTAAACAAAATGAAACCACTAACAAAACTAATAACTAAATTACAAAAAAGACTTCTCAATAAGCAAAATGTCAACAGAAAGAACTTCTTAAGTATCTGCGGAGGTGAATAGAATCACACTACGAGCACAGAACCATATTTTAATGAAGAAGCGTACAAACAAAAGCAAACAAATACAATTGCCATAAATAGCAGTGGTCGAGGTTATGAAAAAGTGAATAATACAATAATGGAACAAGAAGTACTCCTTACAAAAATATGCCCAAAAAACTTAGAATTACCCCTCCATTCAACTGAATCAGAACGTCTAGTGTACAAATGGCCATGCACGTCAATGTGTAACATTCCCAAACAATGTTTCAAATCTTTACACCAATTCCTCAATAAATATGTAAAATGCAAAGACAAAATAAAAATTAAATTACTGCAAAATATAGATACCTGTCCAGTGCGCAAGTACACAGGACTACAAGGAAATTCATTGGCCTGCATTACAGGACCTACTTGTAAAACCACTTTCCATGATATCAAAAGGATATCAACACATCATTCAACTATAAGAAATCTAGTCTATAAACTGTACTATGCTAAAAGTCCTGCTTTAGCACTAGCAAAGTTAAATAACATCCTTCTACATGGTACAGCAAAAGACCTACTTGAAGAAATTCACTATATCCGGAAAAAATATTTTGGAAGTGAAAGCCTTTTACAGAATGAAATAGCTTTAAACCAATTAAGCAACAATTCTACACATGGCAACATTTTGCTAAACACATACAAAAAAGAAATACTAAAATTTAAAAGTACATCAGCTGAAGTACCAAACCATGTATGTGTATGTTGCCATAGAATTTTTTATAAAAGTAACACAAAAACTGTGGACCTATCATACAAAATAGAAGACAATGAAGATTCTAAATGGTTTGAATTAGCTCTCTACCTTCTAGCAGAAAACAAATATGAAATAACTGAGCCCTTAATACTTTGCAGTTATTGCACTACAAAACTTGACAACAACCAAACTCCTTCATGTTCTATCACAAATCATTTGGAATTATACCCAGTACCAAAACCTCTACAACAACTTAATATATATGAGAGCATCATAATTCAAGCAGTACACCCATTTCAAGCAATAATACGCCTTAAACCAAAAACAGCAAAATTACCTCCTTCTGAATTGGTAAAAGGCATTCGTGGAAAAGTAGTTTATTTACCATTAAATCTAAAAGAAAATGTGCATACTCTAGGAGTGCAACGTCCAATGCAGCAATCTTTAATTATATTAGTAAATGGAGTACCTACAAAAGACAAAAAAATATGGCAACAGCTGGTAGATTTATATAAAGTTAGACAAGCCTTCCAATATCTTAAAGAGAATAATGAATATTACAAAGAAATTAATATTGAAGAAAACTTGAAAGATACAACTGAAATAATTCAAGAAACACAAGAAGCTGGTCAATTTGAGCTACTAGATCCTGATACAATATCAAATACTTTAGACCATTATACAATTCATCCTTTGAACTGTAATGACACCGTACAAGATGTACTAGAAACTTACCAAATGCGTCAAACAAAAGGATCGCCAATCAGTATATGGGAAAAAAGTATAAAAGCACATGCTTTTCCTCTACTCTTTCCTACTGGCAAAGGAGGAAGGTATGATGATAGACCTATTCAAATATCAGCTTCAGAATACCGCTCATTACGAATGTATTCTGAAGATCCCAGATTTAGACAAAATGTGGAATACATATTCCACCTACTCTTTGAAAGTGAACTAGCAACTTTATGTTACGGAGTTGCACACATATTAAAATCAGGATCACACTTTCAAAATATGACAGCTACACAATTATTAGAGAAAGTGCAACAAAAGAATGAGGTTTTACAATCAAATATTACAAATCTATTAGCAAATATGCGTGGTACTAAAGAGTACTGGTTTCAACGTCATGGAGATGTATGTTGTATGATCAGAAACCTTGGCCCACCCACTTGGTTTGTTACATTAAGTTGTGCAGAATATGCATGGGAAGATTTACATGATTTCCTACGCATATCAAATAAAAACAAAACAAACATAGATATTCTAACACCTGGAGAACTTTGTTCTTTGGATCCTGTTAATGTTTCAAGATATTTTCACCATCGCTTCATTGCTATGCTACATTTTATTTGTAATAAAACTGTTCCTCCCCTTGGAGAAGTGCAACACTTCTTTTGGAGAAAAGAATACCAAGCCAGAGGAGCACCACATATCCACATGCTTTTATGGATTAAAGATGCTCCTAAATTTGGTCAAGACAGTGATGCCACTGTTTTACAGTTTATTGAAAAATATGTCACTTGTGAAATTCCATCAGAAGCCAAAAATAGTGATCTTCGTGCACAAATGTGGAAAATATTGTTGTCGCAAATACAAAAACAAAGGCAAATACTACACCAAATGCCGATTTGGTTTCCCTAGACCAGTTACAAATACAGGTCAACTAAACAACCTCATGTCTTCAGTTAGACATACTGTTAAAGGAAAGTCACCTAAAATACATATTACATAAACAGAAAAGAAGAAGAAAAATATATCAATGATTATAATGCAATCATTGCCCACTTATGGAATGCAAACATAGATGTGCAGTACATTGCAGACAATTCTACTGCAGTTGCACGATATGTCACAGCATACTTAACTAAAGCAGAAAAGACACAGCTCCAAGACCTCTGGAATGACCTGTCATCAGATAAAACAGTATCTCAGAAATTATACAGCTTGGGCATAAAAATGCTAACCCATAGAGAATGTGGATCTTATGAAGCAGCTGATCGTTTAACTGGTACTTCATTGTATGGTAAATCTGAAAATATAGTATGGCTAAGTCTTGGTCCAGCTGAATCTAGAAAAAGAGTTCTAAAATCATATGAAGATATAGAAACAATAGCCAAACATGATCCCAACAGCCAAGACATTTTAAAAAACAATTTATTGGACACATACTACCCAAACAGAAGTAATACTTTGGAAAACATGTGTCTATACCAAATAGCCCAAAACTACACATACAAAAATAATATGAAACCCGAAGAAAAAAAAGGTAAATATAGAGTGACAGAGTGTGAAGGCAGCTTAGTTAAACTCACTAAACCAAATTTAATTAATCATATCAAATTGTCATTGAAGACTCCTGAACATAAAGAAGTATATTACATGTCCCTGCTACAACTCTTGAAACCATGGAGAAAAGAAGAACAATTACTAGATAACTATGACTCATATGAGGATGCTTTCAAAGCAAATGAAAGCACTATAACTGATGTAAACTTTACACAGTACAAAACAATGTTGCACAATGAACAGCAACATGAAGAAGAACTCCAAGCCCAACTAGATAAGGATACTCCTGACAGTAGTTAACCTTCTGTAACAGGAAGCCAAGAACCACTGGGAGAACCACTAATAACAAAGGAGGCAGAATTAGCTATGATAGAAGTAGAAAACACCATGTGTCAGTATGAAGATAAGGAAGACTTAACTATACTACAATCAAAACTAAACAAAGAGCAAAGTATCATTTTTCAAGAAGTAACAAAACAAATTGCACATGGTGTAAAACATGAAAATAAAGAATGTTCCTGCCATAATTATAAACCTATACTACTGTACGTCAGTGGTGAAGCTGGTTCTGGCAAAACATTCCTAATCAAAATCATTAGTAAGTTCCTTCAACAATTGACAAACAACAAACTGTCAGCTGTTGTCACTGCCTCCACAGGCTTAGCTGCCTACAACATAGGTGGTGTTACATTACACCGATTACTACTATTACCAGTAGAACACCAGAACAAATTAGACTATTACAAACTTTCTGCAGAAGCTGCAATGGAATTACGCAGAGTATTGAAACAAATGAACATGCTACTAATAGATGAAGTGAGCATGGGCTCCAACCTGATGTTAGCTTTCATTCACCTCAGATTACAAGAAGTACTCAAAACAGACTATGAAGAGCTCTTTGCAGGAAAACACATTATTGTTTTTGGAAATCTGCTTCAATTAACACCAGTAAAAGGTGAACCTATTTTTAAAACATTAGGGCACAACTGTTGGCAGCTTTGGAAATGTCAACCTTTGGCAACATTTCCAATACAGAGAATTAACAGAAAACATGTGCCAATCTGCAGATCTAACTTATGCCAACATTTTAAAAAGTTTGAGAGTTGGTATACTTTCTAAAGAAGCAGAAGCAACATTGAAAACCCGGCACATTAATGCACTTTATGGCGATAATGCATGTGCTACAGATGTTATGGAACAATTAGCCCACAAAAATGTCAATTGTATGGCCTTAATGCCAACTCTTGCAAGCTGTTTCAAATTCAATGAAATCATGCTAAGTAAAGAAATGCAACCAATAATGGAAATTAGCGCCTCAGACAAACTAGATGTACATGGTATGACACTACCCATGTGTGACCAAGCCACAACAAGACTAAATAATTTAGAAAAATCAATCTCAAACACAGCAGGCTTAGAAAAGATGTTAAAATTATCCTTAAATTGCAGAGTAATGCTTAAACGTAACCTTGACGTGGACCAAGGACTAGTTAATGGAGCACTGGGTACAGTTGTTGGCTTTCAAACATACCCACGTGACAACAAAATTCAGTTTGTCTATATACTCTTTGACAAACTTTCAGAAGTAAAACGGATAGGACGCTCAACAGCTAGATTCCTTCTCTTCAAAGATATGTATGTACGCAGAGAACAATTTTCTCTAACTCTTGCATACGCAGTCACGATTCATAAATCACAAGGTCTTACCCTAGACCATGGGTGCACAACATACGGCCCGCGGGCCAGTTGCGGCCCGCCATGCCCTTTTGACCGGCCCGCGAGGCACAAAGACTTTCCTAATGGAGGGCGGCCCATTAGGAAAGTCTTTGTTGTCTTCCGGGCCGGTGAAAACACTGGCCCTCATTGGCTAGCACACACACGCATCACGTCGCTCCTACGAGCCACGTAATGCGTGTGTGCTGCACCAATGGAGGGCCAGCAGCACTACGGCTGGCGTGGCCCATAAGGCTTGATGCCGGAAGGCATTTCAGCCTTGGACCATGCCAGCCGTAGTGCGATTCCAGCTTACCTGCCTGCCTTCCAGCACGTCTCCGGTAAGTGGTCTGTTTGTGTTTCGGGTTTGTTTTGCTTTATGTTTGTGTGTATGAATGTTTGTGTTTTAATTTATTTTGAGTGTATGTTGAGATGCGGGGGTGGGGGGGTGTGTCGGATGTGTTTGAATGTTTGTGTTTTAATGTATTTTGAGTGTATGTTGAGATGCGGGGGTGGGGGGGTGTGTCGGATGTGTTTGAATGTTTGTGTTTTAATGTATTTTGAGTGCATGTTGAGATGCGGGGGTGCGGGGGTGGGGGGGTGTGTCGGATGTGTTTGAATGTTTGTGTTTTAATGTATTTTGAGTGCATGTTGAGATGCGGGGGTGGGGGGGTGTGTCGGATGGGTGGGGGGGTGTGTCGGATGTTTATGAATGTTTGTGGGGGTTCGGGTCTGTATGGGTGCATGTTTGTGTGTGTGCTGAGTTGGGGGGTGGGGGATTTGGGCCTGTATGGGTGCATGTTTGTGTGTGTGCTGATTTGGGGGGTGGGGGGTTTGGGTCTGTATGGGTGCATGTTTGTGTGTGTGCTGATTTGGGGTGGTGGGGGGTTCGGGTCTGTATGGGTGCATGTTTGTATGTGTGTTGATTTGGGGGGTGGGGGGTTTGGGTCTGTATGGGTGCATGTTTGTGTGTGTGCTGATTTGGGGGGTGGGGGGTTCGGGTCTGTATGGGTGCATGTTTGTGTGTGTGCTGATTTGGGGGGTGGGGGGTTCAGGTCTGTATGGGTGCATGCTTGAGTGTGTTTGGGGCATAGTGTTTGGTTGGGGGTGAGCGGGCCATGGGGCATAGTGTTTGGTTGGGGGTGAGGGGCCCATGGGGCATAGTGTTTGTTTGGGGTGGGAGCCATGGGGCATAGTGTTTGGTTGGGGGTGAGGGGCCCATGGGGCATAGTGTTTGGTGGGGGCCATGGGGCATAGTGTTTGGTTGGGGTGGGAGCCATGGGGCATAGTGTTTGGTTGGGGGTGAGGGGCCCATGGGGCATAGTGTTTGGTTGGGGGTGAGGGGCCCATGGGGCATAGTGTTTGGTGGGGGCCATGGGGCATAGTGTTTGGTTGGGGTGGGAGCCATGGGGCATAGTGTTTGGTTGGGGGTAGGGGACCATGGGGCATAGTGTTTGGTTGAGGGTGAGGGGGCCATGGGGCATAGTTTTTGGTTGGGGGTGAGGGGCCCATGGGGCATAGTGTTTGGTTGGGGGTGAGGGGCCCATGGGGCATAGTGTTTGGTGGGGGCCATGGGGCATAGTGTTTGGTTGGGGTGGGAGCCATGGGGCATAGTGTTTGGTTGGGGGTGAGGGGCCCATGGGGCATAGTGTTTGGTTGGGGGTGAGGGGCCCATGGGGCATAGTGTTTGGTTGGGGGTAGGGGGCCATGGGGCATAGTGTTTGGTTGAGGGTGAGGGGGCCATGGGGCATAGTGTTTGGTTGGGGGTGAGGGGGCCATGGGGCATAGTGTTTGGTTGGGGATGGGAGCCATGGGGCATAGTGTTGCACTCCAAGAGTGAACTCAATAATAAAGCTAAAACAGGCACAGTTAGGAGATGTACATCCTTTGCTTTTTTGAGGAAACCTGACTCAACGAAGGCCATACTCCTCTTGGGTAACCCAAACAGCAAACTATAGCAGTCCAAAATAACGGAATGTCCAATCAAGGGTCAATAAAATATATATAATTTAATTAAACAGACGATATACAATAACTAAATCGAAATAAATGATAGCAATGGAAAATGTGTAGTACACAATGTAAGTTTGAAATGCAATAAAAATCGTTACCCCTCAAAAACATATCTTTTTCAATGTGTTTAATACAAATTGGGGGTTGAAAAAGCCTCCTGACATGTCCCGTCTACCGCCCCGCCCACTTTTACTTTTCGGCCCACTATAGCCCTCATGTAAGGTACTTTCGGCCCTCTGTCAAAATCAGTTGTGCACCCCTGCCCTAGACAAAGCAATGATAGATATTGATAACACAGTCTTTAAAGAAGGCATGAGCTACGTAGCACTATCACGCTTACGTACACTTGACGGTCTATTTCTAATCAACTTTGATGCAAGTAAAGTAAACGGTGATATTCCTTGCATTTTAGAATATAATAGACTTCGCTCACTATAGACTCCCCATCTAAACACATATTCTGTTCCACAAAAACTAAAACGTTGTAAAAGAAAACTAAATCAAACAGAAATGCAACAGGACGTCACTGCAAATCCTCTAAAGAGAGTAAAAGAAACTAATACTTCATCAAGTACAACAAACAAAAAAGAATCAATTAGAGAAAGTAAACCAGGTATTTCTTTAAAGAAGGAAGACAAACTCCAAAAAAAGCAGTTAGATACAGAACTACCTGGACCATTTAAATTCTCAAATATAGTTGGTGTAAGTTGCTATGCAAATGTAGCAATGAATATTTTATTTCAATTACCACCAATTGTTGACAACATTTACTCACACAGTACAGACCCATTGTGTTTGTAAATGTTAGTACTTCACAGAAATGCAGCAAACAATCCTGACAACACATATAGTGTTTTTGGAATAAGACGACAATTGGACTACTGTGCTGGAATGGTGAAATTCACTATAAACTCACAGGAAGATCCACAAGAATTTCTAATGTACTTACTACAAGTACTGGAAAACAAAAACATACCTATAAATGAAATCTTTCAGATTTCATACATGTGGAAACATACATGCACTCTCTGCAACAATGTGACACAAGAAGAAATCCCCAATGAACGCTTCATATATATATCAATACCAAATTGTGAATCCATTCCATTTCAGCAACTTGTACAAAATGCAAACCACGGTAGATTATGCTCTACCTGCAATTCAGATAATCGCTCCACGTTAGTAATACAAACACATAGTAAATACGTAATACTAATGCTTCTACGTTACAATGCAGATGGTACCAAAAACATCTGCAAGCTGACTGGATTCACACATGGTCAAATATCACTTGGTAAGAAAATCTTCACAACAATAGGTATAATCTACCACGCAGGAGCAATAACCAATTCAGGGCACTACACTGCATATATAAAAAAGAAATGTGGATGGTTTGAATGTAATGATAGTACCATTACTCTAAAGCAGAGATTACCAGCAAATCTTACAAACGCTTATTTGATGTTCTTAAAACCAAAATTTGATAAATAAACTGTATTTAAACCTTTAAGTAAATTTGTGTTACAAAAATATAAACTGTTAGAATACTCCGAAAGCTATCTAACTGCTCAAAGATTCTACAACAACTAATCAGATAAATGAATAACACTAAATTAGACCAAAAAATACACAGTTAGAATACGCCAATTGTTATCTAACTGTCCCAAAATTATAAATTTGTGTTAAAATAATATAAACTGTTAGAATGCTCCAAAAGCTATCTAACAGCTCAAAGATTCTACAACAACTAATCAGATAAATGAAAACCACTAAATTAGGCCAAAAAATACACAGTTAGAATATGCCAATTGGTATCCAACTGTCCCAAAATGTAACAATATCTAAATAGATAAATCAAAACCAATAAAATATATTAAAAAAATAGACAGTTAGAATACGCCAATTGGTATCTAACTGCTCCAAAATTTTATAATATCAAAACAAATGAAGAATCTGTTACTGCTCCAAAAAAATACAACAAAGCAAAGTATAAAGCATTAGCCAGAAACAACAAGTGAACACTGAAAACAAACAAACAAATAAACTGTAGCATAACAGAAAAAGGATTTTTTTTTAATCCAACATGGATTTTTTTTCTCCCAATGATTTTAGCAACAAATACAGAAACTGAGCAAATTGCAAGGTACTCTGATTTGTACTCTACTAAATATGAGGGTCGAAAAAAAATAAAAGTATATTGCTTATACAATGTAATAAGTCATTACAAAATACTAATACTAACATGCTATTTTCTTTTATCACAGAAATGAAGAAGAAAAACATGGACTCCCATTACTAGACCAAGCGGTAAGTATACAATAATAAGGACAACCATAGCAGCATATCACATCCATAGTATCTAATACCTTTGTTCCTTATACATTTGTTTTTCACCCAAAGTTATAAGCAAATATGAAAGTGATATGCTGCAGTGGTTGTTGCCAGGGCATACAATCTTGGGTGCATGGCCAAATGGCCATGTAGCCAAGACTCTATGCCCTGGCAACAACCACCGCAGCATATCACATCCATAGAGTCAAACATTTCAACTATGATCTATGGGAAACTTTTAATGTCCGCGAACAATGTGAGTGTTCTTAGAACACTTTGAACTTGCCAGCGAACAATACGGACACCGTTTTCAGGACACCCCCTACGAACATTTCAGAACAACGCGATAGTTCTTACAACACTTTCAACTTAACAACGAACAATACGGACAGCGTCCTAAGGACACCCCCTACAAACATTCCAGGACACCGGGAGTGTTCTTAGAAGCGTCTTCAGAACACCACCATCTTGTTTATTTGCGAACATTTCAGGACACCGCGAGTGTTCTTAGGACACATTCAACTTGACAAAGAACAATACGGACAGCGTCCTCAGGACACCCCCTACGAACGTTCCAGGACACCGGGAGTGTTCTTAGAAGCGTCTTCAGAACACCACCATCTTGTTTATTTGCGAACATTTCAGGACACCGCGAGTGTTCTTAGGACACATTCAACTTGACAAAGAACAATACGGACAGCGTCCTCAGGACACCCCCTACGAACACTCCCCGGACACCGGGAGTGTTCTTAGAAGCGTCCTCAGAACACCACCATCTTGTTTATTTGTGAACATTTCAGGACACCGCAAGTGTTCTTAGGACACATTCAACTTGACAAAGAACAATACGGACAGCGTCCTCAGGACACCCCCTACGAACACTCCCCGGACACCGCAAGTGTTCTTAGAAGCATCTTCAAAACACCCCCATTTTGTTTATTTGCGAACATTTCAGGACACCGTGAGTGTTCTTAGGACACATTCAACTTGACAGAGAACAATACGGACAGCGTCCTCAGGACACCCCCTACGAACACTCCCCGGACACCGCAAGTGTTCTTAGAAGCCTCTTCAGAACTCCACCATCTTGTTTATTTGCAAACATTTCAGGACACCGCGAGTGTTCTTAGAACACATTCAACTTGACAGAGAACAATACGGACAGCATCCTCAGAACAACCCCTACAAACATTTCAGGACACCGGGAGTGTTCTCAAAAACGTCTTCAGAACACCCCCATTTTGTTTATTTGCGAACATTTCAGGACACCCCGTGTGTTCTTAGAACGCATTCAACTTGACAGAGAACAATACGGACAGCGTCCTCAGGACACCACCTACGAACACTCCCCGGACACCGCGAGTGTTCTTAGAACAGTTTCACTTTGCTTGCAAACAAAACGGACACATATTGACTCCTTAGAACACCCCCTAGTCAGTTTATTTAGAACATTTCAGAACACCCGTGATGGCCGCAAACAAATCGAACACAAAAAGAACGCCTAACACATAAAAAACACAACTTTCATCCTATCTCATACACTCCCACCCTCCCCAAACACTCCTACACACCAACACACTCTACAAAATACACATTTTGAACAAAGTTTCACTGCGCTGTCCGGGGACGTCCGCGAATCCAATATGTCGGGCGCTACCGAAAAATCTGACGCGCTTCACGCTCCACGCCGTCCAATCAGCGAACACTTCGCATGTCCACGAACATCACGCAATACGATTGGCCAATCAGGACACTTTCCTCGGAGCGAACAGGGAAGTGTATCTGCAAACCGAACACAGATATCACTAATTTTTTTTTACCTAATTTTTGGTCATTTTAAAAAAAACGACTGGACGGATTTTCACCAAATTTGCAAAAGCATGCTTTCAGGACCAAGCCGCTGCTCCTGGTCCAAATTTGGTGGAAATCCATCCAGCGTTTTGGGCTGTATGCGCAAGCACATTTTTTTTCCCATTCACTCTATGGAGAGTTAGTATAATGTATACAAATATGAGCATATAGAGGGAAGGTAGAGTAATAAAAATAAAACTATGAGAAAGTGCTGATAACCATAATGATTATCTTCATGCACAGAAAGGATTGCTCTCTTTCAAGCCTGTATCTTCCGCTATGTACATGTTTCATATGATGTGACAGGACCCTAAGTCTACAAATATAGTACCTTTTCAATTTTTACTTCCTGACTGTTACTGAAGAAAACTATGTGGCTTCGATATGTCAGTAAAGGATAAAAAGGGAAAGCCAGCCATGTGATGTCCTCAGTGATGTCATCAATGACATTTGTGATGTCATCTTTGATGTCCTGGGTGGTAGTGTTAGCAGTGCACGGTGGCGCGAGTTATGGTTGCTTATGTTACCATAACTGGCGAATTTCAGGAGTTTTTCGGTTTTACTTTGAGCCATAACGTCCCTTTAACAAAGTTTTTTCACTGAATTTCATAGGTTTTTAATAGCGCAACTTAACCATAACTTCTACAGGTGGCTTTACACAGAATGTTGCAAAGTAAGAATTTATGCTCGTTCACAGTGAAGGTCAGCTGCTTCCACAACTTCTACAGGTGGCTTTACAGAGAATGTTGCAAAGTAAGAATTTATGCTCGTTCACAGTGAAGGTCAGCTGCTTCCATTTTTTTCTCGGGCCCCGGAGAGGCTCACGAAGCGGACTATAAGGTTGTATTGTGTTTTGACCTTGACAGACAGAGATTGTGATGAAAGACTTCTCTTGAAGGAGTGTTGGTAAAACGTAAGAGAAGATAAAGATGACATTTCTGAAACGAAACCACTTTTATATATTATATCACTATACGAAAGATCGTTGGCACACGCGGAGTCGTATTTTGGGACTGCACCACTCGCAGACAATGGAAATTGCAATTGTACTGTAAGTAACCCTTTAGATTACTTTATACCAAATATAATTACAATAGCGTAGCATTAAAGACCGCTCAAGTTGAACTTGTTCGTTGAAAGTGGCATAATGTTTTCTACTGCGCACTATCACCGCCGAATTGATCCCCTGTCGTTTAGAGGGCTCTGAAAAAGGCAGACGACACAGGGTGGGTTAATAGAAATAATTTAACCGGTCTATTTTCTTGCTGTGCCACTTCACTGTAGCCTGTCAAGTGGCACAGCGAGTACAGCGCTCGCTTTGACATCCGTGCACAGCTTCCTAACGCAAGTTTGAATCCCGGCAAGGCCAAACTCAGCCTTTCATCCTTCCGTGGTCGATAAATGAGCACCACACACCGTGGTTAATAATAAGCACCGCTTACATACCTCACGGTTCTTAGCGCTATATGAATGGGAAAATATTATTATTGTATTATTAACATACTCTGTTGCACTATCTTCGATAGCAAATAGTTTCACGCCCTAATAAATAAAATGATGATTTTTAATGAAGATCGGCTGGTGAGACTAATTTATGTTTTTTAAAACAGGTACGTGGCCCCATTTTGTCTATGTCACGATTTACAGATTCCAGCGGATGTGGTCTTCAACTGCCAGGTGCAAGTCCAAATATGCAACTTCATGACCCTCACCATTTTATGGGACAATCGCCAAGGACCAATATTCCCTTACGCAGTACTAGCGGCTACAAACAACATAACAACCAATAGGGTGGTCTAATGGCTCGTTGTTGGAGCAACCTTCTGGGCAGATTTACACCAAGGGGACCAGGCCGCCGCTCCTGCCGCAAATTTGGTGTAAATCCGTCCAGCGGTTCGGGCTGTAGCCATGCGCAAAGTTTTTTCCCATTCAGTCTATGGGAAAAAAAAAAGTTTTGGGACCCCCCCTATAACTTTTGCTGCTCTGGACGAATCCTTGACTTTGCAAAACAATTCAGAGTGACCCAACTACTTTTTTTGCAAAGCTTGGTGAGGATCCCTCCAGGGAGAGCGAAGTTATAAGCCGCCCAAAAAGTGCTCTTCCTATGGAAACAGCAACTTAACCATAACTACCGTGGCCATGTAATATATATATATATATATATATAATGAAAACACTTTGTTAAAGGGATGTTATGGTTAAGTTGCACTAATAAAAACCTATGAAATTCAATGAAGAAACTTAGTTAAGGGGACATTATGGTTATAGGTAAAACCGAAGAACCTCAGAAAGTCGCCAGTTATGGTAAGCTAAGCAACCATAACACGCGCCTCCACCAAGCATGGCTAAGACTAACACCCAGGACATCAAAGATGACATCACAAATGTCATTGATGTCATTGATGACATCACTGATGACATTACATATCTGGCTCACTTATTTTGGTTCACTGAAAAATCTAGACCAGGTGGTTTAATTCACTGACGATTAGAATATTAACATTCAAAAGGTGCCGAACAGGGAAGTGAATCCACGGAGCGGACATAGATATCACACTTTTTTTTGCCTTACATTTTGGTTGTTTAAAGAAAAACTATTGGACGGATTTACACCAAATTAACAAAAGCACGCTTTCGTGACCAGGCCGCCGCTCCTGCCGCATATTTAGTGAAAATGCGTCCAGCGGTTTGGGCTGCAGGCGCAAAAGAAATTCTTTCCCATTATGTCTATGGGAAAAAAATAAATGTTGGTACCCTCCCTATAACCTTGCCACCCCTTAGACCAAACTTTGCCAGAAATTCAGGGGGGGGGGGGCAAAGTTATAAGCCGTCCAAAAAGTGCTCTTCATATTGGTTTAGCAACTTAACCATAACTACATGGCCGCTACCGCAGGCCATGTAATATGGTTTAGTGTAGCTTGTGGCGGGGCTGTGGAGGCGGTGTGTATTTTGCAGCCCAGCCTCACCTCTCCACTCATCTCTGGCTTGTGTCATCTCAGAGCATCTGCCAAGTCAGAAGCAGCCTCGCCTCGCTGATCAAACACAAGGTAGGAAAGTAAAATGCCAGGGTGCTCCAGGGCATCCTGCTGAGAAAGGTTTCTCTGATGCACTGGAAGACTGAATACATTCCACACGCACAGGGCCACCATAGAGAGCCGGCGAATATTAGTAACCAATTCTGACTTGCTGCAGAAAAGCCACATATCCCACCCCACACCCATGTGGGGTCACTTATGGCAGCTTAAACATACATGTGTGAATTAAATGTACTCCCCAGCACACTCTTACTCTACGCAAATAAATACCAAAACACACTGACATGAGTAATGAAATCTATTATTAGTTCACCTGTAAACCAGTGGTACTTCACAATAATGCATTACCAGTTTTTAAAATGTGAACACTTCAGCTGCTAAAAAGTAATGTATGCTATTTTAAATCTATCATCACTTACCTAATTGTCAATTTTTCCAAAATGCATTCACACGAAGTGGTATCCTGCAAATGGGCTCATTGTCTAAAGATGAGGTAAACTTCCAGGTGACCTCTCACCCCTACTTTTGCCTGAGGAAATGGTGCAACTTGGTAGCTACACTTAAAAGCACAGGCACAACTAGACTAGAGCAAGGGCCTGAAGGGTGTTGACTAATGGAGGATCATCATTGTAGCAGGTTCTTTCAGGAGCCTGGGGTGTGCCCAGGACTTCATAAACTCAGATAAGTACGCCTTAATAGAGGAGTGCATGTTATTCTGATCCTCACTCCAGTGCATGCCCCCTCTAGCACTACTGTGCTGCATGCCCTCTCCAGTGCTACCACGTTCCATACCCACTCCTGCGCTACCATGCTGCTTGCCCACTCCAGCGATACCATGCTGCATGTCCACACCAGTGCCACCACGCTGCATGCCCACTGCCCACTCCAGTGCTACCACGCTGCATGCCCACTCCAGTGCTACAATGCTGCATGCCCACTCCATCGGCACCACGCTGCATGTCCACTCCAGTGCTACCACGCTGCATGCCCACTCCAGCGCTACCACGCTGCATGCCCACTTCAGTACCACCGCGCTGCATGCCCACTCCAGCGCAACCACACTCCAAGCCCTCTCCAGTGCTACCATGCTGCATGCCCACTCCTGCGCTACCATGCTGCCCACTCCAGCACTACCATGCTACATGGCCACTCCAGTGCTACCACACTGCATGCCCACTCCAGCGCTACCATACTGCATGTCCACTCCATCACTACAATGCTGCATGTCCACACCAGCATTAGCAAGCTGTGAAGCTGCATGCCCACTCCAGCACTGCCATGCTGCATGCCCACTCCAGCACTACCACGCTGCATGCCCACTCCAGCACCACCATGCTGCATGCCCACTCCAGTGCCACCATGTTGCATGCCCACTCCAGCACCACCCACTGCATGCCCACTCCAGTGCCACCCCACTGCATGTCCAGTCTCGCGCCCCCATGCTGCATGCCCACCCCAGCGCTACCATGCAGTACTGAACGTGATTACTGTGAAGGATTCACATCTGGCAAGAGTGTAGAAGCCCTGGCTTTTTAGTATGGGCTATTAGATGTTGCTGGAGATACCTATAAGACAAACTTATTGCATTGGAGTACAGATTGTGAGGATCAGGGGTGGACAGGGACCCAAAAGAGGTTCTGCCAGAACGACATATGAAGCGGGACTCAGACTCTGTAGGTGTTGGATGGCTGTGTCCCCACCCATTGCATGCCCATGACCATGCTATAACCAATGGACATTCCCAACCATTCCCAACCAAATCACCTCTTCATTGGAACTCTTTAGGCTTGCTTTAATCAAGCCCTTCCATTAGAATTCACATTCCAAGTGCCTGCCAGTATTTGTTCAAAGCAGTCTTCAAACGTTCAATGGGCCTCATTACAAGTTTGTACTTGTAATGCCAGAATTACTGGCATATTTCAGGTGCCGGCAACATTGGTAATTCCCCATTCCATGGAGTCCAATAGAACTCCGTGGGGTGGGGGGGGGCATGCTGGTGTTACTGGCACCGGTAATACTGGTACTGGTAGTACCAGCATTTGTTGGTGGTGAGTTGCCGGAATTACCGGCATACTTGTAATTAGGTCCATGACTTAATTGGAGTTGTAAGCACGCTGTTTTACCAGGCCTGACTTCAGCCACTCAATTTATAAACACGCTGTGTGTCCGACACTGAATTCCTGGTAAAAACAAGCATTGGTAAAGCCATTGAAGTCATGCTTAAAACAAGCATTGGCAAAGCCAACATTTTTGGCTTGTGCATCCGTTTTAAGCTTTTGCTAGGCAATGCTAAATACCATGTGGGAAACTGGCAGCACGTCATAAAAGAAGTGTAATAAGGCATAACGGTTTATGTTCAAGTAAATCTATGCAGCACATCTTGCAAATCTGTCACCTTGCAATAGAACCTTAAGGCGAGAATAGAGGGTGTTTATGTAAATGGTGGGGAGCTTTGGATCTCTGCAGAAACATGCAGATGAATGTTAGACTGCCACTAGTCTCATTAGGAGCAAAGGCTGGAGTGAGAGACTGTGGGGCTGAGCACCCCAATGCAGAGTCCTGCTGGATTGCACTTGCTTCCTATTACCCGGTTCCTGTTTGTTTAGTGCTGCATTTGTCATCTGCACACATGCATAACAAAGGCAAACCCCACACTGCCCACAATCAGCTTCACAATACATACTTGAATTCAAGAAAACACAAACTGAATAAAATAAGCGAATGCTTCAAAGAGGTATATTTGATGTGTGTGATGACTGCTGTTGAAATGCAGGTTTAAAATCATCAGGAATGACAGCAAGGTGCATCCTCGGGATTAAGAATGATGACACACAGGGGCAACCCTGCAGGCTTCGGTGGAGTGTGTTTACATCTTTTACGTAGTTTGAAGAGATCTCAAGTTGCTCATTTTCAGGTGTATGGTGTTCAGCTAGCTTTGTTTGTGAAGTGTACAACACTTAGCATTCAAGTCCTTATACTACCATAAAGAAAATTAGCATAACAAATAGATTACTACTCCGTAGCAGAATAGAAACATGGCCATGCTAATCTCTATAGCCATTCTCACCCACAACCTTCTGTATCCTACCAACAACTAGTCTTTGAGCTAGCTCCATGACTCAGTAACATCAAACGTTGTGCTGTAAATAGCCTGACAGTGTTATTTCAAAGCAGGCTTAACAGAACAAATGACTTAGTTGGAGATGTGAATATACTACTGCTGCAATAAACGTCTTAAACAGAAGAGCATTCAGCCACTTCATTTATCACAGAATGATTACCCTTCCATCTGTTTCTTGCACTGAAGACCTGTTAAAAACAAGCACTGGAAGAAACATTGTTTTTGGCTTGTCTGCAGGTATTAGCTAGACACCTGCTAGGCACTGATATCATATGCCCAGGTACTCACATCATTTTACAGCTCATACCACCTTATGGCTCTGCAGTACTATTATGGCAGTCCTGGCAAATGGCTTTTCCAACTTACACTTCATAGTGATTTGAAACAATACTCTTGCTTGTCCAGATTATTTTTATGTGCATTTTCTTCCTGAAGTTCACAGTTCTGAACTAATAAGAACACACATATACATTACTTTGTACTGCAGCAGTTTTGCACAAATAAACACCTGCATATAGATGTACATTCTAAAATAGGTGGTCAGCTGGTGATGAAACAGATTTATGCTAAACTGCTTAAAATATTAGTTAGCCACACATTATGGTTTGCATATTTGTTGATATAGTTCCGACATACAGGTTCACATACTTTCGAGGACTTCTATTGCTGCTGAGGGTCAAATGACGTCAAGTATTAAAGGAGGGGTTTGGGAATTGGGGACTGCTCTCCATATTGCTGTAGTAATAAAGTACTCAGCAATGCAGAAAGGTATGGAAAGTCACCTGGAGTCCCTTGACCTCATAAGGCAATCCCTCTGTGACTTGTAATTGCCTTATTACATGCAACGGTTGGGGAGGCAGGTGGGGGGAGCTTACTCAAATATAATAAATATTCTAGTGCAGGATTTGGTGGTAATGGTAAAAACTAAGTGTATTTTTAATACCCACTAGTTATAAAATAAGACCTATTTACAGGTTGGAATCACATGGGACTTTACAGCAAGGGGTATATAGAAAATATAGCACCAGATAAATACCAGACGTTTACCCAATATAGTACATTCACGTAGCCATACATTTTCCCATCATAGCAACACCCCTGTGTACTACGTACTGTGTACGGAACCAAGAAGAAAAAGAGAAAGAGACACCCACCTGCCTGCAACACTTTGTGCAGGGGAGCAAATTCATAAAGTAATGGAAGGCTCTACGCCTGTGCAGAGAGAAAAACAAAGATTGAAACAGAACCCCACAGTGTTATCAATCAAGTGCTTTCTGCCATCTAAATGACGATAAAAGAAACACAGGAGAGGTACCACGCCAGGATACTGACGGGTCTTACACCTTCCTTCTTGCACGCCCTAATACGAAAATATGTGTATATTGAAACAAGGTCTATTTCTCTGGGCTTTGCTGCCTCTGTGTTCCTGAGCTTCAGGAAAAACAATCCCAGCTGGCATTTTCTTGGCACCCACGTCCCCCCAGGTTGTTTAATTTCTGATCTGATACACAATTAAATTGAACAAACTCTCACTTGTCTTTGAAGCTCTACAAGAGATTGGCCCCAAATATCTTAAGCAGAGTTTCAATCTCTATTAGCCCCCTCACACAGAGAGATCAGCTGAAACACTCTACCTAGTAAACATTATGTTTGGCCAATACCCACCCACCTCCTGCATCCCCACCATCCATGACCCACCCACCTCCTCCAACACCCACACCCACCTGCTAGACCCATGTCAGATGAAAAAGAGTAATGTGGTAACAATCATTTCCTTGTCCTCTTGCCCTTGCCAAGCTGTTCTGACTGTGGGTGGCCACATTTCTCAAGGAGCAGCGCCATGGGCCGCCAGATGATGAGCCCTCTGTGAGGCAGAGGGGTGGGTGTTGTGCAGCTTGATGTGTGCTGTGGCAGCATCTGGCTCCTTAGACATTACTGCATGAGCTAGCTTTAGAGGGGCGGTTGCAGCTACTGGGGTTGCAGCACCTGCAGCTGCATGTGTATCACATGCAGTGCTGGCAGTGGCATGTGCAATGCTGCTGAGTTGGCCACCTGGCCCATTGGTGTGGACTGTGGTGGTGTATCCGCCACTTGTCACTGGCATGCCACTGCTGGGCCCTGGTGCCTCTCGCTCCTCCCATTTCTCCTGCTTTTCCTATTGCTGGGCGGTGGAGGGGTGGTGGTTGTTGTGGTTGCACAGGTGGCCATGCCTTGAGACGTAGATGCAACCTCATCCTCCTCCTAAGTCGACTGTGAACCTGTTGGGTGGACAATGACATGCTGTAGATCATCATGCATACTTGTACGTGGACTTGCAAGTCATTAATGCTACATGGTCGAAGGTCGTCATACACACATGTAGTCTGCTGGGCAGGGTCGATTGCAGGCCAATGCATATGGCTAATGTAAGGTGGAGGAAGTGTCTGCTGAGGGTGACCTTTGCCTCTTGGGCTGACAATGTGGCCTGTACATGTGGTTACACTGGGGGTTCACGTTTCTACGTGGTCTTTCCCGGCACACATGGGTGCTGCTCCTGGTTGCATGGGTCCATGTGCACATTCCTGAAAGAGTGCATTGGCATGTGCACAGTCGCCCACCTCTCCTTGCATATGCATGTGGTGGCATTGCCTTTGGGTGCATTGGCATGTGCATAGTCACCCACCTCTTCTTGAATATGCATGTGGTGGCTTTGCCTCTTGGTGCATTGGCATGTGCATAGTCGCCCACCTCTCCTTGCATATGCATGTGGTGGCATTGCCTCTGGGTGCATTGGCATGTGCACAGTCGCCCACCTCTCCTTGCATATGTATGTGGTTGCATTGCCTTTGGGTGCATTGGCATGTGCACAGCCGCCCACCTCTCCCTGCATATGCATGTGGCGGCATTGCCTCTGGGTGCATTGGCATGTTCACAGCCGCCCTCCTCTCCTTGCATATGCATGCGGTGGCATTGGCTTTCGGTGCATTGGCATGCGCATAGTCACCCACCTCTTCTTGCATATGCATGTGGTGGCTTTGCCTCTTGGTGGATTGGCATGTGCATAGTTGCCCACCTCTCCTTGCATATGCATGTGGTGGCATTGCCTCTGGGTGCATTGGCATGTGCACAGCCACCCACCTCTCCTTGCATATGCATGTGGTGGCATTGCCTTTGGGTGCATTGGCATGTGGTTGAACATTCCACTGTCCATTGTGCCCATCTATGCTGAGGGACACATGTATGAGGTGGTCATTTGGCCAGTGCATTGTCATGGGAGAAAGACACATTCATACTCACAGCTTCGCCGTGGTGGTGGCTCTGACCTCGGCACTCCCAACACCCTTTATCCCTTCCATATCAAGGATGCTGCTTGCCTTCTCCTCCTATGGGGTCAGGACAAAGGGGTCTGCAGTGCCACCTCTTGTGGAGAATGTCTCTCACAGGTATTTTGGCAGGAGCTGTAAACCCTGGACTTGAAATAAGTCCTTCTCTTACGGCAGTCCTCGCTGTCCGGTGGGACTGTGTTCACTGCAATTACCTTATCTTGAATGCTGGCCCAGATGGCAGCCTTGCTCTGCCCAGATGTTTTCCTGTGCCTAGAGGCATACAGCTCTGCAGCCATACCTTCATGACCATTTGCTTGCAAAGTGTAATATCTGGCCCTTACCCTTTGCCTTTGCCCTGTGACCTGTTCTGTCTGCCTTCTGGGTTCATATGGTAACTGGAAATGGGGTTTCAAAGTGTATCTGATTTTTAAAGATGGCCAACACTTTGCTTCCCATTCCGCCAATGAAAATATTTCAGCCTGTGGTAATTCTGTTGGTGGTAAATCCACTGGCTATAATTCCGCCGGCAGCAGTAGTGCTCAATGTGGCATCAGTAACTGTAATGCCGCCTATTCCATGCAGAATTACCATCAGAAACTCATTTACAGATGTAATTCTGCTGGTTGGAATTACTGTTACCGCCAATGGTATGTCTGTGCTCCCAGCACCTTGTAATACACTGGTAATTCCGCCAGCAGTAGTAGTGCTGAATGTGGCATCAGTAACTGTAATGCCGCCTATTCCATGCAGAATTACCATCTGAAACTGATTTACAGAGGTAATTCTGCCGGATGGAATTACTGTTACCGCCAATGGTATGTCTGTGCTACCAGCACTCTGGTAATTCCGCCGGCAGTAGTAGTGCTGAATGCAGCATTGGTAACTGTAATGCTGCCCATTCCATGCAGAAGTACCATCTGAAACTCATTTACAGAGTTAATTCTGCAGGATGGAATTACAGTTACCGCCAATGGTATGTACGTGCTACCAGCAACATGAAATACACTGCTATCTCCGCCAGCAGTAGTAGTGCTGAATGCGGTTACTGTAATGACGCCTATTCCAGGGAGAATTACCATTTGAAACTCATTTAGAGAGGAAATTCTGCCGGATGGAATTACTGTTACAGCCAATGGTATGTCCGTACTCCCAGCACCTTGTAATACACCGGTAATTCTGCCGGCAGTAGTAGTGCTGAATGTGGCATCAGTACCTGTAATGTCGCCTATTCAATGCAGAAGTACCATCTGAAACTCTTTTACAGAGATCATTCTGCCGGATGGAATTAGTGTTACCACCAATGGTATGTCTGTGCTACCAGAACCTTATAATACACTGGTAATTCCACCATCAGTAGCAGTGCTGAATGTGGCATCGGTAACTGTAATGCTGCCTATTCCAGGCAGCATTACCATCTGAAAATCATTTACAGAGGTAATTCTGCAGGATGGAATTACAGATACTGCCAATGGTATGTCCGTGCTCCCAGCACATTGTACTACACTGGTAATTGTGCCAGCAGTAGCAATGCTGTATGTGGCATTGGTAACTGTAATGCTGCCTATTCCAGGCAGAATTACCATCTGAAACTCATTTACAGAGGTCATTATGCCGGATGAAATTATTGTTACCGCCAATGGTATGTCCGTGCTCCCAGCGCCTTCAAATACACTGGTGATTCAGTTGGTGGTAGTAGTGCTGAAAGTGGCATCAGTAACAGTAATGCTGCCTATTCCAGGCAGAATTACCATCTGAAACTCATTTACAGACGTAATTCTGCCTGATGGAATTACCTTTACCGTCAATGTTATGTACGTTCTCCCTGCAACTTGTAATACACCGGTATCTCCGCCGGCAGTAGCAGTGCTGAATGTGGCATTGGTAACTGTAATGCTGTCCATTCCAGGCAGAATTACCATCTGAAACTCATTAACATAGGTAATTCTGCCGGATGGAATTACTGTTACCGCCAATGGCATGTCCATGCTCCCAGCACCTTCTAATACACCGGTAATTTCGCCGGCAGTGGTAGTGCTGAATGTGGCATTGGTAACTGTACTGCTGACTATTGCAGGCAGAATTGCCATCTGAAACTCATTTACAAAGGTCATTCTGCCGGATGGAAATACTGTTACCGCCAATGGTATTTCTGTGCTCCCAGCACCTTGTAATACACCAGTGATTCCGCCGGCAGGCGTAGTGCTGAATGTGGCGTCGGTATCTGTAATGCTGCCCATTCCATGCAGAATTATCATCTGAAATGCCTTTACAGAGGTGGTTCTGCCGGATGGAATTACTGTTACCGCCAATGGTATGTACGTGCTCCCAGCAACTTGTACTACTCCAGTATCTCCGCCAGCAGTAGTCGTGCTGAGTGTGGCATTGGTTACTGTAATGCCGCCTATTCCAGGGAGAATACAATCTGAAAGTCATTTAGAGAGGTAATTCTGCCGGATGGAATTATTGTTACCGTCAATGGTATGTCTTTGCTCCCAGCACCTTGTAATACACTGGTAATTCCGCCGGCAGCAGTAGTGCTGAATGTGGCATCAGTAACTGTACTGCTGCATATTCCAGGCAGAATTACCACCTGAAACTCATTTACAGATGTAAATCTGCCGGTTGGAATTACTGTTACCACCAATGGTATGTCCGTGCCTCCAGCACCTTGTAATACACCAGTAATTCTGCCGGCAGTAGTAGTGCTGAATGCAGCATTGGTAACTGTTATGCTGCCCATTCCATGCAGAAGTACCATCTGAAACTCATTTACAGAGTTAATTCTGCCGGATGGAATTACAGTTACCGCCAATGGTATGTACGTGCTACCAGCAACATGAAATACACTGCTATCTCCGCCGGCAGTAGTAGTGCTGAATGCGGTTACTGTAATGCCGCCTATTCCAGAGAGAATTACCATTTGAAACTCATTTAGAGAGTAAATTATGCCGGATGGAATTACTGTTACAGACAATGGTATGTCCGTACTCCCAGCACCTTGTAATACACCGGTAATTCTGCCGGCAGTAGTAGTGCTGACTGTAGCATCGTTGACTGTAATGCCGCCTATTCCACGCAGAAGTACCATCTGAAACTCATTGTACGGAGGTCATTCTGACAGATGGAATTACTGTTACCGCCAATGGTATGTCCATGCTCCTAGCAAAATCTACTACACCGGCAATTCCGCCGTCAGTAGTAGTGCTGAATATGGCATTGGTAACTGTACTGCTGGCTATTCAAGGCAGAATTGCCATCTGAAACTCATTTACAAAGGTAATTCTGCCGGATGGAATTACAGTTACCGCCAATGGTATGTCTGTGCTCCCAGCACCTTGTAATACACCGGTAATTCCACCAGCAGTAGTATTGCTGAATGTGGCATCAGTAACCGTAATGCCGCCTATTCCATGCAGAATTACCATCTAAAACTGATTTACAGAGGTCATTCTGCCGGATGGAATTACTGTTACCGCCAATGGTATGACTGTGCTCCCAGCACCTTGTAATACACTGGTAATTCCGCCGGCAGTAGTAGTGCTGAATGTGGCATCAGTAACTGTAATGCCACCTATTCCGTGCAGAATTACCATCTGAAACTCATTTACAGATGTAATTCTGCCGGATGGAATTACTGTTACCACCAATGGTATGTCCGTTCTTCCAGCACCTTGTACTACACTGGTGATTCCGCCAGAAGTAGCAATGCTGTATATGGCATTTGTAACTTTAATGCTGCCTATTCCAGGCAGAAATACCATCTGAAAATCATTTACAGAGGTCATTTTGTCTGGATGGAATTACAGTACCGCCAATGGTATGACCATGCCCCCAGCAACTTGTAATGCACTGGTGATTCCACAGGCAGTAGTAGTGATGAATCTGGCATTGGTAACTGTAATACTGCCAATTCCAGGTAGAATTACCATCTGAAACACATTTACAGAAGTAATTCTGTTGGGTGGAATTACTGTAACCGAAATGGTATGTCATGCGCCCAGCACCTTGTAATATACCAATAATTCCGCCGGAAGTAGTAGTGCTGAATGTGGCATCAGTAACTGTAACGCTGCCTATTCCAGGCAGAATTATCATCTGAAATGCATTTACAGAGGTAATTTTGCTGGATGGAATTACTGTTACCGCCAATGGTATGTACGTGCTCCCAGCAACTTGTACTACTCCGGTATCTCCGCCGGCAGTAGTCATGCTGAGTGTGGCATTGGTTACTGTAATGCCGCCTATTCAAGTGAGAATTACCATCTGAAAGTCATTTAGATAGGTAATTCTGCCGGATGGAATTATTGTTACCGTCAATGGTATGTCTTTGCTCCGAGCACCTTGTAATACACTGGCAATTCCGCCGGCAGTAATAGTGCTGAATGTGGCATCAGTACCTGTAATGTCACCTATTCAATGCATAAGTACCATCTGAAACTCATTTACAGAGGTTACACCAGTAATTCCACCGCCAGTATTAGTGCTGAATGCAGCATTGGTAACTGTAATGCTGCCCATTCCATGCAAGAAGTACCATCTGAAACTCATTTACAGAGTTAATTCTGCCGATGGAATTTCAGTTACCACCAATGGTATGTACGTGCTACCAGCAACATGAAATACACTGCTATCTCCGCCGGCAGTAGTAGTGCTGAATGGGGCATTGGTAACTGTACTGCCGGCTATTCTAGGCAGAATTGCCATCTGAAACTCATTTACAAAGGTCATTCTGCCGGATGGAATTACAGTTACCGCCAATGGTATGTCTGTGCACCCATCACCTTGTATTACACCGGTAATTCCACCGGCAGTTTTAGTGCTGAATGTGACCTCAGTAACTGTAATGCTGCCTATTCCAGGCAGAATTGCCATCTGAAACTCATTTGCAAAGGTAATTCTGCAGATGGAATTACAGTTACCACCAATGTTATGTCCATGCTCCCAGCACCTTGTAATACACCAGTAAATCCGCCGCCAGTAGTAGTGCTGAATGTAGCATTGGTAACTGTAATGCTGCCTATTCCATGCAGAATTACCATCTGAAACTCATTTACAGAGGTAATTCTGCCGGGTGGAATTACTGTTATCGCCAATTGTATTTCCATGCTCCCGGCACCCTGAAATACCGCGGGTTCCCGATTTCATAGTCCATTGCAGGGGCTGGAATGGAGGATAAAAGTACAGAGGTACATAGCCCTCGTTATCCGCCCTCGCTTTGCTTGGGATGATAACTTCAGCTCCTGGGCTGTTTTCCCCCGTTCCAGTGCCTGGAACGGCGAATGAACACAACATTATTTCTATTAGCATAAAACAAAATTCTAATGGAAATGGTGGAAAATCTTATTGAGTCTTTGTACTTTACTGAGAAAAATAAAGTAGATGGATTCTGAAATATTTCATTTTCTTCTTCTTCTTTACTGTGAAAGGTGGTTCCTTAAAGGAAGCTTTCTTTTGTTGTTTTCTGATGTCTTTTTTTCGCAGGAGAGGTTAGAACAGCCTCTTTTATTGCTTGCAAGATAGCTGGTGGGTTTGGGTCCCACAAAAGTAGGTTGTCTGGTTACAGTATTGGTTGAGGAAGATGAGGGGGAGGTAGACAGACTACTACTTGCTAAGCAAGGAACAACATTTCTGAAAGCATTGCGGTAGTTGGATTTGGTGTGGCGGTGCATGGAGGTGGTCCCGCAGGAGTTCTGTCCAGGTAGTCTGTGACTGAGTACAAAACGCTCAGTGCATTTCACTTTGGTAGCTTAAGCCTTTGGTACAATCCCAACAGTGGTAAAGAACTGCCACACCCTTAATTCTCTCTGGGTGCTGGAGGCGGGCACTTCCTCTACCTCATCTTCTTGGTCCTCTTCACTCACACCCATGATTCTCTCTGGGTGCTGGAGGCAGGCACTTCCTCTACCTCATCTTCTTGGTCCTCTTCATTCGCACCCATGATTCTCTCTGGGTGCTGGAGGCGGGCGCTTCCTCTACCTCATCATCTTGGTCTTCTTCATTCACACCCATGATTCTCTCTGGGTGCTGGAGGTGGGCACTTCCTCTACCTCATCTTCTTGGTCCTCTTCATTCACACCCATGATTCCCTCTGGGTGCTGGAGGCGGGCACTTCCTCTACCTCATCTTCTTGGTCCTCTTCATTCGCACCATTGATTCTATCTGGGTGCTGGAGGCAGGCACTTCCTCTACCTCATCTTCTTGGTCCTCTTCACTCACACCCATGATTCTCTCTGGGTGCTGGAGGCGGGCACTTCCTCTACCTCATCTTCTTGGTCCTCTTCACTCACACCCATGATTCTCTCTGGGTGCTGGAGGCGGGCACTTCCTCTACCTCATCTTCTTGGTCCTCTTCACTCACACCCATGATTCTCTCTGGGTGCTGGAGGCGGGCACTTCCTCTACCTCATCTTCTTGGTCCTCTTCATTCACACCCATGATTCTCTCTGGGTGCTGGAGGCGGGCACTTCCTCTACCTCATCTTCTTGGTCCTCTTCATTCACACCCATGAGTCTCTCTGGGTGCTGGAGGCAGGCACTTCCTCTACCTCATCTTCTTGGTTCTCGTCATTCACACCCATGATTCTCTCTGGGTGCTGGAGGCAGGCACTTCCTCTACCTCATCTTCTTGGTCCTCTTCATTCACACCCATGATTCTCTCTGGGTGCTGGAGGCAGGCACTTCCTCTACCTCATCTTCTTGGTCCTCTTCATTCGCACCCATGATTCTCTCTGGGTGCTGGAGGCAGGCACTTCCTCTACCTCATCTTCTTGGTCCTCTTCATTCACACCCATGATTCTCTCTGGTGATAGAGGCGGGCACTTCCTCTACCTCATCTTCTTGGTCCTCTTCATTCACACCCATGATTCCCTCAGGGTGCTGGAGACAGGCACTTCCTCTACCTCATCTTCTTGGTCCTCTTCATTCGCACCCATGATTCTCTCTGGGTGCTGGAGGCAGGCACTTCCTCTACCTCATCTTCTTGGTCCTCTTCATTCACACCCATGATTCTCTCTGGTGATAGAGGCGGGCACTTCCTCTACCTCATCAGCTTGGTCCTCTTCATTCACACCCATGATTCTCTCTGTGCTGGAGGCAGGCACTTCCTCTACCTCATCTTCTTGGTCCTGTTCATTCACACCCATGATTCTCTCTGGGTGCTGGAGGCAGGCACTTCCTCTACCTCATCTTCTTGGTCCTCTTCATTCGCACCCATGATTCTCTCTGGGTGCTGGAGGCAGGCACTTCCTCTACCTCATCTTCTTGGTCCTCTTCATTCACACCCATGATTCTCTCTGGTGATAGAGGCGGGCACTTCCTCTACCTCATCTTCTTGGTCCTCTTCATTCACACCCATGATTCCCTCAGGGTGCTGGAGACAGGCACTTCCTCTACCTCATCTTCTTGGTCCTCTTCATTCGCACCCATGATTCTCTCTGGGTGCTGGAGGTAGGCACTTCCTCTACCTCATCTTCTTGGTCCTCTTCATTCGCACCCATGATTCTCTCTGGGTGCTGGAGGCAGGCACTTCCTCTACCTCATTTTCTTCGTCCTCTTCATTCGCACCCATGATTCTCTCTGGGTGCTGGAGGCAGGCACTTCCTCTACCTCATCTTCTTGGTCCTCTTCATTCACACCCATGATTCTCTCTGGGTGCTGGAGGAGGCACTTCCTCTACCTCGTCTTCTTGGTCCTCTTCATTCACACCCATGATTCCCTCAGGGTGCTGGAGGCAGGCACTTCCTCTACCTCATCTTCCTGGTCCTCTTCATTCGCACCCATGATTCTCTCTGGGTGCTGGAGGAAGGCACTTCCTCTACCTCATCTTCTTGGTCCTCTTCATTCGCACCCATGATTCCCTCTGGGTGCTGGAGGCAGGGACTTCCTCTACCTCATCTTCTTGGTCCTCTTCATTCGCACCCATGATTCCCTCTGGGTGCTGGAGGCACGCACTTCCTCTACCTCATCTTCTTGGTCCTCTTCATTCGCACCCATGATTCTCTCTGGGTGCTGGAGGCAGACACTTCCTCTACCTCATCTTCTTGGTCCTCTTCATTCGCACCCATGATTCTCTCTGGGTGCTGGAGGAGGCACTTCCTCTACCTCATCTTCTTGGTCCTCTTCATTCACACCCATGATTCTCTCTGGGTGCTGGAGGCAGGCACTTCCTCTACCTCATCTTCTTGGTCTTCTTCATTCACACCCATGATTCTCTCTGTGCTGGAGGCGGGCACTTCCTCTACCTCATCAGCTTGGTCCTCTTCATTCACACCCATGATTCTCTCTGTGCTGGAGGCAGGCACTTCCTCTACCTCATCTTCTTGGTCCTGTTCATTCACACCCATGATTCTCTCTGGGTGCTGGAGGCGGGCACTTCCTCTACCTCATCTTCTTGGTCCTCTTCATTCACACCCATGATTCTCTCTGGGTGCTGGAGGCGGGCACTTCCTCTACCTCATCTTCTTGGTCCTCTTCATTCGCACCCATGATTCTCTCTGGGTGCTGGAGGCGGGCACTTCCTCTACCTCATCTTCTTGGTCCTCTTCATTCGCACCCGTGATTCTCTCTGGGTGCTGGAGGCAGGCACTTCCTCTACCTCATCTTCTTGGTCCTCTTCATTCACACCCGTGATTCTCTCTGGGTGCTGGAGGCGGGCACTTCCTCTACCTCATCTTCATGGTCCTCTTCATTCGCACCCGTGATTCCATCAGGGTGCTGGAGGCGGGCACTTCCTCTACCTCATCTTCTTGGTCCTCTTCATTCGCACCCGTGATTCTCTCTGGGTGCTGGAGGCGGGCGCTTCCTCTACCTCATCTTCTTGGTCCTCTTCATTCACACCCGTGATTCTCTCTGGGTGCTGGAGGCGGGCGCTTCCTCTACCTCATCTTCTTGGTCCTCTTCATTCACACCCATGATTCTCTCTGGGTGCTGGAGGCGGGCGCTTCCTCTACCTCATCTTCTTGGTCCTCTTCATTCACACCCATGATTCTCTCTGGGTGCTGGAGGCGGGCACTTCCTCTACCTCATCTTCTTGGTCCTCTTCATTCACACCCATGATTCTCTCTGGGTGCTGGAGGCGGGCACTTCCTCTACCTCATCTTCTTGGTCCTCTTCATTCGCACCCATGATTCTCTCTGGGTGCTGGAGGCGGGCACTTCCTCTACCTCATCTTCTTGGTCCTCTTCATTCGCACCCATGATTCTCTCTGGGTGCTGGAGGCGGGCACTTCCTCTACCTCATCTTCTTGGTCCTCTTCATTCGCACCCATGATTCCCTCTGGGTGCTGGAGGCGGGCACTTCCTCTACCTCATCTTCTTGGTCCTCTTCATTCGCACCCATGATTCTCTCTGGGTGCTGGAGGCAGGCACTTCCTCTACCTCATCTTCTTGGTCCTCTTCATTCACACCCATGATTCTCTCTGGGTGCTGGAGGCAGGCACCTCCTCTACCACATCTTCTTGGTCCTCTTCATTCGCACCCATGATTCTCTCTGGTGCTGGAGGCGGGCACTTCCTCTACCTCATCTTCTTGGTCCTGTTCATTCACACCATTGATTCTCTCTGGGTGCTGGAGGCGGGCACTTCCTCTACCTCATCTTCTTGGTCCTCTTCATTCGCACCCATGATTCTCTCTGGGTGCTGGAGGCGGGCACTTCCTCTACCTCATCTTCTTGGTCCTCTTCATTCGCACCCATGATTCCCTCTGGGTGCTGGAGGCGGGCACTTCCTCTACCTCATCTTCTTGGTCCTCTTCATTAGCACCCATGATTCCCTCTGGGTGCTGGAGGCAGGCACTTCCTCTACCTCATCTTCTTGGTCCTCTTCATTCACACCCTTGATTCTCTCTGGGTGCTGGAGGCGGGCACTTCCTCTACCTCATCTTCTTGGTCCTCTTCATTCACACCCATGATTCTCTCTGGGTGCTGGAGGCGGGCACTTCCTCTACCTCATCTTCTTGGTCCTCTTCATTCGCACCCATGATTCTCTCTGGGTGCTGGAGGCAGGCGCTTCCTCTACCTCATCTTCTTGGTCCTGTTCATTCACACCATTGATTCTCTCTGTGCTGGAGGCAGGCACTTCCTCTACCTCATCTTCTTGGTCCTCTTCATTCACACCCATGATTCTCTCTGGGTGCTGGAGGCGGGCACTTCCTCTACCTCATCTTCTTGGTCCTCTTCATTCACACCCATGATTCTCTCTGGGTGCTGGAGGCAGGTGCTTCCTCTACCTCATCTTCTCGGTCATCTTCATTCGCACCCATGATTCTCTCTGGGTGCTGGAGGCAGGCACTTCCTCTACCTCATCTTCTTGGTCCTCTTCATTCACACCCATGATTCCCTCTGGGTGCTGGAGGCAGGCACTTCCTCTACCTCATCTTCTTGGTCCTCTTCATTCACACCCATGATTCTCTCTGGGTGCTGGAGGCGGGCACTTCCTCTACCTCATCTTC
Organism: Ambystoma mexicanum; assembly: GCF_040938575.1. Taxonomy (NCBI): domain Eukaryota; kingdom Metazoa; phylum Chordata; class Amphibia; order Caudata; family Ambystomatidae; genus Ambystoma; species Ambystoma mexicanum. The sequence goes on from NC_090921.1 coordinate 46,107,555, forward strand.
TTGGTCCTCTTCATTCACACCCATGATTCTCTCTGGGTGCTGGAGGCAGGTGCTTCCTCTACCTCATCTTCTCGGTCCTCTTCATTCACTCCCATGATTCTCTCTGGGTGCTGGAGGAAGGCACTTCCTCTACCTCATCTTATTGGTCCTCTTCATTCACACCCATGATTCTCTCTGGGTGCTGGAGGCGGGCACTTCCTCTACCTCATCTTCTTGGTCCTCTTCATTCGCACCCATGATTCTCTCTGGGTGCTGGAGGCGGGCACTTCCTCTACCTCATCTTCCTGGTCCTCTTCATTCGCACCCTTGATTCTCTCTGGGTGCTGGAGGCGGGCACTTCCTCTACCTCATCTTCTTGGTCCTCTTCATTCACACCCATGATTCTCTCTGGTGCTGGAGGCGGGCACTTCCTCTACCTCATCTTCTTGGTCCTCTTCATTCACACCCATGATTCTCTCTGGGTGCTGGAGGCAGGCACTTCCTCTACCTCATCTTCTTGGTTCTCTTTATTGTCTATGGAAATACTGTTCTTTTTCTGTTGTGTAGCTCCTCCAGCTGGTGATGCTGGTGGCTCTTGGGGAGGAGGGATGGCAATAGCTGATGGCATTTTCAATATAAATAGAAGTTTTGCTTGTATTCTTCCAAGTATGTGCTTTGTACTAGATTGTTAATGGATAATGAGTAGGAATAGGTGTAGGAGCTGTGCAAGGGTACATTTTGAGCTTGAAAGTTCCCAGATCAGTAGAACATGCAGTTCTAAACTGTCCTTGAAGCACAAACCCGATCACGAAGTGTGGATACATTCGCGGACACATCATCATACCGCACGCAAGCGCATGGACACGTGACACTGTCCGGAAGGTCGCAGACATCGACAGACTCAAAATCAGTTGTAAAAGTTGCAAAAGCTGTACAGAAGTGTTAAAAATGATGCTAGTTGGTGGGATATGGCAGTTTTAAGGCAGAACTTTGTAAATTGGACAATTTTGCTATTTGTGGGGAAATAATGATATTAGTACGTTGTAGGAAAATAGCATGCAATGGTGAAAACCACTGAAATTCACTGAAAAAACTTTGTTAAAGGGACGATATGGTTAAGTTGCACAAATGAAAACCTATGAAATTCAATGAAAAATCTTTGTTAAAGGGACGATATGGTTAAGTTGCACTGATGAAAACCTATAAAATTCACTGAAAAAATGTTGTTAAAGGAACATTATGGTTAAGTTGCACTAATAAAAACCTATGAATTTTCAATGAAAAACCTTGTTAAAGGGACATTATGGTTACAAGCAAAACTGAAAAACCTCAGAAATTCTCCAGTAATGGTAAGCTAAGCAACCATAACTCGTGCCACCACGTGCACTGCTAAGACTAACACAAATAATTTTGATGAAAAGTCCCTACAACGGGTTATGTTTATAATGTCGGTATCAAGATGTCAGGAGTGATCGGGAGACCTATCATGAACTACTTAATCTATTAAAGAATGTACTCTTCTAAACAACATTGTTTTGGAGTATTGTTCTTAATACAGGAACCTAATCATACATGAACATAGGCAATGGCTGCAGCATGCACCATATAAGTACAATATTTATAATCTTGTAATTTTGGATAGCACAATAATTAATGCTACTTTATCAGAGTTTTGAGTAATATTAAACATGTAATAACTAGCTAGCAATTCAATACTTACTACACACTTGTGCTAGTACAAACATACATATGAAGACCCACAATGCATACAAATCAGAGGCATATACAGGGAAACTAAAGTAAGGAAGAAAGAAACAGCCTCATCAGAACTTTTTAATAACATTAAAGTATATCTTCATGTATACAAATGAATTGTGTATTTAAGACCTGCTTATTTCCCCATGTATGTGCACCATGAGCTGAGATCAAACCCTAAGGAAAGTACTTTAAGAACATGTGACAAGGTTAACGTCTAGATATACAGCACATTTTGAATTTGAATATTCTGACTGTCAAGGAACAAAATCACCAGGACTGCATATGTCAGTGAACACAAACAAGTGGCCCAGATATGTGTTGTCATCAGTGATGTCATCAATCATATTTGTGATGTCTTCATTGAAGTCCTGTTTTTTTTGGTTTTACTTGTAACCATAACCTCCCTTTAACAAAGATTTTTCATGGAATTTAATAAGTTTCTTATTAGTGCAACTTAACCATAACGTCCCTTTAACGTAAATATAGATAGAAAGATAGATAGACAGATAGATATCGTCGATATACAGATATAGGTAGATAGAGAGATAAACAGATGTAGATAGATAGATAGATAGATAGATAGATAGATAGATAGATAGATAGATAGATAGATAGATAGATAGATAGATAGAAAGTTTCATACATAGATCTGCAGATAGTTAGATGGGGAGATAGAAAGATTTATTGATAAAAAAGATTGATCGATTCACATTTACATTAATTTAGAATTGTAGCTCTGTGTACGTCACTTTATTGTGCTTATTCTTGCAATTGTGTGATTTCTTTTCTTAATATTTTTTCCTTCTGGTGCTTCGTGCCCGTTGCTCAATGTGTGAAGATCTTGTTTTTGAAAATGCAGCACGTACATGACAATGATGTATTATTTATATAGCTCTGTTCACAGAACATTTATTGTATTATTTTATTAACGGATCATTATCACCCAACCGACCTTGAAAGTATGAAAGGCTGAGCTGGACTTGCAACCTGCAGATCACATACAGACCACAGCAGCAAGTGGTCAATGTGTGCGCTATTTATCACTACGTATATCTTTTCCACTTTCAATTGTTCATTTTTCTCTTGTTTAGCCCAGTCTTGGAAGCAAGATGACACAGAGTAACACAGGTTTGAATCCTCTGCCTGCGCTTAGAAACCTCTTCGTATTAAGTGTGTTATTTAAAACCAATTACAATTACAATTATGTTAATATACAAAATAGTTCATTGTTCTGCTTGAAAATAAAAAACACTAAAATGCCAAACTCTCATGAAAGGACCGTAAATGGATGATTTTATTTAGATGGGCCTTCATGTAACTGAATTGTAGATCTTGGAGCCAGGCCTGTTCTAACTTCTGCACCTGTCCCAGTTTCCCAGAAATGTAATTATTTTTTGTATCATCCCATAGCATCCAGCCAAGTAAGAATAGGTAGCACCCTGTTCTGAAAACACTGTGTGTACATGTGAACACTAGCATCCTGCTGGGTATCCTGCTCAGCAGAGCTCCGCTAGACAGTGTGGAGACTTGGGATATTTCAATTTTAAGATCACCAGAGCTGTTCCAAGACAAACTTCTGACGTGTAACAGGATTCTCAGATGCCAGAAGTAGCACATGATGTGGCGAGCAGCAATATTCGTAAAATCAGTTCCGATGACGGTTGATGGCGATATCCCCCCATGGACAAAGGCCCTTAGAAGGAAGCCTGAGAGGGAAGTAGGAGAAAGTGTAGGTATAGTGTAGGTATTAAGCACATTATAAATAACCTATAATATCATATCCCAAGCCTGAGCCTGAGGTGTCAGCCTTGACAGAGAGATGCAATGGAATACACACCTTCTTCATTAACAAAGTTGATGAAATCAGAGTTAGAGCCCTGATGTCCATCCTCCCTGGGCACTCTCCTCATGGCCATACCTCCCCCTCCTCTCTCTTAAGGATCTCTCGGACACACTAACTTCACTCTAATCCCACTGCTTACATGGATGACTCTCCCTCATTGGGCCAGACGTGACACATTCCTTGGTATTGTAAATTCCTCACTCAGTGAAGGTGCATTCCCAGCCATGTTGAAGACACATCTCATAATACACTTGCTTGATCCATAGGACCTAGCCAACTATAGATACATCAGAAGCCTCCCATTCATCGAGAGAGTAGTTGTGGCCCAACTACTTGACCTCCTCTGCGATGATCAGTCTGACTTCCACCCCAAATGCAGCACTAAGCCTGCAAACATCCAAGTGGTTCGACGACATGCTCAGAATCACAGACACACAATGTTTGACATCTCAGCTGCATGCAACACAGTTGATCACCAATAACCCCTCTCCCTGCCTCGCTGACAAAGTGGGCTTGTCCGGAACTGTCCTAAAATGGTTTGCATCCTGCTTATCCCGTAGGCACCCGGTCGTACAGGTGGACTCCTTTAGATCTTATTGACTCCCAGTCAAGTATGGGGTCCACCAAGGTGCCATTCTCGCCCCAATCATCTTCAATCTATAAATGAAACCCTTGGGAAATCTCCTAAATGACCACAAATATCTATCCCTAGACTCATGACACTCAGCAGTACCGTAAGGTCAGAGGCCCCCAGGACATTGATTGCCTCGGCGTATGCCTGGCTACTATCCAAGCATGGATGTCAAACGCTTATCTTAAACTGAACCCGACCAGCCCAAAGTGTCCTCAATGGTCCCCCCACCAAACAACGACTTGTGCAGCAATGGATGGGTGACATGTGCCTGGAAGGATTCCCTGCTCAGCTGTCAAACTCAGCAAAATCCCTGGGGTTCATTTCCGAGAGTAGACTTTTCTTCCAAATGTACACAGCCAAAAAGTCTCAAATCTGGCTAGAGATCCACACACTCCTCAAAATTAAACCCTTCATTCCCCTGAATAGATTCAACATAGTGGTCCAAGCCATCAGTAAATGCCCCCCTTACTTGGCTTCCAGCTACACACCTTCCCCACCTCCTCAAAGTGGTGCACCATGCTACTGCCGCCTCAATACAGGTGCTTGAAAATGTGCCAGTATCTCGCCAGCACTGAACCCACTTCACATGCTTCCCCTCCCCACCCGGAACATGTTTAAGGCTGTATATATGACCTACAGAGCCATCTCAAATGGAACACCAGCATACTTGGTGGCTAAATTTCCCACAACTGCAGGCTCTTGTACCTGACGTAGCAAAACTATCAAAAGGTTGGGTCAAAGCCAGGCCACAAAGAGAAGACTCGCAAGCTGTCCTTCTACTGCCATGTTCCGGCCATCTGGAACTCAATCACAGTAGAGGCTCGAAATGCCCCTACCATCCTCCAGTGACCCAAAGCACAAAAAAACGTTTCTCTTTCAGCAATACCTGCTGGATGCATACATATCCCTCTCTCCCTTCACCAAAAGTGCTGCGCTACTGTATAAAATGCTAAGCCCAATTCTGGCACAATCCGGTTGTAAAGCGCTCTGATTCTCTTGAGCGTGGTTTGCACTATAAACAATAAAAAATAAGATGTTTATCGCAGGGGGACTTACCTGTACGTATATGTGATGTTTGTGTATTTATAACCTTTGATATGTAGATAGAAACATTTTGAAAAAGGGTTTACAAAATCACTGCGACTATGGAATCACAGAACACCTTATGGAGTGATACTTACAGGGTGCACTGGAAAGGGAACACTTTTTGGTGTTGTGTGCTCACGTCCTTAAACCAGCTGAAATATTGCTTTTGAAATCACTGCTCAGGCAACACTATGAGACTGAGTTCCCAGCGATTCAAAATCCTCCTCTACTTTCCTGATAGATTGGGAACAGTGGCGTTGCAAGGAAATAAATGTACGGGGAACGGAGAGGGGGCACAGACAAAAGTAGAGGGGCCATCAATAAAAGGGCAATGTGTTGGCTATTCCTAAAATGATGTGGGCAAAGTAATGCAACGTGGCCTGGTGGAGGTAAAAAAACATACAGTTGTACAGCAAGCAATTCTGTGAAACACATTATAAATGATATTCCTTCTTACGCCTGGACATCAACTGTAAGCAGAATGCCATTAATCAGGTCAGTAGAAATGACACTAGTGTTAATATTGACCCAGAACATGCAGTGCACAGCAATGCATTTGCATGTTTCAGAATGTTAAAAAACAAACAGAATTGGTTTCAAGGTATTAGCACCAAATGCCACTTTTCTTCAAAGTGCACCGCAGTGTTGGTGAAATGCTGCAGGGTTCCGTCAATTACAGTGAAATGTGTGTGCTCAATTACGGGGAGTTGTTCATAAAAGTGTCAACCTGCCTAAGGTAATGTTTCAATGCGCCATGGTTCTCTTAAATACGGCAATGCTCAACACAATGTGCCAGCCTGCCAGTTAAGCTTAATATTTAGTCACAGTCCACATAATGCCTGTTCCAACAGTGCTATACCAGCCTTGCCCAATCCTGCCCCTGTATGACATGTTGTGATGTAAATGCAGCCTCAAATCCATCAATAATGACATCACATGCCTGGACAGCCACCATATGTAGTGTATACTCTTGCAGGGGTCACAATAAAGTGCCAAGTGCAGCTTTAAAAGCCCCACTCATAGTATTGTATTGTTGGTAGAGTTGCCATATGCCCTGCGTGTCCAAACTCAAATGACCCAGCACAGGCTGAATGGCACAATATGCAAGGTATAACCTCACAGGCCATGCCCAGGTGCTGCCATCACCATGTACGTGCACATTCAAATGCCCTCTAACATGTCTGGTAAGTCACCATGTAAAAGGAGTAGCCTTGCAGCTAATGCTGCCATCATTTACAAAGTACAGTATCAAATACCCTCCAATAGTGCCTACATAGACCTGCTAAATTACCAATGTGTAAGCTTTAGCATCACTGCAGCAAGTACTTCTCTTGAGGACAGACAAACGCAGAACTGGCCTGATTTACACAATTAGATCATTTTATAAATCAATTTATTGTCAACTGTTTTTCCTCACATAATTTGCAAAATATTATTTAACTTGAAAATCACATATCCTAACGGTTGGACTGAATCTCAACATGCATGTTGTGGTCTCAAATTACAGATAACTATTTATATTACTAAAGATTTAAACGTGAATTTCTTTGGATCGATGCAAACTTGTAACTTACAATATCCATGTTTATTTGGGCAGCAGGTGGTCTGGACTCACTTGCCAGAGTGGCAAGATATCATGACTTTTCTTCAGTCATTGTTGTGCACAGATATGACTTTATCAACTTTAACGCAGAAAAGCTTCTTTCACATGAAGCGCTACTCTCTGGCAAAACACAATCATGTTTACACAGTGGGTGCAGTTCAAAGAATGGAACAGGATAAGGTTCCAGAAAGTTTGTGAACTCCAGAATTCTGTTCACCTTAATGGCATCCGGTGCCATCGTCCTTGCCAGGTTTACCAGTGGCTGCTTTAGTTCTGTTTGCAAGTTCTGCAGGTCACAGGAGTAGAATGAGGCCATTGGAGACAATTTAAAAAACTGAGAAAAGAATCAGATCTGGGATTTAGTGCCTGTATATGTTCCATGACCAGCAAATAATCTTTCAGAGATTATTCAGACAAGAAGTACATACACACAATGTTTAGTGAAATTGTCTTTTTCATGGAACACAGTCTCCATTATGGCACTATATCTTAAGTGCGAAGGCACTTGACAATGACACGTTTGTGAGGAGGTGCAGCCTCATCATGTGTAGGTGCTGCTATACCACACTTTCTGCTCAGGTGGGCTGCCTTGTCCCAGACATTTTGTATAGTTGCATTGAAGTCTTGAATACGCACTTCCGCAAGTTTTTGTATGACTGTGCGTACAAGGACAACAGCTGGGGCCAAGTCAAGATCTGATGCTGTAACATATTTGATAGAGTCCGGGCTCTTGTTAATATGTTTGCAAAAAGCACAAATGCTAGAATGAAGCTAAAGACAATGAACTGATGAATGCCATTTGCCTCTATTGCTCTCTCTGTATTCCTCCCATCTGCCAATATATTGAGGGTGTCCAGAAGAGGCTCCACGGTGTGGAGGATAGTTTTCCAGAATACATTGAGTGTTTCCAGAAGAGGCTCCTGGGTGTGGAGGATGAGTCCAGGGTGTGGAGGATAGCTTTCCAGAATACATTGAGGTTTTCCAGAAGAAGCTCAAGGGTGTGGAGGATAGCTTTCCAGAATACATTGAGGGTGTCCAGAAGAGGCTCCAGGGTGTGGAGGATAGCTTTCCAGAATACATATAGGGTTTCCAGAAGAGGGTCAAGAGTTTGGAGGATAGCTTTCCAGAATACATTGAGGGTTTCCAGAAGAGGCTCAAGTGTTTGGAGGATAGCTTTCCAGAATACATTGAGGGTTTCCAGAAGATGCTCAAGGGTGTGGAGGATAGCTTTACAGGGAGAATGTTGGCACGTCCACCTTGTTGAATCAGTTTAGTGTTTAAACTTTCATCCTATTTTGTCATTTCTGCTTGAACACTTACAAACGACAGATGTACTGCAAAACACATAAAGCTTCTCTAAATCTCAGTTGCTGCATGCACACTTTTAACCACGTCACCATGTCCATTATGTTCAGCAGCAATACACACATGGGTTTTAATGCTGCTGAAAGCCTTAATCACAAAAACACAACACCCTCCGACTATGCCACTGTGTCTAAACCATGTTTAAATATTTTAGTTTTCCAAGACATTTTGCAAATTAAATAAAAGTATGTGCCAACATTTCTTTTGCAGTGACGGACAGATCTCGCCGTTGTCTTTCATCACAGGCATCTCAGGCCAGTAATACCTGAATGTGGGTGCTCCCCTGAAGTGAGGATATGGAGATCCGCATCCAGGAGGTCTGCAGTACACAGCAAAATGTGAATTACTTATGCACCAACTCCATGCAACATTATTAACTCAGGCCACTGAGGCCAGGCCCAATATAAAACATATGTTTTTCCGTTGACTCCAGCATGTAAGCCCATTGGCGCTATTCAAACATCTCTCATGTACCCTTTCCTCGCCCACACCCCAACTTTGTTTCTGTGAAATGTTTTGCATGTTGTGCTTTTTGAGCAAATAAAGTGCTAAAAAGCATCATTTGCCATATATTATACTTTGCCGCCATTTGAGGCTGAATGATGCAGACAGGACTACAACCGATATGTAAGTGTTTGGTATTTCATTACCAGCCACAGTACACAACATCGTTTACTAAAAACAAAAGAACACAAGTAGCAAATTTGATGTAGGGCAACATGGAAAAAATCAAACACGGAAAAACTGAGATGATACTTTCATAAGAGAAGCCCTGCTTGCTGCAACATTTCAACACACTGCATGTCTCCTAAGGTGAATGCAATCTGCAGTAAGCGCTTATTTAGATCAATCGTTATGTTGTGAATACCTATGCATGATCAAAGGGCTTACACATGCATGTTGCCAAGAAACACAATGCCACCTTCATTCTACATGGCTACAAAGCATACAGAAAAGTTCTAAACCTCAGCCAACAACCTCAATTTTGTCAGCAAATTCTTTTTGATTACAGAGTAAAACAAGCCCAATAAGTATTTTAATTCATTTTTGAGCCAAGGTAGGTCTGTCATCCTGCCTTCAGCCCCACCCAACAGCTCAAGCCCCATCCCTACACCCCCCTAAACCACCTGAGCGCAAGCCATCATACCTGGCATCCTGCCTCCCCACCATGAAAGCTCTAGCTCAATACGTGGCAGTAATTTTACTTTATTGCATATAGTGTAAGCCTCGCTAAATAGCAGCAGAGAGCTTCACAACAGGAGGGTGTCAGAATTAGAGTTGACATTTTATATAATAAATCCTGCCTCTACCACCAGATCCCTGGTCCCATACATGGCACCCTGCCTCCCCACCAGCAGAGCCCAGGCCCCAAACCTGGCACACTGCCTCCCCAAAAGCAAAGGACAGGTCCCTTAATTGGCTGCTGACACCCCTATACCATCATGCACCTCCCGTTTCCTTCCACCCCTCTCTCCCTCAAACAAGCTGCTTACCTTATCTTGTAAATCCCACTCCTGGAGGTGGTGCTGTATGGTATGGGTGTCTGGAACCAGCAGTGAGGACTGGAGCAGATATTGATGCTGATTTGTGTGCGGTGTCCTTTGTGGCCATGGGTGGTTGGGTAGTGGACAAGTGGTATATTACACGGGCCGCAGCACAGTGGCCAAAGTGTCAAAAAAGTAGTGAAATATGTTCCCTTGGCAATGCCTGATTTTCTGCACCCCACTAGTCACCGCCCCCTCCCCATTTCAAACTCCATACCATGCTCCTTGTTGTCCTCCACTCCATTGTACTATTATGACACAGCACAATGAAAGACAATGCATTTAAATGACCACCATGAGTGTGTCCTTGTCCCCCACAGCATGCAGCTTTAAGCAGCCCCCCCTTTCCTCCTAAGGGACATGGCCATGACTATACCCACAAACACATCCCCCCTATTACCTGCAAAGACCATAGCGTATACAGCCATTCATACACAGATCACTGCCGAGCGGGGCCTTTTGACTCCTAGGCAGGGCCGGCCCAAGGCATGGGTCGTCTGTGCAGTGGCCCAGGGCCCCACCGGCAGGGGGCCCCCACTGGCTCGACTACACCAAGTATTATTGATTTAAACATGATCTGTGATGCTTCCAGCTCGCTTTTCTGTTTGAGTGAGACTAAGGTGTCATCTCCCAGCCCCCTGACTCGCTAAAGAAAAATACCCCCTCCCATTGGATTGGCTGATGCTGCTGCGGGGCATGGAGGGAGCCCTTCATTAATTATTTCTTCTGGCAGAGCTTTTAAAGTGGGAGCGATTTACAAGTGATTGCCCATTTAAGAGACCAGGTGTTTGGATTAGACGTTCATAACGTTTCCGTATTAAGAAATGCAAAGGGGCATTCCAAAAGCACTCACAAGCCCCAGTCAAGCGTTTAAATCTACAACCTTCTCCAGGACAATTACAATATGTCACTCAAAACAGTTTTCAACTAACTCAAATTTAACACACCTGCATTTGTCAAACACTGAAACACAAACAAGTAACCTGTTCACACAATCTGATTTGTTGTTGGTCTTTAAGTCTTAAAGGTACATTTTACCTGGCTTTTCTAGATGCCAGGTGGTTTGGGGGAGGTGGGTGAGGGGCATTGCCACAGTTGTAGACTTTTTCCCACATATATTTCTATAAGGATTTTCCTTACTATGGTTTGTGTACTTTTCAGTTGATCTTCATGAAACAGAGTTTTGTTGAAAGCCAAACACGGGAGTGGTGAGGACGGGAAAAGATGAGAGATCTGGTGAGGCATGAATATTTACGCAGGATGTGGCAAGAAAGGTTGCAAACATGGAGACTGGCCAATTGACTTTGCCTGGTTGTGGCCATGTGCTGTTTTTCAGGGCACAAACAGAGGATACATGCGTGTGAACAGCGTCCGCCCAGGTTTTTCAGATGGCAGGTGCAGTCCCCTTAGTTGTTTTCGAGGCCGCAAGCTTGTTCAAGTGGTTGGCTTCCAGAATTTCACCCAGGCTGTCTTGCTCCAGTGCTGATGCCTACCCACAAAAAGTGTCATCAAAGCACATGTCTCGTATTGGGATTGTGTTTTCAAGGGAATATTTCACTATAGATTTTAAAAAGATGGGACCCATTTGTACTTTGTCAGCGTAGTTATTGGAAAATCTCTTCTTTTATGTAATTTTTTTTCAGATATTGATAACATTTTTTGAAAGGCCATTACTCTTTAGTCTTGTGCAGTTTTGTCTAAGGCCAAAGCACAATTAAACCAAATGTGTATCTTTCACTTTAACATATGTCCACTTACTGTGTGTGGCCAGCTTTTGATGTTCGTTATAGGGGCAAAGGTTCCCACACCGAGTGAAGCGAGGGAGCCTTACTCATCCTGATGTTGAAACACCACATTTTGCAGCACATGTTTCAGTAGGAATAGTAAAAAATCCATATGATTTACAGGAGGTATGAACATATCACATCTCTGCAACAGTCAACTAACCTGCTGAGTTGCCGTTGCAACATTCTGGTATAGGATCCCCTACTTCCTTAACCCAGCTATTCCTGTGCCTGCCAAACAGTTCCTGCCTGCTCACCCTCTCTAATCAAAGCTCAGGGGTTCATTGTTGAGGCTCCCTTCTCATTTGAAAGAGAACAGCACACAATAATGTTGCAAAATTCATGCCAGCACGACCCCAAGCCTGAACCCAGTAGAAGAGGAGACAGCGATTTCCAGGAGCATGGCACTCAATCACGATTATTTTTAGTTTTTGGTGTTTCCATGCAAATACTTTGCAGAATCTCCATAGGCACAAAATGACAGTCCTGCCCACGTTGCTCAAGGAGAACTGTTGCAACTGCCCCTATATACTAAGTTTCTATATGCATACTATTGAGCACTCCACTTTTTTAGGATTGGACCCTGATTTTTGGCAGAGTTTCAGCAGAGTTTGGGCAGTCTCTGCAGTAAGCTCTGAGGTATTTCACCCTGTAATTATGTGGCATTAACTTCATGCAATTTTCCACCAGAATACTATGAAGTAAATACCGCAGTAGTTTTAATCCGGTATGTATTGTATTGTATTTTTTATTTATATAGCGCCTATACACAGGCAAGTGTGTCAAAGCGCTCGAGGAGTTTGGCAACATGGGGAAAAAAACAACAGTCGCTCAAGGCCCTTGAAAACTGAGACGATAATAAGTAAGTGTGTAAAAAGTCCATTTAACAGGATGGGATTCAGCAAAGAGGCCTGACAGCGATTCTGCAGTTTAACAGCGCAATTAGGGGTGACAAGGGAGACCAGGCAGACGCTCCTCAGGGGTGTGCATATGGATCGAGCAAGTGCGCAGAGGGTCACAGGGAGGGGGAGGATCAAGTGCACCCAGTCGGTTGTGGTGAAGTCGGTTTCCTATGTGGTAAAGGAGTGTGGTATTTAAAATGTTGCTCTTTTTACCATTACCGCCAGACTCATAACTATAAGTGAATATATTTTCAAATAACTTTGATTCTCTGCAATGGTCAGACCACGACTGACACCGAAATTAAAACTCAGAATGTTCTTCTCTTTGATTGAACTCCAGCCCAGAATTCATCCTGCCTAATCCCTTAATGACTGTAATGTTTGCTCAAGGATGGTTAGAAAATGCAGTTCATTATTAGAATTACGTATTTATGTAGCGCAGGCCTATTTTGTGACTGGGTTGCTGAACAGATCATAAAGCAAAACATTGGCAGCAAGAATTTAACACGTCGCCAAGTGGAAACTTTTAATACATGAAAACAGCTCAGCCAGTGCTAAAGAAAAGGCCAGTATAGGATGTATTACAGACGGCAGTGGTCACATGCTGCTATATTTAAAGATGGTTTGAGCCAATCGACCAAATACATATGTATATATATAAAAAAAAGGGTGATACCAGGAGCTTCCTGGGTAGCACTAAACACATGGCAGCTGTACACAGCCAAGAATTAGTCTGATTAGAAAAATATTTTACTGAAAGAAATCTCAACACGAAAAGAAGAAAAGCACAATTATTCGTGCCACTCTAGGCACTTGTTCACACTAAAATCACAACATCATTGGATCAAAGCATTAGACTGCAACTCTCTGGTATTCGCCTGCATGCATTACAGCAGTCTCTCAGGTCAGCCATGTTCGAATAGTTCACTAGCCAGTTAAACATTCATACAATGGTATGTAAATAGCATGAAAGTCAAACTGCATAAAAATATAGCTGCTGCCATTGTATCGTAAAATCTGCAAATACATGCTTGCTTATACATGCGAAATCTATACATTAAAACAGCTCATTCATCAGATGTGCTCCACTATTGCACGCTGCATATTGAAATGTGCTATATGTTGGAGATGTCAAAGTGACCGCACTGCCGCGAGATTGGAATAAGGAAAGCTACGGCATAAAATTCAAATGCAAAGTGCATCGCAGCAATAGCAGCACTAAAAACACAGAAACTGAAATCTTAAAAGATGAGCAATACTGAAGTGCAAAAGGCATCCTGCAAGAACAGAATGGCATAAAGTGCTAAATGCACATGCAAAGCTGATACCTGGGGGAAAAATGCCAAATACCCGTGAGAATATGCGTTGTCATGCCTGACATCGATATCACCACATTGCCAGGTATGTCACATTACTGGAAGAGTGATAAAATCAGCAGGTGTCATAAAGTGCATTGTGCATGGAGACAGACGTACACTGAGAATTGAAAAATATAAATGTGTATGGGTAGCACATTAAAAGTGCAAATTGCATCCCAGAGGGAATAGCAGCAAATAGTCATCAACTATGAGTTTAGACAATGGGCAAATCTAAAGTGCATAATGCTTATTTAAAGTGCCAATTAGCATAAAATGCCCAAGGCATGTGAAAAACATATGTCTGGATAGAGCACCCAATAACATGACTCCAATGAAAATGACTGAGACAAAAATACCTATACTACTTTGAGGTGCCTAGTATAATGTGTAAACCTTAGAGACTGTCAAGAAACAAAGTGGCACAATAAATATGGCCATGTGGTGAATAGCTCCAAGCCATGGTATCCAATCGAATGAAGATATACATGAATTGTGCAAGGGACCAGAATGCACCACTTCTATTCAGTGCTGGTTATGTTTAAGGTACTCTGGAGAGTGGAATCTCCAGGATCCTATAGGGTGCTGCACCAAGGTGATAAATGCCTGGCTTTGGAGTGCCACACTCTGGACTACTCCCCTCCCTCCCCCACTGTGGGTGTGTGGAAGTGAGCAGGTTCCCTGCAAATCTAATGAATACAGCTACCACAATTCCTTGCTGCAGAACCAACATTGATTGATTACACCTTCACTGGCTCTTTGCTGCAAGTGAGACGGCCTCATTAATGACGTGATTTGCACAGAAACCGGTTTGAGGAGAACATCAGTAGCTTTGGAGGTGAATTTTGCACAGAACCAGAGAGCACACCTTCCATTCAGTGCTTGTTAGGTTTAAGGTACTCTGGAGGGTGGAGGCTCTAGGGTCCTTTTGGGTATTGCAACAAGGTGATATATCATGGCTTTGGAGTGCTATATAGGCTACTCCCCTCCCTACCCCACTCCGGGTGTTTTGGAGTGAGCAGGTTCTCTTCAAACATAATAACTACAACTACCACAATTCCTTGCTGCAGAACCAACATTGATTGAGTACACCTTCACTGGCTCTTTGCTGTAAGTGAGACGGCCTCATTAATGACGTATTAAGTACATAAACCAGTTTGAGGAGAACATCAGTAGCTGTGGAGGTAAATTGTGCCAGGAACCAGGGTGCACCCCTTCCATACAGTGCTGGTTATGTTTAGGGAACTCTGAAGGGTGGAAGCTCCAGGGTCCTATAGGGTGATGCACTAAGGTGATATATGCCTGTGTTTGGAGTGCCACCCTGTAGGCTACCCACCTCATTCCCCAACGGGCTGTGTTTGAGAGTGAGCAGGTTCCCTGCAAACCTATTTACTACAGCTACCATAATTCCTTGCAGGAGAATAAACATTAATTACACCGGACTGGCTCTTTGCTGGAATCGAGGTGGCATCCCTGATGAAGTTCTGGTTATGTTTAAGGTCGTCTGGAGGGTGGAATCTCGAGAATCCTATAGGGTGCTGCCCCAAGGTGATAAATGCCTGGGTTTGGAGTGCCACACTCTGGGCTACTCCCCTCCCTCCCCCACTGTGGGTGTTTGGGAGTGAGCAGGTTCCATGCAAACCTAGTAACTACAGCTACCATAATTCCTTGCGACAGAATCAACATTGATTGATTAGACCTGTACTGGCTCTTTGCTGCAAGTGAGACAGCCTCCCTGATGACGTGATTAGCACAGAAACAGTTCATAGGAGAACATCAGCAGCTGTGGTGGTGAATTGTGCAGGGAACTAGAGTGCACCCCTTCCATTCAGTGCTGGTTATGTTTAAGGTACATCCGCTGGTTATGTTTAAGGTACTCTGGAGGATGGAAGTTTCAAGGTCCTATAGGGTGCTGCACCAAGGTGATATATGCCTGCTTTGGAGTGCCACACTGTGGGCTACTCCCCTCCCTCCCCCACTGTGGGTGTTTGGGAGTGAGCAGATTCCCTGCAAATATAATGTCTACAGATACCATAATTCCTTGCAGCAGAATCAACATTGATTGATTACACATGCACTGGCTCTTTGCTGCAAGTGAGAAGGCCTCCCTGATGGCTTGATAATTACTGAAACCGGTCAGAGAACAACGATAGCTGTGCAAGTGCCAGAACGGGTCCCGCAAGGGAATCTCGTGATAGGGCGGTATGGGTTTAATGGTGCCGGCACCTTTAACGGTGCCGTTAAACCCATACCGCCAGGGTCCTAATGAGGCCGGCCCTGAGTCTTGGTACTGAACCAGCTCCTATACGTGTATGCAGCTTCACTGTGGCATGCAACGTGTGATCCTGCATACTCCATACCCAGCTGATAGGATGCTGAAGCAAGAAGCTGCTTTCCTTAACACTGAGTCTTGGTATTGAAAGCACCTATACGAGTATGCAGAATCCCTGTGGCACGCGACGTGTGATACTGCATACATCACACACAGCCTGGTTCCTCTGTTAACATGTACTTTAGTTTCCACTTTGTGCTACACATACTTAATCAGCTCATACGAGAAGGTGCCTGGCCAGGCAATGGTGATGCATCGTTGCACTACACACAGTGCATGCACCATGGCATGCATTACTGCTGTGCACCATATCCACAGCACCCATGCAGGTAAAGGCAGGTTATCTGTCACTAGCCACAGGAATACACACCCTGCATTAATGCATGCAAGTGGACTTGCCAGAACAAACAGTGCACTCTAGCAGAGTCCCTAGAAATGTGTAGGGTGCCCTTCTAAACATGCAAGTAAATAAAGGGAAACCGCCTGTTTATTTACCTGTGTGATTCTCTCAGAAGCTGGACCAATGGATGTGATAAAATGTGCACTACAGAGAATAATGGTGAATATGTTACAAAACCCAATGTTCAGAAATGGACCGTACTACTGAGTTTTATTCACTAACTGGCTGTGACCGACTCCCCTCACAATCCTAAATTAATTATGTTATATGCAAATGGGAAAACACACACATGCCCATACCACATAAACACACGTGCACACACACAGATGCCTTCCAAATGACCAGAAATTGTTCTGATGTAGATTACGAAATGCCAAATATTTAATAAAATACAAAGTGTTAAATTACATTTTCTTTTCCTACAGAAACTGCACATTTCATATAGTGGTATGTTCTTTTGGAGTTCTCAAATATTATACAGAGTGTTCCCATATAGAGTGCCACAAAAATGTCTGGTTTCTTCTTTCAGGATGGGCCCAATGGTGCTTTGCCAGGAAAAATATGTCCCAGACGCATGAAGAAAACAGTTGCTCTATTCCCTTGTCTACATAGATATCTAGCGTCTAGAAGCACTGTGCTAAATATTGGCAGGAAGTGACATGTAAAGTTACCATGAGAATAGCTGTGGAACATTTATGGTGGAGGGTAGAATACCATAAAGGCCAGTGAAAATGTACTGGATTTCGCTTGAAAGGGGCTATCTAGTGAAAAGGAACTAATGCAGTTCTTGGTACCTACTTATCCCTGATCCATCATCACTCTGCTTTCCTGAATGCCACTTAATGTGACGATTTGGTGTCTGAATTGTTATTATCGTCAGTCTGTGGCATCAACCATTGGAGGGCGAGGGCCAAGTGTGGGAAGCAGTTCCTATATTATGGGCATAATTGCTTGCTGGAAGTGCTACCTATGTTTTCTACAGTATCTATTACGTTTTCACTGTGCACGGCATTCTTTCTTAGGGAGACAGTGAAACCATAATCTGTCTTTCCAACTAAATTCCTTAATCAGCCCCTTTAAATAATCCTCACTGCAAAAGTAATTTCAAAAAGTTTTTTCAATAAACTTGTGATGTCATCTTTGTTGTCTATGGTGTTAGTCTTGTGCAAAGTCTGGCAATGGTTGAGTTATGGTTGCTTAGCTTACCATAACTGGTGCATTTCTTTGGTTTTAGATTTTACCTTGCAACTATAACATCCCTTTAGCAAAGTTATTTCAGTGAATTTTATAGGTATTCATAGGTTTTTATTAGCCCCCCCATTGACAAAACCTTGCCACATTTTGCAGGATCACGTTGACGTGGCAGTTTACTTTCTTTGTGATGATTCATTAATGGGGGGAATAGTTATAAGCCACCCATAAATTGCTCTTCCTATGGGTCGAGCTACTTAAGCATAACTACAGGGTGTTACCGCAGGCCCTGTAATGTCAGAATCTTATTCACAGATATCACAACCAAACCCAACTGTACCAATGCAAATCAATTATGAGGAGGCACTCTGCAAACATGTAACTCCACAAGAGGTCAATTTACCATATCTACAATATCTCTGCACCATAACACTGACAGCACACACAAACACAGCTCTGCC
The DNA here is from genome assembly GCF_040938575.1 of Ambystoma mexicanum. Lineage (NCBI taxonomy): Eukaryota > Metazoa > Chordata > Amphibia > Caudata > Ambystomatidae > Ambystoma > Ambystoma mexicanum. The sequence goes on from NC_090921.1 coordinate 46,125,792, forward strand.
AATGCACATCAATCATGAAGAGGCACTCTGCAAACATGTAACTCCACTAGAGGTCCAGTTACCATATGTACAATATCTCTGCACCATAACACTGATAGCACACACACACACAGTTCTGCCAATGCACATCAATCATGAAGAGGCACTCTGCAAACATGTAACTCCACTAGAGGTTCAGTTACCATATGTACAATATCTCTGCACCATAACACTGATAGCACACACACACACACACACACACACACAGCTCTACCAATGCACATCAATCATGAAGAGGCCCTCTGCAAACATGCAACTCCACTACAGGTCCAGTTACCATATATACAATATCTCTGCACCATAACACTGATAGCACACACAAGCACAGCTCTACCAATGCACATCAATCATGAAGAGGAACTCTGCAAACATGTAACTCCACTAGAGGTCAAGTTACCATATCTACAATATCTCTGCACCCTAACACTGATAGCACACACAAGCACAGCTCGCCCAATGCACATCAATAATGAAGAGGCACTCTGAAAACATGTAACTCCACTACAGGTCCAGTTACCCTATCTAAAATATATCTGCACCCTAACACTGATAGCACACACAAGCACAGCTCTACCAATGCACATCAATCATGAAGAGGCACTCTGCAAACATGTAACTCCACTACAGGTCCAGTTACCATATCTAAAATATATCTGCACCCTAACATTGATAGCATACACAAGCACAGCTCTACCAATGCACATCAATCATGAAGAGGCACTCTGCAAATGTGTAACTCCACTAGAGGTTCAGTTACCATATGTACAATATCTCTGCACCATAACACTGATAGCACCCACAAACACAGCTCTACCAATGCACATCAATCATGAAGAGGCGCCCTGCAAACATGTAACTCCACTACAGGTCCAGTTACCATATCTAAAATATATCTGCACCCTAACACAGATAGCACACACAAGCACAGCTCTACCAATGCACATCAATCATGAAGAGGCACTCTGCAAACATGTAACTCCACTACAGGTCCAGTTACCATATCTAAAATATATCTGCACCCTAACACTGATAGCACACACAAGCACAGCTTTACCAATGCACACCAATCATGAAGAGGCATTCTGCAAACATGTAACTACACTAGAGGTCCAGTTACTACATCTACAATATCTCGGCACCATAACACTGATAGCACACACAGACACAGCTCTACCAATGCAAATCAATCATGAAGAGTCACTCTGCAAACTTGTAACTCCACTACAGGTCCAGTTACCATATCTACAATATCTCGGCACCATAACACTGATAGCACACACAAACACAGCTCTGCCAATGCACATCAATCATGAAGAGGCACTCTGCAAACATGTAACTCCACTACAGGTCCAGTTACCATATCTACAATATCTCCGCACCATAACACTGATAGCACACAAAAACACAGCTCTCCCAATGCACATCAATCATGAAGATGAACTCTGCAAACATGTGACTCCACTAGAGGTCCAGTTACCATATCTACAACAACTCTGCACCATAACACTGATAGCACATACATAAACAGATCTACCAATGCACATCAATCATGAGGAGGCACTCTGCAAACATGAAACTCCACTACAGGTCCAGTTATCACATCTACAATATCTCTGCACCGTAACCCTGATAGCACACACAAACACAGCTCTACCAATGCACATCAATCATGAAGAGGCACTCTGCAAACATGTAACTCCACTACAGGTCCAGTTACCATATCTAAAACATCTCTGCTACCTAACACTGATAGCACACACTAACACAGCTCTAACATTGTACATCAATCATGAGGAGGCACTCTGCAAACATGTAACTCCTCTAGAGGTCCAGTTACCATATCTACATTATCTCTACACCATAACACTGATAGCACATACAAACACAGCTCGACCAATGCACATCAATCATGAGGAGGCACTCTGCACATATGTAACTCCACTAGAGGTCCAGTATCCATATTTACAATATCTCTGCACTATAACACTGATAGCACACACAAACACAGCTCTACCAATGCATATCAATCATGAGGAGGCACTCTGCAAACATGTAACTCCTCTAGTGGTCCAGTTACCATATCTACAATATCTCTGCACCATAACACTGATAGCACACACAAACACAGCTCTACCAATGCACATCAATTATGAGGAGGCCGTCTGCAAACATGTAACTCCATTATAAGTCCAGTTACCATATCTAAAACATATCTGCACCCTAACACTGATAGCACACACAAGCACAGCTCTACCAATGCACATCAATCATGAAGAGGCACTCTGTAAACATGTAACTCCACTAGAGGTCCAGTTACCTTATCTACAATATCTCTGCACCGTAACACTGATAGCACACACAAACACAGCTCTGCCACTGCACATCAATCATGAAGAGGCACTCTGCAAAAATGCAACTCCACTACAAGTCCAGTTACCATGTCTACAATGTATCTGCACCATAACACTGATAGCACACACAGACACAGCTCTACCAAAGCACATCAATCATGAAGAGGCACTCTGCAAACATGTAACGCTACTAGAGTTCCAGTTACCATATATACAATATATCTGCACTGTAACACTGATAGCACACACAAACACAGCTCTACAAATGCACATCAATCATGAGGAGGCAATCTGCAAACATGTAACGCCACTACAGGTCCAGTTACCATATCTACAATATATCTGCACTGTAACACTGATAGCACACGCAAACACAGCTCTACCAATGCACATCAATCATGAAGGTAAACTATGCAAACATGTGACTCCACTAGAGGTCCAGTTACCATATCTACAATATCTCTGCACAATAACACTGTTAGCACATACATACACAGATCTACCAATGCACATCAATCATGAGCAGGCACTCTGCAAACATGCAACTATACTACAGGTCCAGTTACCATATATCTCTGCACCATAACACTGATAGAACACACAGACACAGCTCGACCAATGCACATCAATCATGAAGAGGCACTCTGCAAATATGTAACTCCATTAGAGGTCCAGTATTCATACTTACAATATCTCTGCACTATAACACTGATAGCACACACAAACACAGCTCTGCCACTGCACATCCATCATGAAGAGGCACTCTGCAAACATCTAACTCCACTAGAGGTCCAGTTACCATATCTACAATATCTCTGCACCATAACACAGATAGCACATACAGACACAGATCGACCAATGCACATCAATCATGAAGAGGCACTCTGCAAATATGTAACTCCACTAGAGGTCCAGTATCCATATTTACAATATCTCTGCACCATAACACTGATAGCACGCACAAGCACAGCTCTACCAATGCACATCAATCATGAGGAGGCACTCTGCAAACATGTAACTCCACTAGAGGTCCAGTTACCATATCTAAAATATCTCTGCACCATAACACAGATAGCACATACAGACACAGCTCGACCAATGCACATCAATCATGAAGAGGCACTCTGCAAATATGTAACTCCACTAGAGGTCCAGTATCCATATTTACAATATCTCTGCACTATAACACTGATAGCACACACAAACACAGCTCTGCCACTGCACATCAATCATGAGGAGGCACTCTGCAAACATGTAACTCCACTAGAGGTCCAGTTACCATATCTACAATATCTCTGCACCATAACACAGATAGCACATACAGACACAGCTCTACCAATGCACATCAATCATGATGAGGCATTCTGCAAACATGCAACTCCACTAGAGGTCAAGTTACTATATATACAATATCTCTGCACCGTACGACTGATAGCACACACAAACACAGCTCTACAAATGCACATCAATCATGAAGAGGCACTCTGCAAACATGTAACTCCACTACAGGACCAGTTATCATATCTGCAATGTCTCAATACTGTAACACTGATAGCACACACAAACACAGATCTACCAATGCACATCAATAATGAGGAGGCACTCTGCAAACATGTAACTCCACTACAGGTCCAGTTGCCTTATGTACAATATCTCTGCACCATAACACTGATAGCACGCACAGACACAGCTCTACCAATGCACATCAATCATGAAGAGCCACTCTGCAAACATGTAACTCCACTAGAGGTCCAGTTACCATATCTACAATATCTCTGCACAATAACTCTGATAGCACACCCAAACACAGCTCTACCAATGCACATCAATCATGAAGAGGCACTCTGCAAACATGTAACTCCACTACAGGACCAGTTATCATATCTACAATGTCTCAATACTGTAACACTGATAGCACACACAAACACAGATCTACCAATGCACATCAATCATGAGGAGGCACTCTGCAAACATGTAACTCCACTACAGGTCCAGTTACCATATCTAAAATATCTCTGCACCATAACACAGATAGCACATACAGACACAGCTCGACCAATGCACATCAGTCATGAAGAGGCACTCTGCAAATATGTAAGTCCACTAGAGGTCCAGTATCCATATTTACAATATCTCTGCGCTATAACACTGATAGCACACACAAACACAGCTCTGCCACTGCACATCAATCATGAGGAGGCACTCTGCAAACATGTAACTCCACTAGAGGTCCAGAAACCATATCTACAATATCTCTGCACCATAACACAGATAGCACATACAGACACAGCTCTACCAATGCACATCAATCATGAAGAAGTACTCTGCAAACATGTAACGCTACCAGAGGTCCATTTACCATATCTACAATATATCTGCACTGTAACACTGATAGCACACACAAACACAGCTCTGCCAATGCACATCAATCATGATGAGGCATTCTGCAAACATGCAACTCCACTAGAGGTCAATTTACCATATATACAATATCTCTGCACCGTACGACTGATAGCACACACAAACACAGCTCTACAAATGCACAACAGTCATGAGAAGGTACTCTGCAAACATGTAACTCCACTACAGGTCCAGTTACCATATATACAATATCTCTGCACCATAACACTGATAGCACACGCAAACACAGCTCTACCAATGCACATCAATCATGAAGAGGCACTCTGCAAACATGTAACTCCACTACAGTACCAGTTATCATATCTATAATTTCTCAATACTGTAACACTGATAGCACACACAAACACAGCTCTACCAATGCACATCAATCATGAAGAGGCATTCTGCACACATGTAACACCACTACAGGTAGAGTTACCATATATACAGTATCACTGCACCATAACACGTATAGCACACACAGACACAGCTCTACCAATGCACATTAATCATGAAGAGGCACTCTGCAAACATGCAACTCCACTACAGGTCCAGTTACCATATCTACAATATATCTGCACCATAACACTGATAGCACACACAAACACAGCTCTACCAATGCACATCAATCATGAAGAGCCACTCTGCAAACCTGTAACTCCACTAGAGGTCCAGTTGCCTTATGTACAATATCTCTGCACCATAACACTGATAGCACACACAGACACAGCTCTACCAATGCACATCAATCATGAAGAGCCACTCTGCAAACATGTAACTCCACTAGAGGTCCAGTTACCATATCTACAATATCTCTGCACCATAACACTGATAGCACACGCAAACACAGCTCTACCAATGCACATCAATCATGAAGAGGCACTCTGCAAACATGTAACTCCACTACAGTACCAGTTATCATATCTATAATTTCTCAATACTGTAACACTGATACCACACACAAACACAGCTCTACCAATGCACATCAATCATGAAGAGGCATTCTGCACACATGTAACACCACTACAGGTAGAGTTACCATATATACAGTATCACTGCACCATAACACGTATAGCACACACAGACACAGCTCTACCAATGCACATTAATCATGAAGAGGCACTCTGCAAACATGCAACTCCACTACAGGTCCAGTTACCATATCTACAATATATCTGCACCATAACACTGATAGCACACACAAACACAGCTCTACCAATGCACATCAATCATGAAGAGCCACTCTGCAAACCTGTAACTCCACTAGAGGTCCAGTTGCCTTATGTACAATATCTCTGCACCATAACACTGATAGCACACACAGACACAGCTCTACCAATGCACATCAATCATGAAGAGCCACTCTGCAAACATGTAACTCCACTAGAGGTCCAGTTACCATATCTACAATATCTCTGCACCATAACACTGAAAGCACACACAAACACAGCTCTATCAATGCACATCAATCATGAAGAGGCACTCTGCAAACATGTAACTCCACTACAGGTACAGTTACCATATCTACAATAGCTCTGCACCCTAACACTGATAGCACACGCAAACAAAGCTCTACCAATGCACATCAATCATGAAGAGGCACTCTGCAAACATGTAACTCCACTACAGTACCAGTTATCATATCTATAATTTCTCAATACTGTAACACTGATAGCACACACAAACATAGCTCTCCCAATGCACATCAATCATGAAGGTAAACTCTGCATATATGTGACTCCACTAGAGGTCCAGTTATCATATCTACAATGTCTCAATACTGTAACACTGATAGCACACACAAACACAGATCTACCAATGCACATCAATCATGAGGAGGCAATCTGCAAACATGTAACTCCACTACAGGTCCAGTTGCCTTATGTACAATATCTCTGCACCATAACACTAATAGCACGCACAGACACAGCTCTACCAATGCACATCAATCATGAAGAGCCACTCTGCAAACAAGTAACTCCACTATGGGTCAAGTTACCAAATCTAAAATATCTCTGCACCCTAACACTGATAGCACACGCAAACAAAGCTCTACCAATGCACATCAATCATGAAGAGGCACTCTGCAAACATGTAACTCCACTACAGTACCAGTTATCATATCTATAATTTCTCAATACTGTAACACTGATAGCGCATGCAAACACAGCTCTACCAATACACATCAATCATGAAGAGGCACTCTGCAAACATGTAACTCCACTACAGGACCAGTTATCATATCTACAATGTCTCAATACTGTAACACTGATAGCACACACAAACACAGATCTACCAATGCACATCAATCATGAGGAGGCACTCTGCAAACATGTAACTCCACTACAGGTCCAGTTGCCTTATGTACAATATCTCTGCACCATAACACTAATAGCACGCACAGACACAGCTCTACCAATGCACATCAAGCATGAAGAGCCACTCTGCAAACAAGTAACTCCACTATGGGTCAAGTTACCAAATCTAAAATATCTCTGCAACCTAACACAGATAGCACACACTAACACAGCTCTACCACTGTACATCAATCAGAAAGAGGCACTCTGCAAACATAACTCCACTACAGGTCCAGTTACCATATCTACAATATCTCTGCACCATAACACTGATAGCACATACAGACACAGCTCTGCCAATGCACATCAATCATGAAGAGGCACTCTGCAAACATATAACTCCACTAGAGGTCCAGTATCCATATCTACAATATCTCTGCGCCGTAAGACTGATAGCACACACAAACATAGCTCTACCAATGCACATCAATCATGAAGAGGAACTCTGCAAACATGTAACTCCACTAGAGGTCCAGTTACCATATCTACACTATCTCTGCACCATAACACTGATAGCACCCACAAACACTGCTCTACCAATGCATATCAATCATGAGGAGGCACTCTGCAAAACATGCAACTCCACTACAAGTCCAGTTACCATGTCTACAATGTCTCTGCACCATAACACTGATAGCACCCAAAGACACAGCTCTACCAATGCACAGCAATCATGAGGAGGCACTCTGCAAACATGCAACTCCACTACAAGTCCAGTTATCATGTCTACAATATCTCTGCACCATAACACTGATAGCACACACAAACACAGCTCTACCAATGAACATCAATCATAAGGAGGCAATCTGCAAACATGTAACTCCACTATAGGTCCAGTTACCATATCTACAATATCTTTGCACCATAACACTGATAGCACACACAGACACAGCTCGACCAATGCACATCAATCATGAAGAGGCACTCTGCAAACATGGAACTCCACTATGGGTCAAGTTACCCTATCTAAAATATCTCTGCACCGTAACTCCGATATCACACACAAACACAGCTCTACCAATGAACATCAATCATGAAGAGGCACTCTGCAAACATATAACTCCACTAGAGGTCCAGTATCCATATCTTCAATATTTCTGCACTGTACACTGATATCACACACAAATACAGCTCTGCCAATGCACATCAATCATGATGAGGCACTCTGTAAACATGCAACTCCTCTAGAGGTCCAGTTACCATATATACAATATCTCTGCACCATACGACTGATAGCACACACAAACACAGCTCTACAAATGCACAACAGTCATGAGAAGGCACTCTGCAAACATGTAACTCCACTACAGGTCCAGTTACCATATCTACAATATCTCTTCACCGTAAGACTGATAGCACCCACAAACACAGCTCTACCAATGCACAACAATCATGAAGAGGCACTCTGCTAACATGTAACTCCACTAGAGGTCCAGTTACCATATATACAAAATCTCTGCACCATAACACTGATAGCACACGCAAACACAGCTCTACCAATGCACATCAATCATGAAGAGGCACTCTGCAAACATGTAACTCCACTACAGTACCAGTTATCATATCTACAATTTCTCAATACTGTAACACTGATAGCACACACAAACACAGCTCTCCCAATGCACATCAATCATGAAGGTAAACTCTGCATACATGTGACTCCACTAGAGGTCCAGTTACCATATCTACAATATTTCTGCACAATAACACTGATAACACACGCAAACACAGCTCTACCAATGCACATCAATCATGAAGAGGCACTCTGCAAACATGTAACTCCACTACAGGACCAGTTATCATATCTACAATTTCTCAATACTGTAACACTGATAGCACACACAAACACAGATCTACCAATGCACATCAATCATGAGGAGGCACTCTGCAAACATGTAACTCCACTAGAGGTCCAGTTACCATATCTACAATATCTCTGCACCATAACACTGATAGCACCCACAAACACAGCTCTACCAATGCATATCAATCATGAGGAGGCACTCTGCAAAACATGCAACTCCACTACAAGTCCAGATACCATGTCTACAATGTCTCTGCACCATAACACCGATAGCACACAAAGACACAGCTCTACCAATGCACAGCAATCATGAGGAGGCACTCTGCAAACATGCAACTCCACTACAAGTCCAGTTATCATGTCTACAATGTCTCTGCACCATAACACTGATTGCACACACAAACACAGCTCTACCAATGAACATCAATCATAAGGAGGCAATCTGCAAACATGTAACTCAACTACAGGTCCAGTTACCATATCTACAATATCTTTGCACCATAACACTGATAGCACACACAGACACAGCTCGACCAATGCACATCAATCATGAAGAGGCACTCTGCAAACATGGAACTGCACTATGGGTCAAGTAACCATATCTAAAATACCTCTGCACCGTAACTCTGATATCACACACAAACACAGCTCTACAAATGCACAACAGTCATGAGAAGGCACTCAGCAAACATGTAACTCCACTACAGGTCCAGTTACCATATCTACAATATCTCTTCAACGGAAGACTGATAGCACCCACAAACACAGCTCTACCAATGCACATCAATCATGAAGAGGCACTCTGCAAACATGTAACTCCACTAGAGGTCCAGTTACCATATATACAATATCTCTGCACCATAATACTGATAACACACGCAAACACAGCTCTACCAATGCACATCAATCATGAAGAGGCACTCTGCAAACATGTAACTCCACTACAGGTCCAGTTACCATATCTAAAAAATCTCTGCTACCTAACACTGATAGCACACACTAACACAGCTCTAACACTGTACATCAATCATGAGGAGGCCGTCTGCAAACATGTAACTCCATTATAGGTCCAGTTACCATATCTAAAACATATCTGCACCCTAACACTGATAGCACACACAAGCACAGCTCTACCAATGCACATCAATCATGAAGAGGCACTCTGTAAACATGTAACTCCTCTAGAGGTCCAGTTACCATATCTACAATATCTCTGCACCGTAACACTTATAGCACACACAAACACAGCTCTGCCACTGCACATCAATCATGAGGAGGCACTCTGCAAAAAAGCAACTCCACTACAAGTCCAGTTACCATGTCTACAATGTCTCTGCACCATAACACTGATAGCACACACAGACACAGCTCTACCAATGTACATCAATCATGAAGAGGCACTCTGCAAACATGTAACGCTACTAGAGGTCCATTTACCATATCTACAATATATCTGCACTGTAACACTGATAGCACACACAAACACAGCGCTGCCAATGCACATCAATCATGAGGAGGCACTCTGCAAACATGCAACTCCACTAGAGGTCCAGTTACAATATATACAATATCTCTGCACTGTACGACTGATAGCACACACAAACACAGCTCTACAAATGCACATCAATCATGAGGAGGCAATCTGCAAACATGTAACGCCACTACTTGTCCAGTTACCATATCTACAATATCTCTGCACTGTAACACTGATAGCACACGCAAACACAGCTCTACCAATGCACATCAATCATGAAGAGGCACTCTGCAAACATGTAACTCCACTACAGTACCAGTTATATCTACAATTTCTCAATATGTAACACTGATAGCACACACAAACACAGCTCTCCCAATGCACATCAATCATGAAGGTAAACTATGCAAACATGTGACTCCACTAGAGGTCCAGTTACCATATCTACAATATCTCTGCACAATAACACTGTTAGCACATACATACACAGATCTACCAATGCACATCAATCATGAGCAGGCACTCTGCAAACATGCAACTATACTACAGGTCCAGTTACCATATATCTCTGCACTATAACACTGATAGAACACACAGACACAGTTCGACCAATGCACATCAATCATGAAGAGGCACTCTGCAAACAGGTAACTCCGCTACAGGACCAGTTATCAAATCTACAATTTCTCAATACCGTAACACTGATAGCACACACAAACACAGCTCTCCCAATGCACATAAATCATGAAGGTAAACTATGCAAACATGTGACTCCACTAGAGGTCCAGTTACCATATCTACAATATCTCTGCACAATAACACTGTTAGCACATACATACACAGATCTACCAATGCACATCAATCATGAGCAGGCACTCTGCAAACATGCAACTATACTACAGGTCCAGTTACCATATATCTCTGCACCATAACACTGATAGAACATACAGACACAGCTCGACCAATGCACATCAATCATGAAGAGGCACTCTGCAAATATGTAACTCCACTAGAGGTCCAGTATCCATATTTACAATATCTCTGCACCATAACACTGATAGCACACGCAAGCACAGCTCTACCAATGCACATCAATCATGAGGAGGCACTCTGCAAACATGTAACTCCACTAGAGGTCCAGTTACCATATGTACATTATCTCTGCACCATAACACAGATAGCACATACAGACACAGCTCTACCAATACACATCAATCATGAAGAGGCACTCTGCAAATATGTAACTCCACTAGAGGTCCAGTATCCATATTTACAATATCTCTGCACTATAACACTGATAGCACACACAAACACAGCTCTGCCACTACACATCAATCATGTGGAGGCACTCTGCAAACATGCAACTCCGCTAGAGGTCAAGTTACCATATATACAATATCTCTGCACCCTACGACTGATAGCACACACAAACACAGCTCTACAAATGCACAACAGTCATGAGAAGGTACTCTTCAAACATGTAACTCCACTAGAGGTCCAGTTGCCTTATGTACAATATCTCTGAACCATAACACTGATAGCACGCACAGACACAGCTCTACCAATGCACATCAATCATGAAGAGGCACTCTGCAAACATGTAACTCCACTATCGGTCAAGTTACCAAATCTAAAATATCTCTGAAACCTAACACTGATAGCACACAGTAACACAGTTCTACCACTGTTTATCAATCACAAAGAGGCACTCTGCAAACATGTAACTCCACTACAGGTCCAGTTACCATATCTACAATATCTCTGCACCATAACACTGATAGCACATACAGATACAGCTCTACCAATGCACATCAATCATGAAGAGGCACTCTGCAAACATGTAACTCCGCTACAGGACCAGTTATCATATCTACAATTTCTCAATACCGTAACACTGATAGCACACACAAACACAGCTCTCCCAATGCACATCAATCATGAAGGTAAATTATGCAAACATGTGACTCCACTAGAGGTCCAGTTACCATATCTACATTATCTCTGCACAATAACACTGTTAGCACATACATACACAGATCTACCAATGCACATCAATCATGAGCAGGCACTCTGAAAATATGTAACTCCACTAGAGGTCCAGTATCCATATTTACAATATCTCTGCACTATAACACTGATAGCACACACAAACACAGCTCTGCCACTGCACATCAATCATGAGGAGGCACTCTGCAAACATGTAACTCCACTAGAGGTCCAGTATCCATATCTACATTATCTCTGCACCATAACACAGATAGCACATACAGACACAGCTCGACCAATACACATCAATCATGAAGAGGCACTCTGAAAATATGTAACTCCACTAGAGGTCCAGTATCCATATTTACAATATCTCTGCACTATAACACTGATAGCACACACAAACACAGCTCTGCCACTGCACATCAATCATGAGGAGGCACTCTGCAAACATGTAACTCCAATAGAGGTCCAGTTACCATATCTACAATATCTCTGCACCATAACACAGATAGCACATACAGACACAGCTCTACCAATGCACATCAATCATGAAGAGGTACTCTGCAAACATGTAACGCTACTAGAGGTCCATTTACCATATCTACAATATATATGCACTGGAACACTGATAGCACACACAAACACAGCTCTGCCAATGCACATCAATCATGATGAGGCACTCTGCAAACATGCAACTCCACTAGAGGTCAAGTTACCATATATACAATATCTCTGCACCGTACGACTGATAGCACACACAAACACAGCTCTACAAATGCACAACAGTCATGAGAAGGTACTCTGCAAACATGTAACTCCACAAGTCCAGTTACCATATATACAATATCTCTGCACCATAACACTGATAGCACACGCAAACACAGCTCTACAAATGCACAACAGTCATGAGAAGGCACTCTGCAAACATGTAACTCCACTACAGGTCCAGTTACCATATCTACAATATCTCTTCACCGTAAGACTGATAGCACCCACAAACACAGCTCTACCAATGCACAACAATCATGAAGAGGCACTCTGCTAACATGTAACTCCACTAGAGGTCCAGTTACCATATATACAAAATCTCTGCACCATAACACTGATAGCACACGCAAACACAGCTCTACCAATGCACATCAATCATGAAGAGGCACTCTGCAAACATGTAACTCCACTACAGTACCAGTTATCATATCTACAATTTCTCAATACTGTAACACTGATAGCACACACAAACACAGCTCTCCCAATGCACATCAATCATGAAGGTAAACTCTGCATACATGTGACTCCACTAGAGGTCCAGTTACCATATCTACAATTACTCTGCACAATAACACTGATAGCACACGCACACACAGCTCTACCAATGCACATCAATCATGAGGAGGCACTCTGCAAACATGTAACTCCACTACAGGTCCAGTTGCCTTATGTACAATATCTCTGCACCATAACACTGATAGAACGCACAGACACAGCTCTACCAATGCACATCAATCATGAAGAGCCACTCTGCAAACATGTAATTCCACTAGAGGTCCAGTTAACTTATGTACAATATCTCTGCACCATAACACTGATAGCACGCACAGACACAGCTCTACCAATGCACATCAATCATGAAGAGCCACTCTGCAAACATATAACTCCACTAGAGGTCCAGTTGCTTTATGTACAATATCTCTGCACCATAACACTGATAGCACGCACAGACACAGCTCTACCAATGCACATCAATCATGAAGAGGCACTCTGCAAACATGTAACTCCACTATGGGTCAAGTTACCAAATCTAAAATATCTCTGCAACCTAACACTGATAGCACACACTAACACAGCTCTACCACTGTTTATCAATCAGAAAGAGGCACTCTGCAAACATGTAACTCCACTACAGGTCCAGTTACCATATCTACAATATCTCTGCACCATAACACTGATAGCACATACAGATACAGCTCTGCCAATGCACATCAATCATGAAGAGGCACTCTGCAAACATATAACTCCACTAGAGGTCCAGTATCCATATCTACAATATCTCTGCGCCGTAAGACTGATAGCACACACAAACATAGCTCTACCAATGCACATCAATCATGAAGAGGAACTCTGCAAACATGTAACTCCACTAGAGGTCCAGTTACCATATCATCACTATCTCTGCACCATAACACTGATAGCACCCACAAACACAGCTCTACCAATGCACATCAATCATGAGGAGGCACTCTGCAAAACATGCAACTCCACTACAAGTCCAGTTACCATATATACAATATCTCTGCACCGTACGACTGATAGCACACACAAATACAGCTCTACAAATGTACAACAGTCATGATAAGGCACTCTGCAAACATGTAACTCCACTACAGGTCCAGTTACCATATCTACACTATCTCTTCACCGTAAGACTGATAGCACCCACAAACACAGCTCTACCAATGCACATCAATCATGAAGAGGCACTCTGCAAACATGTAACTCCACTACAGTACCAGTTATCTTATCTACAATTTCTCAATACTGTAACACTGATAGCACACACAAACACAGCTCTCCCAATGCACATCAATCATGAAGGTAAACTCTGCATACATGTGACTCCACTAGAGGTTCAGTTACCATATCTACAATATCTCTGTACAATAACACTGGTAGCACACACAAACACAGCTCTACCAATGCACATCAATCATGAAGAGGCACTCTGCAAACATGTAACTCCACTACAGGACCAGTTATCATGTCTACAATTTCTCAATACTGTAACACTGATAGCACACACAAACACAGATCTACAAATGCTCATCAATCATGAGGAGGCACTCTGCAAACATGTAACTCCACTAGAGGTCCAGTTGCCTTATGTACAATATCTCTGCACCATAACACTGATAGCACGCACAGACACAGCTCTACTAATGCACATTAATCATGAAGAGCCACTCTGCAAACATATAACTCCACTAGAGGTCCAGTATCCATTTCTACAATATCTCTGCACCGTAAGACTGATAGCACACACAAACATAGCTCTACCAATGCACATCAATCATGAAGAGGAACTCTGCAAACATATAACTCCACTAGAGGTCCAGTATCCATATCTACAATATCTCTGCGCCTTAAGACTGATAGCACACACAAACACAGATCTACCAATGCACATCAATCATGAGCAGGGAATCTGAAAACATGTACCTCCACTACAGGTCCAGTTACCATATATCTCTGCACCATAACACTGATAGCACCCATAAACACAGCTCTACCAATGTACATCAATCATAAGGAGGCAATCTGCAAACATGTAACTCCACTACAAGTCCAGTTACCATATCTACAATATCTTTGCACCATAACACTGATAGCACATACAGACACAGCTCGACCAATGCACATCTATCATGAAGAGGCACTCTGCAAACATGTAACTCCACTACAGGACCAGTTATCATATCTACAATTTTGCAATACTGTAACACTGATAGCACACACAAACACAGATCTACCAATGCACATCAATCATGAGGAGGCACTCTGCAAACATGTAACTCCACTACAGGTCCAGTTGCCTTATGTACAATATCTCTGCACCATAACACTGATAGCACGCACAGATACAGCTCTACCAATGCACATCAATCATGAAGAGCCACTCTGCAAACATGTAACTCCACTAGAGGTCCAGTTGCCTTATGTACAATATCTCTGCACCATAACACTGATAGCACGCACAGACACAGCTCTACCAATGCACATCAATCATGAAGAGCCACTCTGCAAACATATAACTCCACTAGAGGTCCAGTTGCCTTATGTACAATATCTCTGCACCATAACACTGATAGCACGCACAGACACAGCTCTACCAATGCACATCAATCATGAAGAGGCACTCTGCAAACATGTAACTCCACTATGGGTCAAGTTACCAAATCTAAAATATCTCTGCAACCTAACACTGATAGCACACACTAACGCAGCTCTACCACTGTTTATCAATCAGAAAGAGGCACTCTGCAAACATGTAACTCCACTACAGGTCCAGTTACCATATCTACAATATCTCTGCACCATAACACTGATAGCACATACAGATACAGCTCTGCCAATGCACATCAATCATGAAGAGGCACTCTGCAAACATATAACTCCACTAGAGGTCCAGTATCCATATCTACAATATCTCTGCGCCGTAAGACTGATAGCACACATAAACATAGCTCTACCAATGCACATCAATCATGAGGAGGCACTCTGCAAAACATGCAACTCCACTACAAGTCCAGTTACCATGTCTACAATGTCTCTGCACCATAACACTGATAGCTCTACCAATGAACATCAATCATAAGGAGGCAATCTGCAAACATGTAACTCCACTACAGGTCCAGTTACCATATCTACAATATCTTTGCACCATAACACTGATAGCACACACAGACACAGCTCGACCAATGCACATCAATCATGAAGAGGCACTCTGCAAACATGGAACTCCACTACGGGTCAATTTATCATATCTAAAATATCTCTGCACCGTAACTCTGATATCACACACAAACACAGCTCTACCAATGAACATCAATCATGAAGAGGCACTCTGCAAACATATAACTCCACTAGAGGTCCAGTATCCATATCTACAATATTTCTGCACTGTAACACTGATAGCACACACAAACACAGCTCTGCCAATGCACATCAATCATGATGAGGCACTCTGCAAACATGCAACTCCACTAGAGGTCCAGTTACCATATATACAATATCTCTGCACCGTACGACTGATAGCACACACAAACACAGCTCTACAAATGTACAACAGTCATGATAAGGCACTCTGCAAACATGTAACTCCACTACAGGTCCAGTTACCATATCTACACTATCTCTTCACCGTAAGACTGATAGCACCCACAAACACAGCTCTACCAATGCACAACAATCATGAAGAGGCACTCTGCAAACATGTAATTCCACTAGAGGTCCAGTTACCATATATACAATATCTATGCAGCATAACACTGAGAGCACACGCAAACACAGCTCTACCAATGCACATCAATCATGAAGAGGCACTCTGCAAACATGTAACTCCACTACAGTACCAGTTATCTTATCTACAATTTCTCAATACTGTAACACTGATAGCACACACAAACACAGCTCTCCCAATGCACATCAATCATGAAGGTAAACTCTGCATACATGTGACTCCACTAGAGGTCCAGTTACCATATCTACAATATCTCTGTATAATAACACTGGTAGCACACACAAACAGCTCTACCAATGCACATCAATCATGAAGAGGCACTCTGCAAACATGTAACTCCACTACAGGACCAGTTATCATATCTACAATGTCTCAATACTGTAACACTGATAGCACACACAAACACAGATCTACAAATGCACATCAATCATGAGGAGGCACTCTGCAAACATTTAACTCCACTACAGGTCCAGTTACCATATCTACAATATCTCTGCACCATAACACTGATAGCACACACAGACACAGCTCTACCAATGCACATCAATCATGAAGAGCCACTCTGCAAACATGTAACTCCACTAGCGGTCCAGTTGCCTTATGTACAATATCTCTGCACCATAACACTGATAGCACGCACAGACACAGCTCTACTAATGCACATTAATCATGAAGAGCCACTCTGCAAACATGTAACTCCACTAGAGGTCCAGTTGCCTTATGTACAATATCTCTGCACCATAACACTGATAGCACACGCAAACACAGCTCTACCAATGCACATCAATCATGAAGAGGCACTCTGCAAACATGTAACTCCACTACAGGACCAGTTATCATATCTACAATTTCTCAATACTGTATCACTGATAGCACACACAAACACAGATCTACCAATGCACATCAATCATGAGGAGGCACTCTGCAAACATGTAACTCCACTACAGGTCCAGTTACCATATCTACAATATCTCTGCACAATAACACTGATAGCACACGCAAACACAGCTCTACCAATGCACATCAATCATGAAGAGGCACTCTGCAAACATGTAACTCCACTAGAGGTCCAGTTGCCTTATGTACAATATCTCTGCACCATAACACTGATAGCACGCACAGACTCAGCTCTACCAATGCACATCAATCATGAAGAGCCACTCTGCAAACATGCAACTCCACTAGAGGTCCAGTTGCCTTATGTACAATATCTCTGCACCATAACACTGATAGCACGCACAGACACAGCTCTACCAATGCACATCAATCATGAAGAGCCACTCTGCAAACATGTAACTCCACTAGAGGTCCAGTTGCCTTATTTACAATATATCTGCACCATAACACTGATAGCACGCACAGACACAGCTCTACCAATGCACATCAATCATGAAGAGCCACTCTGCAAACATGTAACTCCACTAGAGGTCCAGTTGCCTTATGTACAATATCTCTGCACCATAACACTGATAGCACGCACAGACACAGCTCTACTAATGCACATTAATCATGAAGAGCCACTCTGCAAACATGTAACTCCACTAGAGGTCCAGTTGCCTTATGTACAATATCTCTGCACCATAACACTGATAGCACACGCAAACACAGCTCTACCAATGCACATCAATCATGAAGAGGCACTCTGCAAACATGTAACTCCACTACAGGACCAGTTATAATATCTACAATTTCTCAATACGGTAACACTGATAGCACACACAAACAAATATCTACCAATGCACATCAATCATGAGGAGGTACTCTGCAAACATGTAACTCCACTGCAGGTCCAGTTACCATATCTACAATATCTCTGCACAATAACACTGATAGCACACGCAAACACAGCTCTACCAATGCACATCAATCATGAAGAGGCACTCTGCAAACATGTAACTCCACTAGAGGTCCAGTTGCCTTATGTACAATATCTCTGCACCATAACACTGATAGCACGCACAGACTCAGCTCTACCAATGCACATCAATCATGAAGAGCCACTCTGCAAACATGCAACTCCACTAGAGGTCCAGTTGCCTTATGTACAATATCTCTGCACCATAACACTGATAGCACGCACAGACACAGCTCTACCAATGCACATCAATCATGAAGAGCCACTCTGCAAACATGTAACTCCACTAGAGGTCCAGTTGCCTTATGTACAATATCTCTGCACCATAACACTGATAGCACGCACAGACACAGCTCTCCCAATGCACATCAATCATGAAGGTAAACTCTGCATACATGTGATTCCACTAGAGGTCCAGTTACCATATCTACAATATCTCTGCACAATAACACTGATAGCACACGCAAACACAGATCTACCAATGCACATCAATCATGAAGAGGCACTCTGCAAACATATAACTCCACTAGAGGTCCAGTATCCATATCTACAATATCTCTGCACCGTAAGACTGATAGCACACACGAATATAGCTCTACCAATGCACATCAATCATGAAGAGCCACTCTGCAAACATGTAACTCCACTAGAGGTCCAGTTGCCTTATGTACAATATCTCTGCACCATAACACTGATAGCACGCACAGACACAGCTCTCCCAATGCACATCAATCATGAAGGTAAACTCTGCATACATGTGATTCCACTAGAGGTCCAGTTACCATATCTACAATATCTCTGCACAATAACACTGATAGCACACGCAAACACAGCTCTACCAATGCACATCAATCATGAAGAGGCACTCTGCAAACATATAACTCCACTAGAGGTCCAGTATCCATATCTACAATATCTCTGCGCCTTAAGACTGATAGCACAACCAAACACAGATCTACCAATGCACATCAATCATGAGCAGGGAATCTGAAAACATGTACCTCCACTAGAGGTCCAGTTACCATATATCTCTGCACCATAACACTAATAGCACCCATAAACACAGCTCTACCAATGTACATCAATCATAAGGAGGAAATCTGCAAACATGTAACTCCACTACAAGTCCAGTTACCATATCTACAATATCTTTGCACCATAACACTGATAGCACATACAGACACAGCTCGACCAATGCACATCAATCATGAAGAGGCACTCTGCAAACATTTAACTCCACTAGAGGTCCAGTTACCATATGTAGAACATCTCTGCACCGTAACTCTGATACCACACACAAACACAGCTCTAACAATGCACATCAAACATGAAGAGGCGCTCTGCAAACATGTAACTCCACTATGGGTCGAGTTACCATATCTAAAATATCTCTGCACCGTAACTCTGATATCACACACAAACACAGCTCTACCAATGAACATCAATCATGAAGAGGCACTCTGCAAACATATAACTCCACTAGAGGTCCAGTATCCATATCTACAATATTTCTGCACCATAGCATTGATAGCACACACAAGCACACCTCTACCAATGCACATCAATCATGAGGAGGCACTCTGCAAACATTTAACTCCAATAGAGGTCCAGTTACCATATGTAGAAAATCTCTGCACCGTAACTCTGATACCACACACAATCACAGCTCTAACAATGCACATCAAACATGAAGAGGCGCTCTGAAAACATGTAACTCCACTAGAGGTCCAGTTACCATATGTAGAAAATCTCTGCACTGTAACTCTGATGCCATACACAAACACAGCTCTACCAATGTACATCAATCATGAAGAGGTACTCTGCAAACATGCAACTCCACTAGAGGTCCAGTTACCATATCTACAATATCTCTGCACTATAACATGGATAGCACACATAAACACATCTCTACCAATGCACATCAATCATGAGGAGGCACTCGGCAAACATGTAACTCCTCTACAGGTCCAGTTACCATATTTACATTATATCCGCACCATAACAGTGATAGCACACACAAACACAGCTCTGCCAATGCACATCAATCATGAAGAGGCACTCTGCAAACATACAACTCCACTACGGGTCAAGTACCATATCTAAAATATCTCTGCAGCATAACACTGATAGCACACACTAACACAGCTCTACCACTGTACATCAATCATGAAGAGGCACTCTGCAAACATGTAACTCCACTAGAGGTCCAGTTACCATATCTACAATATCTATGCACCCTAACACTGATAGCACATACATACACAGATCTACCAATGCACATCAATCATGAGGAGGCCCTCTGCAAACATGCAACTCCACTACAGGTACAGCTACCATATCTACAATATCTCTGCACCATAACACTGATAGCACACACACACACACACAGCTCTACCAATGCACATCAATCATGAAGAGACACTCTGCAAATATGTAACTCCACTAGAGGTCCAGTTACCATATCTACAATATCTCTGCACCGTAACACTGATAGCACACACATGCACAGCTCTATCAATGCACATCAATCATGAGGAGGCACTCTGCAAACATGCAACTCCACTACAGGTCCAGTTACCATATCTACAATATCTCGGCACCATAACATGGATAGCACACATAAACACATCTCTACCAATGCACATCAATCATGAGGAGTCACTCTGCAAAGGTCTAACTCCACAAGAGGTCCAGTTACCATATGTACAATATCTCTGCACCATAACACTGATAGCACCCACAAACACAGCTCTACCAATGCACATCAATCATGAAGAGGCACCCTGCAAACATGTAACTCCACTAAAGGTCCAGTTACCATATCTACAATATCTCTGCACCATAACACTGATAGCACACACAGACACAGCTCTACCAATGCACATCAATCATGAAGAGCCACTCTGCAAACATGTAACTCCACTAGAGGTCCAGTTGCCTTATGTACAATATCTCTGCACCATAACACTGATAGCACGCACAGACACAGCTCTACTAATGCACATTAATCATGAAGAGGCACTCTGCAAACATGTAACTCCACTATGGGTCAAGTTACCAAATCTAAAATATCTCTGCAACCTAACACTGATAGCACACACTAACACAGCTCTACCACTGTTTATCAATCAGAAAGAGGCACTCTGCAAACATGTAACTCCACTACAGGTCCAGTTACCATATCTACAATATCTCTGCACCATAACACTGATAGCACATACAGATACAGCTCTGCCAATGCACATCAATCATGAAGAGGCACTCTGCAAACATATAACTCCACTAGAAGTCCAGTATCCATATCTACAATATCTCTGCGCCGTAAGACTGATAGCACACAAAAACATAGCTCTACCAATGCACATCAATCATGAGGAGGCACTCTGCAAAACATGCAACTCCACTACAAGTCCAGTTACCATGTCTACAATGTCTCTGCACCATAACACTGATAGCTCTACCAATGAACATCAATCATAAGGAGGCAATCTGCAAACATGTAACTCCACTACAGGTCCAGTTACCATATCTACAATATCTTTGCACCATAACACTGATAGCACACACAGACACAGCTCGACCAATGCAAATCAATCATGAAGAGGCACTCTGCAAACATGGAACTCCACTACGGGTCAATTTACCATATCTAAAATATCTCTGCAGCATAACACTTATAGCACACACTAACACAGCTCTACCACTGTACATCAATCATGAAGAGGCACTCTGCAAACATGTAACTCCACTAGAGGTCCAGTTACCATATCTACAATATCTATGCACCCTAACACTGATAGCACATACATACACAGATCTACCAATGCACATCAATCATGAGGAGGCCCTCTGCAAACATGCAACTCCACTACAGGTACAGCTACCATATCTACAATATCTCTGCACCATAACACTGATAGCACACACACACACACACACACACACAGCTCTACCAATGCACATCAATCATGAAGAGACACTCTGCAAATATGTAACTCCACTAGAGGTCCAGTTACCATATCTACAATATCTCTGCACCGTAACACTGATAGCACAGACATGCACAGCTCTATCAATGCACATCAATCATGAGGAGGCACTCTGCAAACATGCAACTCCACTACAGGTCCAGTTACCATATCTACAATATCTCGGCACCATAACATGGATAGCACACATAAACACATCTCTACCAATGCACATCAATCATGAGGAGTCACTCTGCAAAGGTCTAACTCCACAAGAGGTCCAGTTACCATATGTACAATATCTCTGCACCATAACACTGATAGCACCCACAAACACAGCTCTACCAATGCACATCAATCATGAAGAGGCACCCTGCAAACATGTAACTCCACTAAAGGTCCAGTTACACTATCTACAATATCTCTGCACCTTAACACTGATAGCACACACAGACACAGCTCTACCAATGCACATCAATCATGAAGAGCCACTCTGCAAACATGTAACTCCACTAGAGGTCCAGTTGCCTTATGTACAATATCTCTGCACCATAACACTGATAGCACGCACAGACACAGCTCTACTAATGCACATTAATCATGAAGAGGCACTCTGCAAACATGTAACTCCACTATGGGTCAAGTTACCAAATCTAAAATATCTCTGCAACCTAACACTGATAGCACACACTAACACAGCTCTACCACTGTTTATCAATCAGAAAGAGGCACTCTGCAAACATGTAACTCCACTACAGGTCCAGTTACCATATCTACAATATCTCTGCACCATAACACTGATAGCACATACAGATACAGCTCTGCCAATGCACATCAATCATGAAGAGGCACTCTGCAAACATATAACTCCACTAGAGGTCCAGTATCCATATCTACAATATCTCTGCGCCGTAAGACTGATAGCACACAAAAACATAGCTCTACCAATGCACATCAATCATGAGGAGGCACTCTGCAAAACATGCAACTCCACTACAAGTCCAGTTACCATGTCTACAATGTCTCTGCACCATAACACTGATAGCTCTACCAATGAACATCAATCATAAGGAGGCAATCTGCAAACATGTAACTCCACTACAGGTCCAGTTACCATATCTACAATATCTTTGCACCATAACACTGATAGCACACACAGACACAGCTCGACCAATGCACATCAATCATGAAGAGGCACTCTGCAAACATGGAACTCCACTACGGGTCAATTTACCATATCTAAAATATCTCTGCACCGTAACTCTGATATCACACACAAACACAGCTCTACCAATGAACATCAATCATGAAGAGGCACTCTGCAAACATATAACTCCACTAGAGGTCCAGTATCCATATCTACAATATTTCTGCACTGTAACACTGATAGCACACACAAACACAGCTCTGCCAATGCACATCAATCATGATGAGGCACTCTGCAAACATGCAACTCCACTAGAGGTCCAGTTACCATATATACAATATCTCTGCACCGTACGACTGATAGCACACACAAACACAGCTCTACAAATGTACAACAGTCATGATAAGGCACTCTGCAAACATGTAACTCCACTACAGGTCCAGTTACCATATCTACACTATCTCTTCACCGTAAGACTGATAGCACCCACAAACACAGCTCTACCAATGCACAACAATCATGAAGAGGCACTCTGCAAACATGTAACTCCACTAGAGGTCCAGTTACCATATACACAATATCTATGCAGCATAACACTGAGAGCACAAGCAAACACAGCTCTACCAATGCACATCAATCATGAAGAGGCACTCTGCAAACATGTAACTCCACTACAGTACCAGTTATCTTATCTACAATTTCTCAATACTGTAACACTGATAGCACACACAAACACAGCTCTCCCAATGCACATCAATCATGAAGGTAAACTCTGCATACATGTGACTCCACTAGAGGTCCAGTTACCATATCTACAATATCTCTGTACAATAACACTGGTAGCACACACAAACACAGCTCTACCAATGCACATCAATCATGAAGAGGCACTCTGCAAACATGTAACTCCACTACAGGACCAGTTATCATATCTACAATTTCTCAATACTGTAACACTGATAGCACACACAAACACAGATCTACAAATGCACATCAATCATGAGGAGGCACTCTGCAAACATTTAACTCCACTACAGGTCCAGTTACCATATCTACAATATCTCTGCACCATAACACTGATAGCACACACAGACACAGCTCTAACAATGCACATCAATCATGAAGAGCCACTCTGCAAACATGTAACTCCACTAGAGGTCCAGTTGCCTTATGTACAATATCTCTGCACCATAACACTGATAGCACGCACAGACACAGCTCTACTAATGCACATTAATCATGAAGAGCCACTCTGCAAACATGTAACTCCACTAGAGGTCCAGTTGCCTTATCTACAATATCTCTGCACCATAACACTGATAGCACACGCAAACACAGCTCTACCAATGCACATCAATCATGAAGAGGCACTCTGCAAACATGTAACTCCACTACAGGACCAGTTATCATATCTACAATTTCTCAATACTGTAACACTGATAGCACACACAAACACAGATCTACCAATGCACATCAATCATGAGGAGGCACTCTGCAAACATGTAACTCCACTACAGGTCCAGTTACCATATCTACAATATCTCTGCACAATAACACTGATAGCACACGCAAACACAGCTCTACCAATGCACATCAATCATGAAGAGGCACTCTGCAAACATGTAACTCCACTAGAGGTCCAGTTGCCTTATGTACAATATCTCTGCACCATAACACTGATAGCACGCACAGACTCAGCTCTACCAATGCACATCAATCATGAAGAGCCACTCTGCAAACATGCAACTCCACTAGAGGTCCAGTTGCCTTATGTACAATATCTCTGCACCATAACACTGATAGCACGCACAGACACAGCTCTACCAATGCACATCAATCATGAAGAGCCACTCTGCAAACATGTAACTCCACTAGAGGTCCAGTTGCCATATGTACAATATCTCTGCACCATAACACTGATAGCACGCACAGACACAGCTCTACCAATGCACATCAATCATGAAGAGCCACTCTGCAAACATGTAACTCCACTAGAGGTCCAGTTGCCTTATGTACAATATCTCTGCACCATAACACTGATAGCACGCACAGACACAGCTCTACTAATGCACATTAATCATGAAGAGCCACTCTGCAAACATGTAACTCCACTAGAGGTCCAGTTGCCTTATGTACAATATCTCTGCACCATAACACTGATAGCACACGCAAACACAGCTCTACCAATGCACATCAATCATGAAGAGGCACTCTGCAAACATGTAACTCCACTACAGGACCAGTTATAATATCTACAATTTCTCAATACGGTAACACTGATAGCACACACAAACAAATATCTACCAATGCACATCAATCATGAGGAGGTACTCTGCAAACATGTAACTCCACTGCAGGTCCAGTTACCATATCTACAATATCTCTGCACAATAACACTGATAGCACACGCAAACACAGCTCTACCAATGCACATCAATCATGAAGAGGCACTCTGCAAACATGTAACTCCACTAGAGGTCCAGTTGCCTTATGTACAATATCTCTGCACCATAACACTGATAGCACGCACAGACTCAGCTCTACCAATGCACATCAATCATGAAGAGCCACTCTGCAAACATGCAACTCCACTAGAGGTCCAGTTGCCTTATGTACAATATCTCTGCACCATAACACTGATAGCACGCACAGACACAGCTCTACCAATGCACATCAATCATGAAGAGCCACTCTGCAAACATGTAACTCCACTAGAGGTCCAGTTGCCTTATGTACAATATCTCTGCACCATAACACTGATAGCACGCACAGACACAGCTCTCCCAATGCACATCAATCATGAAGGTAAACTCTGCATACATGTGATTCCACTAGAGGTCCAGTTACCATATCTACAATATCTCTGCACAATAACACTGATAGCACACGCAAACACAGATCTACCAATGCACATCAATCATGAAGAGGCACTCTGCAAACATATAACTCCACTAGAGGTCCAGTATCCATATCTACAATATCTCTGCACCGTAAGACTGATAGCACACACGAATATAGCTCTACCAATGCACATCAATCATGAAGAGCCACTCTGCAAACATGTAACTCCACTAGAGGTCCAGTTGCCTTATGTACAATATCTCTGCACCATAACACTGATAGCACGCACAGACACAGCTCTCCCAATGCACATCAATCATGAAGGTAAACTCTGCATACATGTGATTCCACTAGAGGTCCAGTTACCATATCTACAATATCTCTGCACAATAACACTGATAGCACACGCAAACACAGCTCTACCAATGCACATCAATCATGAAGAGGCACTCTGCAAACATATAACTCCACTAGAGGTCCAGTATCCATATCTACAATATCTCTGCGCCTTAAGACTGATAGCACAACCAAACACAGATCTACCAATGCACATCAATCATGAGCAGGGAATCTGAAAACATGTACCTCCACTAGAGGTCCAGTTACCATATATCTCTGCACCATAACACTAATAGCACCCATAAACACAGCTCTACCAATGTACATCAATCATAAGGAGGAAATCTGCAAACATGTAACTCCACTACAAGTCCAGTTACCATATCTACAATATCTTTGCACCATAACACTGATAGCACATACAGACACAGCTCGACCAATGCACATCAATCATGAAGAGGCACTCTGCAAACATTTAACTCCACTAGAGGTCCAGTTACCATATGTAGAACATCTCTGCACCGTAACTCTGATACCACACACAAACACAGCTCTAACAATGCACATCAAACATGAAGAGGCGCTCTGCAAACATGTAACTCCACTATGGGTCGAGTTACCATATCTAAAATATCTCTGCACCGTAACTCTGATATCACACACAAACACAGCTCTACCAATGAACATCAATCATGAAGAGGCACTCTGCAAACATATAACTCCACTAGAGGTCCAGTATCCATATCTACAATATTTCTGCACCATAGCATTGATAGCACACACAAGCACACCTCTACCAATGCACATCAATCATGAGGAGGCACTCTGCAAACATTTAACTCCAATAGAGGTCCAGTTACCATATGTAGAAAATCTCTGCACCGTAACTCTGATACCACACACAATCACAGCTCTAACAATGCACATCAAACATGAAGAGGCGCTCTGAAAACATGTAACTCCACTAGAGGTCCAGTTACCATATGTAGAAAATCTCTGCACTGTAACTCTGATGCCATACACAAACACAGCTCTACCAATGTACATCAATCATGAAGAGGTACTCTGCAAACATGCAACTCCACTAGAGGTCCAGTTACCATATCTACAATATCTCTGCACTATAACATGGATAGCACACATAAACACATCTCTACCAATGCACATCAATCATGAGGAGGCACTCGGCAAACATGTAACTCCTCTACAGGTCCAGTTACCATATTTACATTATATCCGCACCATAACAGTGATAGCACACACAAACACAGCTCTGCCAATGCACATCAATCATGAAGAGGACTCTCCAACCATACAACTCCACTACGGGTCAAGTACCATATCTAAAATATCTCTGCAGCATAACACTGATAGCACACACTAACACAGCTCTACCACTGTACATCAATCATGAAGAGGCACTCTGCAAACATGTAACTCCACTAGAGGTCCAGTTACCATATCTACAATATCTATGCACCCTAACACTGATAGCACATACATACACAGATCTACCAATGCACATCAATCATGAGGAGGCCCTCTGCAAACATGCAACTCCACTACAGGTACAGCTACCATATCTACAATATCTCTGCACCATAACACTGATAGCACACACACACACACACAGCTCTACCAATGCACATCAATCATGAAGAGACACTCTGCAAATATGTAACTCCACTAGAGGTCCAGTTACCATATCTACAATATCTCTGCACCGTAACACTGATAGCACACACATGCACAGCTCTATCAATGCACATCAATCATGAGGAGGCACTCTGCAAACATGCAACTCCACTACAGGTCCATTTACCATATCTACAATATCTCGGCACCATAACATGGATAGCACACATAAACACATCTCTACCAATGCACATCAATCATGAGGAGTCACTCTGCAAAGGTCTAACTCCACAAGAGGTCCAGTTACCATATGTACAATATCTCTGCACCATAACACTGATAGCACCCACAAACACAGCTCTACCAATGCACATCAATCATGAAGAGGCACCCTGCAAACATGTAACTCCACTAAAGGTCCAGTTACCATATCTACAATATCTCTGCACCATAACACTGATAGCACACACAGACACAGCTCTACCAATGCACATCAATCATGAAGAGCCACTCTGCAAACATGTAACTCCACTAGAGGTCCAGTTGCCTTATGTACAATATCTCTGCACCATAACACTGATAGCACGCACAGACACAGCTCTACTAATGCACATTAATCATGAAGAGGCACTCTGCAAACATGTAACTCCACTATGGGTCAAGTTACCAAATCTAAAATATCTCTGCAACCTAACACTGATAGCACACACTAACACAGCTCTACCACTGTTTATCAATCAGAAAGAGGCACTCTGCAAACATGTAACTCCACTACAGGTCCAGTTACCATATCTACAATATCTCTGCACCATAACACTGATAGCACATACAGATACAGCTCTGCCAATGCACATCAATCATGAAGAGGCACTCTGCAAACATATAACTCCACTAGAAGTCCAGTATCCATATCTACAATATCTCTGCGCCGTAAGACTGATAGCACACAAAAACATAGCTCTACCAATGCACATCAATCATGAGGAGGCACTCTGCAAAACATGCAACTCCACTACAAGTCCAGTTACCATGTCTACAATGTCTCTGCACCATAACACTGATAGCTCTACCAATGAACATCAATCATAAGGAGGCAATCTGCAAACATGTAACTCCACTACAGGTCCAGTTACCATATCTACAATATCTTTGCACCATAACACTGATAGCACACACAGACACAGCTCGACCAATGCACATCAATCATGAAGAGGCACTCTGCAAACATGGAACTCCACTACGGGTCAATTTACCATATCTAAAATATCTCTGCAGCATAACACTGATAGCACACACTAACACAGCTCTACCACTGTACATCAATCATGAAGAGGCACTCTGCAAACATGTAACTCCACTAGAGGTCCAGTTACCATATCTACAATATCTATGCACCCTAACACTGATAGCACATACATACACAGATCTACCAATGCACATCAATCATGAGGAGGCCCTCTGCAAACATGCAACTCCACTACAGGTACAGCTACCATATCTACAATATCTCTGCACCATAACACTGATAGCACACACACACACACACACACACAGCTCTACCAATGCACATCAATCATGAAGAGACACTCTGCAAATATGTAACTCCACTAGAGGTCCAGTTACCATATCTACAATATCTCTGCACCGTAACACTGATAGCACACACATGCACAGCTCTATCAATGCACATCAATCATGAGGAGGCACTCTGCAAACATGCAACTCCACTACAGGTCCAGTTACCATATCTACAATATCTCGGCACCATAACATGGATAGCACACATAAACACATCTCTACCAATGCACATCAATCATGAGGAGTCACTCTGCAAAGGTCTAACTCCACAAGAGGTCCAGTTACCATATGTACAATATCTCTGCACCATAACACTGATAGCACCCACAAACACAGCTCTACCAATGCACATCAATCATGAAGAGGCACCCTGCAAACATGTAACTCCACTAAAGGTCCAGTTACACTATCTACAATATCTCTGCACCTTAACACTGATAGCACACACAGACACAGCTCTACCAATGCACATCAATCATGAAGAGCCACTCTGCAAACATGTAACTCCACTAGAGGTCCAGTTGCCTTATGTACAATATCTCTGCACCATAACACTGATAGCACGCACAGACACAGCTCTACTAATGCACATTAATCATGAAGAGGCACTCTGCAAACATGTAACTCCACTATGGGTCAAGTTACCAAATCTAAAATATCTCTGCAACCTAACACTGATAGCACACACTAACACAGCTCTACCACTGTTTATCAATCAGAAAGAGGCACTCTGCAAACATGTAACTCCACTACAGGTCCAGTTACCATATCTACAATATCTCTGCACCATAACACTGATAGCACATACAGATACAGCTCTGCCAATGCACATCAATCATGAAGAGGCACTCTGCAAACATATAACTCCACTAGAGGTCCAGTATCCATATCTACAATATCTCTGCGCCGTAAGACTGATAGCACACAAAAACATAGCTCTACCAATGCACATCAATCATGAGGAGGCACTCTGCAAAACATGCAACTCCACTACAAGTCCAGTTACCATGTCTACAATGTCTCTGCACCATAACACTGATAGCTCTACCAATGAACATCAATCATAAGGAGGCAATCTGCAAACATGTAACTCCACTACAGGTCCAGTTACCATATCTACAATATCTTTGCACCATAACACTGATAGCACACACAGACACAGCTCGACCAATGCACATCAATCATGAAGAGGCACTCTGCAAACATGGAACTCCACTACGGGTCAATTTACCATATCTAAAATATCTCTGCACCGTAACTCTGATATCACACACAAACACAGCTCTACCAATGAACATCAATCATGAAGAGGCACTCTGCAAACATATAACTCCACTAGAGGTCCAGTATCCATATCTACAATATTTCTGCACTGTAACACTGATAGCACACACAAACACAGCTCTGCCAATGCACATCAATCATGATGAGGCACTCTGCAAACATGCAACTCCACTAGAGGTCCAGTTACCATATATACAATATCTCTGCACCGTACGACTGATAGCACACACAAACACAGCTCTACAAATGTACAACAGTCATGATAAGGCACTCTGCAAACATGTAACTCCACTACAGGTCCAGTTACCATATCTACACTATCTCTTCACCGTAAGACTGATAGCACCCACAAACACAGCTCTACCAATGCACAACAATCATGAAGAGGCACTCTGCAAACATGTAACTCCACTAGAGGTCCAGTTACCATATACACAATATCTATGCAGCATAACACTGAGAGCACAAGCAAACACAGCTCTACCAATGCACATCAATCATGAAGAGGCACTCTGCAAACATGTAACTCCACTACAGTACCAGTTATCTTATCTACAATTTCTCAATACTGTAACACTGATAGCACACACAAACACAGCTCTCCCAATGCACATCAATCATGAAGGTAAACTCTGCATACATGTGACTCCACTAGAGGTCCAGTTACCATATCTACAATATCTCTGTACAATAACACTGGTAGCACACACAAACACAGCTCTACCAATGCACATCAATCATGAAGAGGCACTCTGCAAACATGTAACTCCACTACAGGACCAGTTATCATATCTACAATTTCTCAATACTGTAACACTGATAGCACACACAAACACAGATCTACAAATGCACATCAATCATGAGGAGGCACTCTGCAAACATTTAACTCCACTACAGGTCCAGTTACCATATCTACAATATCTCTGCACCATAACACTGATAGCACACACAGACACAGCTCTAACAATGCACATCAATCATGAAGAGCCACTCTGCAAACATGTAACTCCACTAGAGGTCCAGTTGCCTTATGTACAATATCTCTGCACCATAACACTGATAGCACGCACAGACACAGCTCTACTAATGCACATTAATCATGAAGAGCCACTCTGCAAACATGTAACTCCACTAGAGGTCCAGTTGCCTTATCTACAATATCTCTGCACCATAACACTGATAGCACACGCAAACACAGCTCTACCAATGCACATCAATCATGAAGAGGCACTCTGCAAACATGTAACTCCACTACAGGACCAGTTATCATATCTACAATTTCTCAATACTGTAACACTGATAGCACACACAAACACAGATCTACCAATGCACATCAATCATGAGGAGGCACTCTGCAAACATGTAACTCCACTACAGGTCCAGTTACCATATCTACAATATCTCTGCACAATAACACTGATAGCACACGCAAACACAGCTCTACCAATGCACATCAATCATGAAGAGGCACTCTGCAAACATGTAACTCCACTAGAGGTCCAGTTGCCTTATGTACAATATCTCTGCACCATAACACTGATAGCACGCACAGACTCAGCTCTACCAATGCACATCAATCATGAAGAGCCACTCTGCAAACATGCAACTCCACTAGAGGTCCAGTTGCCTTATGTACAATATCTCTGCACCATAACACTGATAGCACGCACAGACACAGCTCTACCAATGCACATCAATCATGAAGAGCCACTCTGCAAACATGTAACTCCACTAGAGGTCCAGTTGCCATATGTACAATATCTCTGCACCATAACACTGATAGCACGCACAGACACAGCTCTACCAATGCACATCAATCATGAAGAGCCACTCTGCAAACATGTAACTCCACTAGAGGTCCAGTTGCCTTATGTATAATATCTCTGCACCATAACACTGATAGCACGCACAGACACAGCTCTACTAATGCACATTAATCATGAAGAGCCACTCTGCAAACATGTAACTCCACTAGAGGTCCAGTTGCCTTATGTACAATATCTCTGCACCATAACACTGATAGCACACGCAAACACAGCTCTACCAATGCACATCAATCATGAAGAGGCAATCTGCAAACATGTAACTCCACTACAGGACCAGTTATCATATCTACAATTTCTCAATACTGTAACACTGATAGCACACACAAACACAGATCTACCAATGCACATCAATCATGAGGAGGCACTCTGCAAACATGTAACTCCACTACAGGTCCAGTTACCATATCTACAATATCTCTGCACAATAACACTGATAGCACACGCAAACACAGCTCTACCAATGCACATCAATCATGAAGAGGCACTCTGCAAACATGTAACTCCACTAGAGGTCCAGTTGCCTTATGTACAATATCTCTGCACCATAACACTGATAGCACGCACAGACTCAGCTCTACCAATGCACATCAATCATGAAGAGCCCTCTGCAAACATGCAACTCCACTAGAGGTCCAGTTGCCTTATGTACAATATATCTGCACCATAACACTGATAGCACGCACAGACACAGCTCTACCAATGCACATCAATCATGAAGAGCCACTCTGCAAACATGTAACTCCACTAGAGGTCCAGTTGCCTTATGTACAATATCTCTGCACCATAACACTGATAGCACGCACAGACACAGCTCTCCCAATGCACATCAATCATGAAGGTAAACTCTGCATACATGTGATTCCACTAGAGGTCCAGTTACCATATCTACAATATCTCTGCACAATAACACTGATAGCACACGCAAACACAGCTCTACCAATGCACATCAATCATGAAGAGGCACTCTGCAAACATATAACTCCACTAGAGGTCCAGTATCCATATCTACAATATCTCTGCATGGTAAGACTGATAGCACACACAAACATAGCTCTACCAATGCACATCAATCATGAAGAGGAACTCTGCAAACATATAACTCCACTAGAGGTCCAGTATCCATATCTACAATATCTCTGCGCCTTAAGACTGATAGCACACACAAACACAGATCTACCAATGCACATCAATCATGAGCAGGGAATCTGAAAACATGTACCTCCACTAGAGGTCCAGTTACCATATATCCCTGCACCATAAGGCTAATAGCACCCATAAACACAGCTCTATAATGTACATCAATCATAAGGAGGCAATCTGCAAACATGTAACTCCACTACAAGTCCAGTTACCATATCTACAATATCTTTGCACCATAACACTGATAGCACATACAGACACAGCTCGACCAATGCACATCAATCATGAAGAGGCACTCTGCAAACATTTAACTCCACTAGACGTCCAGTTACCATATGTAGAACATCTCTGCACCGTAACTCTGATACCACACACAAACACAGCTCTAACAATGCACATCAATCATGAAGAGCCACTCTGCAAACATATAACTCCACTAGAGGTCCAGTTGCCTTATGTACAATATCTCTGCACCATAACACTGATAGCACGCACAGACACAGCTCTACCAATGCACATCAATCATGAAGAGGCACTCTGCAAACATGTAACTCCACTATGGGTCAAGTTACCAAATCTAAAATATCTCTGCAACCTAACACTGATAGCACACACTAACACAGCTCTACCACTGTTTATCAATCAGAAAGAGGCACTCTGCAAACATGTAACTCCACTACAGGTCCAGTTACCATATCTACAATATCTCTGTACCATAACACTGATAGCACATACAGATACAGCTCTGCCAATGCACATCAATCATGAAGAGGCACTCTGCAAACATATAACTCCACTAGAGGTCCAGTATCCATATCTACAATATCTCTGCGCCGTAAGACTGATAGCACACATAAACATAGCTCTACCAATGCACATCAATCATGAGGAGGCACTCTGCAAAACATGCAACTCCACTACAAGTCCGGTTACCATGTCTACAATGTCTCTACACCATAACACTGATAGCTCTACCAATGAACATCAATCATAAGGAGGCAATCTGCAAACATGTAACTCCACTACAGGTCCAGTTACCATATCTACAATATCTTTGCACCATAACACTGATAGCACACACAGACACAGCTCGACCAATGCACATCAATCATGAAGAGGCACTCTGCAAACATGGAACTCCACTACGGGTCAATTTACCATATCTAAAATATCTCTGCACCGTAACTCTGATATCACACACAAACACAGCTCTACCAATGCACATCAATCATGATGAGGCACTCTGCAAACATGCAACTCCACTAGAGGTCCAGTTACCATATATACAATATCTCTGCACCGTACGACTGATAGCACACACAAACACAGCTCTACAAATGTACAACAGTCATGATAAGGCACTCTGCAAACATGTAACTCCACTACAGGTCCAGTTACCATATCTACACTATCTCTTCACCGTAAGACTGATAGCACCCACAAACACATCTCTACCAATGCACAACAATCATGAAGAGGCACTCTGCAAATATGTAACTCCACTAGAGGTCCAGTTACCATATATACAATATCTATGCAGCATAACACTGAGAGCACACGCAAACACAGCTCTACCAATGCACATCAATCATGAAGAGGCACTCTGCAAACATTTATTTTTATTTTCAAATTTCTTTATTGGAATTTGTGTGATAAAACAGTGCCTCACTGGATCATACAGTCACAGTAGTAATAGTCAGGACTACACAAAATAGGCCATTTGTGAATTAACGATTAAACAGAAATAACGAAACAATAACAATGTTAACAACATGAACAAGTCTCCGTGTGGTCGATGATCCAAGCAACAAGGGGGGGTCAAGCAGCAGAAGAGCACAGGTTAGGTACCGTGCTAGTGATCCGTTTCAGGTATCGTGTGTCGACAGGGGTCAGTAGCTCAAGGGGGTTTATCGTCATTGGAGGGGTTGAGTAAGGCCCAAGTAAGAGTTTTCCAGGCAGCGAGTCCCAAGCTCGTGTTTTCAGGGGATGTGGTGAGGCCGTTCTCCCAAGCTGTGGTTTCTGCCCCTATCCATCGCTCCAGTTCGTAGTGCCATACCTGATATTGTGGGCCTCCGGGTCGCTTCCAAGCCATAGCAATGGTCCTTTTGACCAGAATGCATGCCAGGTCCATGAGCTTGACTGAGTGTTTAAACTTGGCCAGTCTGGGGTATGTTCCAAGAAGGCACTCCTTCCGGGTCCATTCATATCTGGTTATGCCTGCCTCTCTGCATAGGAGTTCCACTCTCGCCCATAGTCGCCGGGCCTGGACACATCCCCAAAACATGTGTAAGAGATTTGCTTCATCTCTGCCACACCATGGGCAGTTATGGTGGGGTAGCTTATATATTTTGGCTATTCTGAGTGGTGTCAAGTAAGATCGGTATAACATGTTGAGTTGTATCAGTTTAAATCTAGAATTTCTGGATACCGCATTAGGGAACGCTAGTGCTCTACCACATTCGGTTTCAGACAGTTTGTGACCCAGGTCCCTCTCCCATTTGGTTTTGAGGTCCTGACTGCGGGGGTTGGGCCTGTCTATTAGGTGACTATATATGCGGGACACAGGCCTCCATCCATCCGCCAAGCTGTATAGGTGTGTTATGAAGGAGTCGGTTTCAGGCTCCTCGGGCCATGTGTCCCATTTAGTCCTAGCCAATTTGCGGATCCTTATGTACCAAAGGAATTGACCAGCCGGGACGCCAACATCTGATTGCAAGGAGGGGAAATCCCGGAAGGTGCCCTCATTGTATAGATCCCCCCAAGTGTATACTCCCAGCCTTTCCCAGTGTCGGATGGAGGCGAGGTCCACCGAGTTCTGGCATAGGTCGGCTAAGAGTGGTATGTCCGGGTTGTAACTATGTTTCAGGTGGAGAAGGCTCATAACCCTTTGCCATACCTGACGACCCAGGGTAGCTAAGAAAGGAATCCCGTCCATAAGACTTTGAGGGGCCCAAATGAGTTCATTTAACCGGATTGGAGCAATCGGGTGCTGTAAAAGCAGGGTTTCGGGGGTAACATCATCGGCTAGCCATTTAGCCACAAAGCTTAGTTGGGCAGCCAGGTAGTAACGTTCCAGGTCAGGGAGCCGAATGCCTCCTTGTTCGTAGGGGAGGGTCAGCGTGGATAATGCAAATTTGTGCCTACTAGTTCCCCACAGGAAGTCTTTAAGTATCCTCCCTAAGAGACGGAAGAAGGGAGTTCTAATGTAGTAGAAAATATTTTGAAACCCATAGAGAAATCTGGGGAGAACAATCATCTTAATGATGGAAGCCCTACCCATCATGGATAGGGGGAGGCGAGCCCAAAACCCAATTGACTTGCGCAAGGGAGGCAGCGCCGCTACCGTGTTGTTAGCATGTATGAGTTCAGGCGTATGATAAATATTGATGCCCAGATAGCG
Source organism: Ambystoma mexicanum (assembly GCF_040938575.1). NCBI lineage: Eukaryota > Metazoa > Chordata > Amphibia > Caudata > Ambystomatidae > Ambystoma > Ambystoma mexicanum. The sequence goes on from NC_090921.1 coordinate 46,164,233, forward strand.
GAACGTGGTGGGGCACCAACCTATGCCTAGTGAGGGGAGGTCATCTATGTGTGTATTCCGGAGGGCGCCCAACGGAAACAGACAAGACTTGTGTCTGCTAAAGTGTATGCCTGATACCTTGGCAAAGTTGCCGAGGACCTCCAACATGGTTGGGACATTCAACAGTGGGTCCCTCACATAAAGGAGGACATCGTCCGCATATAGGGAAATTATGTGATCCACCCCGTCAATCCTTATGCCAGCGTCAAAGAATTGTTTTCTAAAGAAAATGGCAATGGGTTCAAGCCCGATTATATATAGCATGGGGGAGAGCGGGCAGCCCTGCCTTGTGCCCCTTTGTATGTCCCATTCCGTGGAGATGAGCCGACCAGTTTTCACCCGAGCTCACGGCTTGGTGTAGAGGACTGTGATCCATTGAATGAATCGTTCTCCGAAACCAAACTCCCTAAGTACCGCAATCAGCCATTCCCAGAAAATTGAATCGAACGCTTTGATGGCGTCCAAAGAAAGCAAAGCGTGGGATTTCCCTGTATGAGTGGGATGTGACAGTATGTGTTGTAATCTACGTAGATTGGCAGTGGTGTTACGGCCCGGCACAAAGCCGCTTTGGTCGGGGTGCACCACCTCACCAATCACCCTGGACAGCCGCTTGGCCAGAATGGTTGTGAGGATTTTAACATCATAATTGAGCATAGCGAGAGGGCGATAGGAGTCACAGTCATCTGCAGGCTTACCAGGCTTGAGGAGCGGAAACACCAAGGTCTCACGCATGCTCCCGGGCAGGATGCCCGATTCATAGGCTTCTAGGAACACCTCGTGTAGTAGCGGGGACAGTTCCGGCTCGTAGGTTTTGTAAAATTCGGCAGGTAGCCCATCACTACCCGGAGCCTTGCAGGTGGCCAGGGACTCGATGGCGTCTTTTATGTCATCTATGTTGATTTCAGCATCTAGAGCCTCCTTGCATGGCAACGGGAGTGGGGGCAGTCCAATTTCGTCCAGGGTGTTTGAGATTTCCTCGGAGGGCACCACATCAGTATGGGAGTATAGTCGGGTATAGAACTGCCCGAAGGTGTTATTAATTCCCTGTTGGGACCGTTGTAGCGTGCCATCAGCATCTCTTAGGGCTGTGGTCGAGTGCTTAGGGTGTTCTTTCCTGCACAGCCAGGCGAGTAGTCTACCAGGTTTGTCAGCGTGGACGTGTGTTTTGTTGGTTCTGGTAATGTAATCAAATTTGGCAAGTCTGTCCCAGGCTTCCTTGCAGGCGGCCCTGGTACTGGCCAGCTTGTCCTCCTGTGGTTGGGGGTCCAGGGTGTTGGATTCTAGCCGTTCTATTTCAGATTCTAGTAGTTCGAGTTCGGTTCTTAGGTGTTTCCTCATGCCTCCAGCCTTTGCTATGACCTCTCCCCTTACAACCACTTTGAGAGCGTCCTAGACCGTGCTTAGGTGGTCAACACTGTCCTTGTTCTCACAGATGTAGTTCTCTAGAGATTCTCTGAGGCTTTCCCTGAACTCTGAGTCTTTAAGTGCCTCAGTGGGCATCCTCCATGTGGGTATGGGAGAACTGGGTCCAGTGATGTTCCATTCAATTATCAGGGGAGAGTGGTCGGAGATGGTGCGACCCAGGTAGTTAGAAGAGTCAATCTGGGGGAAGCTCTCTTTGCCGGTGAAGAGATAATCGATTCTGGTGTGAAGATTGTGTGGCGAGGAGTAAAAGGAGTAGCCCCGATCCCCGGGGTGTTGTTCCCGCCAGATGTCTACCAGGTCTAGACGATTTAGCATGGTGTTCATGGCGGTGGTAGCGGTTGACGTGCCCGCCAAGGGGGGAGCCGACCTGTCAAGCACAGGGTCGCTGACGCAATTAAAGTCGCCACCCCAAATAAGGAATGGATCTCTATAGGGTGCAATCTTTGTGTATAACATGGTGAGGTGCGCGGGGATGTTGTTGTTGGGGAGGTATGAATTGACAATACATATCTCTGTTTGTTCGATGTGGCCCAAGAGTATAACATACCTTCCATCAGGGTCTATTTCAGCTTTGTTAAGCTGGAAGGGGATGTGCGGACTGATCCAGGTGAATACCCCTCTAGCGAATTTGGAGTATGTGGACCCGAACCCCTGTCCACCCCAATATGATTTGAGTGCCGCCATGGATTCCTTGGTTAAGTGGGTTTCTTGTAATAGGGCCAGCTCTATCCTTTTTCTGTGCAGATAGGATTTTATTCTGTTCCGGCGTAGATAAGTACCCAGACCCCTCACATTCCAGGTGGCGACTTTAAGGCGTGTGGGCATGATGGTGGCGAAGGAGCCGGGGCGATGGGCCCGAGGCAGTTTCAACCCTCCACGAGCCAGCTTCATGTGCTGAGCGGCTGCCCCCTGGGTCTGTACACTGCAATCTCCCTGCTGACCTTGATTGTTGCGTTGATGTGTTAATCGGAGACTTGTGAACAATTTTAACTTCCACTCGAACAGGTGGATTGAACAAGAAAGTTAACTGTGTGTTGCCCCCAGCAGTTGTTCTGGGAGGACAACGCTCGGAGGCATCCGCTACCCATCGGCCTGTCCAGGTCATGTGGTGCGGTTGTGGTGTTGGCCTTGGGCCAGCCATGCTTGAGGTGGGGTGGGTTGTGACGATATCCGTGGGGTGGTCCGTGGGGCTCCCGTCCTTAAAAGAGCCAATCAATCGTTGCTGTATGAAGATCTATGTGGGTTCAGCCGTTGGGTGTCAAGATGTGATCCACTCCCTCAGCCAAATTGTTGTGCTCCATCCACATAGTGGCTGCTGCCGGGGTCTCCATGTAGACGGCTTTGCCTTTGTATAGTATTTTGAGGCGCGAGGGATACAGGAGCATGTATTTGAGGGCGAGCTTCCGCAGTTGGGCTTTGACAGGTATGAATGAGTTCCTGGCTCGCTGCACTTGTGGGGTATAGTCGGGATAGATTACGATCTTGGAGCCATCGCGTCTGATCTCGCCTCCGTCCCTCGAGAATTTGAGGATCGTCTCTCTGTCGCGAAAGTTTAAGATCTTGGCGATCATCGGGCGAGGGTGTGATCCCGGAGGGGGTCGCTTTTGTAGGGCGCGGTGGGCTCGCTCGACAGAGAAGCCCTGTGTGAGCTTGCCAGCTCCGATTTCCTGTATTAGTAAGGACTCGATAAATTCTGTGGGGTCGATGCCTTCCATCCCCTCAGGAACGCCGAGGACTCTGATGTTATTGCGGCGAGCCCTCCCCTCTGCTTCCTCTGATCTCGCTTCAAGATGAGCCACTTGTCTCTCAAGTGTGATGACTTTTTGCTTTAAGTCCTTGGCAGTGTCCGTGGTGTCCCGTAGGTTTGTTTCCACCTTATCTATTCTTTCCGCTAGGTTGCGGGCGTCCTGACGGATGAGCTGTATGTCCACCTTGAGTTCATCTATCCTAGTCTCCATGCACGTCTGGAGTGCTGCGATGGCCTGTAGCACTTGGGTGTTGCTGGGGTCGGCAGCGTTTGTTGGGGGTTCTGTCTGTGTGGGGATCTCGTGTTGGCCGGGCTGTTTGGATTTAGCCCCCGAGAACGAGTCCATGATTGATGTACCCCTGTTCTTGTTGCGTGAGGTAGACATTTGTCCTTCCTGGTATTGTGACAGCAGGGATGAGCCACCAAACGGTCCCTAGGCAGTGTAAAAACAATGTGAGCCACACCGAACTGCGCGTTTCAGAGTTCGGTGGTATCCTTTGGTAGCGCTGGTGGGCGCAAGGGGGTGTAGGTAGTTGCGTGGCCCAATGCAGGATATTCCCTCAGCAGGACAACGGGGTGCACAGCGATCCCCTGGCACACCGGGCCGCTATCCCGCAGCCCCACTGGGCCCTGCCGTCCGTGACTCAGGCGTGTTCCGGCTCTCAAGCGTTGGGTCAGGGTTTACAGTCTTACCGGTGCTTCTGTGCCTGTGCTGTTCGCTCACCTGCCGCCCGGTTATCTGTTCAGGATGGGAGGAGGAGGGACCTGCACAGCTCGCCGCGGCGACAGGGGCCTGCTTAGGTCTCCGCCGCCCCAACACGCGGAGCTCCTCGCCGACGGAGTCTCCCACGTGGTGGCCGCTGCCCGTTCGCACTCCGTGTCTCCTCCGCGGCGATCGCGGAGCCGGGAATATGGCTCCGTCCGCTCCCCCGGGCAATGCGGAGGTTCTTTCAGGTGCTTGAGAGCCCCCAGCAGCAGGGTGCAAAGGCGTCCGGTCTTTCCACTCCGAGACAGGGGGGGCGGCGCCCGATGGATTATCTCCCCGCTGCCTCGCTGCCTCGCTGCCAGCTTGGCCCGTCCTCCGTCAAGCCTCGCCGCCGTCCGCCATCTTGTTTCGCCTGGGGGCAGCAGTACGAAGGCCGCGTTTTCGGGAACGCCGGTTCCGATTCCTCTCGTTCCAGCGCCGATCGGGGTCGGAATCGCCTCCCCCTCCTGGGTGTGAGTTTGGCTCTTGGTTGGGTCGGGAATATAGGTCGAGTAAAGGATCTGGGCCAGGATCGGGACGGGAGCTCCACACAGTCACGTCTTTACGCCATCAGCGCTGGCCACGCCCCCCAGGCACTCTGCAAACATGTAACTCCACTACAGTACCAGTTATCTTATCTACAATTTCTCAATACTGTAACACTGATAGCACACACAAACACAGCTCTCCCAATGCACATCAATCATGAAGGTAAACTCTGCATACATGTGACTCCACTAGAGGTCCAGTTACCATATCTACAATATCTCTGTATAATAACACTGGTAGCACACACAAGCACAGCTCTACCAATGCACATCAATCATGAAGAGGCACTCTGCAAACATGTAACTCCACTACAGGACCAGTTATCATATCTACAATTTCTCAATACTGTAACACTGATAGCACACACAAACACAGATCTACAAATGCACATCAATCATGAGGAGGCACTCTGCAAACATTTAACTCCACTACAGGTCCAGTTACCATATCTACAATATCTCTGCACCATAACACTGATAGCACACACAGACACAGCTCTACCAATGCACATCAATCATGAAGAGCCACTCTGCAAACATGTAACTCCACTAGCGGTCCAGTTGCCTTATGTACAATATCTCTGCACCATAACACTGATAGCACGCACAGACACAGCTCTACTAATGCACATTAATCATGAAGAGCCACTCTGCAAACATGTAACTCCACTAGAGGTCCAGTTGCCTTATGTACAATATCTCTGCACCATAACACTGATAGCACACGCAAACACAGCTCTACCAATGCACATCAATCATGAAGAGGCACTCTGCAAACATGTAACTCCACTACAGGACCAGTTATATCTACAATTTCTCAATACTGTATCACTGATAGCACACACAAACACAGATCTACCAATGCACATCAATCATGAGGAGGCACTCTGCAAACATGTAACTCCACTACAGGTCCAGTTACCATATCTACAATATCTCTGCACAATAACACTGAAAGCACACGCAAACACAGCTCTACCAATGCACATCAATCATGAAGAGGCACTCTGCAAACATGTAACTCGACTAGAGGTCCAGTTGCCTTATGTACAATATCTCTGCACCATAACACTGATAGCACGCACAGACTCAGCTCTACCAATGCACATCAATCATGAAGAGCCACTCTGCAAACATGCAACTCCACTAGAGGTCCAGTTGCCTTATGTACAATATCTCTGCACCATAACACTGATAGCACGCACAGACACAGCTCTACCAATGCACATCAATCATGAAGAGCCACTCTGCAAACATGTAACTCCACTAGAGGTCCAGTTGCCTTATGTACAATATCTCTGCACCATAACACTGATAGCACGCACAGACACAGCTCTCCCAATGCACATCAATCATGAAGGTAAACTCTGCATACATGTGATTCCACTAGAGGTCCAGTTACCATATCTACAATATCTCTGCACAATAACACTGATAGCACACGCAAACACAGCTCTACCAATGCACATCAATCATGAAGAGGCACTATGCAAACATATAACTCCACTAGAGGTCCAGTATCCATATCTACAATATCTCTGCGCCTTAAGACTGATAGCACAACCAAACACAGATCTACCAATGCACATCAATCATGAGCAGGGAATCTGAAAACATGTACCTCCACTAGAGGTCCAGTTACCATATATCTCTGCACCATAACACTAATAGCACCCATAAACACAGCTCTACCAATGTACATCAATCATAAGGAGGCAATCTGCAAACATGTAACTCCACTACAAGTCCAGTTACCATATCTACAATATCTTTGCACCATAACACTGATAGCACATACAGACACAGCTCGACCAATGCACATCAATCATGAAGAGGCACTCTGCAAACATTTAACTCCACTAGAGGTCCAGTTACCATATGTAGAACATCTCTGCACCGTAACTCTGATACCACACAGAAACACAGCTCTAACAATGCACATCAAACATGAAGAGGCGCTCTGCAAACATGTAACTCCACTATGGGTCAAGTTACCATATCTAAAATATCTCTGCACCGTAACTCTGATATCACACACAAACACAGCTCTACCAATGAACATCAATCATGAAGAGGCACTCTGCAAACATGCAACTCCACTAGAGGTCCAGTTACCATATCTACAATATCTCTGCACCATAACATGGATAGCACACATAAACACATCTCTACCAATGCACATCAATCATGAGGAGGCACTCGGCAAACATGTAACTCCTCTACAGGTCCAGTTACCATATCTACATTATATCCGCACCATAACAGTGATAGCACACACAAACACAGCTCTGCCAATGCACATCAATCATGAAGAGGCACTCTGCAAACATGCAACTCCACTAGAGGTCCAGTTGCCTTATGTACAATATCTCTGCACCATAACACTGATAGCACGCACAGACACAGCTCTACCAATGCACATCAATCATGAAGAGCCACTCTGCAAACATGTAACTCCACTAGAGGTCCAGTTGCCTTATGTACAATATCTCTGCACCATAACACTGATAGCACGCACAGACACAGCTCTCCCAATGCACATCAATCATGAAGGTAAACTCTGCATACATGTGATTCCACTAGAGGTCCAGTTACCATATCTACAATATCTCTGCACAATAACACTGATAGCACACGCAAACACAGCTCTACCAATGCACATCAATCATGAAGAGGCACTATGCAAACATATAACTCCACTAGAGGTCCAGTATCCATATCTACAATATCTCTGCACCGTAAGACTGATAGCACACACAAACATAGCTCTACCAATGCACATCAATCATGAAGAGCCACTCTGCAAACATGTAACTCCACTAGAGGTCCAGTTGCCTTATGTACAATATCTCTGCACCATAACACTGATAGCACGCACAGACTCAGCTCTACCAATGCACAGCAATCATGAAGAGCCACTCTGCAAACATGCAACTCCACTAGAGGTCCAGTTGCCTTATGTACAATATCTCTGCACCATAACACTGATAGCACGCACAGACACAGCTCTACCAATGCACATCAATCATGAAGAGCCACTCTGCAAACATGTAACTCCACTAGAGGTCCAGTTGCCTTATGTACAATATCTCTGCACCATAACACTGATAGCACGCACAGACACAGCTCTCCCAATGCACATCAATCATGAAGGTAAACTCTGCATACATGTGATTCCACTAGAGGTCCAGTTACCATATCTACAATATCTCTGCACAATAACACTGATAGCACACGCAAACACAGCTCTACCAATGCACATCAATCATGAAGAGGCACTATGCAAACATATAACTCCACTAGAGGTCCAGTATCCATATCTACAATATCTCTGCACCGTAAGACTGATAGCACACACAAACATAGCTCTACCAATGCACATCAATCATGAAGAGCCACTCTGCAAACATGTAACTCCACTAGAGGTCCAGTTGCCTTATGTACAATATCTCTGCACCATAACACTGATAGCACGCACAGACACAGCTCTCCCAATGCACATCAATCATGAAGGTAAACTCTGCAAACATATAACTCCACTAGAGGTCCAGTATCCATATCTACAATATCTCTGCGCCTTAAGACTGATAGCACAACCAAACACAGATCTACCAATGCACATCAATCATGAGCAGGGAATCTGAAAACATGTACCTCCACTAGAGGTCCAGTTACCATATATCTCTGCACCATAACACTAATAGCACCCATAAACACAGCTCTACCAATGTACATCAATCATAAGGAGGCAATCTGCAAACATGTAACTCCACTACAAGTCCAGTTACCATATCTACAATATCTTTGCACCATAACACTGATAGCACATACAGACACAGCTCGACCAATGCACATCAATCATGAAGAGGCACTCTGCAAACATTTAACTCCACTAGAGGTCCAGTTACCATATGTAGAACATCTCTGCACCGTAACTCTGATACCACACAGAAACACAGCTCTAACAATGCACATCAAACATGAAGAGGCGCTCTGCAAACATGTAACTCCACTATGGGTCAAGTTACCATATCTAAAATATCTCTGCACCGTAACTCTGATATCACACACAAACACAGCTCTACCAATGAACATCAATCATGAAGAGGCACTCTGCAAACATATAACTCCACTAGAGGTCCAGTATCCATATCTACAATATTTCTGCACCATAGCATTGATAGCACACACAAGCACACCTCTACCAATGCACATCAATCATGAGGAGGCACTCTGCAAACATTTAACTCTACTCGAGGTCCAGTTACCATATGTAGAAAATCTCTGCACCGTAACTCTGATACCACACACAATCACAGCTCTAACAATGCACATCAAACATGAAGAGGCGCTCTGAAAACATGTAACTCCACTAGAGGTCCAGTTACCATATGTAGAAAATCTCTGCACTGTAACTCTGATGCCATACACAAACACAGCTCTACCAATGTACATCAATCATGAAGAGGTACTCTGCAAACATGCAACTCCACTAGAGGTCCAGTTACCATATCTACAATATCTCTGCACCATAACATGGATAGCACACATAAACACATCTCTACCAATGCACATCAATCATGAGGAGGCACTCGGCAAACATGTAACTCCTCTACAGGTCCAGTTACCATATCTACATTATATCCGCACCATAACAGTGATAGCACACACAAACACAGCTCTGCCAATGCACATCAATCATGAAGAGGCACTCTGCAAACATACAACTCCACTACGGGTCAAGTACCATATCTAAAATATCTCTGCAGCATAACACTGATAGCACACACTAACACAGCTCTACCACTGTACATCAATCATGAAGAGGCACTCTGCAAACATGTAACTCCACTAGAGGTCCAGTTACCATATCTACAATATCTATGCACCCTAACACTGATAGCACATACATACACAGATCTACCAATGCACATCAATCATGAGGAGGCCCTCTGCAAACATGCAACTCCACTACAGGTACAGCTACCATATCTACAATATCTCTGCACCATAACACTGATAGCACACACACACACACACACACACACACACACACACACACACACACACACACAGCTCTACCAATGCACATCAATCATGAAGAGACACTCTGCAAATATGTAACTCCACTAGAGGTCCAGTTACCATATCTACAATATCTCTGCACCGTAACACTGATAGCACACACATGCACAGCTCTATCAATGCACATCAATCATGAGGAGGCACTCTGCAAACATGCAACTCCACTACAGGTCCAGTTACCATATCTACAATATTTCGGCACCATAACATGGATAGCACACATAAACACATCTCTACCAATGCACATCAATCATGAGGAGTCACTCTGCAAAGGTCTAACTCCACAAGAGGTCCAGTTACCATATGTACAATATCTCTGCACCATAACACTGATAGCACCACAAACACAGCTCTACCAATGCACATCAATCATGAAGAGGCACCCTGCAAACATATAACTCCACTAAAGGTCCAGTTACCATATCTACAATATCTCTGCACCATAACACTGATAGCACACACAGACACAGCTCTACCAATGCACATCAATCATGAAGAGCCACTCTGCAAACATGTAACTCCACTAGAGGTCCAGTTGCCTTATGTACAATATCTCTGCACCATAACACTGATAGCACGCACAGACACAGCTCTACTAATGCACATTAATCATGAAGAGGCACTCTGCAAACATGTAACTCCACTATGGGTCAAGTTACCAAATCTAAAATATCTCTGCAACCTAACACTGATAGCACACACTAACACAGCTCTACCACTGTTTATCAATCAGAAAGAGGCACTCTGCAAACATGTAACTCCACTACAGGTCCAGTTACCATATCTACAATATCTCTGCACCATAACACTGATAGCACATACAGATACAGCTCTGCCAATGCACATCAATCATGAAGAGGCACTCTGCAAACATATAACTCCACTAGAGGTCCAGTATCCATATCTACAATATCTCTGCGCCGTAAGACTGATAGCACACAAAAACATAGCTCTACCAATGCACATCAATCATGAGGAGGCACTCTGCAAAACATGCAACTCCACTACAAGTCCAGTTACCATGTCTACAATGTCTCTGCACCATAACACTGATAGCTCTACCAATGAACATCAATCATAAGGAGGCAATCTGCAAACATGTAACTCCACTACAGGTCCAGTTACCATATCTACAATATCTTTGCACCATAACACTGATAGCACACACAGACACAGCTCGATTAATGCACATCAATCATGAAGAGGCACTCTGCAAACATGGAACTCCACTACGGGTCAATTTACCATATCGAAAATATCTCTGCACCGTAACTCTGATATCACACACAAACACAGCTCTACCAATGAACATCAATCATGAAGAGGAACTCTGCAAACATATAACTCCACTAGAGGTCCAGTATCCATATCTACAATATTTCTGCACTGTAACACTGATAGCACACACAAACACAGCTCTGGCAATGCACATCAATCATGATGAGGCACTCTGCAAACATGCAACTCCACTAGAGGTCCAGTTACCATATATACAATATCTACCGTACGACTGATAGCACACACAAACACAGCTCTACAAATGTACAACAGTCATGATAAGGCACTCTGCAAACATGTAACTCCACTACAGGTCCAGTTACCATATATACACTATCTCTTCACCGTAAGACTGATAGCACCCACAAACACAGCTCTACCAATGCACAACAATCATGAAGAGGCACTCTGCAAACATGTAACTCCACTAGAGGTCCAGTTACCATATACACAATATCTATGCAGCATAACACTGAGAGCACACGCAAACACAGCTCTACCAATGCACATCAATCATGAAGAGGCACTCTGCAAACATGTAACTCCACTACAGTACCAGTTATCTTATCTACAATTTCTCAATACTGTAACACTGATAGCACACACAAACACAGCTCTCCCAATGCACATCAATCATGAAGGTAAACTCTGCATACATGTGACTCCACTAGAGGTCCAGTTACCATATCTACAATATCTCTGTACAATAACTCTGGTAGCACACACAAACACAGCTCTACCAATGCACATCAATCATGAAGAGGCACTCTGCAAACATGTAACTCCACTACAGGACCAGTTATCATATCTACAATTTCTCAATACTGTAACACTGATAGCACACACAAACACAGATCTACAAATGCACATCAATCATGAGGAGGCACTCTGCAAACATTTAACTCCACTACAGGTCCAGTTACCATATCTACAATATCTCTGCACCATAACACTGATAGCACACACAGACACAGCTCTAACAATGCACATCAATCATGAAGAGCCACTCTGCAAACATGTAACTCCACTAGAGGTCCAGTTGCCTTATGTACAATATCTCTGCACCATAACACTGATAGCACGCACAGACACAGCTCTACTAATGCACATTAATCATGAAGAGCCACTCTGCAAACATGTAACTCCACTAGAGGTCCAGTTGCCTTATGTACAATATCTCTGCACCATAACACTGATAGCACACGCAAACACAGCTCTACCAATGCACATCAATCATGAAGAGGCACTCTGCAAACATGTAACTCCACTACAGGACCAGTTATCATATCTACAATTTCTCAATACTGTAACACTGATAGCACACACAATCACAGATCTACCAATGCACATCAATCATGAGGAGGCACTCTGCAAACATGTAACTCCACTACAGGTCCAGTTACCATATCTACAATATCTCTGCACAATAACACTGATAGCACACGCAAACACAGCTCTACCAATGCACATCAATCATGAAGAGGCACTCTGCAAACATGTAACTCCACTAGAGGTCCAGTTGCCTTATGTACAATATCTCTGCACCATAACACTGATAGCACGCACAGACTCAGCTCTACCAATGCACATCAATCATGAAGAGCCACTCTGCAAACATGCAACTCCACTAGAGGTCCAGTTGCCTTATGTACAATATCTCTGCACCATAACACTGATAGCACGCACAGACACAGCTCTACCAATGCACATCAATCATGAAGAGCCACTCTGCAAACATGTAACTCCACTAGAGGTCCAGTTGCCTTAATATCTCTGCACCATAACACTGATAGCACGCACAGACACAGCTCTACCAATGCACATCAATCATGAAGAGCCACTCTGCAAACATGTAACTCCACTAGAGGTCCAGTTACCATATCTACAATATCTCTGCACAATAACACTGATAGCACACGCAAACACAGCTCTACCAATGCACATCAATCATGAAGAGGCACTCTGCAAACATGTAACTCCACTAGAGGTCCAGTTGCCTTATGTACAATATCTCTGCACCATAACACTGATAGCACGCACAGACTCAGCTCTACCAATGCACATCAATCATGAAGAGCCACTCTGCAAACATGCAACTCCACTAGAGGTCCAGTTGCCTTATGTACAATATCTCTGCACCATAACACTGATAGCACGCACAGACACAGCTCTACTAATGCACATTAATCATGAAGAGCCACTCTGCAAACATGTAACTCCACTAGAGGTCCAGTTGCCTTATGTACAATATCTCTGCACCATAACACTGATAGCACACGCAAACACAGCTCTACCAATGCACATCAATCATGAAGAGGCACTCTGCAAACATGTAACTACACTACAGGACCAGTTATCATATCTACAATTTCTCAATACTGTAACACTGATAGCACACACAATCACAGATCTACCAATGCACATCAATCATGAGGAGGCACTCTGCAAACATGTAACTCCACTGCAGGTCCAGTTACCATATCTACAATATCTCTGCACAATAACACTGATAGCACACGCAAACACAGCTCTACCAATGCACATCAATCATGAAGAGGCACTCTGCAAACATGTAACTCCACTAGAGGTCCAGTTGCCTTATGTACAATATCTCTGCACCATAACACTGATAGCACGCACAGACACAGCTCTCCCAATGCACATCAATCATGAAGGTAAACTCTGCAAACATATAAATCCACTAGAGGTCCAGTATCCATATCTACAATATCTCTGCGCCTTAAGACTGATAGCACAACCAAACACAGATCTACCAATGCACATCAATCATGAGCAGGGAATCTGAAAACATGTACCTCCACTAGAGGTCCAGTTACCATATATCTCTGCACCATAACACTAATAGCACCCATAAACACAGCTCTACCAATGTACATCAATCATAAGGAGGCAATCTGCAAACATGTAACTCCACTACAAGTCCAGTTACCATATCTACAATATCTTTGCACCATAACACTGATAGCACATACAGACACAGCTCGACCAATGCACATCAATCATGAAGAGGCACTCTGCAAACATTTAACTCCACTAGAGGTCCAGTTACCATATGTAGAACATCTCTGCACCGTAACTCTGATACCACACACAAACACAACTCTAACAATGCACATCAAACATGAAGAGGCGCTCTGCAAACATGTAACTCCAATATGGGTCAAGTTACCATATCTAAAATATCTCAGCACCGTAACTCTGATATCACACACAAACACAGCTCTACCAATGAACATCAATCATGAAGAGGCACTCTGCAAACATATAACTCCACTAGAGGTCCAGTATCCATATCTACAATATTTCTGCACCATAGCATTGATAGCACACACAAGCACACCTCTACCAATGCACATCAATCATGAGGAGGCACTCTGCAAACATTTAACTCCACTAGAGGTCCAGTTACCATATGTAGAAAATCTCTGCACCGTAACTCTGATACCACACACAATCACAGCTCTAACAATGCACATCAAACATGAAGAGGCGCTCTGAAAACATGTAACTCCACTAGAGGTCCAGTTACCATATGTAGAAAATCTCTGCACTGTAACTCTGATGCCATACACAAACACAGCTCTACCAATGTACCTCAATCATGAAGAGGTACTCTGCAAACATGCAACTCCACTAGAGGTCCAGTTACCATATCTACAATATCTCTGCACCATAACATGGATAGCACACATACACACATCTCTACCAATGCACATCAATCATGAGGAGGCACTCTGCAAACATGTAACTCCTCTACAGGTCCAGTTACCATATCTACATTATATCCGCACCATAACAGTGATAGCACACACAAACACAGCTCTGCCAATGCACATCAATCATGAAGAGGCACTCTGCAAACATACAACTCCACTACGGGTCAAGTACCATATCTAAAATATCTCTGCAGCATAACACTGATAGCACACACTAACACAGCTCTACCACTGTACATCAATCATGAAGAGGCACTCTGCAAACATGTAACTCCACTAGAGGTCCAGTTACCATATCTACAATATCTATGCACCCTAACACTGATAGCACATACATACACAGATCTACCAATGCACATCAATCATGAGGAGGCCCTCTGCAAACATGCAACTCCACTACAGGTACAGCTACCATATCTACAATATCTCTGCACCATAACACTGATAGCACACACACACACACACACACACACACACACACACACACACACACACACACACACACAGCTCTACCAATGCACATCAATCATGAAGAGACACTCTGCAAATATGTAACTCCACTAGAGGTCCAGTTACCATATCTACAATATCTCTGCACCGTAACACTGATAGCACACACATGCACAGCTCTATCAATGCACATCAATCATGAGGAGGCACTCTGCAAACATGCAACTCCACTACAGGTCCAGTTACCATATCTACAATATCTCGGCACCATAACATGGATAGCACACATAAACACATCTCTACCAATGCACATCAATCATGAGGAGTCACTCTGCAAAGGTCTAACTCCACAAGAGGTCCAGTTACCATATGTACAATATCTCTGCACCATAACACTGATAGCACCCACAAACACAGCTCTACCAATGCACATCAATCATGAAGAGGCACCCTGAAAACATGTAACTCCACTAAAGGTCCAGTTACCATATCTACAATATCTCTGCACAATAACACTGATAGCACACACAGACACAGCTCTACCAATGCACATCAATCATGAAGAGCCACTCTGCAAACATGTAACTCCACTAGAGGTCCAGTTGCCTTATGTACAATATCTCTGCACCATAACACTGATAGCACGCACAGACACAGCTCTACTAATGCACATTAATCATGAAGAGGCACTCTGCAAACATGTAACTCCACTATGGGTCAAGTTACCAAATCTAAAATATCTCTGCACCATAACACTGATAGCACATACAGATACAGCTCTGCCAATGCACATCAATCATGAAGAGGCACTATGCAAACATATAACTCCACTAGAGGTCCAGTATCCATATCTACAATATCTCTGCGCCGTAAGACTGATAGCACACAAAAACATAGCTCTACCAATGCACATCAATCATGAGGAGGCACTCTGCAAAACATGCAACTCCACTACAAGTCCAGTTACCATGTCTACAATGTCTCTGCACCATAACACTGATAGCTCTACCAATGAACATCAATCATAAGGAGGCACTCTGCAAACATGTAACTCCACTACAGGTCCAGTTACCATATCTACAATATCTTTGCACCATAACACTGATAGCACACACAGACACAGCTCGACCAATGCACATCAATCATGAAGAGGCACTCTGCAAACATGGAACTCCACTACGGGTCAATTTACCATATCTAAAATATCTCTGCACCGTAACTCTGATATCACACACAAACACAGCTCTACCAATGAACATCAATCATGAAGAGGCACTCTGCAAACATATAACTCCACTAGAGGTCCAGTATCCATATCTACAATATTTCTGCACTGTAACACTGATAGCACACACAAACACAGCTCTGCCAATGCACATCAATCATGATGAGGCACTCTGCAAACATGCAACTCCACTAGAGGTCCAGTTACCATATATACAATATCTCTGCACCGTACGACTGATAGCACACACAAACACAGCTCTACAAATGTACAACAGTCATGATAAGGCACTCTGCAAACATGTAACTCCACTACAGGTCCAGTTACCATATCTACACTATCTCTTCACCGTAAGACTGATAGCACCCACAAACACAGCTCTACCAATGCACAACAATCATGAAGAGGCACTCTGCAAACATGTAACTCCACTAGAGGTCCAGTTACCATATACACAATATCTATGCAGCATAACACTGAGAGCACACGCAAACACAGCTCTACCAATGCACATCAATCATGAAGAGGCACTCTGCAAACATGTAACTCCACTACAGTACCAGTTATCTTATCTACAATTTCTCAATACTGTAACACTGATAGCACACACAAACACAGCTCTCCCAATGCACATCAATCATGAAGGTAAACTCTGCATACATGTGACTCCACTAGAGGTCCAGTTACCATATCTACAATATCTCTGTACAATAACACTGGTAGCACACACAAACACAGCTCTACCAATGCACATCAATCATGAAGAGGCACTCTGCAAACATGTAACTCCACTACAGGACCAGTTATCATATCTACAATTTCTCAATACTGTAACACTGATAGCACACACAAACACAGATCTACAAATGCACATCAATCATGAGTAGGCACTCTGCAAACATTTAACTCCACTACAGGTCCAGTTACCATATCTACAATATCTCTGCACCATAACACTGATAGCACACACAGACACAGCTCTAACAATGCACATCAATCATGAAGAGCCACTCTGCAAACATGTAACTCCACTAGAGGTCCAGTTGCCTTATGTACAATATCTCTGCACCATAACACTGATAGCACGCACAGACACAGCTCTACTAATGCACATTAATCATGAAGAGCCACTCTGCAAACATGTAACTCCACTAGAGGTCCAGTTGCCTTATGTACAATATCTCTGCACCATAACACTGATAGCACACTTAAACACAGCTCTACCAATGCACATCAATCATGAAGAGGCACTCTGCAAACATGTAACTCCACTACAGGACCAGTTATCATATCTACAATTTCTCAATACTGTAACACTGATAGCACACACAAACACAGATCTACCAATGCACATCAATCATGAGGAGGCACTCTGCAAACATGTAACTCCACTACAGGTCCAGTTACCATATCTACAATATCTCTGCACAATAACACTGATAGCACACGCAAACACAGATCTACGAATGCACATCAATCATGAAGAGGCACTCTGCAAACATGTAACTCCACTAGAGGTCCAGTTGCCTTATGTACAATATCTCTGCACCATAACACTGATAGCACGCACAGACTCAGCTCTACCAATGCACATCAATCATGAAGAGCTACTCTGCAAACATGCAACTCCACTAGAGGTCCAGTTGCCTTATGTACAATATCTCTGCACCATAACACTGATAGCACACTTAAACACAGCTCTACCAATGCACATCAATCATGAAGAGGCACTCTGCAAACATGTAACTCCACTACAGGACCAGTTATCATATCTACAATTTCTCAATACTGTAACACTGATAGCACACACAAACACAGATCTACCAATGCACATCAATCATGAGGAGGCACTCTGCAAACATGTAACTCCACTACAGGTCCAGTTACCATATCTACAATATCTCTGCACAATAACACTGATAGCACACGCAATCACAGCTCTACGAATGCACATCAATCATGAAGAGGCACTCTGCAAACATGTAACTCCACTAGAGGTCCAGTTGCCTTATGTACAATATCTCTGCACCATAACACTGATAGCACGCACAGACTCAGCTCTACCAATGCACATCAATCATGAAGAGCTACTCTGCAAACATGCAACTCCACTAGAGGTCCAGTTGCCTTATGTACAATATCTCTGCACCATAACACTGATAGCACGCACAGACACAGCTCTACCAATGCACATCAATCATGAAGAGCCACTCTGAAAACATGTAACTCCACTAGAGGTCCAGTTGCCTTATGTACAATATCTCTGCACCATAACACTGATAGCACACGCAAACACAGCTCTACCAATGCACATCAATCATGAAGAGGCACTCTGCAAACATGTAACTCCACTACAGGACCAGTTATCATATCTACAATTTCTCAATACTGTAACACTGATAGCACACACAAACAAATATCTACCAATGCACATCAATCATGAGGAGGCACTCTGCAAACATGTAACTCCACTGCAGGTCCAGTTACCATATCTACAATATCTCTGCACAATAACACTGATAGCACACGCAAACACAGCTCTACCAATGCACATCAATCATGAAGAGGCACTCTGCAAACATGTAACTCCACTAGAGGTCCAGTTGCCTTATGTACAATATCTCTGCACCATAACACTGATAGCACGCACAGACTCAGCTCTACCAATGCACATCAATCATGAAGAGCCACTCTGCAAACATGCAACTCCACTAGAGGTCCAGTTGCCTTATGTACAATATCTCTGCACCATAACACTGATAGCACGCACAGACACAGCTCTACCAATGCACATCAATCATGAAGAGCAACTCTGCAAACATGTAACTCCACTAGTGGTCCATTTGCCTTATGTACAATATCTCTGCACCATAACACTGATAGCACGCACAGACACAGCTCTCCCAATGCACATCAATCATGAAGGTAAACTCTGCATACATGTGATTCCACTAGAGTTCCAGTTACCATATCTACAATATCTCTGCACAATAACACTGATAGCACACGCAAACACAGCTCTACCAATGCACATCAATCATGAAGAGGCACTCTGCAAACATATAACTCCACTAGAGGTCCAGTATCCATATCTACAATATCTCTGCACCGTAAGACTGATAGCACACACAAACATAGCTCTACCAATGCACATCAATCATGAAGAGCCACTCTGCAAACATGTAACTCCACTAGAGGTCCAGTTGCCTTATGTACAATATCTCTGCACCATAACACTGATAGCACGCACAGACACAGCTCTCCCAATGCACATCAATCATGAAGGTAAACTCTGCAAACATATAACTCCACTAGAGGTCCAGTATCCATATCTACAATATCTCTGCGCCTTAAGACTGATAGCACAACCAAACACAGATCTACCAATGCACATCAATCATGAGCAGGGAATCTGAAAACATGTACCTCCACTAGAGGTCCAGTTACCATATATCTCTGCACCATAACACTAATAGCACCCATAAACACAGCTCTACCAATGTACATCAATCATAAGGAGGCAATCTGCAAATATGTAACTCCACTACAAGTCCAGTTACCATATCTACAATATCTTTGCACCATAACACTGATAGCACATACAGACACAGCTCGACCAATGCACATCAATCATGAAGAGGCACTCTGCAAACATTTAACTCCACTAGAGGTCCAGTTACCATATGTAGAACATCTCTGCACCGTAACTCTGATACCACACACAAACACAGCTCTAACAATGCACATCAAACATGAAGAGGCGCTCTGCAAACATGTAACTCCACTATGGGTCAAGTTACCATATCTAAAATATCTCTGCACCGTAACTCTGATATCACACACAAACACAGCTCTACCAATGAACATCAATCATGAAGAGGCACTCTGCAAACATATAACTCCACTAGAGGTCCAGTATCCATATCTACAATATTTCTGCACCATAGCATTGATAGCACACACAAGCACACCTCTACCAATGCACATCAATCATGAGGAGGCACTCTGCAAACATTTAACTCCACTAGAGGTCCAGTTACCATATGTAGAAAATCTCTGCACCGTAACTCTGATACCACACAATACCACACACAATCACAGCTCTAACAATGCACATCAAACATGAAGAGGCGCTCTGAAAACATGTAACTCCACTAGAGGTCCAGTTACCATATGTAGAAAATCTCTGCACTGTAACTCTGATGCCATACACAAACACAGCTCTACCAATGTACATCAATCATGAAGAGGTACTCTGCAAACATGCAACTCCACTAAAGGTCCGGTTACCATATCTACAATATCTCTGCACCATAACATGGATAGCACACATAAACACATCTCTACCAATGCACATCAATCATGAGGAGGCACTCGGCAAACATGTAACTCCTCTACAGGTCCAGTTACCATATCTACATTATATCCGCACCATAAAGTGATAGCACACACAAACACAGCTCTGCCAATGCACATCAATCATGAAGAGGCACTCTGCAAACATACAACTCCACTACGGGTCAAGTACCATATCTAAAATATCTCTGCAGCATAACACTGATAGCACACACTAACACAGCTCTACCACTGTACATCAATCATGAAGAGGCACTCTGCAAACATGTAACTCCACTAGAGGTCCAGTTACCATATCTACAATATCTATGCACCCTAACACTGATAGCACATACATACACAGATCTACCAATGCACATCAATCATGAGGAGGCCCTCTGCAAACATGCAACTCCACTACAGGTACAGCTACCATATCTACAATATCTCTGCACCATAACACTGATAGCCCACACACACACACACACACACTCACACAGCTCTACCAATGCACATCAATCATGAAGAGACACTCTGCAAATATGTAACTCCACTAGAGGTCCAGTTACCATATCTACAATATCTCTGCACCGTAACACTGATAGCACACACATGCACAGCTCTATCAATGCACATCAATCATGAGGAGGCACTCTGCAAACATGCAACTCCACTACAGGTCCAGTTACCATATCTACAATATCTCGGCACCATAACATGGATAGCACACATAAACACATCTCTACCAATGCATATCAATCATGAGGAGTCACTCTGCAAAGGTCTAACTCCACAAGAGGTCCAGTTACCATATGTACAATATCTCTGCACCATAACACTGATAGCACCCACAAACACAGCTCTACCAATGCACATCAATCATGAAGAGGCACCCTGCAAACATGTAACTCCACTAAAGGTCCAGTTACCATATCTACAATATCTCTGCACCATAACACTGATAGCACACACAGACACAGCTCTACCAATGCACATCAATCATGAAGAGCCACTCTGCAAACATGTAACTCCACTAGAGGTCCAATTGCCTTATGTACAATATCTCTGCACCATAACACTGATAGCACGCACAGACACAGCTCTACTAATGCACATTAATCATGAAGAGGCACTCTGCAAACATGTAACTCCACTATGGGTCAAGTTACCAAATCTAAAATATCTCTGCAACCTAACACTGATAGCACACACTAACACAGCTCTACCACTGTTTATCAATCAGAAAGAGGCACTCTGCAAACATGTAACTCCACTACAGGTCCAGTTACCATATCTACAATATCTCTGCACCATAACACTGATAGCACATACAGATACAGCTCTGCCAATGCACATCAATCATGAAGAGGCACTCTGCAAACATATAACTCCACTAGAGGTCCAGTATCCATATCTACAATATCTCTGCGCCGTAAGACTGATATCACACAAAAACATAGCTCTACCAATGCACATCAATCATGAGGAGGCACTCTGCAAAACATGCAACTCCACTACAAGTCCAGTTACCATGTCTACAATGTCTCTGCACCATAACACTGATAGCTCTACCAATGAACATCAATCATAAGGAGGCAATCTGCAAACATGTAACTCCACTACAGGTCCAGTTACCATATCTACAATATCTTTGCACCATAACACTGATAGCACACACAGACACAGCTCGACCAATGCACATCAATCATGAAGAGGCACTCTGCAAACATGGAACTCCACTACGGGTCAATTTACCATATCTAAAATATCTCTGCACCGTAACTCTGATATCACACACAAACACAGCTCTACCAATGAACATCAATCATGAAGAGGCACTCTGCAAACATATAACTCCACTAGAGGTCCAGTATCCATATCTACAATATTTCTGCACTGTAACACTGATAGCACACACAAACACAGCTCTACCAATGCACATCAATCATGATGAGGCACTCTGCAAACATGCAACTCCACTAGAGGTCCAGTTACCATATATACAATATCTCTGCACCGTACGACTGATAGCACACACAAACACAGCTCTACAAATGTACAACAGTCATGATAAGGCACTCTGCAAACATGTAACTCCACTACAGGTCCAGTTACCATATCTACACTATCTCTTCACCGTAAGACTGATAGCACCCACAAACACAGCTCTACCAATGCACAACAATCATGAAGAGGCACTCTGCAAACATGTAACTCCACTAGAGGTCCAGTTACCATATACACAATATCTATGCAGCATAACACTGAGAGCACACGCAAACACAGCTCTACCAATGCACATCAATCATGAAGAGGCACTCTGAAAACATGTAACTCCACTACAGTACCAGTTATCTTATCTACAATTTCTCAATACTGTACACTGATAGCACACACAAACACAGCTCTCCCAATGCACATCAATCATGAAGGTAAACTCTGCATACATGTGACTCCACTAGAGGTCCAGTTACCATATCTACAATATCTCTGTACAATAACACTGGTAGCACACACAAACACAGCTCTACCAATGCACATCAATCATGAAGAGGCACTCTGCAAACATGTAACTCCACTACAGGACCAGTTATCATATCTACAATTTCTCAATACTGTAACACTGATAGCACACACAAACACAGATCTACAAATGCACATCAATCATGAGGAGGCACTCTGCAAACATTTAACTCCACTACAGGTCCAGTTACCATATCTACAATATCTCTGCACCATGACACTGATAGCACACACAGACACAGCTCTAACAATGCACATCAATCATGAAGAGCCACTCTGCAAACATGTAACTCCACTAGAGGTCCAGTTGCCTTATGTACAATATCTCTGCACCATAACACTGATAGCACGCACAGACACAGCTCTACTAATGCACATTAATCATGAAGAGCCACTCTGCAAACATGTAACTCCCCTAGAGGTCCAGTTGCCTTATGTACAATATCTCTGCACCATAACACTGATAGCACACGCAAACACACTCTACCAATGCACATCAATCATGAAGAGGCACTCTGCAAACATGTAACTCCACTACAGGACCAGTTATCATATCTACAATTTCTCAATACTGTAACACTGATAGCACACACAAGCACAGATCTACCAATGCACATCAATCATGAGGAGGCACTCTGCAAACATGTAACTCCACTACAGGTCCAGTTACCATATCTACAATATCTCTGCACAATAACACTGATAGCACACGCAAACACAGCTCTACCAATGCACATTAATCATGAAGAGGCACTCTGCAAACATGTAACTCCACTAGAGGTCCAGTTGCCTTATGTACAATATCTCTGCACCATAACACTGATAGCACGCACAGACTCAGCTCTACCAATGCACATCAATCATGAAGAGCCACTCTGCAAACATGCAACTCCACTAGAGGTCCAGTTGCCTTATGTACAATTTCTCTGCACCATAACACTGATAGCATGCACAGACACAGCTCTACCAATGCACATCAATCATGAAGAGCCACTCTGCAAACATGTAACTCCACTAGAGGTCCAGTTACCATATCTACAATATCTATGCACCCTAACACTGATAGCACATACATACACAGATCTACCAATGCACATCAATCATGAGGAGGCCCTCTGCAAACATGCAACTCCACTACAGGTACAGCTACCATATCTACAATATCTCTGCACCATAACACTGATAGCACACACACACACACACACACACACACACACACACACACACACACACAGCTCTACCAATGCACATCAATCATGAAGAGACACTCTGCAAATATGTAACTCCACTAGAGGTCCAGTTACCATATCTACAATATCTCTGCACCGTAACACTGATAGCACACACATGCACAGCTCTATCAATGCACATCAATCATGAGGAGGCACTCTGCAAACATGCAACTCCACTACAGGTCCAGTTACCATATCTACAATATCTCGGCACCATAACATGGATAGCACACATAAACACATCTCTACCAATGCACATCAATCATGAGGAGTCACTCTGCAAAGGTCTAACTCCACAAGAGGTCCAGTTACCATATGTACAATATCTCTGCACCATAACACTGATAGCACCACAAACACAGCTCTACCAATGCACATCAATCATGAAGAGGCACCCTGCAAACATGTAACTCCACTAAAGGTCCAGTTACCATATCTACAATATCTCTGCACCATAACACTGATAGCACACACAGACACAGCTCTACCAATGCACATCAATCATGAAGAGCCACTCTGCAAACATGTAACTCCACTAGAGGTCCAGTTGCCTTATGTACAATATCTCTGCACCATAACACTGATAGCACGCACAGACACAGCTCTACTAATGCACATTAATCATGAAGAGCCACTCTGCAAACATGTAACTCCACTAGAGGTCCAGTTGCCTTATGTACAATATCTCTGCACCATAACACTGATAGCACACGCAAACACAGCTCTACCAATGCACATCAATCATGAAGAGGCAATCTGCAAACATGTAACTCCACTACAGGACCAGTTATCATATCTACAATTTCTCAATACTGTAACACTGATAGCACACACAAACACAGATCTACCAATGCACATCAATCATGAGGAGGCACTCTGCAAACATGTAACTCCACTACAGGTCCAGTTACCATATCTACAATATCTCTGCACAATAACACTGATAGCACACGCAAACACAGCTCTACCAATGCACATCAATCATGAAGAGGCACTCTGCAAACATGTAACTCCACTAGAGGTACAGTTCCCTTATGTACAATATCTCTGCACCATAACACTGATAGCACGCACAGACTCAGCTCTACCAATGCACATCAATCATGAAGAGCCACTCTGCAAACATGCAACTCCACTAGAGGTCCAGTTGCCTTATGTACAATATATCTGCACCATAACACTGATAGCACGCACAGACACAGCTCTACCAATGCACATCAATCATGAAGAGCCACTCTGCAAACATGTAACTCCACTAGAGGTCCAGTTGCCTTATGTACAATATCTCTGCACCATAACACTGATAGCACGCACAGACACAGCTCTCCCAATGCACATCAATCATGAAGGTAAACTCTGCATACATGTGATTCCACTAGAGGTCCAGTTACCATATCTACAATATCTCTGCACAATAACACTGATAGCACACGCAAACACAGCTCTACCAATGCACATCAATCATGAAGAGGCACTCTGCAAACATATAACTCCACTAGAGGTCCAGTATCCATATCTACAATATCTCTGCACCGTAAGACTGATAGCACACACAAACATAGCTCTACCAATGCACATCAATCATGAAGAGGAACTCTGCAAACATGTAACTCCAAAACAGATCCAGTTACCATATGTAGAAAATCTCTGCATCATAACTCTGATACCACACACAAACACAGCTCTACCAATGCACATCAATCATGAGGAGGCACTCTGCAAACATGTAACTCCACTACAGGTCCAGTTACCATATCTACAATATATCTGCACCATAACACTGATAGCACGCACAGACACAGCTCTCCCAATGCACATCAATCATGAAGGTAAACTCTGCATACATGTGATTCCACTAGAGGTCCAGTTACCATATCTACAATATCTCTGCACAATAACACTGATAGCACACGCAAACACAGCTCTACCAATGCACATCAATCATGAAGAGGCACTCTGCAAACATATAACTCCACTAGAGGTCCAGTATCCATATCTACAATATCTCTGCGCCTTAAGACTGATAGCACACACAAACACAGATCTACCAATGCACATCAATCATGAGCAGGGAATCTGAAAACATGTACCTCCACTAGAGGTCCAGTTACCATATATCTCTGCACCATAAGACTAATAGCACCCATAAACACAGCTCTATAATGTACATCAATCATAAGGAGGCAATCTGCAAACATGTAACTCCACTACAAGTCCAGTTACCATATCTACAATATCTTTGCACCATAACACTGATAGCACATACAGACACAGATCGACCAATGCACATCAATCATGAAGAGGCACTCTGCAAACATTTAACTCCACTAGAGGTCCAGTTACCATATGTAGAACATCTCTGCACCGTAACTCTGATACCACACACAAACACAGCTCTAACAATGAACATCAATCATGAAGAGGCACTCTGCAAACATATAACTCCACTAGAGGTCCAGTATCCATATCTACAATATTTCTGCACCATAGCATTGATAGCACACACAAGCACACCTCTACCAATGCACATCAATCATGAGGAGGCACTCTGCAAACATTTAACTCCACTAGAGGTCCAGTTACCATATGTAGAAAATATCTGCACCGTAACTCTGATACCACACACAATCACAGCTCTAACAATGCACATCAAACATGAAGAGGCGCTCTGAAAACATGTAACTCCACTAGAGGTCCAGTTACCATATGTAGAAAATCTCTGCACTGTAACTCTGATGCCATACACAAACACAGCTCTACCAATGTACATCAATCATGAAGAGGTACTCTGCAAACATGCAACTCCACTAGAGGTCCAGTTACCATATCTACAATATCTCTGCACCATAACATGGATAGCACACATAAACACATCTCTCTCAATGCACATCAATCATGAGGAGGCACTCGGCAAACATGTAACTCCTCTACAGGTCCAGTTACCATATCTACAATATATCCGCACCATAACAGTGATAGCACACACAAACACAGCTCTGCCAATGCACATCAATCATGAAGAGGCCCTCTGCAAACATACAACTCCACTACAGGTACAGATACCATATCTACAATATCTCTGCACCATAACACTGATAGCACACACACACACACACACACACACAGGCACACACACACACACACACAGCTCTACCAATGCACATCAATCATGAAGAGACACTCTGCAAACATGTAACTCCACTAGAGGTCCAGTTACCATATCTACAATATCTCTGCACCGTAACACTGATAGCACACACATGCACAGCTCTATCATTGCACATCAATCATGAGGAGGCACTCTGCAAACATGCAACTCCACTACAGGTCCAGTTACCATATCTACAATATCTCGGCACCATAACATGGATAGCACACATAAACACAACTCTACCAATGCACATCAATCATGAGGAGTCACTCTGCAAAGGTCTAACTCCACAAGAGGTCCAGTTACCATATGTACAATATCTCTGCACCATAACACTGATAGCACCCACAAACACAGCTCTACCAATGCACATCAATCATGAAGAGGCACCCTGCAAACATGTAACTCCACTAAAGGTCCAGTTACCATATCTACAATATCTCTGCACCATAACACTGATAGCACACACAAACACAGCTCTACCAATGCACATCAATCATGAAGAGTCACTCTGCAAACGTGTAACTCCACAAGAGGTCCAGTTACCATATGTACAATATCTCTGCACCATAACACTGATAGCACCCACAAACACAGCTCTACCAATGCACATCAATCGTGAATAGGCGCCCTGCAAACATGTAACTCCACTAGAGGTCCAGTTACCATATGTAGAAAATCTCTGCACCGCAACTTTGATACCACACACAAACACAGCTCTACCAATGTACATCAATCATGTGGAGGCACTCTGCAAACATGTAACTCCACTAGAGGTCCAGTTACCATATCTACAATATCTCGGCACCATAACATGGATAGCACACATAAACACATCTCTACCAATGCACATCAATCATGAGGAGGCACTCTGCAAACATGTAACTCCACTAGAGGTCCAGTTACCATATCTACAATATCTCTGCACTATAACACTGATAGCACACACAAACAAAGCTCTACCAATGCACACCAATCATGAAGAGGCACTCTGCAAACATGCAACTCCACTACAGGTCCAGTTACCATATCTACAATATCTCTGCACTATAACACTGATAGCACCCACAAACACAGCTCTACCAATGCACATCAATCATGAAGAGGCACCCTGCAAACATGTAACTCCACTAAAGGTCCAGTTACCATATCTACAATATCTCTGCACCATAACACTGATAGCACACACAAACACAGCTCTACCGATGCACATCAATCATGAAGAGTCACTCTGCAAACGTGTAACTCCACAAGAGGTCCAGTTATCATATGTACAATATCTCTGCACCATAACACTGATAGCACCCACAAACACAGCTCTACCAATGCACATCAATCATGAATAGGCGCCCTGCAAACATGTAACTCCACTAGAGGTCCAGTTACCATATGTAGAAAATCTCTGCACCGCAACTTTGATACCACACACAAACACAGCTCTACCAATGTACATCAATCATGGGGAGGCACTCTGCAAACATGTAACTCCACTAGAGGTCCAGTTACCATAACTACAATATCTCTGCACTATAACACTGATAGCACACACAAACAAAGCTCTACCAATGCACACCAATCATGAAGAGGCACTCTGCAAACATGCAACTCCACTACAGGTCCAGTTACCATATCTACAATATCTCTGCACTATAACACTGATAGCACACACAAACACAGCTCTACCAATGCACATCAATCATGAAGAAGCGCTCTGCAAACATGCAACTCCACTACAGGTCCAGTTACCATATCTACAATATATCTGACCTATAACACTGATAGCACACACAAACACAGCTCTACCAATGCACATCAATCATGAAGAGGCGCTCTGCAAACATGTAACTCCACTAGAGGTCCAGTTACC
Organism: Ambystoma mexicanum; assembly: GCF_040938575.1. Lineage (NCBI taxonomy): Eukaryota > Metazoa > Chordata > Amphibia > Caudata > Ambystomatidae > Ambystoma > Ambystoma mexicanum. The sequence goes on from NC_090921.1 coordinate 46,193,620, forward strand.
ATATCTACAATATCTCTGCACTGTAACACTGATAGCACACACAAAAACAGCTCTACCAATGCACATCAATCATGAAGAGGCACTCTGCAAACATTTAACTCCACTAGAGGTCCAGTTACCATATCTACAATATCTCTGCACTATAACACTGATAGCACACACAAACAAAGCTCTACCAATGCACACCAATCATGAAGAGGCACTCTGCAAACATGCAACTCCACTACAGGTCCAGTTACCATATCTACAATATCTCTGCACTATAACACTGATAGCACACACAAACACAGCTCTACCAATGCACATCAATCATGAAGAAGCGCTCTGCAAACATGCAACTCCACTACAGGTCCAGTTACCATATCTACAATAAATCTGCACTATAACACTGATAGCACACACAAACACAGCTCTACCAATGCACATCAATCATGAAGAGGCGCTCTGCAAACATGTAACTCCACTAGAGGTCCAGTTACCATATCTACAATATCTCTGCACTGTAACACTGATAGCACACACAAAAACAGCTCTACCAATGCACATCAATCATGAAGAGGCACTCTGCAAACATGTAACTCCACTAGAGGTCCAGTTACCATATCTACAATATCTCTGCACCATAACACTGCTAACACACACAAACACAGCTCTACCAATGCACATCAATCATGAGGAGGCACTCTGCAAACATGTAACTCCAAAACAGATCCAGTTACCATATGTAGAAAATCTCTGCATCATAACTCTGATACCACACACAAACACAGCTCTACCAATGCACATCAATCATGAGGAGGCACTCTGCAAACATGTAACTCCACTACAGGTCCAGTTACCATATCTACAATATATCTGCACTATAACACTGATAGCACACACAAACACAGCTCTACCAATGCACATCAATCATGAAGAGGTACTCTGCAAACATGCAACTCCACTAGAGGTCCAGTTACCATATCTACAATATCTCTGCACCATAACACTGGTAGCACACACAAACACAGTTCTTCCAATGCACATCAGTCATGAAGAGGAACTTTGCAAACATGTAACTCCACTAGAGGTCCAGCTGCCTTATGTACAATATCTCTGCACCCTAACTCTGATACCACACACAAACACAGCTCTACCAATGCACATCAATCATGAGGAGGCACTCTGCAAACATGTAACTCCACTACAGGTCCAGTTACCATATCTACAATATCTCTGCAAACTAACACTGATAGCACACACAAACACAGCTCTACCGATGCACATCAATCATGAAGAGGCACTCTGCAAACATGTAACTCCACTACAGGTCCAGTTACCATATCTACAGTATATCTGCAGCATAACACTGATAGCACACACAGACACAGCTCTACCAATGCACATCAGTCATGAAGATGCACTCTGCAAACATATAACTCCACTAGAGGTCCAGTTACCATATGTACAATATCTCTGCACCCTAACACTGATAGCACACACAAACACAGCTCTACCAATGCACATCAATCATGTGGAGGCACTCTGCAAATATGTAACTCCACTAGAGGCGTAGTTACCATATCTACAATATCTCTGCACCCTAACACTGATAGCACACACAAACACAGCTCTGCAATTGCACATCAATCATGAAGAGGCACTCTGCAAACATGCAACTCCACTAGATGTCCAGTTACCATATGTACAATATCTCTGCACCATTTCATCCATCCTCATAGAGGGGTGAGGGCAGGAGCCCCCCCAGCCCAGCAGAGGATCCAACCCAGCAGAGGATCCAGGCACAGAGCGTGCTGCACGGAGTAGGGCCTGCCTGACCCTGTCCCCATACGATGCCTGACTCGCCCATTCAGGGCGCTGTGCGGCGCGAAATCGAGGCTGAACCTCGTTTTCATCACGAAGATCCGCCGGCAGGCGGAATCGCTGGCCAGTCGGAAGGCCATACAAAGGCCTGTTCCTGCGCCCCAGGTCCCCCCACTTCATCCATCCTCATAGAGGGGTGAGGGCAGGAGCTCCCCCAGCCCAGCAGAGGATCCAACCCAGCAGAGGATCCAGGCACAGAGCGTGCTGCACGGAGTAGGGCCTGCCTGACCCTGTCCCCATACGGTGCCTGACTCGCCTGACTCGCCCATGCCGTGAGGCGGAATCGCCGGCCAGTCCGAATGCCATACAAAGGCCTGTTCCTGCGCCTGTTCGGAGCACTGTGGGCCTGGGCCACAGATGCTGCCCCTTAGTTCTGGCAAGTGAAGGCCCCGGAACACTCGCTACCCCGTCTGCAGAACTATCTTGGGCCTCCGTTGTATACTTTATCGACTAACGAGGCGTCACTGATGAGCCAATGCTATCAAGCATCCATATACCCACCTGGCCATGTGAGTAAACCAGCACTCTTCTATACCCAACACTTTATGCCCATTGTGCCAGTGTATTAGATGGATGGCCATCCAGTTCGTACAACACGGTCTTGACAACCACACTGTCTTAAGTGCTATAGCGTCCCACGGGGACTCTGAATTTAGGCGTTCTAGCTATAGATTGCAGCCTACCTGGCCTTGGTTGCTAAGACGCACAATATATCACTCAATTTTCTATACCCTTTCCTTTTTGCTGCCTCGCTCTGCACTCGCCCGTTTACTCCAGTGGCAAGTGCTGGTCTATCTATAGAGCCTAATACCTGTTTGGTTCATGAATGCTAACTGACCTCATTTGTCTGTGTTGTGCTTTATGGTCAATAGCAGACCACATTTAGACTGTGTTGTGCCTTATGGTCACTAGCAGACCACATTTAGACTGTGTTGTGCCTTATGGTCACTAGCAGACCACACTCAGACTGTGTTGTGCCTTATGGTCACTACCAGACCACATTTAGACTGTGCTGTGCCTTATGGTCACTAGCAGACCACATTTAGACTGTGTTGTGCTTTATGGTCACTAGCAGACCACATTTAGACTGTGTTGTGCCTTATGGTCACTAGCAGACCACATTTAGACTGTGTTGTGCTTTAGACTGTGTTGTGCCTTATGGTCACTAGCAGACCACATTTAGACTGTGTTGTGCCTTACGGTCACTGCTTTAGTCATTGCAGCTGCCCAACCATTATATGACAATTGTACTCAGAACCAGTCCTCCTCACACACTGCTCACGGCTGCACACCTCTCTCAAACCATACTGTGATTCAATGCAGATACACACAGACCACTAGAATTGTGTCGTACCCTATGGTCGCTAACAGACCACTAGAATTGTGTCGTACCCTATGGTCGCTAACAGACCACCAGAACTGAGTTGTGCCCTATGGTCACTAACAGACCCTCTGATGTATGCATTTTAGTCAATGTCAGGAATTGTCACACCTAGGTGCCCTCTGATGTATGCATTTTAGTCAATGTCAGGAATTGTCACACCTAGGAGCCCCCTGATGTATGCATTTTAGTCAATGTCAGGAATTGTCACACCTAGGAGCCCCCTGATGTATGCATTTTAGTCAATGTCAGGAATTGTCACATCTAGGTGCCCCTGTTGTATGCTCCAACCTCACAACTAGTTGTATCCAATCTAAATACTATAGTGCACAGGCTGTACCTGACCGACTCTACCCGACTCTAACCAGCCACCAACTATCTTAGTCTGGCCTGCTCCCCACCAGCGCCACTAGACTCCACCGCTATCCACATACCATGATCTTCTGGCTCGCCCTAACAATGTTCCCTTTCTGCTTAATACAGGACAATGTACCTTGTAGCAACAATAGCTACATAGCCCACCAGGACGGCCTGGCTAAACTAGGGTGCCCCAGACACCACCCCATCCCTTGCCCCACTCTGTTCCTACCCTCCACACCCCCTTTCCCCTCCACTTACCACCACCCTCTCACCTCCACCTCCATCGTCATCCATGGCCTACCTACCAATAGCCACCACAGACCCATTGCTAAGTCTAACCAAATCAAACTGACCACCAAACCTCCCGCCCGCTTTAAGCCGCCCGGGCCAACCCCCCCCTCCCTTATTCCCAACATCACAGCCCGCAATGACAGATTAGGCTCCAGGCTCCCCACCACAAATTCTAAACCTAACTCCAGACCTTACACCAAAACTAATACAAAGCACATTGCACCGAACAAGCCCACACCTCCCCCACTAAAAGGCGCCCTACTCAACGTCAGATCCCTGGCTGCCCATCCCACAGAAATTGCAGACATCATCCTTACCAATGACCTTGACTTCTTAGCCCTAACAGAAACTTGGCTTCATGAGAAGTCCGGACCCTATTTATCGCTAGCCATCCCAGACAAATACACTATCCTCAGAGCGGACAGACCAAACGCCAGAGGTGGAGGTGTAGCGATCATTTCCAAATCCGCCCTAGGCCTTAGACCAACCGACACAGTCGCATTCACATCCTGTGAGTTACTCACAACCAAACTACAAACCTCCCCCACAGCCACGATCACCATCCACCTCATATATAGACCCCCAGGTCCCCCTGGGACCTTCGAAGAAGACATCACATCCCTCATCACCGAAATTTCCAAACCAACAGCACAAATCATGATCCTCGGAGACTTCAACCTCGGCTACCAAGACCCAAACGATACACATGCTGCATCCCTAGCCAATGTGCTAACCGATCATGGTCTCACTCAACTCATTGTACTCCCCACCCACCAAAAAGGCAGAACTCTTGACTGGGTAGCAACCCACAATTGCAACACAACCTGCAAAGACCCCCAACCTCTGGCATGGACCGATCACCACATGATCCCCCTTGAGGTTAACACCAATCAGGTACTGCCCAATAAGCACCCCATGGCACCAGCATGCCCCACCAGGAATAAACATCACTGCTGAAGCCCTACTACCACTGGTCTTACCTACCCTCAATGCTCTCCCAGCTAACGCTGACTTAAACCTGCTGATCAACACCTTCAATGGTTCCATGGCCAGAGCAATGGACACCGTTGCCCCCTTGAAAATACGCAAAGTTAAACCCAAAGCTCATCTGAAATCGTGGTACACCCCTGAGCTCAAACTACTCAGGAAAGAAAAAAGCTAAGGCTCACCACACCTGGAAGACTAAACCCACTGCGGATAACAAATCCAACCTCACTAACTTATCCTCACTTTACAAAAGCGAGATAATCCGGACCAAAAAAGATACATACAACACCAGGATCACTCAGGCAGGATCCTCCAGTAAAGAATTATTCAAAATTCTGAAGGAACTAGAAAACCCTATTTCACCTCCGGAAACCTGCCTGAAAGACAAATCCTGGTGCACCAACATCCAGAACGCCCTCAACAATAAAACTTTAGGACTCCAAACTAAAATCGAAAACAAACAGCAACAACTTTTCAACAATAATGTCACCAACCTTAGTCTACCCACACCTAACAACACTAGCGCAGGCTTTACGTTAAAAAAAGTCACCATCCCGGAAGTTCAAAAAACCATCACCTCCCTGAAACCCTCTAACTGTAAAGGAGACAGCTGCCTGGCTCAGATCATAAAAGATGCAGCCAGAGAGCTCTCCCCCTTCATCACCAAACTCATCAACCTATCCTTTACCAATAGCTCTATCCCCAGCAACTTAAAACAATCATGGGTCCTCCCTCTCCTGAAACAACAATCCCTCGACCCGGCCACACCCACAAACTACAGGCCCATCACCACAGTCCCCTTCCTACTGAAAATCCTGGACAGAGTCGCCTACATCCAAATTCAGGAATACCTAGAATCCAACCAACTGCTAGGAATACGTCAATCTGGCTTCAGACCTCAACACGGAACTGAAACCGCCCTTGTTGATCTCAAAAGCCAGATTGATGAAATTAAAGACAAAGGCAATGCCGTAATCCTACTCCTCCTAGACCTCTCAGCGGCCTTTGACCTGGTCAGCCATGAAGTCCTCTGTAATCACCTTGCCACCGCAGCCCACTTCTCCTCCCCTGCAATCACATGGATACAATCCTTCCTGGCAAACAGAACCATACGAGTCTTTTCCACTACAGCTGCAGCAGACCCCATCCCCATCACATGCGGGGTCCCACAAGGTTCCTGTGTATCCCCCACATTGTACAACATATTTACAAAGCCTCTATTTGACCAACTGGACCATCTGGGTGTCACCTACACAAACTACGCAGATGACACCCAGATACTCCTCACCATCTCTGGTAATTACCAAGAAGACTCCGCCCGGATCAACAAAATATTCTGCATCATTCAGGCATGGATGGCCTCCCATGGTCTCTGCCTGAATGATGAGAAGACAGAGCTCCTAATCGTCGGCTCCCCCAACACTCTAACTAAACTTGACCCTAGCTATAACAACATCACCATCGATGGTCATTCCATTCCCATAGCCAAAAGCGTAAAAACCCTTGGTTTCTACCTAGATGCCAACACCAACCTTAGCAAACACACCAATATGACCGCCTCAGCCGCTGCCTATACCGGCAAGCTCATTAGGGCCAGCAGACCCTTCCTATCACCCAACAGCTGCCTCACCCTTGCCAGGGCCCTAATACAATCCAAACTGGATTACTGTAACAGCCTGTACCTAGGTGCTAATCAATCCGTACTCAACAAATTGCAGGTAATACAAAATAACGCCTTGCGCTCAGCCCTCAACATTCCCAGACAAGAGCATATCTCTGCTACTAGGAAAGCCTGCAAATGGCTATCCATACGCCAAAAAATTGATCTAAAAACCATCTGCCTCACGTACAAAGCCCTCAATCACCTAGCACCACCTTATATAGCTAATAAACTCATCCTGAAACCTGCCACCAGATCCACCAGATCCTCCAACACTATTTGCCTACTAGTGCCCAGGTTCCACCTAAAAAGAGCTGGAGGGGTAAGCTTCACAGTGCTTGCCCCCCAACTCTGGAACTCCCTACCGCTTAACATCAAAACTGTCGAATCCTTCCAGATCTTTAGGAAGCAGGTCATCAGCTGGCTGCAAAACAAAGAATAACACCACTAACTCTAGACCCGTGCGGTAACTGGCTTAGACACTGTATTTATTCTGAAAATTGTATATTGTACGAACTGCATATGTTCTGTTTATTGACCACTGTATATATATGTATATATTATAAACATGTACAAAGTATGCAACACAAAGATACTCCTTAACGCTGTACCAAATTCTTAAGCGCCCTTCTACCTCTGGGTTTGGAGCGCCATACAAATAAAATAAACAATCAAACAAACAAATAACACTGATAGCACACACATGCACAGCTCTATCAATGCACATCAATCATGAGGAGGCACTCTGCAAACATGCAACTCCACTACAGGTCCAGTTACCATGTCTACAATATCTCTGCACCATAACACTGATAGCACACACAAACACAGCTCTACCAATGCACATCAATCATGAAGAGGCATTCTGCACACATGTAACACCACTACAGGTAGAGTTACCATATATACAGTATCACTGCACCATAACACTTATAGCACACACAGACACAGCTCTACCAATGCACATTAATCATGAAGAGGCACTCTGCAAACATGCAACTCCACTACAGGTCCAGTTACCATATCTACAATATATCTGCACCATAACACTGATAGCACACACAAACACAGCTCTACCAATGCACATCAATCATGAAGAGCCACTCTGCAAACATGTAACTCCACTAGAGGTCCAGTTGCCTTATGTACAATATCTCTGCACCATAACACTGATAGCACACACAGACACAGCTCTACCAATGCACATCAATCATGAAGAGCCACTCTGCAAACATGTAACTCCACTAGAGGTCCAGTTACCATATCTACAATATCTCTGCACCATAACACTGAAAGCACACACAAACACAGCTCTACCAATGCACATCAATCATGAAGAGGCACTCTGCAAACATGTAACTCCACTACAGGTACAGTTACCATATCTACAATAGCTCTGCACCCTAACACTGATAGCACACACAAATACAGCTCTATCAATGCACATCAATCATGAAGAGGAACTCTCCAAACATGCAACTCCACTAGAGGTCCAGTTACCATATATACAATATCTCTGCACCATAACACTGATAGCAAACACAAACATAGCTCTACCAATGCACATCAATCATGAAGAGGCATTCTGCACACATGTAACACCACTACAGGTAGAGTTACCATATACACAGTATCACTGCACCATAACACTTATAGCACACACAGACACAGCTCTACCAATGCACATTAATCATGAAGAGGCACTCTGCAAACATGCAACTCCAATACAGGTCCAGTTACCATATCTACAATATATCTGCACCATAACACTGATAGCACACACAAACACAGCTCTACCAATGCACATCAATCATGAAGAGCCACTCTGCAAACATGTAACTCCACTAGAGGTCCAGTTGCCTTATGTACAATATCTCTGCACCATAACACTGATAGCACACATAGACACAGCTCTACCAATGCACATCAATCATGAAGAGCCACTCTGCAAACATGTAACTCCACTAGAGGTCCAGTTGCCTTATGTACAATATCTCTGCACCATAACACTGATAGCACACACAGACACAGCTCTACCAATGCACATCAATCATGAAGAGCCACTCTGCAGACATGTAACTCCACTAGAGGTCCAGTTACCATATCTACAATATCTCTGCACCATAACACTGAAAGCACACACAAACACAGCTCTACCAATGCACATCAATCATGAAGAGGCACTCTGCAAACATGTAACTCCACTACAGGTACAGTTACCATATCTACAATAGCTCTGCACCCTAACACTGATAGCACACACAAACACAGCTCTACCAATGCACATCAATCATGAAGAGGCACTCTGCAAACATGTAACTCCTCTAGATGTCCAGTTACCATATCTACATATCATTGCACTGTAACACTGATAGCACACACAAACACAGCTCTACCAATGCACATCAATCATGAAGAGGCACTCTGCAAACATGTAACTCCACTAGAGGTCCAGTTACCATATCTACAATATCTCTGCACCATAACACTGATAGCACACACAAACACAGCTCTACAAATGCACATCAATCATGAAGAGGCACTCTGCAAAAATGTAACGCCACTACAGGTAGAGTTACCATATATACAGTATCACTGCACCATAACATTTATAGCACACACAGATACAGCTCTACCAATGCACATCAATCATGAAGAGGCACTCTGCAAACATGTAACTCCACTAAAGGTCCAGTTACCATATCTACAATATCTCTGCACCATAACACTGAAAGCACACACAAACACAGCTCTACCAATGCACATCAATCATGAAGAGGCACTCTGCAAACATGTAACTCCACTACAGGTACAGTTACCATATCTACAATAGCTCTGCACCATAACACTGAAAGCACACACAAACACAACTCTACCAATGCACATCAATCATGAAGAGGCACTCTGCAAACATGTAACTCCACTACAGGTACAGTTACCATATCTACAATAGCTCTGCACCCTAACACTGATAGCACACACAAACACAGCTCTATCAATGCACATCAATCATGAAGAGGAACTCTCCAAACATGCAACTCCACTAGAGGTCCAGTTACCATATATACAATATCTCTGCACCATAACACTGATAGCACACACAAAAACAGCTCTACCAATGCACATCAATCATGAAGAGGCATTCTGCACACATGTAACACCACTACAGGTAGAGTTACCATATATACAGTATCACTGCACCATAACACTTATAGCACACACAGACACAGCTCTACCAATGCACATTAATCATGAAGAGGCACTCTGCAAACATGCAACTCCACTACAGGTCCAGTTACCATATCTACAATATATCTGCACCATAACACTGATAGCACACACAAACACAGCTCTACCAATGCACATCAATCATGAAGAGCGACTCCGCAAACATGTAACTCCACTAGAGGTCCAGTTGCCTTATGTACAATATCTCTGCACCATAACACTGATAGCACACACAGGCACAGCTCTACCAATGCACATCAATCATGAAGAGCCACTCTGCAAACATGTAACTCCACTAGAGGTCCAGTTGCCTTATGTACAATATCTCTGCACCATAACACTGATAGCACACACAGACACAGCTCTACCAATGCACATCAATCATGAAGAGCCACTCTGCAAACATGTAACTCCACTAGAGGTCCAGTTACCATATCTACAATATCTCTGCACCATAACACTGAAAGCACACACAAACACAGCTCTACCAATGCACATCAATCATGAAGAGGCACTCTGCAAACATGTAACTCCATTACAGGTACAGTTACCATATCTACAATAGCTCTGCACCCTAACACTGATAGCACACTCAAACACAGCTCTACCAATGCACATCAATCATGAAGAGGCACTCTGCAAACATGTAACTCCACTAGATGTCCAGTTACCATATCTACAATATCTCTGCACTGTAACACTGACAGCACACACAAACACAGCTCTACCAATGCACATCAATCATGAAGAGGCACTCTGCAAACATGTAACTCCACTAGAGGTCCAGTTACCATATCTACAATATCTCTGCACCATAACACTGATAGCACACACAAACACAGCTCTACCAATGCACATCAATCATGAAGAGGCACTCTGCAAAAATGTAAAGCCACTACAGGTACAGTTACCAAACATACAGTATCACTGCACCATAACACTTATAGCACACACAGACACAGCTCTACCAATGCACATCAATCATGAAGAGGCACTCTGCAAACATGTAACTCCACTAGAGGTCCAGTTACCATATCTACAATATCTCTGCACCATAACACTGATAGCACACACAAACACAGCTCTACCAATGCACATCAATCATGAAGAGGCACTCTGCAAACATGTAACTCCACTAGAGGTCCAGTTACCATATCTACAACATCTCTGCACCATAACACTGATAGCACGCACAAACACAGCTCTGCCAATGCACATCAATCATGAAGAGGCACTCTGCAAACATGTAACTCCACTAGAGGTCCAGTTACCATATCTACAATATCTCTGCACCATAACACTGATAGCACACACAAACACAGCTCTACCAATGCACATCAATCATGAAGAGGCGCTCTGCAAACATGTAACTCCACTAGAGGTCCAGTTACCATATCTACAATATCTCTGCACTGTAACACTGATAGCACACACAAAAACAGCTCTACCAATGCACATCAATCATGAAGAGGCACTCTGCAAACATGTAACTCCACTAGAGGTCCAGTTACCATATCTACAATATCTCTGCACCATAACACTGCTAACACACACAAACACAGCTCTACCAATGCACATCAATCATGAGGAGGCACTCTGCAAACATGTAACTCCAAAACAGATCCAGTTACCATATGTAGAAAATCTCTGCATCATAACTCTGATACCACACACAAACACAGCTCTACCAATGCACATCAATCATGAGGAGGCACTCTGCAAACATGTAACTCCACTACAGGTCCAGTTACCATATCTACAATATATCTGCACTATAACACTGATAGCACACACAAACACAGCTCTACCAATGCACATCAATCATGAAGAGGTACTCTGCAAACATGCAACTCCACTAGAGGTCCAGTTACCATATCTACAATATCTCTGCACCATAACACTGGTAGCACACACAAACACAGTTCTTCCAATGCACATCAGTCATGAAGAGGAACTTTGCAAACATGTAACTCCACTAGAGGTCCAGCTGCCTTATGTACAATATCTCTGCACCCTAACTCTGATACCACACACAAACACAGCTCTACCAATGCACATCAATCATGAGGAGGCACTCTGCAAACATGTAACTCCACTACAGGTCCAGTTACCATATCTACAATATCTCTGCAAACTAACACTGATAGCACACACAAACACAGCTCTACCGATGCACATCAATCATGAAGAGGCACTCTGCAAACATGTAACTCCACTACAGGTCCAGTTACCATATCTACAGTATATCTGCAGCATAACACTGATAGCACACACAGACACAGCTCTACCAATGCACATCAGTCATGAAGATGCACTCTGCAAACATATAACTCCACTAGAGGTCCAGTTACCATATGTACAATATCTCTGCACCCTAACACTGATAGCACACACAAACACAGCTCTACCAATGCACATCAATCATGTGGAGGCACTCTGCAAATATGTAACTCCACTAGAGGCGTAGTTACCATATCTACAATATCTCTGCACCCTAACACTGATAGCACACACAAACACAGCTCTGCAATTGCACATCAATCATGAAGAGGCACTCTGCAAACATGCAACTCCACTAGATGTCCAGTTACCATATGTACAATATCTCTGCACCATTTCATCCATCCTCATAGAGGGGTGAGGGCAGGAGCCCCCCCAGCCCAGCAGAGGATCCAACCCAGCAGAGGATCCAGGCACAGAGCGTGCTGCACGGAGTAGGGCCTGCCTGACCCTGTCCCCATACGATGCCTGACTCGCCCATTCAGGGCGCTGTGCGGCGCGAAATCGAGGCTGAACCTCGTTTTCATCACGAAGATCCGCCGGCAGGCGGAATCGCTGGCCAGTCGGAAGGCCATACAAAGGCCTGTTCCTGCGCCCCAGGTCCCCCCACTTCATCCATCCTCATAGAGGGGTGAGGGCAGGAGCTCCCCCAGCCCAGCAGAGGATCCAACCCAGCAGAGGATCCAGGCACAGAGCGTGCTGCACGGAGTAGGGCCTGCCTGACCCTGTCCCCATACGGTGCCTGACTCGCCTGACTCGCCCATGCCGTGAGGCGGAATCGCCGGCCAGTCCGAATGCCATACAAAGGCCTGTTCCTGCGCCTGTTCGGAGCACTGTGGGCCTGGGCCACAGATGCTGCCCCTTAGTTCTGGCAAGTGAAGGCCCCGGAACACTCGCTACCCCGTCTGCAGAACTATCTTGGGCCTCCGTTGTATACTTTATCGACTAACGAGGCGTCACTGATGAGCCAATGCTATCAAGCATCCATATACCCACCTGGCCATGTGAGTAAACCAGCACTCTTCTATACCCAACACTTTATGCCCATTGTGCCAGTGTATTAGATGGATGGCCATCCAGTTCGTACAACACGGTCTTGACAACCACACTGTCTTAAGTGCTATAGCGTCCCACGGGGACTCTGAATTTAGGCGTTCTAGCTATAGATTGCAGCCTACCTGGCCTTGGTTGCTAAGACGCACAATATATCACTCAATTTTCTATACCCTTTCCTTTTTGCTGCCTCGCTCTGCACTCGCCCGTTTACTCCAGTGGCAAGTGCTGGTCTATCTATAGAGCCTAATACCTGTTTGGTTCATGAATGCTAACTGACCTCATTTGTCTGTGTTGTGCTTTATGGTCAATAGCAGACCACATTTAGACTCATGTGCCTTATGGTCACTAGCAGACCACATTTAGACTGTGTTGTGCCTTATGGTCACTAGCAGACCACACTCAGACTGTGTTGTGCCTTATGGTCACTACCAGACCACATTTAGACTGTGCTGTGCCTTATGGTCACTAGCAGACCACATTTAGACTGTGTTGTGCTTTATGGTCACTAGCAGACCACATTTAGACTGTGTTGTGCCTTATGGTCACTAGCAGACCACATTTAGACTGTGTTGTGCTTTAGACTGTGTTGTGCCTTATGGTCACTAGCAGACCACATTTAGACTGTGTTGTGCCTTACGGTCACTGCTTTAGTCATTGCAGCTGCCCAACCATTATATGACAATTGTACTCAGAACCAGTCCTCCTCACACACTGCTCACGGCTGCACACCTCTCTCAAACCATACTGTGATTCAATGCAGATACACACAGACCACTAGAATTGTGTCGTACCCTATGGTCGCTAACAGACCACTAGAATTGTGTCGTACCCTATGGTCGCTAACAGACCACCAGAACTGAGTTGTGCCCTATGGTCACTAACAGACCCTCTGATGTATGCATTTTAGTCAATGTCAGGAATTGTCACACCTAGGTGCCCTCTGATGTATGCATTTTAGTCAATGTCAGGAATTGTCACACCTAGGAGCCCCCTGATGTATGCATTTTAGTCAATGTCAGGATTTGTCACACCTAGGAGCCCCCTGATGTATGCATTTTAGTCAATGTCAGGAATTGTCACATCTAGGTGCCCCTGTTGTATGCTCCAACCTCACAACTAGTTGTATCCAATCTAAACACTATAGTGCACAGGCTGTACCTGACCGACTCTACCCGACTCTAACCAGCCACCAACTATCTTAGTCTGGCCTGCTCCCCACCAGCGCCACTAGACTCCACCGCTATCCACATACCATGATCTTCTGGCTCGCCCTAACAATGTTCCCTTTCTGCTTAATACAGGACAATGTACCTTGTAGCAACAATAGCTACATAGCCCACCAGGACGGCCTGGCTAAACTAGGGTGCCCCAGACACCACCCCATCCCTTGCCCCACTCTGTTCCTACCCTCCACACCCCCTTTCCCCTCCACTTACCACCACCCTCTCACCTCCACCTCCATCGTCATCCATGGCCTACCTACCAATAGCCACCACAGACCCATTGCTAAGTCTAACCAAATCAAACTGACCACCAAACCTCCCGCCCGCTTTAAGCCGCCCGGGCCAACCCCCCCCTCCCTTATTCCCAACATCACAGCCCGCAATGACAGATTAGGCTCCAGGCTCCCCACCACAAATTCTAAACCTAACTCCAGACCTTACACCAAAACTAATACAAAGCACATTGCACCGAACAAGCCCACACCTCCCCCACTAAAAGGCGCCCTACTCAACGTCAGATCCCTGGCTGCCCATCCCACAGAAATTGCAGACATCATCCTTACCAATGACCTTGACTTCTTAGCCCTAACAGAAACTTGGCTTCATGAGAAGTCCGGACCCTATTTATCGCTAGCCATCCCAGACAAATACACTATCCTCAGAGCGGACAGACCAAACGCCAGAGGTGGAGGTGTAGCGATCATTTCCAAATCCGCCCTAGGCCTTAGACCAACCGACACAGTCGCATTCACATCCTGTGAGTTACTCACAACCAAACTACAAACCTCCCCCACAGCCACGATCACCATCCACCTCATATATAGACCCCCAGGTCCCCCTGGGACCTTCGAAGAAGACATCACATCCCTCATCACCGAAATTTCCAAACCAACAGCACAAATCATGATCCTCGGAGACTTCAACCTCGGCTACCAAGACCCAAACGATACACATGCTGCATCCCTAGCCAATGTGCTAACCGATCATGGTCTCACTCAACTCATTGTACTCCCCACCCACCAAAAAGGCAGAACTCTTGACTGGGTAGCAACCCACAATTGCAACACAACCTGCAAAGACCCCCAACCTCTGGCATGGACCGATCACCACATGATCCCCCTTGAGGTTAACACCAATCAGGTACTGCCCAATAAGCACCCCATGGCACCAGCATGCCCCACCAGGAATAAACATCACTGCTGAAGCCCTACTACCACTGGTCTTACCTACCCTCAATGCTCTCCCAGCTAACGCTGACTTAAACCTGCTGATCAACACCTTCAATGGTTCCATGGCCAGAGCAATGGACACCGTTGCCCCCTTGAAAATACGCAAAGTTAAACCCAAAGCTCATCTGAAATCGTGGTACACCCCTGAGCTCAAACTACTCAGGAAAGAAAAAAGCTAAGGCTCACCACACCTGGAAGACTAAACCCACTGCGGATAACAAATCCAACCTCACTAACTTATCCTCACTTTACAAAAGCGAGATAATCCGGACCAAAAAAGATACATACAACACCAGGATCACTCAGGCAGGATCCTCCACTAAAGAATTATTCAAAATTCTGAAGGAACTAGAAAACCCTATTTCACCTCCGGAAACCTGCCTGAAAGACAAATCCTGGTGCACCAACATCCAGAACGCCCTCAACAATAAAACTTTAGGACTCCAAACTAAAATCGAAAACAAACAGCAACAACTTTTCAACAATAATGTCACCAACCTTAGCCTACCCACACCTAACAACACTAGCGCAGGCTTTACGTTAAAAAAAGTCACCATCCCGGAAGTTCAAAAAACCATCACCTCCCTGAAACCCTCTAACTGTAAAGGAGACAGCTGCCTGGCTCAGATCATAAAAGATGCAGCCAGAGAGCTCTCCCCCTTCATCACCAAACTCATCAACCTATCCTTTACCAATAGCTCTATCCCCAGCAACTTAAAACAATCATGGGTCCTCCCTCTCCTGAAACAACAATCCCTCGACCCGGCCACACCCACAAACTACAGGCCCATCACCACAGTCCCCTTCCTACTGAAAATCCTGGACAGAGTCGCCTACATCCAAATTCAGGAATACCTAGAATCCAACCAACTGCTAGGAATACGTCAATCTGGCTTCAGACCTCAACACGGAACTGAAACCGCCCTTGTTGATCTCAAAAGCCAGATTGATGAAATTAAAGACAAAGGCAATGCCGTAATCCTACTCCTCCTAGACCTCTCAGTGGCCTTTGACCTGGTCAGCCATGAAGTCCTCTGTAATCACCTTGCCACCGCAGCCCACTTCTCCTCCCCTGCAATCACATGGATACAATCCTTCCTGGCAAACAGAACCATACGAGTCTTTTCCACTACAGCTGCAGCAGACCCCATCCCCATCACATGCGGGGTCCCACAAGGTTCCTGTGTATCCCCCACATTGTACAACATATTTACAAAGCCTCTATTTGACCAACTGGACCATCTGGGTGTCACCTACACAAACTACGCAGATGACACCCAGATACTCCTCACCATCTCTGGTAATTACCAAGAAGACTCCGCCCGGATCAACAAAATATTCTGCATCATTCAGGCATGGATGGCCTCCCATGGTCTCTGCCTGAATGATGAGAAGACAGAGCTCCTAATCGTCGGCTCCCCCAACACTCTAACTAAACTTGACCCTAGCTATAACAACATCACCATCGATGGTCATTCCATTCCCATAGCCAAAAGCGTAAAAACCCTTGGTTTCTACCTAGATGCCAACACCAACCTTAGCAAACACACCAATATGACCGCCTCAGCCGCTGCCTATACCGGCAAGCTCATTAGGGCCAGCAGACCCTTCCTATCACCCAACAGCTGCCTCACCCTTGCCAGGGCCCTAATACAATCCAAACTGGATTACTGTAACAGCCTGTACCTAGGTGCTAATCAATCCGTACTCAACAAATTGCAGGTAATACAAAATAACGCCTTGCGCTCAGCCCTCAACATTCCCAGACAAGAGCATATCTCTGCTACTAGGAAAGCCTGCAAATGGCTATCCATACGCCAAAAAATTGATCTAAAAACCATCTGCCTCACGTACAAAGCCCTCAATCACCTAGCACCACCTTATATAGCTAATAAACTCATCCTGAAACCTGCCACCAGATCCACCAGATCCTCCAACACTATTTGCCTACTAGTGCCCAGGTTCCACCTAAAAAGAGCTGGAGGGGTAAGCTTCACAGTGCTTGCCCCCCAACTCTGGAACTCCCTACCGCTTAACATCAAAACTGTCGAATCCTTCCAGATCTTTAGGAAGCAGGTCATCAGCTGGCTGCAAAACAAAGAATAACACCACTAACTCTAGACCCGTGCGGTAACTGGCTTAGACACTGTATTTATTCTGAAAATTGTATATTGTACGAACTGCATATGTTCTGTTTATTGACCACTGTATATATATGTATATATTATAAACATGTACAAAGTATGCAACACAAAGATACTCCTTAACGCTGTACCAAATTCTTAAGCGCCCTTCTACCTCTGGGTTTGGAGCGCCATACAAATAAAATAAACAATCAAACAAACAAATAACACTGATAGCACACACATGCACAGCTCTATCAATGCACATCAATCATGAGGAGGCACTCTGCAAACATGCAACTCCACTACAGGTCCAGTTACCATGTCTACAATATCTCTGCACCATAACACTGATAGCACACACAAACACAGCTCTACCAATGCACATCAATCATGAAGAGGCATTCTGCACACATGTAACACCACTACAGGTAGAGTTACCATATATACAGTATCACTGCACCATAACACTTATAGCACACACAGACACAGCTCTACCAATGCACATTAATCATGAAGAGGCACTCTGCAAACATGCAACTCCACTACAGGTCCAGTTACCATATCTACAATATATCTGCACCATAACACTGATAGCACACACAAACACAGCTCTACCAATGCACATCAATCATGAAGAGCCACTCTGCAAACATGTAACTCCACTAGAGGTCCAGTTGCCTTATGTACAATATCTCTGCACCATAACACTGATAGCACACACAGACACAGCTCTACCAATGCACATCAATCATGAAGAGCCACTCTGCAAACATGTAACTCCACTAGAGGTCCAGTTACCATATCTACAATATCTCTGCACCATAACACTGAAAGCACACACAAACACAGCTCTACCAATGCACATCAATCATGAAGAGGCACTCTGCAAACATGTAACTCCACTACAGGTACAGTTACCATATCTACAATAGCTCTGCACCCTAACACTGATAGCACACACAAATACAGCTCTATCAATGCACATCAATCATGAAGAGGAACTCTCCCAGCATGCAACTCCACTAGAGGTCCAGTTACCATATATACAATATCTCTGCACCATAACACTGATAGCAAACACAAACATAGCTCTACCAATGCACATCAATCATGAAGAGGCATTCTGCACACATGTAACACCACTACAGGTAGAGTTACCATATACACAGTATCACTGCACCATAACACTTATAGCACACACAGACACAGCTCTACCAATGCACATTAATCATGAAGAGGCACTCTGCAAACATGCAACTCCAATACAGGTCCAGTTACCATATCTACAATATATCTGCACCATAACACTGATAGCACACACAAACACAGCTCTACCAATGCACATCAATCATGAAGAGCCACTCTGCAAACATGTAACTCCACTAGAGGTCCAGTTGCCTTATGTACAATATCTCTGCACCATAACACTGATAGCACACACAGACACAGCTCTACCAATGCACATCAATCATGAAGAGCCACTCTGCAGACATGTAACTCCACTAGAGGTCCAGTTACCATATCTACAATATCTCTGCACCATAACACTGAAAGCACACACAAACACAGCTCTACCAATGCACATCAATCATGAAGAGGCACTCTGCAAACATGTAACTCCACTACAGGTACAGTTACCATATCTACAATAGCTCTGCACCCTAACACTGATAGCACACACAAACACAGCTCTACCAATGCACATCAATCATGAAGAGGCACTCTGCAAACATGTAACTCCTCTAGATGTCCAGTTACCATATCTACATATCATTGCACTGTAACACTGATAGCACACACAAACACAGCTCTACCAATGCACATCAATCATGAAGAGGCACTCTGCAAACATGTAACTCCACTAGAGGTCCAGTTACCATATCTACAATATCTCTGCACCATAACACTGATAGCACACACAAACACAGCTCTACAAATGCACATCAATCATGAAGAGGCACTCTGCAAAAATGTAACGCCACTACAGGTAGAGTTACCATATATACAGTATCACTGCACCATAACATTTATAGCACACACAGATACAGCTCTACCAATGCACATCAATCATGAAGAGGCACTCTGCAAACATGTAACTCCACTAAAGGTCCAGTTACCATATCTACAATATCTCTGCACCATAACACTGAAAGCACACACAAACACAGCTCTACCAATGCACATCAATCATGAAGAGGCACTCTGCAAACATGTAACTCCACTACAGGTACAGTTACCATATCTACAATAGCTCTGCACCATAACACTGAAAGCACACACAAACACAACTCTACCAATGCACATCAATCATGAAGAGGCACTCTGCAAACATGTAACTCCACTACAGGTACAGTTACCATATCTACAATAGCTCTGCACCCTAACACTGATAGCACACACAAACACAGCTCTATCAATGCACATCAATCATGAAGAGGAACTCTCCAAACATGCAACTCCACTAGAGGTCCAGTTACCATATATACAATATCTCTGCACCATAACACTGATAGCACACACAAAAACAGCTCTACCAATGCACATCAATCATGAAGAGGCATTCTGCACACATGTAACACCACTACAGGTAGAGTTACCATATATACAGTATCACTGCACCATAACACTTATAGCACACACAGACACAGCTCTACCAATGCACATTAATCATGAAGAGGCACTCTGCAAACATGCAACTCCACTACAGGTCCAGTTACCATATCTACAATATATCTGCACCATAACACTGATAGCACACACAAACACAGCTCTACCAATGCACATCAATCATGAAGAGCGACTCCGCAAACATGTAACTCCACTAGAGGTCCAGTTGCCTTATGTACAATATCTCTGCACCATAACACTGATAGCACACACAGGCACAGCTCTACCAATGCACATCAATCATGAAGAGCCACTCTGCAAACATGTAACTCCACTAGAGGTCCAGTTGCCTTATGTACAATATCTCTGCACCATAACACTGATAGCACACACAGACACAGCTCTACCAATGCACATCAATCATGAAGAGCCACTCTGCAAACATGTAACTCCACTAGAGGTCCAGTTACCATATCTACAATATCTCTGCACCATAACACTGAAAGCACACACAAACACAGCTCTACCAATGCACATCAATCATGAAGAGGCACTCTGCAAACATGTAACTCCATTACAGGTACAGTTACCATATCTACAATAGCTCTGCACCCTAACACTGATAGCACACTCAAACACAGCTCTACCAATGCACATCAATCATGAAGAGGCACTCTGCAAACATGTAACTCCACTAGATGTCCAGTTACCATATCTACAATATCTCTGCACTGTAACACTGACAGCACACACAAACACAGCTCTACCAATGCACATCAATCATGAAGAGGCACTCTGCAAACATGTAACTCCACTAGAGGTCCAGTTACCATATCTACAATATCTCTGCACCATAACACTGATAGCACACACAAACACAGCTCTACCAATGCACATCAATCATGAAGAGGCACTCTGCAAAAATGTAAAGCCACTACAGGTACAGTTACCAAACATACAGTATCACTGCACCATAACACTGATAGCACACACAAACACAGCTCTACCAATGCACATCAATCATGAAGAGGCACTCTGCAAACATGTAACTCCACTAGAGGTCCAGTTACCATATCTACAACATCTCTGCACCATAACACTGATAGCACGCACAAACACAGCTCTGCCAATGCACATCAATCATGAAGAGGCACTCTGTAAACATGTAACTCCACGATAGGTCCAGTTACCATATCTACAATATCTCTGCACCATAACACTGATAGCACACACAAACACAGCTCTACCAATGCACATCAATCATGAAGAGCCACTCTGCAAACATGTAACTCCACTAGAGGTCCAGTTGCCTTATGTACAATATCTCTGCACCATAACACTGATAGCACACACAGACACAGCTCTACCAATGCACATCAATCATGAAGAGCCACTCTGCAAACATTTAACTCCACTAGAGGTCCAGTTACCATATCTACAATATCTCTGCACCATAACACTGAAAGCACACACAAACACAGCTCTACCAATGCACATCAATCATGAAGAGGCACTCTGCAAACATGTAACTCCATTACAGGTACAGTTACCATATCTACAATAGCTCTGCACCCTAACACTGATAGCACACTCAAACACAGCTCTACCAATGCACATCAATCATGAAGAGTCACTCTGCAAACATGTAACTCCACTATGGGTCAAGTTACCATATCTACAATATCTCTGCACTGTAACACTGATAGCACACACAAACACAGCTCTACCAATGCACATCAATCATGAAGAGGCACTCTGCAAACATGTAACTCCACTAGAGGTCCAGTTACCATATCTACAATATCTCTGCACCATAACACTGATAGCACACACAAACACAGCTCTACCAATGCACATCAATCATGAAGAGGCACTCTGCAAAAATGTAAAGCCACTACAGGTACAGTTACCAAACATACAGTATCACTGCACCATAACACTTATAGCACACACAGACACAGCTCTACCAATGCACATCAATCATGAAGAGCCACTCTGCAAACATGTAACTCCACTAGAGGTCCAGTTACCATATCTACAATATCTCTGCACCATAACACTGAAAGCACACACAAACACAGCTCTACCAATGCACATCAATCATGAAGAGGCACTCTGCAAACATGTAACTCCATTACAGGTACAGTTACCATATCTACAATAGCTCTGCACCCTAACACTGATAGCACACTCAAACACAGCTCTACCAATGCACATCAATCATGAAGAGTCACTCTGCAAACATGTAACTCCACTATGGGTCAAGTTACCATATCTACAATATCTCTGCACTGTAACACTGATAGCACACACAAACACAGCTCTACCAATGCACATCAATCATGAAGAGGCACTCTGCAAACATGTAACTCCACTAGAGGTCCAGTTACCATATCTACAATATCTCTGCACCATAACACTGATAGCACACACAAACACAGCTCTACCAATGCACATCAATCATGAAGAGGCCCTCTGCAAACATGTAACTCCACTAGAGGTCCAGTTACCATATCTACAACATCTCTGCACCATAACACTGATAGCACGCACAAACACAGCTCTGCCAATGCACATCAATCATGAAGAGGCACTCTGTAAACATGTAACTCCACGATAGGTCCAGTTACCATATCTACAATATCTCTGCACCATAACACTGATAGCACACACAAACACAGCTCTACCAATGCACATCAATCATGAAGAGGCACTCTGCAAACATTTAACTCCACTAAAGGTCCAGTTACCATATCTACAATATCTCTGCACGATAACACTGATAGCACACACAAACACAGCTCTACCAATGCACATCAATCATGAAGAGGCACTCTGCAAACATGTAACTCCACTATGGGTCAAGTTACCATATCTACAATATCTCTGCACCATAACACTGATAGCACACACAAACACAGCTCTACCAATGCACATCAATCATGAAGAGGCACTCTGCAAACATGTAACTCCACTAGAGGTCCAGTTACCATATCTACAACATCTCTGCACCATAACACTGATAGCACACACAAACACAGCTCGGCCAATGCACAACAATCATGAAGAGGCACTCTGCAAAAATGTAACTCCACTAGAGGTCCAGTTACCATATCTACAATATATCTGCACCATAACACTGATAGCACACACAAACACAGCTCTACCAATGCATATCAATCATGAAGAGGCACTCTGCAAACATGTAACTCCATGATAGGTCCAGTTACCATGTCTGCAATATCTCTGCATCATAACACTGATAGCACACTTAAACACAGCTCTACCAATGCACATCAATCATGAAGAGGCACTCTGCAAACATGTAACTATACTAGAGGTCCAGTTACCATATCTACAATATCTCTGCACCATAACACTGATAGCACCCACAAACACAGCTCTACCAATGCACATCAATCATGAGGAGGCACTCTGCAAAACATGTAACTCCACTAGAGGTCCAGTTGCTATATCTACTATATCTCTGCACCATAACACTGATAGCACACACAAACACAGCTCTACCAATGCACATCAATCATGAAGAGGAACTCTGAAAACATGTAACTCCACTACAGGTCCAGTTGCCATATCTACTATATCTCTGCACCATAACACTGATAGCACACACAAAAACAGCACTACCAATGCACATCAATCATGAAGAGGCACTCTGCAAACATGTAACTTCACTACAGGTCCAGTTGCCATATCTACAATATCTCTGCACCATAACACCGATAGCACACACAAACACAGCTCTACCAATGCACATCAATCATGAAGAGGCACTCTGCAAACATGTAACTCCACTAGAGGTCCAGTTACCATATCTACAACATCTCTGCACCATAACACCGATAGCACACACAAAAACGGCTCTGCCAATGCACATCAATCATGAAGAGGCACTCTGTAAAAATGTAACTCCACTAGAGGTCCAGTTACCATATTTACAATATATCTGCACCATAACACTGATAGCACACACAAACCCAGCTCTACCAATGCATATCAATCATGAAGAGGCACTCTGCAAACATATAACTCCATGATAGGTCTAGTTACCATGTCTACAATATCTCTGCATCATAACACTGATAGCACACTTAAACACAGCTCTACCAATGCACATCAATCATGAAGAGGCACTCTGCAAACATGTAACTATACTAGAGGTCCAGTTACCATATCTACAATATCTCTGCACCATAACACCGATAGCACACACAAACACGGCTCTGCCAATGCACATCAATCATGAAGAGGCACTCTGCAAACATGTAACTCCACTAGATGTCCAGTTACCATATCTACAATATCTCTGCACTGTAACACTGATAGCACACACAAACACAGCTCTACCAATGCACATCAATCATGAAGAGGCACTCTGCAAAAATGTAAAGCCACTACAGGTACAGTTACCAAACATACAGT
This sequence comes from Ambystoma mexicanum, assembly GCF_040938575.1. Lineage (NCBI taxonomy): Eukaryota > Metazoa > Chordata > Amphibia > Caudata > Ambystomatidae > Ambystoma > Ambystoma mexicanum. The sequence continues at coordinate 46,218,354 of NC_090921.1, forward strand.
ATCACTGCACCATAACACTGATAGCACACACAAACACAGCTCTACCAATGCACATCAATCATGAAGAGGCACTCTGCAAACATGTAACTCCACTAGAGGTCCAGTTACCATATCTACAACATCTCTGCACCATAACACTGATAGCACGCACAAACACAGCTCTGCCAATGCACATCAATCATGAAGAGGCACTCTGTAAACATGTAACTCCACGATAGGTCCAGTTACCATATCTACAATATCTCTGCACCATAACACTGATAGCACACACAAACACAGCTCTACCAATGCACATCAATCATGAAGAGCCACTCTGCAAACATGTAACTCCACTAGAGGTCCAGTTGCCTTATGTACAATATCTCTGCACCATAACACTGATAGCACACACAGACACAGCTCTACCAATGCACATCAATCATGAAGAGCCACTCTGCAAACATTTAACTCCACTAGAGGTCCAGTTACCATATCTACAATATCTCTGCACCATAACACTGAAAGCACACACAAACACAGCTCTACCAATGCACATCAATCATGAAGAGGCACTCTGCAAACATGTAACTCCATTACAGGTACAGTTACCATATCTACAATAGCTCTGCACCCTAACACTGATAGCACACTCAAACACAGCTCTACCAATGCACATCAATCATGAAGAGTCACTCTGCAAACATGTAACTCCACTATGGGTCAAGTTACCATATCTACAATATCTCTGCACTGTAACACTGATAGCACACACAAACACAGCTCTACCAATGCACATCAATCATGAAGAGGCACTCTGCAAACATGTAACTCCACTAGAGGTCCAGTTACCATATCTACAATATCTCTGCACCATAACACTGATAGCACACACAAACACAGCTCTACCAATGCACATCAATCATGAAGAGGCACTCTGCAAAAATGTAAAGCCACTACAGGTACAGTTACCAAACATACAGTATCACTGCACCATAACACTTATAGCACACACAGACACAGCTCTACCAATGCACATCAATCATGAAGAGCCACTCTGCAAACATGTAACTCCACTAGAGGTCCAGTTACCATATCTACAATATCTCTGCACCATAACACTGAAAGCACACACAAACACAGCTCTACCAATGCACATCAATCATGAAGAGGCACTCTGCAAACATGTAACTCCATTACAGGTACAGTTACCATATCTACAATAGCTCTGCACCCTAACACTGATAGCACACTCAAACACAGCTCTACCAATGCACATCAATCATGAAGAGTCACTCTGCAAACATGTAACTCCACTATGGGTCAAGTTACCATATCTACAATATCTCTGCACTGTAACACTGATAGCACACACAAACACAGCTCTACCAATGCACATCAATCATGAAGAGGCACTCTGCAAACATGTAACTCCACTAGAGGTCCAGTTACCATATCTACAATATCTCTGCACCATAACACTGATAGCACACACAAACACAGCTCTACCAATGCACATCAATCATGAAGAGGCCCTCTGCAAACATGTAACTCCACTAGAGGTCCAGTTACCATATCTACAACATCTCTGCACCATAACACTGATAGCACGCACAAACACAGCTCTGCCAATGCACATCAATCATGAAGAGGCACTCTGTAAACATGTAACTCCACGATAGGTCCAGCTACCATATCTACAATATCTCTGCACCATAACACTGATAGCACACACAAACACAGCTCTACCAATGCACATCAATCATGAAGAGGCACTCTGCAAACATTTAACTCCACTAAAGGTCCAGTTACCATATCTACAATATCTCTGCACGATAACACTGATAGCACACACAAACACAGCTCTACCAATGCACATCAATCATGAAGAGGCACTCTGCAAACATGTAACTCCACTATGGGTCAAGTTACCATATCTACAATATCTCTGCACCATAACACTGATAGCACACACAAACACAGCTCTACCAATGCACATCAATCATGAAGAGGCACTCTGCAAACATGTAACTCCACTAGAGGTCCAGTTACCATATCTACAACATCTCTGCACCATAACACTGATAGCACACACAAACACAGCTCGGCCAATGCACAACAATCATGAAGAGGCACTCTGCAAAAATGTAACTCCACTAGAGGTCCAGTTACCATATCTACAATATATCTGCACCATAACACTGATAGCACACACAAACACAGCTCTACCAATGCATATCAATCATGAAGAGGCACTCTGCAAACATGTAACTCCATGATAGGTCCAGTTACCATGTCTGCAATATCTCTGCATCATAACACTGATAGCACACTTAAACACAGCTCTACCAATGCACATCAATCATGAAGAGGCACTCTGCAAACATGTAACTATACTAGAGGTCCAGTTACCATATCTACAATATCTCTGCACCATAACACTGATAGCACCCACAAACACAGCTCTACCAATGCACATCAATCATGAGGAGGCACTCTGCAAAACATGTAACTCCACTAGAGGTCCAGTTGCTATATCTACTATATCTCTGCACCATAACACTGATAGCACACACAAACACAGCTCTACCAATGCACATCAATCATGAAGAGGAACTCTGAAAACATGTAACTCCACTACAGGTCCAGTTGCCATATCTACTATATCTCTGCACCATAACACTGATAGCACACACAAAAACAGCACTACCAATGCACATCAATCATGAAGAGGCACTCTGCAAACATGTAACTTCACTACAGGTCCAGTTGCCATATCTACAATATCTCTGCACCATAACACCGATAGCACACACAAACACAGCTCTACCAATGCACATCAATCATGAAGAGCCACTCTGCAAACATTTAACTCCACTAGAGGTCCAGTTACCATATCTACAATATCTCTGCACCATAACACTGAAAGCACACACAAACACAGCTCTACCAATGCACATCAATCATGAAGAGGCACTCTGCAAACATGTAACTCCATTACAGGTACAGTTACCATATCTACAATAGCTCTGCACCCTAACACTGATAGCACACTCAAACACAGCTCTACCAATGCACATCAATCATGAAGAGTCACTCTGCAAACATGTAACTCCACTATGGGTCAAGTTACCATATCTACAATATCTCTGCACTGTAACACTGATAGCACACACAAACACAGCTCTACCAATGCACATCAATCATGAAGAGGCACTCTGCAAACATGTAACTCCACTAGAGGTCCAGTTACCATATCTACAATATCTCTGCACCATAACACTGATAGCACACACAAACACAGCTCTACCAATGCACATCAATCATGAAGAGGCACTCTGCAAAAATGTAAAGCCACTACAGGTACAGTTACCAAACATACAGTATCACTGCACCATAACACTTATAGCACACACAGACACAGCTCTACCAATGCACATCAATCATGAAGAGCCACTCTGCAAACATGTAACTCCACTAGAGGTCCAGTTACCATATCTACAATATCTCTGCACCATAACACTGAAAGCACACACAAACACAGCTCTACCAATGCACATCAATCATGAAGAGGCACTCTGCAAACATGTAACTCCATTACAGGTACAGTTACCATATCTACAATAGCTCTGCACCCTAACACTGATAGCACACTCAAACACAGCTCTACCAATGCACATCAATCATGAAGAGTCACTCTGCAAACATGTAACTCCACTATGGGTCAAGTTACCATATCTACAATATCTCTGCACTGTAACACTGATAGCACACACAAACACAGCTCTACCAATGCACATCAATCATGAAGAGGCACTCTGCAAACATGTAACTCCACTAGAGGTCCAGTTACCATATCTACAATATCTCTGCACCATAACACTGATAGCACACACAAACACAGCTCTACCAATGCACATCAATCATGAAGAGGCCCTCTGCAAACATGTAACTCCACTAGAGGTCCAGTTACCATATCTACAACATCTCTGCACCATAACACTGATAGCACGCACAAACACAGCTCTGCCAATGCACATCAATCATGAAGAGGCACTCTGTAAACATGTAACTCCACGATAGGTCCAGTTACCATATCTACAATATCTCTGCACCATAACACTGATAGCACACACAAACACAGCTCTACCAATGCACATCAATCATGAAGAGGCACTCTGCAAACATTTAACTCCACTAAAGGTCCAGTTACCATATCTACAATATCTCTGCACGATAACACTGATAGCACACACAAACACAGCTCTACCAATGCACATCAATCATGAAGAGGCACTCTGCAAACATGTAACTCCACTATGGGTCAAGTTACCATATCTACAATATCTCTGCACCATAACACTGATAGCACACACAAACACAGCTCTACCAATGCACATCAATCATGAAGAGGCACTCTGCAAACATGTAACTCCACTAGAGGTCCAGTTACCATATCTACAACATCTCTGCACCATAACACTGATAGCACACACAAACACAGCTCGGCCAATGCACAACAATCATGAAGAGGCACTCTGCAAAAATGTAACTCCACTAGAGGTCCAGTTACCATATCTACAATATATCTGCACCATAACACTGATAGCACACACAAACACAGCTCTACCAATGCATATCAATCATGAAGAGGCACTCTGCAAACATGTAACTCCATGATAGGTCCAGTTACCATGTCTGCAATATCTCTGCATCATAACACTGATAGCACACTTAAACACAGCTCTACCAATGCACATCAATCATGAAGAGGCACTCTGCAAACATGTAACTATACTAGAGGTCCAGTTACCATATCTACAATATCTCTGCACCATAACACTGATAGCACCCACAAACACAGCTCTACCAATGCACATCAATCATGAGGAGGCACTCTGCAAAACATGTAACTCCACTAGAGGTCCAGTTGCTATATCTACTATATCTCTGCACCATAACACTGATAGCACACACAAACACAGCTCTACCAATGCACATCAATCATGAAGAGGAACTCTGAAAACATGTAACTCCACTACAGGTCCAGTTGCCATATCTACTATATCTCTGCACCATAACACTGATAGCACACACAAAAACAGCACTACCAATGCACATCAATCATGAAGAGGCACTCTGCAAACATGTAACTTCACTACAGGTCCAGTTGCCATATCTACAATATCTCTGCACCATAACACCGATAGCACACACAAACACAGCTCTACCAATGCACATCAATCATGAAGAGGCACTCTGCAAACATGTAACTCCACTAGAGGTCCAGTTACCATATCTACAACATCTCTGCACCATAACACCGATAGCACACACAAAAACGGCTCTGCCAATGCACATCAATCATGAAGAGGCACTCTGTAAAAATGTAACTCCACTAGAGGTCCAGTTACCATATTTACAATATATCTGCACCATAACACTGATAGCACACACAAACCCAGCTCTACCAATGCATATCAATCATGAAGAGGCACTCTGCAAACATATAACTCCATGATAGGTCTAGTTACCATGTCTACAATATCTCTGCATCATAACACTGATAGCACACTTAAACACAGCTCTACCAATGCACATCAATCATGAAGAGGCACTCTGCAAACATGTAACTATACTAGAGGTCCAGTTACCATATCTACAATATCTCTGCACCATAACACCGATAGCACACACAAACACGGCTCTGCCAATGCACATCAATCATGAAGAGGCACTCTGCAAACATGTAACTCCACTAGATGTCCAGTTACCATATCTACAATATCTCTGCACTGTAACACTGATAGCACACACAAACACAGCTCTACCAATGCACATCAATCATGAAGAGGCACTCTGCAAACATGTAACTCCACTAGAGGTCCAGTTACCATATCTACAATATCTCTGCACCATAACACTGATAGCACACACAAACACAGCTCTACCAATGCACATCAATCATGAAGAGGCACTCTGCAAGAATGTAAAGCCACTACAGGTACAGTTACCAAACATACAGTATCACTGCACCATAACACTTATAGCACACACAGACACAGCTCTACCAATGCACATCAATCATGAAGAGGCACTCTGCAAACATGTAACTCCACTAGAGGTCCAGTTACCATATCTACAATATCTCTGCACCATAACACTGATAGCACACACAAACACAGCTCTACCAATGCACATCAATCATGAAGAGGCACTCTGCAAACATGTAACTCCACTAGAGGTCCAGTTACCATATCTACAACATCTCTGCACCATAACACTGATAGCACGCACAAACACAGCTCTGCCAATGCACATCAATCATGAAGAGGCACTCTGTAAACATGTAACTCCACGATAGGTCCAGTTACCATATCTACAATATCTCTGCACCATAACACTGATAGCACACACAAACACAGCTCTACCAATGCACATCAATCATGAAGAGCCACTCTGCAAACATGTAACTCCACTAGAGGTCCAGTTGCCTTATGTACAATATCTCTGCACCATAACACTGATAGCACACACAGACACAGCTCTACCAATGCACATCAATCATGAAGAGCCACTCTGCAAACATGTAACTCCACTAGAGGTCCAGTTACCATATCTACAATATCTCTGCACCATAACACTGAAAGCACACACAAACACAGCTCTACCAATGCACATCAATCATGAAGAGGCACTCTGCAAACATGTAACTCCATTACAGGTACAGTTACCATATCTACAATAGCTCTGCACCCTAACACTGATAGCACACTCAAACACAGCTCTACCAATGCACATCAATCATGAAGAGTCACTCTGCAAACATGTAACTCCACTATGGGTCAAGTTACCATATCTACAATATATCTGCACTGTAACACTGATAGCACACACAAACACAGCTCTACCAATGCACATCAATCATGAAGAGGCACTCTGCAAACATGTAACTCCACTAGAGGTCCAGTTACCATATCTACAATATCTCTGCACCATAACACTGATAGCACACACAAACACAGCTCTACCAATGCACATCAATCATGAAGAGGCACTCTGCAAAAATGTAAAGCCACTACAGGTACAGTTACCAAACATACAGTATCACTGCACCATAACACTTATAGCACACACAGACACAGCTCTACCAATGCACATCAATCATGAAGAGGCACTCTGCAAACATGTAACTCCACTAGAGGTCCAGTTACCATATCTACAATATCTCTGCACCATAACACTGATAGCACACACAAACACAGCTCTACCAATGCACATCAATCATGAAGAGGCACTCTGCAAACATGTAACTCCACTAGAGGTCCAGTTACCATATCTACAACATCTCTGCACCATAACACTGATAGCACGCACAAACACAGCTCTGCCAATGCACATCAATCATGAAGAGGCACTCTGTAAACATGTAACTCCACGATAGGTCCAGTTACCATATCTACAATATCTCTGCACCATAACACTGATAGCACACACAAACACAGCTCTACCAATGCACATCAATCATGAAGAGGCACTCTGCAAAAATGTAAAGCCACTACAGGTACAGTTACCAAACATACAGTATCACTGCACCATAACACTTATAGCACACACAGACACAGCTCTACCAATGCACATCAATCATGAAGAGCCACTCTGCAAACATGTAACTCCACTAGAGGTCCAGTTACCATATCTACAATATCTCTGCACCATAACACTGAAAGCACACACAAACACAGCTCTACCAATGCACATCAATCATGAAGAGGCACTCTGCAAACATGTAACTCCATTACAGGTACAGTTACCATATCTACAATAGCTCTGCACCCTAACACTGATAGCACACTCAAACACAGCTCTACCAATGCACATCAATCATGAAGAGTCACTCTGCAAACATGTAACTCCACTATGGGTCAAGTTACCATATCTACAATATCTCTGCACTGTAACACTGATAGCACACACAAACACAGCTCTACCAATGCACATCAATCATGAAGAGGCACTCTGCAAACATGTAACTCCACTAGAGGTCCAGTTACCATATCTACAATATCTCTGCACCATAACACTGATAGCACACACAAACACAGCTCTACCAATGCACATCAATCATGAAGAGGCCCTCTGCAAACATGTAACTCCACTAGAGGTCCAGTTACCATATCTACAACATCTCTGCACCATAACACTGATAGCACGCACAAACACAGCTCTGCCAATGCACATCAATCATGAAGAGGCACTCTGTAAACATGTAACTCCACGATAGGTCCAGTTACCATATCTACAATATCTCTGCACCATAACACTGATAGCACACACAAACACAGCTCTACCAATGCACATCAATCATGAAGAGGCACTCTGCAAACATTTAACTCCACTAAAGGTCCAGTTACCATATCTACAATATCTCTGCACGATAACACTGATAGCACACACAAACACAGCTCTACCAATGCACATCAATCATGAAGAGGCACTCTGCAAACATGTAACTCCACTATGGGTCAAGTTACCATATCTACAATATCTCTGCACCATAACACTGATAGCACACACAAACACAGCTCTACCAATGCACATCAATCATGAAGAGGCACTCTGCAAACATGTAACTCCACTAGAGGTCCAGTTACCATATCTACAACATCTCTGCACCATAACACTGATAGCACACACAAACACAGCTCGGCCAATGCACAACAATCATGAAGAGGCACTCTGCAAAAATGTAACTCCACTAGAGGTCCAGTTACCATATCTACAATATATCTGCACCATAACACTGATAGCACACACAAACACAGCTCTACCAATGCATATCAATCATGAAGAGGCACTCTGCAAACATGTAACTCCATGATAGGTCCAGTTACCATGTCTGCAATATCTCTGCATCATAACACTGATAGCACACTTAAACACAGCTCTACCAATGCACATCAATCATGAAGAGGCACTCTGCAAACATGTAACTATACTAGAGGTCCAGTTACCATATCTACAATATCTCTGCACCATAACACTGATAGCACCCACAAGCACAGCTCTACCAATGCACATCAATCATGAGGAGGCACTCTGCAAAACATGTAACTCCACTAGAGGTCCAGTTGCTATATCTACTATATCTCTGCACCATAACACTGATAGCACACACAAACACAGCTCTACCAATGCACATCAATCATGAAGAGGAACTCTGAAAACATGTAACTCCACTACAGGTCCAGTTGCCATATCTACTATATCTCTGCACCATAACACTGATAGCACACACAAAAACAGCACTACCAATGCACATCAATCATGAAGAGGCACTCTGCAAACATGTAACTTCACTACAGGTCCAGTTGCCATATCTACAATATCTCTGCACCATAACACCGATAGCACACACAAACACAGCTCTACCAATGCACATCAATCATGAAGAGGCACTCTGCAAACATGTAACTCCACTAGAGGTCCAGTTACCATATCTACAACATCTCTGCACCATAACACCGATAGCACACACAAAAACGGCTCTGCCAATGCACATCAATCATGAAGAGTCACTCTGTAAAAATGTAACTCCACTAGAGGTCCAGTTACCATATTTACAATATATCTGCACCATAACACTGATAGCACACACAAACCCAGCTCTACCAATGCATATCAATCATGAAGAGGCACTCTGCAAACATATAACTCCATGATAGGTCTAGTTACCATGTCTACAATATCTCTGCATCATAACACTGATAGCACACTTAAACACAGCTCTACCAATGCACATCAATCATGAAGAGGCACTCTGCAAACATGTAACTATACTAGAGGTCCAGTTACCATATCTACAATATCTCTGCACCATAACACCGATAGCACACACAAACACGGCTCTGCCAATGCACATCAATCATGAAGAGGCACTCTGCAAACATGTAACTCCACTAGATGTCCAGTTACCATATCTACAATATCTCTGCACTGTAACACTGATAGCACACACAAACACAGCTCTACCAATGCACATCAATCATGAAGAGGCACTCTGCAAACATGTAACTCCACTAGAGGTCCAGTTACCATATCTACAATATCTCTGCACCATAACACTGATAGCACACACAAACACAGCTCTACCAATGCACATCAATCATGAAGAGGCACTCTGCAAGAATGTAAAGCCACTACAGGTACAGTTACCAAACATACAGTATCACTGCACCATAACACTTATAGCACACACAGACACAGCTCTACCAATGCACATCAATCATGAAGAGGCACTCTGCAAACATGTAACTCCACTAGAGGTCCAGTTACCATATCTACAATATCTCTGCACCATAACACTGATAGCACACACAAACACAGCTCTACCAATGCACATCAATCATGAAGAGGCACTCTGCAAACATGTAACTCCACTAGAGGTCCAGTTACCATATCTACAACATCTCTGCACCATAACACTGATAGCACGCACAAACACAGCTCTGCCAATGCACATCAATCATGAAGAGGCACTCTGTAAACATGTAACTCCACGATAGGTCCAGTTACCATATCTACAATATCTCTGCACCATAACACTGATAGCACACACAAACACAGCTCTACCAATGCACATCAATCATGAAGAGCCACTCTGCAAACATGTAACTCCACTAGAGGTCCAGTTGCCTTATGTACAATATCTCTGCACCATAACACTGATAGCACACACAGACACAGCTCTACCAATGCACATCAATCATGAAGAGCCACTCTGCAAACATGTAACTCCACTAGAGGTCCAGTTACCATATCTACAATATCTCTGCACCATAACACTGAAAGCACACACAAACACAGCTCTACCAATGCACATCAATCATGAAGAGGCACTCTGCAAACATGTAACTCCATTACAGGTACAGTTACCATATCTACAATAGCTCTGCACCCTAACACTGATAGCACACTCAAACACAGCTCTACCAATGCACATCAATCATGAAGAGTCACTCTGCAAACATGTAACTCCACTATGGGTCAAGTTACCATATCTACAATATATCTGCACTGTAACACTGATAGCACACACAAACACAGCTCTACCAATGCACATCAATCATGAAGAGGCACTCTGCAAACATGTAACTCCACTAGAGGTCCAGTTACCATATCTACAATATCTCTGCACCATAACACTGATAGCACACACAAACACAGCTCTACCAATGCACATCAATCATGAAGAGGCACTCTGCAAAAATGTAAAGCCACTACAGGTACAGTTACCAAACATACAGTATCACTGCACCATAACACTTATAGCACACACAGACACAGCTCTACCAATGCACATCAATCATGAAGAGGCACTCTGCAAACATGTAACTCCACTAGAGGTCCAGTTACCATATCTACAATATCTCTGCACCATAACACTGATAGCACACACAAACACAGCTCTACCAATGCACATCAATCATGAAGAGGCACTCTGCAAACATGTAACTCCACTAGAGGTCCAGTTACCATATCTACAACATCTCTGCACCATAACACTGATAGCACGCACAAACACAGCTCTGCCAATGCACATCAATCATGAAGAGGCACTCTGTAAACATGTAACTCCACGATAGGTCCAGTTACCATATCTACAATATCTCTGCACCATAACACTGATAGCACACACAAACACAGCTCTACCAATGCACATCAATCATGAAGAGGCACTCTGCAAACATGTAACTCCACTATGGGTCAAGTTACCATATCTACAATATCTCTGCACCATAACACTGATAGCACACACAAACACAGCTCTACCAATGCACATCAATCATGAAGAGGCACTCTGCAAACATGTAACTCCACTAGAGGTCCAGTTACCATATCTACAACATCTCTGCACCATAACACTGATAGCACACACAAACACAGCTCTGCCAATGCACAACAATCATGAAGAGGCACTCTGCAAAAATGTAACTCCACTAGAGGTCCAGTTACCATATCTACAATATATCTGCACCATAACACTGATAGCACACACAAACACAGCTCTACCAATGCATATCAATCATGAAGAGGCACTCTGCAAACATGTAACTCCATGATAGGTCCAGTTACCATGTCTGCAATATCTCTGCATCATAACACTGATAGCACACTTAAACACAGCTCTACCAATGCACATCAATCATGAAGAGGCACTCTGCAAACATGTAACTATACTAGAGGTCCAGTTACCATATCTACAATATCTCTGCACCATAACACTGATAGCACCCACAAACACAGCTCTACCAATGCACATCAATCATGAGGAGGCACTCTGCAAAACATGTAACTCCACTAGAGGTCCAGTTGCTATATCTACTATATCTCTGCACCATAACACTGATAGCACACACAAACACAGCTCTACCAATGCACATCAATCATGAAGAGGAACTCTGAAAACATGTAACTCCACTAGAGGTCCAGTTGCCATATCTACTATATCTCTGCACCATAACACTGATAGCACGCACAAAAACAGCACTACCAATGCACATCAATCATGAAGAGGCACTCTGCAAACATGTAACTTCACTACAGGTCCAGTTGCCATATCTACAATATCTCTGCACCATAACACCGATAGCACACACAAACACAGCTCTACCAATGCACATCAATCATGAAGAGGCACTCTGCAAACATGTAACTCCACTAGAGGTCCAGTTACCATATCTACAACATCTCTGCACCATAACACCGATAGCACACACAAAAACGGCTCTGCCAATGCACATCAATCATGAAGAGGCACTCTGTAAAAATGTAACTCCACTAGAGGTCCAGTTACCATATTTACAATATATCTGCACCATAACACTGATAGCACACACAAACCCAGCTCTACCAATGCATATCAATCATGAAGAGGCACTCTGCAAACATATAACTCCATGATAGGTCTAGTTACCATGTCTACAATATCTCTGCATCATAACACTGATAGCACACTTAAACACAGCTCTACCAATGCACATCAATCATGAAGAGGCACTCTGCAAACATGTAACTATACTAGAGGTCCAGTTACCATATCTACAATATCTCTGCACCATAACACCGATAGCACACACAAACACGGCTCTGCCAATGCACATCAATCATGAAGAGGCACTCTGTAAAAATGTAACTCCACTAGAGGTCCAGTTACCATATTTACAATATATCTGCACCATAACACTGATAGCACACACAAACACAGCTCTACCAATGCAAATCAATCATGAAAAGGAACTCTGCAAACATGTAACTCCACTACAGGTCCAGTTGCCATATCTACTATATCTCTGCACCATAACACTCATAGCACGCACAAAAACAGCACTACCAATGCACATCAATCATGAAGAGGCACTCTGCAAACATGTAACTCCACTACAGGTCCAGTTGCCTTATGTACAATATCTCTGCACAATAACACCGATAGCACACACAAACACGGCTCTGCCAATGCACATCAATCATGAAGAGGCACTCTGTAAAAATGTAACTCCACTAGAGGTCCAGTTGCCATATCTACTATATCTCTGCACCATAACACTGATAGCACACACAAACACAGCTCTACCAATGCACATCAATCATGAAGAGGCACTCTGCAAACATGTAACTCCACTAGAGGTCCAGTTACCATAACTGCAATATCTCTGCACCATAACACTGATAGCACACACAAAAACAGCTCTACCAATGCACATCAATTATGAAGAGGCACTCTGCAAACATGTAACTCCACTAGAGGTCCAGTTACCATATCTGCAATATCTCTGCGCAATAACACTGATAGAACACACAAAAACAGCTCTACCAATGCACATCAATTATGAAGAGGCACTCTGCAAACATGCAACTCCACTAGAGGTCCAGTTACCATATATACAATATCTCTGCACCATAACACTGATAGCACACACAAACACAGCTCTACCAATGCACATCAATCATGAAGAGGCATTCTGCACACATGTAACACCACTACAGGTAGAGTTACCATATATACAGTATCACTGCACTATAACACTTATATCACACACAGACACAGCTCTACCAATGCACATTAATCATGAAGAGGCACTCTGCAAACATGCAACTCCACTACAGGTCCAGTTACCATATCTACAATATATCTGCACCATAACACTGATAGCACACACAAACACAGCTCTACCAATGCACATCAATCATGAAGAGCCACTCTGCAAACATGTAACTCCACTAGAGGTCCAGTTGCCTTATGTACAATATCTCTGCACCATAACACTGATAGCACACACAGACACAGCTCTACCAATGCACATCAATCATGAAGAGCCACTCTGCAAGATGTAACTCCACTAGAGGTCCAGTTGCCTTATGTACAATATCTCTGCACCATAACACTGATAGCACACACAAACACAGCTCTACCAATGCACATCAATCATGAAGAGCCACTCTGCAAACATGTAACTCCACTAGAGGTCCAGTTATCATATCTACAATATCTCTGCACCATAACACTGAAAGCACACACAAACACAGCTCTACCAATGCACATCAATCATGAAGAGGCACTCTGCAAACATGTAACTCCACTACAGGTACAGTTACCATATCTACAATAGCTCTGCACCCTAACACTGATAGCACACACAAACACAGCTCTACCAATGCACATCAATCATGACGAGGCACTCTGCAAACATGTAACTCCACTAGATGTCCAGTTACCATATCTACAATATCTCTGCACTGTAACACTGATAGCACACACAAACACAGCTCTACCAATGCACATCAATCATGAAGAGGCACTCTGCAAACATGTAACTCCACTAGAGGTCCAGTTACCATATCTACAATATCTCTGCACCATAACACTGATAGCACACACAAACACAGCTCTACCAATGCACATCAATCATGAAGAGGCACTCTGCAAAAATGTAACGCTACTACAGGTAGAGTTACCATATATACAGTATCACTGCACCATAACACTTATAGCACACACAGACACAGCTCTACCAATGCACATCAATCATGAAGAGGTACTCTGCAAACATGTAACTCCACTAAAGGTCCAGTTACCATATCTACAATATCTCTGCACCATAACACTGATAGCACACACAAACACAGCTCTGCCAATGCACATCAATCATGAAGAGGCACTCTGTAAACATGTAACTCCACGATAGGTCCAGTTACCATATCTACAATATCTCTGCACCATAACACTGATAGCACACACAGACACAGCTCTACCAATGCACATCAATCATGAAGAGGCACTCTGCAAACATTTAACTACACTAAATGTCCAGTTACCATATCTACAATATCTCTGCACGATAACACTGATAGCACACACAAACACAGCTCTACCAATGCACATCAATCATGAAGAGGCACTCTGCAAACATGTAACTCCACTAGAGGTCCAGTTACCATATCTACAATATATCTGCACCATAACACTGATAGCACACACAAACACAGCTCTACCAATGCATATCAATCATGAAGAAGCACTCTGCAAACATGGAACTCCATGATAGGTCCAGTTACCATGTCTGCAATATCTCTGCATCATAACACTGATAGCACACTTAAACACAGCTCTACCAATGCACATCAATCATGAAGATGCACACTGCAAACATGTAACTATACTAGAGGTCCAGTTACCATATCTACAATATCTCTGCACCATAACACTGATAGCACACACAAACACAGCTCTACCAATGCACATCAATCATGAAGAGGAACTCTGCAAACATGTAACTCCACTACAGGTCCAGTTGCCATATCTACTATATCTCTGCACCATAACACTGATAGCACGCACAAAAACAGCACTACCAATGCACATCAATCATGAAGAGGCACTCTGCAAACATGTAACTCCACTACAGGTCCAGTTGCCATATCTACAATATCTCTGCACCATAACACCGATTGCACACACAAACACAGCTCTACCAATGCACATCAATCATGAAGAGGCACTCTGCAAACATGTAACTCCACTAGAGGTCCAGTTACAATATCTACAACATCTCTGCACCATAACACCGATAGCACACACAAACACGGCTCTGCCAATGCACATCAATCATGAAGAGGCACTCTGTAAAAATGTAACTCCACTAGAGGTCCAGTTACCATATTTACAATATATCTGCACCATAACACTGATAGCACACACAAACCCAGCTCTACCAATGCATATCAATCATGAAGAGGCACTCTGCAAACATATAACTCCATGATAGGTCTAGTTACCATGTCTACAATATCTCTGCATCATAACACTGATAGCACACTTAAACATAGCTCTACCAATGCACATCAATCATGAAGAGGCACTCTGCAAACATGTAACTATACTAGAGGTCCAGTTACCATATCTACAATATCTCTGCACCATAACACCGATAGCACACACAAACACGGCTCTGCCAATGCACATCAATCATGAAGAGGCACTCTGTAAAAATGTAACTCCACTAGAGGTCCAGTTACCATATTTACAATATATCTGCACCATAACACTGATAGCACACACAAACACAGCTCTACCAATGCACATCAATCATGAAGAGGAACTCTGCAAACATGTAACTCCACTACAGGTCCAGTTGCCATATCTACTATATCTCTGCACCATAACACTCATAGCACGCACAAAAACAGCACTACCAATGCACATCAATCATGAAGAGGCACTCTGCAAACATGTAACTCCACTACAGGTCCAGTTGCCATATCTACTATATCTCTGCACCATAACACTGATAGCACACACAAACACAGCTCTACCAATGCACATCAATCATGAAGAGGCACTCTGCAAACATGTAACTCCACTAGAGGTCCAGTTACCATAACTGCAATATCTCTGCACCATAACACTGATAGCACACACAAAAACAGCTCTACCAATGCACATCAATTATGAAGAGGCACTCTGCAAACATGTAACTCCACTAGAGGTCCAGTTACCATATCTGCAATATCTCTGCACCATAACACTGATAGCACACACAAAAACAGCTCTACCAATGCACATCAATTATGAAGAGGCACTCTGCAAACATGCAACTCCACTAGAGGTCCAGTTACCATATATACAATATCTCTGCACCATAACACTGATAGCACACACAAACACAGCTCTACCAATGCACATCAATCATGAAGAGGCATTCTGCACACATGTTACACCACTACAGGTAGAGTTACCATATATACAGTATCACTGCACTATAACACTTATATCACACGCAGACACAGCTCTACCAATGCACATTAATCATGAAGAGGCACTCTGCAAACATGCAACTCCACTACAGGTCCAGTTACCATATCTACAATATATCTGCACCATAACACTGATAGCACACACAAACACAGCTCTACCAATGCACATCAATCATGAAGAGCCACTCTGCAAACATGTAACTCCACTAGAGGTCCAGTTGCCTTATGTACAATATCTCTGCACCATAACACTGATAGCACACACAGACACAGCTCTACCAATGCACATCAATCATGAAGAGCCATTCTGCAAACATGTAACTCCACTAGAGGTCCAGTTGCCTTATGTACAATATCTCTGCACCATAACACTGATAGCACACACAGACACAGCTCTACCAATGCACATCAATCATGAAGAGCCACTCTGCAAACATGTAACTCCACTAGAGGTCCAGTTATCATATCTACAATATCTCTGCACCATAACACTGAAAGCACACACAAACACAGCTCTACCAATGTACATCAATCATGAAGAGGCACTCTGCAAACATGTAACGCCACTACAGGTACAGTTACCATATCTACAATAGCTCTGCACCCTAACAATGATAGCACACACAAACACAGCTCTACCAATGCACATCAATCATGAAGAGGCACTCTGCAAACATGTAACTCCACTAGATGTCCAGTTACCATATCTACAATATCTCTGCACTGTAACACTGATAGCACACACAAACACAGTTCTACCAATGCACATCAATCATGAAGAGGCACTCTGCAAACATGTAACTCCACTAGAGGTCCAGTTACCATATCTACAATATCTCAGCACCATAACACTGATAGCACACACAAACACAGCTATACCAATGCACATCAATCATGAAGAGGCACTCTGCAAAAATGTAACGCTACTACAGGTAGAATTACCATATATACAGTATCACTGCACCATAACACTATTATCACACACAGACACAGCTCTACCAATGCACATCAATCATGAAGAGGCACTCTGCAAACATGTAACTCCACTAAAGGTCCAGTTACCATATCTACAATATCTCTGCACCATAACACTGATAGCACACACAAACACAGCTCTACCAATGCACATCAATCATGAAGAGGCACTCTGCAAACATGTAACTCCACTAGAGGTCCAGTTACCATATCTACAACATCTCTGCACCATAACACTGATAGCACACACAAACACAGCTCTGCCAATGCACATCAATCATGAAGAGGCACTCTGTAAACATGTAACTCCACGATAGGTCCAGTTACCATATCTACAATATCTCTGCACCATAACACTGATAGCACACACAGACACAGCTCTACCAATGCACATCAATCATGAAGAGGCACTCTGCAAACATTTAACTACACTAAATGTCCAGTTACCACATCTACAATATCTCTGCACAATAACACTGATAGCACACACAAACACAGCTCTACCAATGCACATCAATCATGAAGAGGCACTCTGCAAACATGTAACTGCACTATGGGTCAAGTTACCATATCTACAACATCTCTGCACCATAACACTGATAGCACACACAAACACAGCTCTGCCAATGCACATCAATCATGAAGAGGCACTCTGTAAACATGTAACTCCACGATAGGTCCAGTTACCATATCTACAATATCTCTGCACCATAACACTGATAGCACACACAGACACAGCTCTACCAATGCACATCAATCATGAAGAGGCACTCTGCAAACATTTAACTACACTAAATGTCCAGTTACCATATCTACAATATCTCTGCACAATAACACTGATAGCACACACAAACACAGCTCTACCAATGCACATCAATCATGAAGAGGCACTCTGCAAACATGTAACTCCACTATGGGTCAAGTTACCATATCTACAATATCTCTGCACCATAACACTGATAGCACCCACAAACACAGCTCTACCAATGCACATCAATCATGAAGAGGCACTCTGCAAAAATGTAACTCCACTAGAGGTCCAGTTACCATATCTACAATATGTCTGCACCATAACACTGATAGCACACACAAACACAGCTCTACCAATGCATATCAATCATGAAGAGGCACTCTGCAAACATATAACTCCATGATAGGTCTAGTTACCATGTCTACAATATCTCTGCATCATAACACTGATAGCACACTTAAACATAGCTCTACCAATGCACATCAATCATGAAGAGGCACTCTGCAAACATGTAACTATACTAGAGGTCCAGTTACCATATCTACAATATCTCTGCACCATAACACCGATAGCACACACAAACACGGCTCTGCCAATGCACATCAATCATGAAGAGGCACTCTGTAAAAATGTAACTCCACTAGAGGTCCAGTTACCATATTTACAATATATCTGCACCATAACACTGATAGCACACACAAACACAGCTCTAGCAATGCACATCAATCATGAAGAGGAACTCTGCAAACATGTAACTCCACTACAGGTCCAGTTGCCATATCTACTATATCTCTGCACCATAACACTCATAGCACGCACAAAAACAGCACTACCAATGCACATCAATCATGAAGAGGCACTCTGCAAACATGTAACTCCACTACAGGTCCAGTTGCCATATCTACTATATCTCTGCACCATAACACTGATAGCACACACAAACACAGCTCTACCAATGCACATCAATCATGAAGAGGCACTCTGCAAACATGTAACTCCACTAGAGGTCCAGTTACCATAACTGCAATATCTCTGCACCATAACACTGATAGCACACACAAAAACAGCTCTACCAATGCACATCAATTATGAAGAGGCACTCTGCAAACATGTAACTCCACTAGAGGTCCAGTTACCATATCTGCAATATCTCTGCACCATAACACTGATAGCACACACAAAAACAGCTCTACCAATGCACATCAATTATGAAGAGGCACTCTGCAAACATGCAACTCCACTAGAGGTCCAGTTACCATATATACAATATCTCTGCACCATAACACTGATAGCACACACAAACACAGCTCTACCAATGCACATCAATCATGAAGAGGCATTCTGCACACATGTTACACCACTACAGGTAGAGTTACCATATATACAGTATCACTGCACTATAACACTTATATCACACGCAGACACAGCTCTACCAATGCACATTAATCATGAAGAGGCACTCTGCAAACATGCAACTCCACTACAGGTCCAGTTACCATATCTACAATATATCTGCACCATAACACTGATAGCACACACAAACACAGCTCTACCAATGCACATCAATCATGAAGAGCCACTCTGCAAACATGTAACTCCACTAGAGGTCCAGTTGCCTTATGTACAATATCTCTGCACCATAACACTGATAGCACACACAGACACAGCTCTACCAATGCACATCAATCATGAAGAGCCATTCTGCAAACATGTAACTCCACTAGAGGTCCAGTTGCCTTATGTACAATATCTCTGCACCATAACACTGATAGCACACACAGACACAGCTCTACCAATGCACATCAATCATGAAGAGCCACTCTGCAAACATGTAACTCCACTAGAGGTCCAGTTATCATATCTACAATATCTCTGCACCATAACACTGAAAGCACACACAAACACAGCTCTACCAATGTACATCAATCATGAAGAGGCACTCTGCAAACATGTAACGCCACTACAGGTACAGTTACCATATCTACAATAGCTCTGCACCCTAACAATGATAGCACACACAAACACAGCTCTACCAATGCACATCAATCATGAAGAGGCACTCTGCAAACATGTAACTCCACTAGATGTCCAGTTACCATATCTACAATATCTCTGCACTGTAACACTGATAGCACACACAAACACAGTTCTACCAATGCACATCAATCATGAAGAGGCACTCTGCAAACATGTAACTCCACTAGAGGTCCAGTTACCATATCTACAATATCTCAGCACCATAACACTGATAGCACACACAAACACAGCTATACCAATGCACATCAATCATGAAGAGGCACTCTGCAAAAATGTAACGCTACTACAGGTAGAATTACCATATATACAGTATCACTGCACCATAACACTATTATCACACACAGACACAGCTCTACCAATGCACATCAATCATGAAGAGGCACTCTGCAAACATGTAACTCCACTAAAGGTCCAGTTACCATATCTACAATATCTCTGCACCATAACACTGATAGCACACACAAACACAGCTCTACCAATGCACATCAATCATGAAGAGGCACTCTGCAAACATGTAACTCCACTAGAGGTCCAGTTACCATATCTACAACATCTCTGCACCATAACACTGATAGCACACACAAACACAGCTCTGCCAATGCACATCAATCATGAAGAGGCACTCTGTAAACATGTAACTCCACGATAGGTCCAGTTACCATATCTACAATATCTCTGCACCATAACACTGATAGCACACACAGACACAGCTCTACCAATGCACATCAATCATGAAGAGGCACTCTGCAAACATTTAACTACACTAAATGTCCAGTTACCACATCTACAATATCTCTGCACAATAACACTGATAGCACACACAAACACAGCTCTACCAATGCACATCAATCATGAAGAGGCACTCTGCAAACATGTAACTGCACTATGGGTCAAGTTACCATATCTACAACATCTCTGCACCATAACACTGATAGCACACACAAACACAGCTCTGCCAATGCACATCAATCATGAAGAGGCACTCTGTAAACATGTAACTCCACGATAGGTCCAGTTACCATATCTACAATATCTCTGCACCATAACACTGATAGCACACACAGACACAGCTCTACCAATGCACATCAATCATGAAGAGGCACTCTGCAAACATTTAACTACACTAAATGTCCAGTTACCATATCTACAATATCTCTGCACAATAACACTGATAGCACACACAAACACAGCTCTACCAATGCACATCAATCATGAAGAGGCACTCTGCAAACATGTAACTCCACTATGGGTCAAGTTACCATATCTACAATATCTCTGCACCATAACACTGATAGCACCCACAAACACAGCTCTACCAATGCACATCAATCATGAAGAGGCACTCTGCAAAAATGTAACTCCACTAGAGGTCCAGTTACCATATCTACAATATATCTGCACCATAACACTGATAGCACACACAAACACAGCTCTACCAATGCATATCAATCATGAAGAGGCACTCTGCAAACATATAACTCCATGATAGGTCTAGTTACCATGTCTACAATATCTCTGCATCATAACACTGATAGCACACTTAAACATAGCTCTACCAATGCACATCAATCATGAAGAGGCACTCTGCAAACATGTAACTATACTAGAGGTCCAGTTACCATATCTACAATATCTCTGCACCATAACACCGATAGCACACACAAACACGGCTCTGCCAATGCACATCAATCATGAAGAGGCACTCTGTAAAAATGTAACTCCACTAGAGGTCCAGTTACCATATTTACAATATATCTGCACCATAACACTGATAGCACACACAAACACAGCTCTACCAATGCACATCAATCATGAAGAGGAACTCTGCAAACATGTAACTCCACTACAGGTCCAGTTGCCATATCTACTATATCTCTGCACCATAACACTCATAGCACGCACAAAAACAGCACTACCAATGCACATCAATCATGAAGAGGCACTCTGCAAACATGTAACTCCACTACAGGTCCAGTTGCCATATCTACTATATCTCTGCACCATAACACTGATAGCACACACAAACACAGCTCTACCAATGCACATCAATCATTAAGAGGCACTCTGCAAACATGTAACTCCACTAGAGGTCCAGTTACCATAACTGCAATATCTCTGCACCATAACACTGATAGCACACACAAAAACAGCTCTACCAATGCACATCAATTATGAAGAGGCACTCTGCAAACATGTAACTCCACTAGAGGTCCAGTTACCATATCTGCAATATCTCTGCACCATAACACTGATAGCACACACAAAAACAGCTCTACCAATGCACATCAATTATGAAGAGGCACTCTGCAAACATGCAACTCCACTAGAGGTCCAGTTACCATATATACAATATCTCTGCACCATAACACTGATAGCACACACAAACACAGCTCTACCAATGCACATCAATCATGAAGAGGCATTCTGCACACATGTTACACCACTACAGGTAGAGTTACCATATATACAGTATCACTGCACTATAACACTTATATCACACGCAGACACAGCTCTACCAATGCACATTAATCATGAAGAGGCACTCTGCAAACATGCAACTCCACTACAGGTCCAGTTACCATATCTACAATATATCTGCACCATAACACTGATAGCACACACAAACACAGCTCTACCAATGCACATCAATCATGAAGAGCCACTCTGCAAACATGTAACTCCACTAGAGGTCCAGTTGCCTTATGTACAATATCTCTGCACCATAACACTGATAGCACACACAGACACAGCTCTACCAATGCACATCAATCATGAAGAGCCATTCTGCAAACATGTAACTCCACTAGAGGTCCAGTTGCCTTATGTACAATATCTCTGCACCATAACACTGATAGCACACACAGACACAGCTCTACCAATGCACATCAATCATGAAGAGCCACTCTGCAAACATGTAACTCCACTAGAGGTCCAGTTATCATATCTACAATATCTCTGCACCATAACACTGAAAGCACACACAAACACAGCTCTACCAATGTACATCAATCATGAAGAGGCACTCTGCAAACATGTAACGCCACTACAGGTACAGTTACCATATCTACAATAGCTCTGCACCCTAACAATGATAGCACACACAAACACAGCTCTACCAATGCACATCAATCATGAAGAGGCACTCTGCAAACATGTAACTCCACTAGATGTCCAGTTACCATATCTACAATATCTCTGCACTGTAACACTGATAGCACACACAAACACAGTTCTACCAATGCACATCAATCATGAAGAGGCACTCTGCAAACATGTAACTCCACTAGAGGTCCAGTTACCATATCTACAATATCTCAGCACCATAACACTGATAGCACACACAAACACAGCTATACCAATGCACATCAATCATGAAGAGGCACTCTGCAAAAATGTAACGCTACTACAGGTAGAATTACCATATATACAGTATCACTGCACCATAACACTATTATCACACACAGACACAGCTCTACCAATGCACATCAATCATGAAGAGGCACTCTGCAAACATGTAACTCCACTAAAGGTCCAGTTACCATATCTACAATATCTCTGCACCATAACACTGATAGCACACACAAACACAGCTCTACCAATGCACATCAATCATGAAGAGGCACTCTGCAAACATGTAACTCCACTAGAGGTCCAGTTACCATATCTACAACATCTCTGCACCATAACACTGATAGCACACACAAACACAGCTCTGCCAATGCACATCAATCATGAAGAGGCACTCTGTAAACATGTAACTCCACGATAGGTCCAGTTACCATATCTACAATATCTCTGCACCATAACACTGATAGCACACACAGACACAGCTCTACCAATGCACATCAATCATGAAGAGGCACTCTGCAAACATTTAACTACACTAAATGTCCAGTTACCACATCTACAATATCTCTGCACAATAACACTGATAGCACACACAAACACAGCTCTACCAATGCACATCAATCATGAAGAGGCACTCTGCAAACATGTAACTGCACTATGGGTCAAGTTACCATATCTACAACATCTCTGCACCATAACACTGATAGCACACACAAACACAGCTCTGCCAATGCACATCAATCATGAAGAGGCACTCTGTAAACATGTAACTCCACGATAGGTCCAGTTACCATATCTACAATATCTCTGCACCATAACACTGATAGCACACACAGACACAGCTCTACCAATGCACATCAATCATGAAGAGGCACTCTGCAAACATTTAACTACACTAAATGTCCAGTTACCATATCTACAATATCTCTGCACAATAACACTGATAGCACACACAAACACAGCTCTACCAATGCACATCAATCATGAAGAGGCACTCTGCAAACATGTAACTCCACTATGGGTCAAGTTACCATATCTACAATATCTCTGCACCATAACACTGATAGCACCCACAAACACAGCTCTACCAATGCACATCAATCATGAAGAGGCACTCTGCAAAAATGTAACTCCACTAGAGGTCCAGTTACCATATCTACAATATATCTGCACCATAACACTGATAGCACACACAAACACAGCTCTACCAATGCATATCAATCATGAAGAGGCACTCTGCAACATGAAACTCCATGATAGGTCCAGTTACCATGTCTGCAATATCTCTGCATCATAACACTGATAGCACACTTAAACACAGCTCTACCAATGCACATCAATCATGAAGAGGCACTCTGCAAACATGTAACTATACTAGAGGTCCAGTTACCATATCTACAATATCTCTGCACCATAACACTGATAGCACCCACAAACACAGCTCTACCAATGCACATCAATCATGAGGAGGCACTCTGCAAAACATGTAACTCCACTAGAGGTCCAGTTGCTATATCTACTATATCTCTGCACCATAACACTGATAGCACACACAAACACAGCTCTACCAATGCACATCAATCATGAAGAGGAACTCTGCAAACATGTAACTCCACTACAGGTCCAGTTGCCATATCTACTATATCTCTGCACCATAACACTGATAGCACGCACAAAAACAGCACTACCAATGCACATCAATCATGAAGAGGCACTATGAAAACATGTAACCCCACACAGGTCCAGTTGCCATATCTACAATATCTCTGCACCATAACACCGATAGCACACACAAACACAGCTCTACCAATGCATATCAATCATGAAGGGGCACTCGGCAAACATGTAACTCCACTAGAGGTCCAGTTACCATATCTACAACATCTCTGCACCATAACACCGATAGCACACACAAACACAGCTCTGCCAATGCACATCAATCATGAAGAGGCACTCTGTAAAAATGTAACTCCACTAGAGGTCCAGTTACCATATCTACAATATATCTGCACCATAACACTTATAGCACACACAAACCCAGCTCTACCAATGCATATCAATCATGAAGAGGCACTCTGCAAACATGTAACTCCATGATAGGTCCAGTTACCATGTCTACAATATCTCTGCATCATAACACTGATAGCACACTTAAACACAGCTCTACCAATGCACATCAATCATGAAGAGGCACTCTGCAAACATGTAACTATACTAGAGGTCCAGTTACCATATCTACAATATCTCTGCACCATAACACTGATAGCACCCACAAACACAGCTCTACCAATGCACATCAATCATGAGGAGGCACTCTGCAAAACATCTAACTCCACTAGAGGTCCAGTATCCATATTTACAATATCTCTGCACCATAACACTGATAGCACACACAAACACAGCTCTACCAATGCACATCAATCATGAAGAGGAACTCTGCAAACATGTAACTCCACTACAGGTCCAGTTGCCATATCTACTATATCTCTGCACCATAACACTGATAGCACGCACAAAAACAGCACTACCAATGCACATCAATCATGAAGAGGCACTCTGCAAACATGTAACTCCACTACAGGTCCAGTTGCCATATCTACTATATCTCTGCACCATAACACTGATAGCACACACAAACACAGCTCTACCAATGCACATCAATCATGAAGAGGCACTCTGCAAACATGTAACTCCACTAGAGGTCCAGTTACCATAACTGCAATATCTCTGCACCATAACACTGATAGCACACACAAAAACAGCTCTACCAATGCACATCAATTATGAAGAGGCACTCTGCAAACATGTAACTCCACTAGAGGTCCAGTTACCATATCGTCAATATCTCTGCACCATAACACTGATAGCACACACAAAAACAGCTCTACCAATGCACATCAATTATGAAGAGGCACTCTGCAAACATGCAACTCCACTAGAGGTCCAGTTACCATATATACAATATCTCTGCACCATAACACTGATAGCACACACAAACGCAGCTCTACCAATGCACATCAATTATGAAGAGGCATTCTGCACACATGTAACACCACTACAGGTAGAGTTACCCTATATACAGTATCACTGCACCATAACACTTATAGCACACACAGACACAGCTCTACCAATGCACATTAATCATGAAGAGGCACTCTGCAAACATGCAACTCCACTACAGGTCCAGTTACCATATCTACAATATATCTGCACCATAACACTGATAGCACACACAAACACAGCTCTACCAATTCACATCAATCATGAAGAGCCACTCTGCAAACATATAACTCCACTAGAGGTCCAGTTGCCTTATGTACAATATCTCTGCACCATAACACTGATAGCACACACAGACACAGCTCTACCAATGCACATCAATCATGAAGAGCCACTCTGCAAACATGTAACTCCACTAGAGGTCCAGTTGCCTTATGTAAATTATCTCTGCACCATAACACTGATAGCACACACAGACACAGCTCTACCAATGCACATCAATCATGAAGAGCCACTCTGCAAACATGTAACTCCTCTAGAGGTCCAGTTATCATATCTACAATATCTCTGAACCATAACACTGAAAGCACACACAAACACAGCTCTACCAATGCACATCAATCATGAAGAGGCACTCTGCAAACATGTAACTCCACTACAGGTACAGTTACCATATCTACAATAGCTCTGCAACCTAACACTGATAGCACACACAAACGCAGCTCTACCAATGCACATCAATCATGAAGAGGCACTCTGCAAACATGTAACTCCACTAGATGTCCAGTTACCATATCTACAATATCTCTGCACCGTAACACTGATAGCACACACAAACACAGCTCTACCAATGCACATCAATCATGAAGAGGCACTCTGCAAACATGGAACTCCACTACGGGTCAATTTACCATGTCTACAATGTATCTGCACCATAACACTGCTATTTGCCTCT
Source organism: Ambystoma mexicanum (assembly GCF_040938575.1). Lineage (NCBI taxonomy): Eukaryota > Metazoa > Chordata > Amphibia > Caudata > Ambystomatidae > Ambystoma > Ambystoma mexicanum. The sequence continues at coordinate 46,246,709 of NC_090921.1, forward strand.
TTTGCTCTCTTTCGATGCCTCCCGTCTGCCAATACATTGAGGGTTTCCAGAAGATGCTCAAGGGTGTGGAGGATAGCTTTCCAGAATACATTGAGGGTTTCTGAAGATGCTAAAGGGTGTGGAGGATAGCTTTCCAGAATACATTGAGGGTTTCTGAAGATGCTAAAGGGTGTGGAGGATAGCTTTCCAGAATACATTGAGGGTGTCCAGAAGAGGCTCCAGGGTGTGGAGGATAGCTTTCCAGAATACATATAGGGTTTCCAGAAGAGGGTCAAGAGTTTGGAGGATAGCTTTCCAGAATACATTGAGGGTTTCCAGAAGAGGCTCAAGTGTTTGGAGGATAGCTTTCCAGAATACATTGAGGGTTTCCAGAAGATGCTCAAGGGTGTGGAGGATAGCTTTACAGGGAGAATTTTGGCACGTCCACCTTGTTGAATCAGTTAAGTGTTTAAACGTTCATCCTATTTTGACATTTCTGCTTGAACACTTACAAACGACAGATGTACTGCAAAACACATAAAGCTTCTCTAAATCTCAGTTGCTGCATGCACACTTTTAACCCCGTCACCAGGTCCATTATGTTCAGCAGCAATACACACATGGGTTTTAATGCTGCTGAAAGCCTTAATCACAAAAACACAACACCCTCCGACTATGCCACTGTGTCTAAACCATGTTTAAATATTTTAGTTTTCCAAGACATTTTGCAAATTAAATAAAAGTATGTGCCAACATTTCTTTTGCAGTGACGGACAGAGCTCGCCGTTGTCTTTCATCACGGGGCTCTCAGGCCAGTAATACCTGAATGTGGGGGCTCCCCTGAAGTGAGGATATGGAGATCCGCATCCAGGAGGTCTGCAGTACACAGCAAAATGTGAATTACTTATGCACCAACTCCATGCAACATTATTAACTCAGGCCACTGAGGCCAGGCCAAATATAAAACATATGTTTTTCCGTTCACTCCAGCATGTAGGCCCATTGGTGCTATTCACTCATCTCTCATGTACTCTTTCCTCGCCCCCACCCCCAACTGTGTTTCTGTGAAATGTGTTGCAAGTTGTGCTTTTTGAGCAAATAAAGTGCTAAAAAGCATCATTTGCCATATGTTATACTTTGCCGCCATTTGAGGCTGAATGATGCAGACAGGACTACAACCGATATGTAAGTGTTTGGTATTTCATTACCAGCCACAGTACACAACATCGTTTACTAAAAACAAAAGAACACAAGTAGCAAATATGATGTAGGGCAACATGGAAAAAATCAAACACAGAAAAACTGAGATGATACTTTCATAAGAGAAGCCCTGCTTGCTGCAACATTTCAACACACTGCATGTCTCCTAAGGTGAATGCAATCTGCAGTAAGCGCTTATTTAGATCAATCGTTATGTTGTGAATACCTAGGCATGATCAAAGGGCTTACACATGCATGTTGCCAAGAAACACAATGCCACCTTCATTCTACATGGCTACAAAGCATACAGAAAAGTTCTAAACCTCAGCGAACAACCTCAATTTTGTCAGCAAATTCTTTTTGATTACAGAGTAAAACAAGCCCAATAAGTATTTTAATTCATTTTTGAGCCAAGGTAGGTCTGTCATCCTGCCTTCAGCCCCACCCAACAGCTCAAGCCCCATCCCTACACCCCCCTAAACCACCTGAGCGCAAGCCATCATACCTGGCATCCTGCCTCCCCACCATGAAAGCTCTAGCTCAATACGTGGCAGTAATTTTACTTTATTGCATATAGTGTAAGCCTCGCTAAATAGCAGCAGAGAGCTTCACAATAGGAGGGTGTCAAAATTAGAGTTGACATTTTTTATAATCAATCCTGCCTCTACCACCAGATCCCTGGTCCCATACATGGCACCCTGCCTCCCCACCAGCAGAGCCCAGGCCCCAAACCTGGCACACTGCCTCCCCAAAAGCAAAGGACAGGTCCCTTAATTGGCTGCTGACACCCCTATACCATCCTGCACCTCCCGTTTCCTTCCACCCCTCTCGCCCTCAAACAAGCTGCTTACCTTATCTTGTAAGTCCCACTCCTGGAGGTGGTGCTGTATGGTATGTGTATCTGGAACCAGCAGTGAGGACTGGAGCAGATATTGATGCTGATCTGTGTGCGGTGTCCTTTGTGGCCATGGGTGGTTGGGTAGTGGACAAGTGGTATATTACACGTGCCGCAGCACAGTGGCCAAAGTGTCAAAAAAGTAGTGAAATATGTTCCCTTGGCAATGCCTGATTTTCTGCACCCCACTACTCACCGCCCCCTGCCCATTTCAAACTCCATACCATGCTCCTTGTTGTCCTCCACTCCATTGTACTATTATGACACAGCACAATGAAAGACAATGCATTTAAATGACCACCATGAGTGTGTCCTTGTCCCCCACAGCATGCAGCTTTAAGCAGCCCCCCCTTTCCTCCTAAGGGACATGGCCATGACTATACCCACAAACACATCCCCCCTATTACCTGCAAAGACCATAGCGTATACAGCCATTCATACACAGATCACTGCCGAGCGGGGCCTTTTGACTCCTAGGCAGGGCCGGCCCAAGGCATGGGTCGTCTGTGCAGTGGCCCAGGGCCCCACCGGCAGGGGGCCCCCACTGGCTCGACTACACCAAGTATTATTGATTTAAACAGGATCTGTGATGCTTCCAGCTCGCTTTTCTGTTTGAGTGAGACTAAGGTGTCATCTCCCAGCCCCCTGACTCGCTAAAGAAAAATACCCCCTCCCATTGGATTGGCTGATGCTGCTGCGGGGCATGGAGGGAGCCCTTCATTAATTATTTCTTCTGGCAGAGCTTTTAAAGTGGGAGCGATTTACAAGTGATTGCCCATTTAAGAGACCAGGTGTTTGGATTAGACGTTCATAACGTTTCCGTATTAAGAAATGCAAAGGGGTATTCCAAAAGCACTCACAAGCGCCAGTCAAGCGTTTAAATCTACAACCTTCTCCAGGACAATTAAAATATGTCACTCAAAACAGTTTTCAACTAACTCAAATTTCACACACCTGCATTTGTCAAACACTGAATCACAAACAGGTAACCTGTTCACACAATCTGATTTGTTGTTGGTCTTTAAGTCTTAAAGGTACATTTTACCTGGCTTTTCTAGATGCCAGGTGGTTTGGGGGAGGTGGGTGAAGGGCATTGCCACAGTTGTAGACTTTTTCCCACATATATTTCTATAAGGATTTTCCTTACTATGGTTTGTGTACTTTTCAGTTGATCTTCATGAAACAGAGTTTTGTTGAAAGCCAAACACGGGAGTGGTGAGGACGGGAAAAGATGAGAGATCTGGTGAGGCATGAATATATAGGCAGGATGTGGCAAGAAAGGTTGCAAACATGAAGACTGGCCAATTGACTTTGATTGGTTGTGGCCATGTGCTGTTTTTCAGGGCACAAACAGAGGATACATGCGTGTGGACAGCGTCCGCCCAGGTTTTTCAGAGGGCAGGTGCAGTCCCCTTAGTTGTTTTCGAGGCCGCAAGCTTGTTCAAGTGGTTGGCTTCCAGAATTTCACCCAGGCTGTCTTGCTCCAGTGCTGATGCCTACCCACAAAAAGTGTCATCAAAGCACATGTCTCGTATTGGGATTGTGTTTTCCAGGGAATATTTCACTATAGATTTTAAAAAGATGGGACCCATTTGTACTTTGTCAGCGTAGTTATTGGAAAATCTCTTCTTTTATGTAATTTTTTTTCAGATATTGATAACATTTTTTGAAAGGCCATTACTCTTTAGTCTTGTGCAGTTTTGTCTAAGGCCAAAGCACAATTAAACCAAATGTGTATCTTTCACTTTAACATATGTCCACTTACTGTGTGTGGCCAGCTTTTGATGTTCGTTATACGGGCAGAGGTTCCCACACCGAGTGAAGCGAGGGAGCCTTACTCATCCTGAGGTTGAAACACAACATTTTGCAGCACATGTTTCAGTAGGAATAGTAAAAAATCCATATGATTTACAGGAGGTATAAACATATCACATCTCTGCAACAGTCACCTAACCTGCTGAGTTGCCATTCTGGTATAGGATCCCCTACTTCCTTAACCCATCTATTCCTGTGCCTGCCAAACAGTTCCTGCCTGCTCACCATCTCTAATCAAAGCTCAGGGGTTCATTGTTGAGGCTCCCTTCTCATTTTAAAGAGAACAGCACACAATAATGTTGCAAAATTCATGCCAGCACGACCCCAAGCCTGAACCCAGTAGAAGAGGAGACAGCGATTTCCAGGAGCATGGCACTCAATCACGATGATTTTTAGTTTTTGGTGTTTCCATGCAAATACTTTGCAGAATCTCCATAGGCACAAAATGACAGTCCTGCCCACGTTGCTCAAGGAGAACTGTTGCAACTGCCCCTATATACTAAGTTTCTATATGCATACTATTGAGCACTCCACTTTTTTAGGATTGGACCCTGATTTTTGGCAGAGTTTCAGCAGAGTTCGGGCAGTCTCTGCAGTAAGCTCTGAGGTATTTCACCCTGTAATTAGGTGGCATTAACTTCATGCAATTTTCCACCAGAATACTATGAAGTAAATACCTCAGTAGTTTTAATCCGGTATGTATTGTATTGTATTTTTTATTTATATAGCGCCTATACAGAGGCAAGTGTGTCAAAGCGCTCGAGGAGTTTGGCAACATGGGGAAAAAAACAACAGTCGCTCAAGGCCCTTGAAAACTGAGACGATAATAAGTAAGTGTGTAAAAAGTCCATTTAACAGGATGGGATTCAGCACAGAGGCCTGACAGCGATTCTGCAGTTTAACAGCGCAATTAGGGGTTACAGGGGAGAAGAGGCAGACGCTCCTCAGGGGTGTGCATATGGATCGAGCAAGTGCGCAGAGGGGCACAGGGAGGGGGAGGATCAAGTGCACCCAGTCGGTTGTGGTGAAGTCGGTTTCCTATGTGGTAAAGGAGTGTGGTATTTAACATGCTGCTCTTTTTACCATTACCGCCAGACTCATAACTATAAGTGAATATATTTTCAAATAACTTTCATTCACTGCAATAGTCAGACCACGACAGACACGGACATTAAAACTCAGAATGTGCTTCTCTTTGATTGAACTCCAGCCCAGAATTCATCCTGCCTAATCCCTTAATGACTGTAATGTTTGCTCAAGGATGGTTAGAAAATGCAGTTTATTATTAGAATTACATATTTTTGTAGCACTGACCTATCTTGTGACTGGGTTGCTGAACAGATCATAAAGCAAAACATTGGTAGCAAGAATTTAACACGTCGTCAAGTGGAAACTTTTAATACATGAAAACAGCTCAGTCAGTGATAAAGAAAAGGCCTGTATAGGATTCATTACAGACCGCAGTGGTCACATACTGCCATATTTAAAGATGGTTTGAACCAATCGACCAAATAAGTGCATCGCAGGAATAGTAGCACTAAAATCACAGAATCTGAAATCTTAAAAGATGAGCAATACTGAAGTGCAAAAAAGGCATCCTGCAAAAACAGAATGGCATAAAGTGCTAAATGCACATGCAAAGCTGATACCTGGGGGAAAAATGCCAAATACCCGTGAGAATGTGGGATGTCATGCCTGACATCGATATCACCACATTGCCAGGTATGTCACATTACTGGAAGAGTGATAAAATCAGCAGGTATCATAAAGTGCATTGTGCATGGATACAGACGTACACTGAAAATTGAAAAATATAAATGTGTATGGGTAGCACATTAAAAGTGCAAATTGCATCCCAGAGGGAATAGCAGCAAATAGTCATCAACTATGAGTTTAGACAATGGGCAAATCTAAAGTGCATAATGCTTATTTATAGAGCAAATTACTATAAAATGCTCAAGGCATGAGAAAAACATGTGCCTGTATAGAGTACCCGATACCATGAATCCAAAAGAGAATGACTGGGACAAAAATACCTATTTTACTCTGAGGTGCCCAATATAACAGGTAAACCTGAGAGTATGGCAAGAAACAAAGTGCCACAAGAAACATGGCCATGATGTTGAATGCCTCCGAGCCATGGTATCAAATCGAAGAAGATATACATGAATTTTACAGGGGACCAGAGTGCACCTCTTCCATTCAGTGCTGGTTATGTTTAAGGTCGTCTGGAGGGTGGAATCTCGAGAATCCTATTGGCTGCTGGACCAAGGTGATATATGCCTGGCTTTGGAGTGCCACACTGTAGGCTACACCCCTCCATCCCCCACTGTGGGTGTTTGGAAGTTAGCAGGTTCCCTGCAAACCTAATGACTACAGCTATCATAATTCCTTGCAGCAGAATCAACATTGATTGATTACTCCTGCACAAGCTCTTTGCTGCTAGTGAGACGGCCTCCCTGATGAGGTGATCAGCACAGAAACTGGTCGGAGGAGAACATCAGTAGCTGGGGGGGTGAATTGTGCAGGGAACCAGAGTGCACCCCTTCCATTCACTGCTGATTATGTTTAAGGTACTCTGGAGGGTGGATGCTCCAGGGTCCTATTGGCTGCTGCACCAAAGTGATATATGCCTTGCTTTGGAGTGCCACCCTGTGGGCTACTCCCCTCCCTCCCCAACTGTGGGTGTTTGGGAGTGAGCAGGTGCCCTCCCAAACTGATGACTATAGCTACCATAATTCCTTGCAGCAGAATCAATATGGATTAATTACACCTATACTGGCTCTTTGTTGCAAGTGAGACGGCCTCCCTGATGATGTGATAAGCAGAGAAAGCATTTGAGGGGAACATCAGTACCTGTGGACATGAATTGTGCAGGGAACCAGAATGTGCCCCTTCCATCCAGTGCTGGATATATATATATATATATATATATATATATATATATATATATATATATATATATATATATATATATATATATATTTATATTACATGGCCACAGTAGTGTCTCTCTCTCCTTCCCCCCACCCCCCACTCATGCCCCGTGTGTCTCTCTCCCTCCCCCCCACCCATGCCCCGTGTGTCTCTCCCCCTCCCGCCCACCCCCCGCTCATGCCACGTGTGTCTGTCTCTCCCCCTCCCGCCCACCCCCCGCTCATGCCCCGCGTGTCTCTCCCCTTCCCCCACCCCCCGTTCTTGCCCCGTGTGTCTTTCCCCCTCCCGCTCACCCCCGCTCTTGCCCCGTGTGTCTTTCCCCCTCCCGCCCACCCCCGCTCTTGCCCCGTGTCTCTTTCCATCTCCCGCCCACCCCCACTCATGCCCCGTGTGTCTCTCTCCCTCCCCCCCACCCATGCCCCGTGTGTCTCTCCCCCTCCCGCCCACCCCCCGCTCATGCCCCGTGTGTCTGTCTCTGCCCCTTCCGCCCACCCCCCGCTCATTCCCCGCGTGTCTCTCCCCTTCCCCCACCCCCCGTTCTTGCCCCGTGTGTCTTTCCCCCTCCCGCTCACCCCCGCTCTTGCCCCGTGTGTCTTTCCCCCTCCCGCCCACCCCCGCTCTTGCCCCGTGTCTCTTTCCCCCTCCCGCCCACCCCCGCTCTTGCCCCGTGTCTCTTTCCCCCTCCCGCTCTTGCCCCGTGTCTCTTTCCCCTTCCCGCCCACCCCCGTTCTTGCCCCATGTCTCTTTCCCCCTCCCGCCCACCCCCGCTCTTGCCCCGTGTCTCTTTCCCCCTCCCGCCCACCCCCGCTCTTGCCCCGTGTCTCTTTCCCCCTCCTGCCCACCCCCGCTCTTGCCCCGTGTCTCTTTCCCCTTCCCGCCCACCCCCGCTCTTGCCCCGTGTCTCTTTCCCCCTCCCGCTCTTGCCCCGTGTCTCTTTCCCCCTCCCGCCCACCCCCGTTCTTGCCCTGTGTCTCTTTCCCCCTCCCGCCCACCCCCGCTCTTGCCCCGTGTCTCTTTCCCCCTCCCGCCCACCCCCGCTCTTTACCCCTCCCTCCCACCCCCGATCTTGGCCCGTGTCTCTTTCCCCCTCCCGCCCACCCCCGCTCTTGCCCCGTGTCTCTTTCCCCCTCCCGCCCACCCCCGCTCTTGCCCCGTGTCTCTTTCCCCCTCCCGCCCACCCCCGCTCTTGCCCCGTGTCTCTTTCCCCTCCCACCCACCCTCGCTCTTGCCCCGTGTCTCTTTCCCCCTCCCGCCCACCCTCGCTCTTGCCCCCTCCCGCCCACCCCCGCTCTTGCCCCCTCCCGCCCACCCCCGCTCTTGCCCCGTGTCTCTTTCCCCCTCCCGCCCACCCCCGCTCTTGCCCCGTGTCTCTTTCCCCCTCCCTGCCACCCCCGCTCTTGCCCCGCTCATGCCCCGCTCGTCTCTCCCAACCGCCCACCCCCCGCGTCTCTACCACCCGCTGCTCATGTCTGTGTGTTTCTCCCCACCCGCCGCCCACCCCCCGCTCATGTCCGTGTGTCTCTCCCCACCTGCCGCCCACCCCACGCTCATGTCCGTGTGTCTCTCCCCACCCCCGCTCATGTCCGTGTGTCTCTCCCCACCCGCCGCCCACCCCCCGCTCATGTCCGTGTGTCTCTCCCCACCTGCCGCCCACCCCCCGCTCATGTCCGTGTCTCTCCCCACCCGCCGCCCACCCCCCGCTCATGTCCGTGTGTCTCTCCCCACCTGCCGCCCACCCCCCGCTCATGTCCGTGTGTCTCTCCCCACCCCCGCTCATGTCCGTGTGTCTCTCCCCACCCGCCGCCCACCCCCCGCTCATGTCCCGTGTGTGTCTCCCCCGCTGATGTCCGTGCGTCTCTCCCCACCCGCCGCCCACCCCCCACTCATGTCCCGTGTGTCTCTCTCCCTCGCCCCCACCCATGCTCATGCCCCGTGTGTCTCTCCCCCTCCCGCCCACCCCCCGCTCATGCCCCATGTGTCTCTCTCTCCTTCCCCCCACCCCCCGCTCATGCCCCGTGTGTCTCTTTCCCTCCCCCCCACCCATGCCCCGTGTGTCTCTCCCCCTCCCGTCCACCCCCGCTCTTGCCCCGCGTGTCTCTCCCCCTCCCACCCACCCCCCGCTCATGCCCCGCGTGTCTCTCCCCTTCCCCCACCGCCCGCTCTTGCCCCGTGTGTCTTTCCCCCTCCCGCCCTCCCCCGCTCTTGCCCCGTGTGTCTTTACCCCTCCCGCCCACCCCCACTCTTGCCCCGTGTGTCTTTCCCCCTCCCGCCCACCCCCGCTCTTGCCCCGTGTGTCTTTCCCCCTCCCGCGCACCCCCGCTCTTGCCCCGTGTCTTTCCCCCTCCCTCCCACCCCCGCTCTTGCCCCCTCCTTCCCACCCCCGCTCTTGCCCCGTGTCTTTCTCCCTCCTGCCCACTCCCGCTCTTGCCCCGTGTCTTTCACCCTCCAGCCCACCCCCGCTCTTGCCCCGTGTCTTTCACCCTCCCGCCCACCCCCGCTCTTGCCCCGTGTCTTTCACCCTCCCACCCACCCCCGCTCTTGCCCGTGTCTTTCACCCTCCCGCCCACCCCCGCTCTTGCCCCGTTTCTTTCACCCTCCCGCCCACCCCCGCTCTTGCCCCGTGTCTTTCACCCTCCCGCCCACCCCTGCTCTTACCCCATGTCTTTCACCCTCCCGCCCACCCCCGCTCTTGCCCCGTGTCTTTCACCCTCCCGCCCACCCCCGCTCTTGCCCCGTGTCTTTCAACCTCCCGCCCACCCCCGCTCTTGCCCCGCGTCTTTCACCCTCCCGCCCACCCCTGCTCTTGCCCCGTGTCTTTCACCCTCCCGCCCACCCCCGCTCTTGCCCCGTGTCTTTCACCCTCCCGCCCACCCCCACTCTTGCCCCGTGTCTTTCACCCTCCCGCCCACCCCCGCTCTTGCCCCGTGTCTTTCACCCTCCCGCCCACCCCCGCTCTTGCCCCGTGTCTTTCGTCCTCCCGCCCACCCCTGCTCTTGCCCCATGTCTTTCACCCTCCCGCCCACCCCCGCTCTTGCCCCTTGTCTTTCCCCCTCCGGCCCACCCCCGCTCTTGTCCCGTGTCTTTCACCCTCCTGCCCACCCCCGCTCTTGCCCCGTGTCTTTCACCCTCCCGCCCATAAGCTTGTCTTGTCACCCCTTCCATGCTGTCTCCATGCCTTGCAATAGGACCGGCTAGGTCCATAAGCTTGTCTTGTCAGGCCTTCTATGCTCTCTCCATGTCTTTTCTTATATCTTTGGATGACTTTGTAACACATGTAATCATCCTGGGGTCTGGCTCACATGGATCGGGCACCTTACCGGGCAGCTCCACCCTTGGGCATTGGGACCTCATTCTAAATCTCGCCTCTCTCTCCAGTAGTTTGCGTAATCTTTGCGCCATATTGATTGTCAGCCTGGCTGGTGGTAGCCTGTCTGTGGATCTGGGGTGCCTGATGCTCTCAAGCTTGAACTTATCTGATAAATCCTCTTTTGATCCCTGATCCTTTGTATCTCTGTTCTCTTTTTTCGTATTCTTCTTTTCTTTTTCTGGAAGGGAGGTCGCATCGGACGAACTGCCAGTGTCCCCCATATTATGCACCCCTCAGGAAAGGGCAATGATTATGGAGTGCAGTAAGAAAGCATGCTTGAGCTTATCAGAAGCCTTGGCTGCCTCTCGGGGTTGTCTTTTCCCTTTTGCTTGTTGGTCCTGGGAGAAGAAGAGCTCTTTCTCTCCCGGGTCTACTCTCTCCCTTTTCTTTGAACCCCCATCTGGGGTCTCCAGCGGATGTGCCTTGACCTTGACTGGCGTCCCTTTTGATCTGGCTTTCCCTCCCTGAGTCATGGCCCTTGACTTGATCTCCCAGAAGGGCTTCTAATACTTCCCGCCGCTCTTGTAGCGGTTTCATCCCCTGGGACGCTGCATCCATGAGAGTCACCCAGAATTCTCTTAAAACCTATTGTGAGGTCCCTGTCTTCTTCTGCTTCTTCATCTCCCTTGCTGTCCTCGCTCCCGGGTTCGTGGTTCATATTAGGATGCTGTTTTTATCCAGTGCAGTGAGGTGAGTGCCCATGGCGTGAACTCAGCACACTGCTGTGTTCATCCGCACCACAAGGCGATCAGGCTACTGTAGCCTCCTGCTGGTGTGTATGCGGTCTAGTCCCTCCTTGAGGCCAATGAACAGGCTCCTGAGGACGAGTCCAGTCCTACCATTCTTGCTGCCGCTCTCAGTTCTCCTCTTGCATGACCCCTTGCGGCCGTACCGCGTGTCCCCGCTTTACATCCTACGTCACATAACACTAGTGCGACTTATACTTGCCGCAGACTGTGAGTGCCTCCTCTGCACACTCTGGTGCATGAGTCAGACTTCACTCATGGAACCGGCTTGCGCTCTGATGCGGCGTGCTGAGCTGTTGTGTACCATCTTGCACCCCTGCGTTGTCATGCACAAGCGCCCACAGTGAGCCTCCCTAAATCCACGTCGCAACTGCATTCCCTACGAACTACATTCAATTGTCATACGCAGCGCTACCACACGCATGCACATGTATGTGATAATGTTTTACAACATCCTGCTCAAACATATACACAAAGTCTCCCCAACATCACCGTGCACAAACACACACACGTACGGCACATATCTAGTGGAGAGCAGCAAACGAAAGAGGATTGGCCCTGGGCATGATATGACATAGTGGGGATGGAAGGAGCAGGATTGGTGGAAATAAGGATAAGGACTCTTACCAAGGGAGTGGCCTTGTGGGGAATGGTAGTTCAGTCTCTTGTAGAATCTAATGTGTTTGAACACTACTATCCCGATCACATTTTATTGCCTGGCCAATGATGATTGCGTTTAAAGAACACGCACGGGGCCAATGGAATGCTTTATATCCGCTGAAGTGATAATACCACCTTGTTCAAAGGTATGTCAACTGGCATCTAGCCTATTTTAGCAATTTTTTCAAAAGTGGCGCATTGTTTTTGCATTTTTCAGTAAGGGGGCCCAATATATGTCTTCTTATGGACGCTGTCTAATGTGCACATTGGTAAATGTGACTTCACATCACATTGATTTTTACCCAATTTCTTTGGAAAATAGCTTGTGGGTGGGGGGGCACCTATCAGACTTGCTCAGGTTTTAACCTGACCCCTTGGTGCAACTCGAGGCAGATATTTAGAGGTCACTTCTTGGACTCTTCACCAGCCACCAATGCCTCGCATACCCAAGCAGATAGCTCATAGGTTAAGCGCTTGCCACTGACATGTGAACAGTCTCCACTTCATTCGAATCCTCCTTCTGAAGTGGATATATTGTGTACCAATTTGGCAATAATTACAGTGCTTAGAAGCAGGGGGGGGCTACAATGAAGTACTATATAAAAACACGCCATTGGGACAGAGTGAGTGGCATACAGTAAGCTTTGCAGTTTCAGACCTGCCTATTTGCTGCTACGTGTTGGCCTCTCTCAGCCCCCTTTTCCTCCATTCAGGTGGAATGAATGGCTGCAGGCCATGAGGATGGCTGAGAGGACAAACGCTAAATGCAGCAGGTGTTTGCTGAGAAGCCACAGCAGAACAAAGAAAGGCACTCTTAGTGAAATGCTATGGCGGCCTAGAGACTCCACATCCACTCAGAGCTCCAATCTCCTCTATACACATCTCCTCGTACATCGCCACTCCAGTCACATCCCCACACTCATCTCCACTCTAGTCACAGCCCCACACTCATCTCCACTCTAGTCACAGCCCCACACTCATCTCCACTCCAGTCACAGCCCCACACTCATCTCCACAGCCACACACTCATCTCCACTCCAGTCACAGCCCCACACTCATCTCCACCCCAGTCACAGCCCCACACTCATCTCCACTCCAGTCACAGCCCCACACTCATCTCCACCCCAGTCACAGCCCCACAATCATCTCCACTCCAGTCGCAGCCCCATACTCATCTCCACAGCCACACACTCATCGCCACTCCAGTCACATCCCCACACTCATCTCCACTCCAGTCACATCCCCACACTCATCTCCACTCTAGTCACAGCCCCACACTCATCTCCACTCCAGTCACAGCCCCACACTCATCTCCACTCCAGTCGCAGCCCCACAATCATCTCCACTCTAGTCACAGCCCCACACTCATCGCCACTCTAGTCACAGCCCCACACTCATCTCCACTCCAGTCACAGCCCCACACTCATCTCCACTCCAGTCACAGCCCCACACTCATCTCCACTCCAGTCACAGCCCCACACTCATCTCCACTCCAGCCACAGCCCCACACTCATCTCCACTCCAGTCACAGCCCCACACTCATCTCCACTCCAGCCACAGCCCCACACTCATCTCCACTCCAGTCACATCCCCACACTCATCTCCACTCTAGTCGCAGCCGCACACTCATCTCCACTCCAGTCACAGCCCCACACTCATCTCCACTCCAGTCGCAGCCCCACACTCATCTCCACTCTAGTCACAGCCCCACACTCATCTCCACTCTAGTCACAGCCCCACACTCATCTCCACTCCAGTCACAGCCCTCACTCATCTCCACTTCAGTCACAGCCCCACACTCATCTCCACTCCAGTCACAGCCCCACACTCATCTCCACTCCAGTCGCAGCCCCACAATCATCTCCACTCCAGTCACAGCCCCATACTCATCTCCACTTCAGTCACAGCCCCACCCTCATCTCCACTCCAGTCACAGCCCCACACTCATCTCCACTCCAGTCACAGCCCCACAGTCATCTCCACTCCAGTCACAGCCCCACACTCATCTCCACTCCAGTCACAGCCCCACACTCATCTCTACTCCAGTTGCAGCCCCACACTCATCTCCACAGCCCCACACTCATCTCCACTCCAGTCACAGCCCCACACTCATCTCCACCCCAGTCACAGCCCCACACTCCAATCCACTCCAGTCACAGCCCCACACTCCTCTCTACTCCAGTCAAAGCCCCATACTCATCTCCACTTCAGTCACAGCCCCACCCTCATCTCCACTCCAGTCACAGCCCCACACTCATCTCCACTCCAGTCACAGCCCCACAGCCATCTCCACTCCAGTCACAGCCCCACACTCATCTCCACTCCAGTCACAGCCCCACACTCATCTCCACTCCAGTCACAGCCCCACACTCATCTCCACAGCCCCACACTCATCTCCACTCCATTCACAGCCCCACACTCATCTCCACAGCCCCACACTCATCTCCACCCCAGTCACAGCCCCACACTCATCTCCACTCCAGTCACAGCCCCACACTCATCTCCACCCCATTCACAGCCCCACACTCATCTCCACTCCAGTCGCAGCCCCATACTCATCTCCACTGCCCCACACTCATCTCCACTCCAGTCACAGCCCCACACTCATCTCCACTCCAGTCGCAGCCCCACACTCTTCTACACTCCAGTCACAGCCTCACACTCATCTCCACTCCAGTAATAGCCCCACCCTCATCTCCATTTCAGTCACAGCCCCACACTCATATCTACTCCAGTCACAGCCTCACAAACTGATCTCTACTCCAGTCACAGCCTCAAACTGATCTCTACTCCAGTCACAGCCCCACACTCATCTCCACTCCAGTCACAGCCCCACACTCATCTCCACTCCAGTCAGAGCCCCGCACTCATCTCCACTCCAGTCACAGCCCCACTCTCACCTCCACTCCAAACACAGCCCCACACTCATCTCCACTCCAGTCACAGCCCCACATTCATCTCCACTCCAGTCGCAGCCCCACAATCATCTCCACTCCAGTCACAGCCCCACACTCATCTCCACTCCAGTCACAGCCCCACAGCCATCTCCACTCCAGTCACAGCCCCACACTCATCTCCACTCCAGTCACAGCCCCACACTCATCTCCACTCCAGTCACAGCCCCACACTCATCTCCACAGCCCCACACTCATCTCCACTCCATTCACAGCCCCACACTCATCTCCACAGCCACACACTCATCTCCACTCCAGTCACAGCCCTACTCTCATCTCCACTCCAGTCACAGCCCCACACTCATCTCCACTCCAGTCACTGCCCCACACTCATCTCCACTCCAGTCACTGCCCCAAACCTATCTCCACGCCAGTCACTGCCCCACACTCATCTCCACTCCAGTCACTGCCCCACACTTATCTCCACTCCAGTCACAGCCCCACCCTCATCTCTTCTCCAGTCGCAGCCCCACACTCATCTCCACTCCATTCACAGTCCCACACTCATCTCCACTCCAGTCACTGTCCCACCCTCATCTCCACTCGCAGCTTATACCACTGAAGAATCTGCGTCCAAGGTTTGCAAATTACACTTATCTTTGAATACACATACTATATAGCTCCATTTTCAGGCTACCCTCGGCCTCCTCCTCTCCTTCCCTCATCTCTGACTGCCTGTCTGCTATCCAGGAGTGGTGTGCCACCAATGACCTCTACCTAATGCCAGTAAGACTGAGATTCTACTCTTCAGCACACCCACTCCCTCCTTCCCTGCAGCTCTCTGGCCGGCCTCTCTTGGCCCTCTTCCTGCTCCCAACTGCAAGTCTAAAAACCTCAGGGTCATCTTCGACTTCACACTCTCCTTCTCTCCTCACATCTCTGATGTCTCTAAGAAGTCACACTACCAGCTGCACCTCCTCAGAGGTAGTCTTCCTTTCGTCTCCTTCCCCCAGAAGCTCACAGTCTCCAGAGCCCTGGTTCTCTCTAGGCTGGACTATTGCAACAGCCTCTATCTAAAGCTGCCTGCCTCTAATCTCTGCCCTCTGCAACTTATCCAGAACAGGACTGCGAGACTTGTTCTTGGCCTCAAGCCCAGGGATCGTATCTCTCCAGGACTGAAATCTCTGCACTGGCTCCCAGTGGCTGCAAGGAATAAGTTCAAAACACTTTGCA
Organism: Ambystoma mexicanum; assembly: GCF_040938575.1. Classification (NCBI taxonomy): domain Eukaryota; kingdom Metazoa; phylum Chordata; class Amphibia; order Caudata; family Ambystomatidae; genus Ambystoma; species Ambystoma mexicanum. The sequence goes on from NC_090921.1 coordinate 46,262,435, forward strand.
TTGTCCTCAAGGCCTTCTGGGGCTTGGGGCCTCAATACTTTCAACTCTCTCTTCCCAAATAACTTCCTTCTCAAGCTCTTTGCTCATCCGCCTCCAACTCCCTCAGGGTCCATCGCTTCTCCAAGCAACGAGTTGGTGGTAGATCTCTCTCCTCGGCAGGCGCCTCCCTCTGGAACAGCCTTCCTGCCTCCCTGAAACTTGAGGAGAACCATCTCCAGTTCCGGAAGCACCTCAAAACCTTCCTCTTTGCTTCTGCTTTCTCTCCCCCTCTCCCCTGCTGAATTCCTGGCTGAAACTGCACTGGCTACCTGGAAACCCTTTGTGACCCTGGGCCCAGGCCCCACCATTTTCACACCTGTCCTGCCTCCCTGGCAGCCCCCTCACCTGGGGACTGTATTCTGTATCCCTACAGTCCCCCACCAGCACTTATGTCTGCTCTTACCTTGCACTTGCCACCATCTGGCCGTTATTTATCTTAATATTCTACTATCCCATGTACTGCACTTTCCCCTCTCCCTTCCCCTCGCACTTTTCCCCTTCCCCCTTCCCCTGCATTTGCGCGATCTGAATGACACCTGCCCTAGTAAGATCATTGTCTCTGTCTTCCCCTTGTTCCCCCTCCCTTGCCTCGTTGCACCTTGAAACACTTGTCTATAGGCACGTTATAAATGCCATATCATATCATATCATATCAAGCTGTTGAAAATTGTAACAAAGGAATGTGTGCTAGTACATACCTGTGTAATAAATCAGTCTCTAGTCTTTTACAGGCACCATATTCTGGGCAAATGTGGTAAAAAACAGCAAATGAACACACATGTGTTAAGGTCCATGACTTATCCCGGACCTTTAGAGTCTGCTCCCCAATACCCATCATATCCTATCCCAGGATGCAGAGCGAGACTCAAGACTTTGCATTCTCATGTCCTCGATGTGAGAGTAATAACACCCCATTTTAAACTACAATCATACAAGGAAGGAAAATCCACCTTTCTGAAGCTACTTCATACCAAGATTATGGTGTCTCAACATGAGTGGTACACATGTTTGTCTATGATTACTGCATGCACTAGTTACCATTGCCACATGTGGTAACATTAAGAACTCTGCATCATAATATGTTTACTGCTTTAAGGGTGGAACATTTTGAAGATTATTTAAAATGCTGCAAGCGTCCTTTCAGAAGTTACAATGATGCATTACCAACCCTGTGTGGGGCATGGATAAGGCAGTGAAGCAGATCATAGCACTACTGAACATTGTTAAATAATGCATAGTAGGATGAATGATGACCCTCCGGGGCATTGCACAGCCCTGTGTTCTGAGATGCCTAAATTTTCAACACCATAGCAGTTTTCACCAACACATTGTGGCACTTAAGCACAAGTGATGAGCTTGTCCGTATTTCACTTTCAGGACAAAGGGTTTCCTTTTGGGGGTGTTGTGGTATATTTTATCACCACCTATTGGGTGGAGAAACAATTGAAGACATTCATAAGAGGTATTTCACCCTGTAATTAGGTGGCATTAACTTCATGCAATTTTCCACCAGAATAATGCATGAAGTAAAGACCTCAGTAGTTGTAATCCGGTATGTGGTGAAGTAAAGTGGTATTTAACATGCTGCTCTTTTTACCATTACCGCCAGACTCATAACTATAAGTGAATATATTTTCAAATAACTTTGATTCACTGCAATGGTCAGACCACGACAGACACAGAAATTAAAACTCAGAGTGTGCTTTGCTTTCATTGGAACTCCAGCCCAAAATAAGTCCTGCTTAATCCCTTAATGACTGTAAAGTTTGCTCAAGGATGGTTAGAAAATGCAATTCATTATTAGAATTACGTATTTTTATAGCGCAGACCTATCTTGTGACTCGGTTGCTGAACGGATCATTAAGCAAAACATTGGTAGCAAGAATTTACCACGTCGTCAAGTGGAAACTTTTAATGCATGAAAACAGCTCAGTCAGTGATAAAGAAAAGGCCTGTATAGGATTCATAACAGTCCACAGTGGACACATGGTGCTCACATTTTACATTTTTTTAAACTTTACTTTAAAGAGAGTTACACCATAACAGAGCCTACACAGATTCAACAGAATGTTTCCGCAAGTAGAAAATGTAGTATTCAAAGCACATCACACATTGTATTACAGTTCACAGTGTTATCGGGGTGTGATGTCATTTTCTGACACCATATTACATAAGTAACTTCGAAACGGAGCCCAGATATCCCTGGGGCGACAGGTCGACAATACAGTTAACACAAATTGCTCTTCACATTCGTTCACCACCGTGAGTTCCCTGAGGAAGTCTTTTTTTACAATCGCATTCACAGATTTCCAGCATTTTAATATGCAGCATTTTGCAACTACACATGCCACATTGAATAGTCGTCTAGTGGTCTCGGCCACCTTGCCAATATCTCCAAATAGATATTTTAGTGGGGGGGGGGGTGTTGCAATAGATGTCATTTCCTCCAGGATTTCTGCGACCTCGCCCCAGAACGTTGCCACTAAGGGGCACGACCAGTACATATGATAAGCGCCTGCATCTGGTTTAAAACATTTCAGACATTTCCCTGTGCAGCCCTGCACAAATTTGGTCAATTTAGCAGGGGTGTAATGTAGTTGATTAAGTATTTTAAATTGAATTAATCACAACCCAGAGTTTAGGGAGACGGATCTAGTGAGCTGACAGCATCTGATCCATTGTTCATCACTCAGTGTGGTACCCAGGTCACGTTCCCAGGTTTCTTTCATGGTGTTACAGGAGGTTGAGTGTGATTGAACTAGGGTGTACAGCATCAAAACCCCTTTTCTCCGCTCATCAGTCGCTGTTATAGCCCCTGTGCATGCATGTGTAGGAGGTTCTGCAGGGAATGTCGGCCATTTTGAGTTGCCCACTTCCCAGTTCCCACTGTGTCCTTGAAATCTTTCAGTTCAACGTATACACTCCCAGGAAACACATCCCGCATTTTAAGTTGTTTGGTTGTGTCCCACAGCTTTTTCAGAGCTTTATCGAAATATAAATGTAATACCGGGGAAGTTCCACAATGGAATTACTGGGTCGTACGGAATCTACAGTCCAATCCTGTTGTATATTTTAGACCATGCGCATACTTTGGTACTCAGCGGGTCAAACTCACAGGAGTCTTTGTGATTGGAGCCAAAGTGGACCGACCGTACATCGGAGGGGGAAGCAGCGTATTTCCCTATAGGGATATGCGTGGCCATATCGTCTGGTGGGGCCTGGTGGAGGCTGCCCCTGCACTGCTGGGGGGTGGGGGTGATGGGAGACATGAGTGGGGGCCTGGTGGAGGCTGCCCCTGCACTGCTGGGGGGTGGGGGTGATGGTAGACATGTGTGGGGGCCTGGTGGAGGGTGCCCCTGGATGCTGGGGGATGGTGGTGGTGGTAGACATGAGTGGGGGCCTGGTGGAGGCTCCCCTGCACTGCTGGGGGGTGGGGGTGGTGGTAGACATGAGTGGGGGCCTGGTGGAGGCTGCCCCTGCACTGCTGGGGGTGATGGTAGACATGAGTGGGGGCCTGGTGGAGGTTGCCCCTGGATGCTGGGGGGTGGGGGTGGTGGGAGACATGAGTGGGGGCCTGGTGGAGGCTGCCCCTGGATGCTGTGGGGTGGGGGTGCAGGGGGACATGAGTGGGGGCCTGTTGGAGGGTGCCCTGCACTGCTGGGGGGTAGGGGTGATGGGAGACATGAGTGGGGGCCTGGTGGAGGCTGCCCCTGCACTGCTGGGGGGTGGGGGTGATGGGAGACATGCGTGGGGGCCTGGTGGAGGCGGCCCCTGCACTGCTGGGGGATGGGGGTGATGGGAGACATGCGTGGGGGCCTGGTGGAGGGTACCCTGGATGCTGGGGGGTGGGGGTGGTGGGAGACATGAGTGGGGGCCTGGTGGAGGCTGCCCCTGCACTGCTGGGGGGTGGGATGATGGGAGACATGAGTGGGGGCCTGGTGGAGGCTGCCCCTGCACTGCTGGGGGGTGGGGGTGATGGGAGACATGAGTGGGGGCCTGGTGGAGGGTGCCCCTGGATGCTGGAGGGTGGGGGTGGTGGTAGACATGAGTGGGGGCCTGATGGAGGCTGCCCCTGCACTGCTGGGGGGTGGGGGTGCAGGGAGATATGAGTTGGACATGAGTTGGGGCCTGGTGGAGGGTGCCCCTGGATGCTGTGGGGTGGGGGTGGTGGGAGACATGAGTGGGGGCCTGGTGGAGGCTGCCCCTGGATGCTGTGGGTTGGGGGTGCAGGGGGACATGTGTGGGGTCCTGGTGGAGGGTGCCCCTGGATGCTGGGGGTGCAGGGGGACATGAGTGGGGGCCTGGTGGAGGCTGCCCCTGCACTGCTGGGGGGTGGAGGTGGTGGGAGACATGAGTGGGGGCCTGGTGGTGGCTGCCCCTGGATGCTGGGGGTTGTGGGAGACATGAGTGGGGGCCTGGTGGAGGCTGCCCCTGCACTGCTGGGGGGTGGGGGTGATGGGAGACATGAGTGGGAGCCTGGTGGAGAGTGCCCCTGGATGCTTGGGGGTGGGGGTGGTGGGAGACATGAGTGGGGGCCTGGTGGAGGGTGCCCCTGGTGGCTGGGGGTGCAGGGGGACATGCGTTGGTGGGCAGTAGTGGAAGGTGACATGTGGGTTGGCTGGGGGGCATGGCCATGGTGGATGGGGTGCCTGCGGGACATGTGCAGGGTAGGCCCCTGTGGTGTGGGCCACCTGCAGGGGCCGTGGAGGGTATAGAGGGAACACCTGGGAGGACCCACACGTGCAATTCACGTGTGGTGCTCCCCGCGCACCCCTGGAATACACGTACCCTGATGGAATTGCGTGTGATACTTCCTGCGCACCCCTGAAATACACGTACCCTGCTGCTTTTGCGTGTGATACTTCCCGCGCACCCCTGGAATACACGTACCCTGATGGAATCGCGTGTGATACTTCCCGCGCACCCCTGAAATACACATACCCTGCTGCTTTTGCGTGTGATACTTCCCGCGCACCCCTGGAATACACGTACCCTGCTGTTTTTGCGTGTGATACTTCCCGCACACCCCTGGAATACATGTGCCCTGATGGAATCGCGTGTGTTACTTCCCACGCACCCCTGATGTACACGTACCCAGGACAATCGCGTGTGAAACTTCCCGCGAACCACTGAAATACACGTTCCCCGCTTGGCGTTTGCTGTTTGGCAGCCCTGTGAACTGGTCCAGGGTTAGCACAGCCCTTTGCGATGATTTGGGGATTTTGAAGGCTTTTCCTTGTGCAAGGGCGTTCTTGGGGGCGTAACTGTCGCTGCTGCAGGGTCGATGCGCCACTCTGCGCCACGGCTGGTTTCGGAGACTAAAATCCATGAATACGCTGTGCTATGAAAAGGATTTTTTCCCAAGCGACTGGCGCAGTGTATCGCACGGGGACACTGTACGCCAGCCGCGTGCGCCACTTTTGTGCGAATTTCTATGAATTACCCTGCAAATATCAATGGTCTTTTAAAAAAAAAAACTATGAACACCAGAAAAATGAAGTGAGAGAGGACATGCTCAAATAAATCTGCTGGCAAAGTATGAAAGGTGCTCACCTTTTAACCCCAGCAATCGGTAGTGAAATATTCCCAGTTTGAGACAAGTGCTTTTGGTCTTGGTGTAAGAGTCTGCACTGCAAGCATGACAGCCTGAGCACGAATTCTGTTAGCCAAATATTGGAGAAAGCTTGCCAACCTCAAAAAAAGCCAAAGTGTTGCATCTGTCCTCTGAAAAGGCATCCTTTTGTAAATTTAGTGAAAATACGTTCAGTAGTTTGTTTAAATACAGGCCAAAATGTAGGTAAAAGAAAAGTGATATCTGGGTTCGGTCCATGGACTCACTTCCCTCTTCCATCTGCGGACGAGTCTCTGATTGGTTCAGAAGGTGATGTGGGGTCCGCTGACTTTGGGTGCGTCCGCTGGTTGAATGATGAAAAGCATGAGATGCGCCAGATTTTTTAAAATGCCTGCCATGTTGGATTTGCAGACATCCGCTCGTGTCCGCGAACATCGCAGTAAAAATCTATTTGAAAACACAACATTGCACTTGTCAAACTTATCAAACAATCTCTGGAGGTTTGGTGGGTGATGAGGATGGGACAGGGTATGGCCGTAAGAAGCCAAAAAACAAGTGTTATTCACCCCCAAAGTCTGCAAACAGTGTGGATGTTCGGATACAGTCCTGTGATGTTCGCAAACACTTCAGATATTCGGGTATATCTATTCCTTTTTCAGCGTTACTGGATAGGTGAAAAGCAGTTTTTGGATGGCTTATAACTTTGGTGCCTTCAATAAAATAGCATGACATTTTGGAATTGTATTCTAGACCTGATTCTGAGTGGTTTTGGAAAGTGTGGAGCTCTTTTGTCAAAAGAACAAACAAAATTAGAGGGGGGGTTCCCAAATATTGCAATGGCTTATAAATGTGGCACCATTTGATGAATCTGCACGAAAATCTGGATAACGATTTTAAATCTAGATATAAATGTGTTTGCAAAGTTTGGTGGGATTCTGTCAAGAGATGGCAAAATTAGAGGGGGGTCCCAAAATATTGTAAAGGCTTATAAATGCGGTGCCATTTGACGACATCACACAAAAGTTTGCAACATTATTTTAGATCTAGATTTACATGTATTTGTAAGGTTTTATTGGGATTTTGTCAAATAAGAGGGAGTCTCAACATTTTTAGATTGCTTATATCTTTGTTGCCATTTGACGAATGTGGACGAAAGTTTTCAGAAAGATTACAGACCCAACCTTGCATGTTTGTGTAACGTCTGAATGGATTTTGTCAAGTGGCAGATAAGTTAAATGACTATTGTATGTACATATATTTTGACACTTTTGAAAAAATCAAACATGGACGGATTTCCAGCAAACTCATGTAAGGAGCATTGGCAAGGACCTTAAAGCAAGTTTACCCAAATGTGCCCGCGTTTTATTTTTTGACAAGTGCCATAATGTATCTACAAAAAATAGTGATATACCTTTGGGGACTGAGGTATAGCCTGAGGCCATGGGCAGTGGCCAGATTGTCTGGGTCATGGCATAAGGTCATGACCCAGACAATCTGGCTATGGCCATGACCAAGTGGGACAACAAATGGGGTAAAAGTGGCCATGTCCACATGGGACCGACTATGTGGTAAAGTTATTTAAAAGTGGGATGGGGTTGAAAGGGAAAAGAAAAATGTGCTTGTGGTAATATGGTCATAGGGTTCTCTTTTCACCTTCTGCAGGCTGCCATGGAAAGGGAAGAGTGGTTCTGTAAGGATCCCTGCTTTCCCTTTCCAGGGTGGCCATCTTGGAAAAGGCATTTTTCATCCTTTTATTTTAGCACCCCGGGTTCTCGCCTTGGGAACCCAGGGTGCTAATGGCTTTCATTGCCCATTGCAGGGGCTGGAATGAGGGATATCGGTACAGAGCCCTCATTATCTGCCCTCGCTTTACTTGGGCTGATAAGATTTTATTTTGTTCTTTTTTTTTTACTGTGAAAGGTGGTTCCTAAAAGGCAGCTTTCTTTTGTTGTTTTCTGATGTCTTTTTTTTCGCAGGAGAGGTTAGAACGTAAAGTGGTGAGGGAAATGAGGGAAGAGGCATCGAGTACTAATATGGAGGGATGGAGGGGCAGGTGGACAGTGGAAGAGGTTGCCCATTCTTGTCCTCCACTCCACTGTACTATCATGACTAACAAAACACAAAGAAAGACAATAATGCCTTTAAATGACCACCATGAGTGTGTCATTGTCCCCCATAGCATGCAGCTTTAAGCAGCCCCCCCTTTCCTCCTAAGGGACATGCCCATCACTATACCCACACACCGCCCCCCTATTACCTGCAAAGACCATAGCGCCTACAGCCATTCATACACAGTTCACTGCCGAGCGGGGCCTTTTGACTCCTAGGCAGGGTCGGCCCATGACATGGGGCATCTGTGCAATGGCCTAGGAGCCCTCTGGCAGGGGTCCCCCACTGGCTCAACTACACCAAGTATTATTGTTTTAAACAGGATCTGTGCTGCTTCCAACTCACTTTTCAGCTTGAGTCAGACTAAGGTTTCCCCTCCCAGCCCCCTGACTCTCTAAAGAAAAATAGCCCCTCCCATGGGATTGGCTGACACTGCTGGGGGGCATGGAGGGAGCCCTTAATGAATTATTTCTTCTAGCAGAGCATTTAAAGTGGGAGCGATTTACAAGTGAAGAAACTGCGATGTCCAGGAGCATGGCACTCAATCCCGATTATTTGTAGTTTTTGGTGATTCCATGCGAATACTTTGCAGAATCTCCACAGGCACAAAATTATAGTCCTGCCCACGTTGCTCAAGGAGAACTGTTGCAACTGATCCTAAATGCTAAGCTTCTATATGTATACTATTGAGCACTCCACTTTTTTTTAGAATTGAACTGTTCTTTTTGGCAGAGATTCAGCAGAGTTCGGGCAGTCTCTGCAGTAAGCTCTGAGGTATTTCACCCTGTAATAAGGTGGCATTAACTTCATGAAATTTTCCACTAGAATATTGCATGAAGTAAAGACCTCAGTAGTTTTAATCCGGTATTGTATAGTATTTTTTAATTTATATAGCGCCTATACAGAGGCAAGTGTGTCAAAGCGCTCAAGGAGGTTGGGAACATGGGGAAAAAAAGAACAATCGCTCAGGGCCCTTGAAAACTGAGACGGAAATAAGTAAGTGTGTAAAAAGTCAATTTAACAGGATGGGATTCAGCAAATAGGACTGACAGCGATTCTGCAGTTTAACAGGGCAATTAGGGGTAACAGGGGAGAAGAGGCAGACGCTCCTCAGGGGTGTGCATATGGATCGAGCAAGTGCGCAGAGGGTCACAGGGAGGGGGAGGATCAAGTGCACCCAATCGGTTGTGGTGAAGTCGTTTTCCTATGTGGTGAAGGAGTGTGGTATTTAAAATGCTGCTCTTTTTACCATTACCGCCAGACTCATAACTATAAGTGAATATATTTTCAAGTAACTTTCATTCACTGCAATAGTCAAACCACGACAGACACGGACATTAAAACTCAGAATGTGCTTCTCTTTGATTGAACTCCAGCCCAGAATTCATCCTGCTTAATCCCTTAATGACTGTAGTGTTTGCTGAAGGATGGTTAGAAAATGCAGTTCATTATTAGAATTACGTATTTATGTAGCGCAGACCTATCTTGTGACTGGGCTGCTGAACAGATCATAAAGCAAAGCATTGGCAGCAAGAATTTAACACGTTGCCAAGTGAAAGCTTTTAATACATGAAAACAGCTCAGCCAGTGATAAAGAAAAGGCCAGTAAAGGATTCATTACAGACCGCAGTGGTCACATGCTGCTATATTTAAAGATGGTTTGAGCAAATCGACCAAATACATATAAATATATTCATATAAACAAAAGGGTGACGCCGGCAGCTGCCTGGGTAGCACTAAACACATGGCAGCTGTACACAGACAAAAATTAGTTTGTTTAGAAAAATATTTTACTGAGAAAAATGTCAACACAAAAAGGAGAAAAGCACAGTTATTCGTGCCACTCTAGGCACTTGTTCACACTAAAATCATAACATCATTGGTTCAAAACACTAGAGTGCAAATCTATGGTTTTCACCTGCATACATAACAACAGTCTCTCAGGTCAGCCATGTTTGAATAGGTCACTAGCCAGTTAAACATTCATACAATGGTATGTAAATAGCATGAAAGTCAAACTGCATAAAAATATATCTGCTGCCATTGTATCATAAAATCTTCAAATACACACTTGCTTAAGCATGCAAACTCTTTATATTAAAATAGCTCATTCATCAGACGTGCTCCCCTATTGCACGCTGCATATTAAAATGTGCTATATGTTGGAGATGTCAAAGTGACCGCACTGCTGCGAGATTGGAATAAGGAAAGCTACGGCACAAAATTCAAGTGCAAATTGCATCGCAGGAATAGCAGCACTAAAGTCACAGAAACTGAAATCTGAGACAATAGGAAAATCTTAGGGACAGGATACATCCTTCAAGTACAAAATAGCATAAAGTGCTAAATATATGGACAAAACAGACATCTGGGTAGGATTGCGAAATACCCACAATAATGTGGAGTGCCATGCATGATATAAATATTGATGTAACCCACTGCCAGGTATGACATATTACTGGAAAGTATAATGAATATACAGATGTTAAAAAGTGTGTTGAGCTTACAGTCAATAATGCATTAAGAAATGGGAATATCGAGATGTAAATGGGGAGCAGATTTATCCAGAATCTTAAAAGATGAGCATGTATGAAGTGCAAATGGCATCCTGGATGTGGCAAGAAAGGGTGCAATCCTGTAGACTGGCAAATGGACTTTGCCTGGTTGTGGCCATGTGCTGTTTTTCAGGGCACAAGCAGAGGATACATGAGGGTGGACAGCATCCGCCCAGGTTTTTCAGAGGGCAGTCACAACCCCCTTAGGTGTTTTTGAGGACCGCAAGATTATTCAAGTGGTTGGCAACCAGGATTTCACCCAGGCTATCATGTTCCCAGTTCTGACACTTACCCATAAAAAGTGTCATCAAGGAACAGGTCTCGTATTGGAATTGTGTTTACCGGGGAATATTTCACTATAGATTTTTAAAAGACGGGCACCATGTGTTCTTTGTCAGCATAGTTATTGGAAAATCTCTTCTCTCAGGTAATTTATTTTCGGTATTGATTAATTTTTTTGAAAGGGCATTACTCTTTAGTCTTGTGCAGTTTCGTCTTAGGGGAAAGCACAATTAAACTAAATGTGTAAGTTTCACTTTAACATATGTTCACTTACTATGTGTATATTGTCGGGGGCCAGCTTTTGATTTTCGTTATAGGGGCAGAGGTTCCCATACAGAGTGAAACGAGGGAGCCTTTCTAATCCTGAGGTCGAAACACCACATTGTGCAGCACATGTTTCAGTAGGAATAGGAAAAAAGCCATATGATTTACAGGAAGGTACAAACATAGAACTTCTCAGCAACAGTCAACTAACCTGCTGAGTTGCCTTTGCAACATTCTGGTATAGGATCCCCTATTTCCTTACCCCAGCTATTCCTCTCTAATCAAAGCTCAGGGGATATTGATGAAAATCCCGCAATAATGTTGCAAAATGCATGTCAGCACGACCCCAAGCCTGAACACAGTAGAAGAGGAGATAGTGATTTCCAGGAGCATGGCACTCAAATCCGCATTTTTGTAGTTTTTGGTGTTTCCATGCAAATACTTTGCAGAATCTCCACAGGCACAAAATGATAGTCCTGCCCACGTTGCTCAAAGAGAACTGTTGCAACTGCCCCTATATACTAAGCTTCTATGTGTATACTATTGAGCACTCCACTTTTTTTAGGATTGGACCCTGATTTTTGTCAGAGTTTGGGCAGTCTCTGCAGTAAGTTCTGAGGTATTTCACCCTGTAATTAAGCGTAATTAACTTCATGCAATTTTCCACTAGAATACTGCATGAAGCAAAGACCTCAGTAATTTTAATCCGGTATGTATTGTATTGTATAGTATGTTTTATTTACATAGCGCCTATACAGAGGCAAGTGTGTCAAAGCGCTCAACGTGGTTGGGAACATGGGGAAAAAAAGAACAGTCGCTCAGGGCCCTTGAAAACTGAGACGATCATAAGTAAGTGCGTATACGGTACATTTAACAGTTTGAAATATAGCAACTCGGCCTGACAGCGATTCTGCAGTTTAACAGCGCAATTAGGGGTGACATGGGAGACCAGGCAGACGCTCCTCAGGGGTGTGCATATGGATCGAGCAAGTGTGCAGAGGGTCACAGGGAGGGGGAGGATCAAGTGCACCCAGTCGGTTGTGGTGAAGTCGGTTTCCTATGTGGTGAAGGAGTGTGGTATTTAAAATGTTGCTCTTTTTACCATTACCGCCAGACTCATAACTATAAGTGAATATATTTTCAAATAACTTTGATTCCCTGCAATCTTAAAACCACAACTGACACAGAAATTAAAACTCAGAATGTGCTTCTCTTTCATTGGACTGCAGCCCAGAGTAAATCCTGCTTAATCTCTTAATGACTGTACTGTTTGCTCAAGGATGGTTAGAAAATGCAGTTCATTATTAGAATTACGTATTTTTATAGCGCAGACCTATCTTGTGACTCGGTTGCTGAACGGATCATAAAGCAAAACATTGGTAGCAAGAATTTAACACGTCGTCAAGTGGAAACTTTTAATACATGAAAACAGCTCAGTCAGTGATAAAGAAAAGGCCTGTATCGGATTAATTACAGACCGCAGTGGTCACATGCTGCCATATTTAAAGATGGTTTGAACCAATCGACTAAATACATATGTATATATATATATATATATAAACAAAAGGGTAACGTCGGCAGTTGATTGGGTAGCACTAAACACATGGCAGCTGTACACAGACAAAAATGTGTCTGTTTAGAACATTATTTTACTGAGAAAATGTCAACACGAAAAGGAGAAAAGCACAATTATCTGTGCCACTCTAGGCATTTGTTCACATTAACATCACAAGATTATTGGTTAAAAACATTAGACTGCAACTCCATGGTGTTCACCTGCATGCATTACAATAGTCTCTCAGGTCAGCCATGTTTGAATAGGTCACTAGCCAGTTAAATATTCATGCAATGGTGTGTAAATCGCATGAAAGTCAAACTGCATAAAAATATATCTGCTGTCATTCTATCGTAAAATCTGAAAATACACCCTTGCTTATACATGCGAAATTTCTACATTAAAACAGCTCATTCTTCAGATCTGCTCCACTATTGCACGCTGCATAGTAAAATGTGCTATATGTTGGACATGTGAAAGTGACCGCACTGCCGCCACGTTGAAATAAGGAAAGCTAAGGCATAACATTCAAATGCAAAGTGCATCGCAGGAATAGCAGCACTAAAATCACAGAATCTGAAATCTTAAAAGATGAGCAATACTGAAGTGCAAAAGGCATCCTGCAAGAACAGAATGGCATAAAGTGCTAAATGCACATGCAAAGCTGATACCTGGGGGAAAAATGCCAAATACCCGTGAGAATGTGGGATGTCATGCCTGACATCGATATCACCACATTGCCAGGTATGTCACATTACTGGAAGAGTGATAAAATCAGCAGGTGTCATAAAGTGCATTGTGCATGGATACAGACGTACACTAGGAATTGAAAAATAAAAATGTGTATGGGTAGCACATTAAAAGTGCAAATTGCATCCCAGAGGGAATAGCAGCAAATAGTCATCAACTATGAGTTTAGACAATGGGCAAATCTAAAGTGCATAATGCTTATTTATAGAGCAAATTACTATAAAATGCTCAAGGCATGTTAAAAACATTTGCCTGTATAGAGTACCCGATACCATGAATCCAAAAGAGAATGACTGGGACAAAAATAACTATTTTACTTTGAGGTGCCCAATATAACAGGTAAACCTGAGAGTATGGCAAAAAACAAAGTGCCACAAGAAACATGGCCATGATGTTGAATGCCTCCGAGCCATGGTATCAAATCGAAGAAGATATACATGAATTGTACAGGGGACCAGAGTGCACCCCTTCCATTCAGTGCTGGTTATGTTTAAGGTCGTCTGGAGGGTGGAATCTTGAGAATCCTATTGGCTGCTGGACCAAGGTGATATATGCCTGGCTTTGGAGTGCCACACTGTAGGCTACACCCCTCCCGCACTGTGGGTGTTTGGAAGTTAGCAGGTTCCCTGCAAACCTAATGACTACAGCTATCATAATTCCTTGCAGCAGAATCAACATTGATTGATTACTCCTGCACTAGCTCTTTGCTGCTAGTGAGACGACCTCCCTGATGAGGTGATCAGCACAGAAACTGGTCGAAGGAGAACATCAGTAGCTGGGGGGGGGTGAATTGTGCAGGGAACCAGAGTGCACCCCTTCCATTCACTGCTGATTATGTTTAAGGTACTCTGGAGGGTGGATGCTCCAGGGTGCTATTGGCTGCTGCACCAAAGTGATATATGACTGGCTTTGGAGTGCCACCCTGTGGGCTACTACCCTCCCTCCGCAACTGTGGGTGTTTGGGGGTGAGCAGGTGCCCTCCCAAACTGATGACTATAGCTACCATAATTCCTTGCAGCAGAATCAATATGGATTAATTACACCTATACTGGCTCTTTGTTGAAAGTGAGACGGCCTCCCTGATGATGTGATAAGCAGAGAAAGCATTTGAGGGGAACATCAGTACCTGTGGCGACGGTAGTGTCTCTCTCTCCTTCCCCCAACCTCCACTCATGCCCCGTGTGTCTCTCTCCCTCCCCCCCATGCCCCGTGTGTCTCTCCCCCTCCCGCCCACCCCCCGCTCATGCCCCATGTGTCTCTCCACCTCCCGCCCACCCCCGCTCATGCCCCGCGTGTCTCTCCCCTTCCCCCACTCCGGTTCTTGCCCCATGTGTCTTTCCCCCTCCCGCTCACCCCCGCTCTTGCCCTGTGTTTTTCCCCCTCCCGGCCACCCCGGCTCTTGCCCCGTGTCTCTTTCCCCCTCCCGCCCACCCCAGCTCTTGCCCCGTGTCTCTTTCCCCCTCCCGCCCACCCCCGCTCTTGCCCCGTGTATCTTTCCCCTTCCCGCCCACCCCCGCTCTTGCCCCGTGTCTCTTTCCCCTTCCCGCTCTTGCCCCGTGTCTCTTTCCCCCTCCCGCCCACCCCTGTTCTTGCCCTGTGACTCTTTCCCCCTCCCGCCCACCCCCGATCTTGGCCCGTGTCTCTTTCCCCCTCCCGCCCACCCCCGCTCTTGCCCCGTGTCTCTTTCCCCCTCCCGCCCACCCCCGCTCTTGCCCCGTGTCTCTTTCCCCCTCCGCCCACCCCCGCTCTTGCCCCGTTTCTCTTTCCCCCTCCCACCCACCCCCACTCTTGCCCCGTGTGTCTCTCTCCCTCCCCCCCACCCATGCCCCGTGTGTCTCTCCCCCTCCCGCCCACCCCCCGCTCATGCCCCGTGTGTCTCTCCCCCTCCCGCCCACCCCCGCTCATGCCCCGCGTGTCTCTCCCCTTCCCCCACCCCCCGTTCTTGCCCCATGTGTCTTTCCCCCTCCCGTTCACCCCCGCTCTTGCCCCGTGTGTTTCCCTCTCCCGGCCACCCTGGCTCTTGCCCCGTGTCTCTTTCCCCCTCCCGCCCACCCGAGCTCTTGCCCCGTGTCTCTTTCCCCCTCCTGCCCACCCCCGCTCTTGCCCTGTGTATCTTTCCCCTTCCTGCCCACCCCCGCTCTTGCCCTGTGTTTCTTTCCCCCTCCCGCTCTTGCCCCGTGTCTCTTTGCCCCTCCCGCCCACCCCTGTTCTTGGCCCGTGTCTCTTTCCCCCTCCCGCCAACCCCCGCTCTTGCCCCGTGTCTCTTTCCCCCTCTGCCAACCCCCGCTCTTGCCCCGTGTCTCTTTCCCCCTCCCACCCACCCCCGCTCTTGCTCCGTGTCTCTTTCCCCCTCCCGCCCGCCCCCGCTCTTGCCCCCTCCCGCCCACCCCCGCTCTTGCCCCGTGTCTCTTTCCCCCTCCCGCCCACCCCCGCTCTTGCCCCGTGTCTCTTTCCCCCTCCCGCCCACCCCCGCTCTTGCCCCATGTCTCTTTCCCCCTCCCGGCCACCCCCGCTCTTGCCCCGCTCGTGCCCCGCTCGTCTCTCCCAACTGCCCACCCCCCGCTCTTGCCCAGTGTGTCTCTCCCACACCGTGTGTCTCTACCACCCGCTGCTCATGTCTGTGTGTTTCTCCCCACCCGCCGCCCACCCCCCGCTCATGTCCGTGTGTCTCTCCCCACCTGCCGCCCACCCCCCGCTCATGTCCGTGTGTCTCTCCCCACCCCCGCTCATGTCCGTGTGTCTCTCCCCACCCGCCGCCCACCCCCCGCTCATGTCCGTGTGTCTCTCCCCACCTGCCGCCCACCCCCGCTCATGTCCGTGTGTCTCTCCCCACCCCTGCTCATGTCCGTGTGTCTCTCCCCACCCGCCGCCCACCCCCCGCTCATGCCCCGTGTGTGTCTCCCCCGCTCATGTCCGTGTGTCTCTCAACCCCCCACTCATGTCCCGTGTGTCTCTCTCCCTCCCCCCCACCCCCGCTCATGCCCCGTGTGTCTCTCCCCCACCTGCCCCCCTGCTCATGCCCCATGTGTCTCTCTCTCCTTCCCCCTACCCCCCGCTCAAGCCCCGTGTGTCTCTCTCCCTCCCCCCCACCCATGCCCCGTGTGTCTCTCCCCCTCCCGTCCACCCCTGCTCTTGCCCCGCGTGTCTCTGTCCCTCCCACCCACCCCCGCTCTTGCCCCGTGTGTCTTTCCCGCTCCCGCCCACCCCCGCTCTTGCCCCGTGTCTTTCCATCTCCCTCCCGCCCCTGCTCTTGCCCCCTCCCTCCCACCCCGCTCATGCCCCATGTGTCTCTCTCTCCTTCCCCCCACCCCCGGCTCATGCCCCGTGTGTCTCTCTCCCTCCCCCCACCCATGCCCCGTGTGTCTTTCCCCCTCCAGTCCACCCCTGTTCTTGCCCCGCGTGTCTCTCCCCCTCCCAACCACCCCCCGCTCATGCCCCGCGTGTCTCTCCCCTTCCCCCACCCCCCGCTCTTGCCACGTGTGTCTTTCCCCCTCCTGCCCACCCCCGCTCTTGCCCCGTGTCTCTTTCCCCCTCCCGCCCACCCCCGCTCTTGCCCCGTGTATCTTTCCCCTTCCCGCCCACCCCCACTCTTGCCCCGTGTCTCTTTCCCCCCTCCCGCTCTTGCCCCGTGTCTCTTTCCCCCTCCCGCCCACCCCTGTTCTTGCCCTGTGTCTCTTTCCCCCTCCCGCCCACCCCCGATCTTGGCCCGTGTCTCTTTCCCCGTCCCGCCCACCCCCGCTCTTGCCCCGTGGCTCTTTCCCCCTCCCGCCCACCCCCGCTCTTGCCCCGTGTCTCTTTCCCCCTCCGCCCACCCCCGCTCTTGCCCCGTGTCTCTTTCCCCCTCCCACCCACCCCCCGCTCTTGCCCCGTGTGTCTCTCCCACCCCGTGTGTCTCTACCACCCGCTGCTCATGTCTGTGTGTTTCTCCCCACCCGCCGCCCACCCCCCGCTCATGTCGTGTGTCTCTCCCCACCTGCCGCCCACCCCCCGCTCATGTCTGTGTGTCTCTCCCCACCCCCGCTCATGTCCGTGTGTCTCTCCCCACCCGCCGCCCACCCCCGCTCATGTCCGTGTGTCTCTCCCCACCTGCCGCCCACCCCCGCTCATGTCCGTGTGTCTCTCCCCACCCCTGCTCATGTCTGTGTGTCTCTCCCCACCCGCTGCCCACCCCCCACTCATGTCCCGTGTGTCTCTCTCCCTCCCCCCCACCCCCGCTCATGCCCCGTGTGTCTCTCTCTCCTTCCCCCCACCCCCCGCTCATGCCCCGTGTGTCGCTCTCCCTCCCCCCCACCCATGCCCCGTGTGTCTCTCCCCCTCCCGTCCACCCCTGCTCTTGCCCCGCGTGTCTCTCCCCCTCCCACCCACCCCCCGCTCATGGCCCGTGTGTCTCTCCCCTTCCCCCACCCCCCGCTCTTGCCCCGTGTGTCTTTCCCCCTCCTGCCCACCCCTGCTCTTGCCCCGTGTGTCTTTCCCCCTCCCGCCCACCCCGCTCTTGCCCTGTGTGTCTTTCCCCCTCCTGCCCACCCCCGCTCTTGGCCATGTGTCTTTCCCCCTCCCGCCCACCCCCGCTCTTGCCCCGTGTCTTTCCATCTCCCTCCCGCCCCTGCTCTTGCCCCCTCCCTCCCACCCCGCTCTTGCCCCGTGTCTTTCTCCCTCCCTCCCACCCCCGCTCTTGCCCGTGTCTTTCACCCTCCAGCCCACCCCCGCTCTTGCCCCGTGTCTTTCACCCTCCAGCCCACCCCTACTCTTGTCCCGTGTCTTTCACCCTCCCGCCCACCCCCGCTCTTGCCCCGTGTCTTTCCCCCTCCGGGCCCACCCCACTCTTGCCCCGTGTCTTTCAGCC
The DNA here is from genome assembly GCF_040938575.1 of Ambystoma mexicanum. Taxonomy (NCBI): domain Eukaryota; kingdom Metazoa; phylum Chordata; class Amphibia; order Caudata; family Ambystomatidae; genus Ambystoma; species Ambystoma mexicanum. Next base: position 46,280,404 of record NC_090921.1, read on the forward strand.
TCCCGCCCACCCCCGCTCTTGCCCCGTGTCTATCACCCTCCCGCCCACCCCCGCTCTTGCCCCGTGTCTTTCACCCTCCTGCCCACCCCCGCTCTTGCCCGGTGTCTTTCACCCTCCCGCCGACCCCCGCTCTTGCCCCGTGTCTTTCCCCCTCCTGCCCACCCCCACTCTTGCCCCGTGTCTTTCCCCCTCCCGCCCACCCCCGCCCTTGCCCCGTGTCTTTCCCACTCCCGCCCACCCCCGCCCTTGCCCCGTGTCTTTCCCCCTCCCGCCCACCCCCGCTCTTGCCCCGTGTCTTTCCCCCTCCCGCCCACCCCCGCTCTTGCCCCGTGTCTTTCCCCCTCCCGCCCACCCCCGCTCTTGCCCCGTGTCTTTCCCCCTCCGGCCCACCCCCGCCCTTGCCCCGTGTCTTTCCCACTCCCGCCCACCCCCGCCCTTGCCCTGTGTCTTTCCCCCTCCCACCCACCCCTGCTCTTGCCCCGTGTCTTTCCCCCTTCCGCCCACCCCCGCTCTTCCCCCTTGTCTTTCCCCCTCCCGCTCACCCCCGCTCTTGCCCCGTGTCTCTTCCCCCTCCCGCCCACCTCCGCTCTTGCCTCATGTCTCTTTCCCCCTCCCGCCCACCCCCGCTCTTGCCCTGTGTCTCTTTCCCCCTCTCGCCCACCCCCGCTCTTGCCCCGTGTCTCTTACCCCCTCCCGCCCACCCCTGCTCTTGCCCCGCGTGTCTATCACCCTCCCGCCCACCCCCGCTCTTGCCCAGCGTGTCTGTCGAACACTCCCGCCCACCCCCGCTCTTGCCCCGCGTGTCTATCCACCTCCCGCCCACCCCCGCTCTTGCCCCGTGTGTCTATCCCCCTCCCGCCCACCCCCGCTCCTCTTTCCCCGCGTGTCTATCACCCTCCCGCCCACCCCGCTCTTGCCCTGCGTCTCTTTCCCCCACCCACCCCCGTTCTTGCCCCGTGTCTTTCCTCCTCCCTCCCACCCCCGCTCTTGCCCCGTGTCTTTCACCCTCCAGCCCACCCCCGCTCTTGCCCCGTGTCTCTTTCCCCCACCCACCCCCGTTCTTGCCCCGTGTCTTTCCTCCTCCCTCCCACCCCCGCTCTTGCCCCGTGTCTTTCACCCTCCAGCCCACCCCCGCTCTTGCCCCGTGTCTTTCACCCTCCCGCCCACCCCCGCTCTTGCCCCGTGTCTTTCACCCTCCCACCCACCCCCGCTCTTGCCCCGTGTGTCTCTCCCCCTCCACCCCCCCGCTCTTGCCCCGTGTCTTTCTACCTCCCGCCCACCCCCGCTCTTGTCCCGTGTCTTTCACCCTCCCGCCCACCCCCGCTCTTGCCCCGTGTCTTTCACCCTCCCGCCCACCACTGCTCTTGCCCCGTGTCTTTCAACCTCCCTGCCACCCCCGCTCTTGTCCCGTGTCTTTCCCCCTCCGGGCCCACCCCCGCTCTTGCCCCGTGTCTTTCCCCCTCCCGCTCACCCCCGCTCTTGCCCCGTGTCTCTTCCCCCTCCCGCCCACCTCCGCTCTTGCCTCATGTCTCTTTCCCCCTCCCGCCCACCCCCGCTCTTGCCCTGTGTCTCTTTCCCCCTCTCGCCCACCCCCGCTCTTGCCCCGTGTCTCTTACCCCCTCCCGCCCACCCCTGCTCTTGCCCCGCGTGTCTATCACCCTCCCGCCCACCCCCGCTCTTGCCCAGCGTGTCTGTCGAACACTCCCGCCCACCCCCGCTCTTGACCCGCGTGTCTATCCACCTCCCGCCCACCCCCGCTCTTGCCCCGTGTGTCTATCCCCCTCCCGCCCACCCCCGCTCTTTCCCCGCATGTCTATCCCCCTCCCGCCCACCCCGCTCTTGCCCCGCGTCTCTTTCCCCCACCCACCCCCGTTCTTGCCCCGTGTCTTTCCTCCTCCCTCCCACCCCCGCTCTTGCCCCGTGTCTTTCACCCTCCAGCCCACCCCCGCTCTTGCCCCGTGTCTCTTTCCCCCACCCACCCCCGTTCTTGCCCCGTGTCTTTCCTCCTCCCTCCCACCCCCGCTCTTGCCCCGTGTCTTTAACCCTCCAGCCCACCCCCGCTCTTGCCCCGTGTCTTTCACCCTCCCGCCCACCCCCGCTCTTGCCCCGTGTCTTTCACCCTCCCACCCACCCCCGCTCTTGCCCCGTGTGTCTCTCCCCCTCCACCCCCCCCGCTCCCGCTCTTGCCCCGTGTCTTTCTACCTCCCGCCCACCCCCGCTCTTGTCCCGTGTCTTTCACCCTCCCGCCCACCCCCGCTCTTGCCCCGTGTCTTTCACCCTCCCGCCCACCCCTGCTCTTGCCCCGTGTCTTTCAACCTCCCTGCCACCCCCGCTCTTGTCCCGTGTCTTTCCCCCTCCGGGCCCACCCCCGCTCTTGCCCCGTGTCTTTCACCCTCCCGCCCACCCCCGCTCATGCCCCGTGTCTATCACCCTCCCGCCCACCCCGCTCTTGCCCCGTGTCTTTCACCCTCCTGCCCACCCCTGCTCTTGCCCGGTGTCTTTCACCCTCCTGCCCACCCTGCTCTTGCCCCGTGTCTTTCCCCCTCCCGCCCACCCCCGCTCTTGCCCCGTGTCTTTCCCCCTCCCGCCCACCCCCGCTCTTGCCCCGTGTCTTTCCCCCTTCCGCCCACCCCCGCTCTTCCCCCTTGTCTTTCCCCCTCCTGCCCACCCCCGCTCTTGCCCCGTGTCTCTTCCCCCTCCCGCCCACCTCCGCTCTTGCCTCATGTCTTTTTCCCCCTCCCGCCCACCCCCGCTCTTGCCCTGTGTCTCTTTCCCCCTCCCGCCCACCCCCGCTCTTGCCCCGTGTCTCTTTCCCCCTCCCGCCCACCCCCGCTCTTGCCCTGTGTGTCTTTCACTCTCCCACCCACCCCCGCTCTTGCCCCGTGTCTTTCACCCTCTTGCCCACCCCTGCTCCTGCCCCGCGTGTCTATCACCCTCCCGCCAGCCCCGCTCTTGCCCCGCGTGTCTATCACCCTCCTGCCCACCCCCGCTCTTGCCCCGCGTGTCCATCGAACACTCCCGCCCACCCCCGCTCTTGCCCCGCGTGTCTATCCCCCTCCCGCCCACCCCCGCTCTTGCCCCGCGTGTCTAGCCCCCTCCCGCCAACCCCCGCTCTTGCCCCACGTGTCTATCCCCCTCCCGCCCACCCCCGCTCTTGCCCCGTGTCCCTTTCCCCCACCCACCCCCGCTCTTGCCCCGTTTCTTTCCCCCTCCCTCCCACCCCCGCTCCTACCCGGTGTCTATCTCCCACCCGCCCACCCATGCTCTTGCCCTGTGTCTTTCTCCCTCCTGCCCACCCCCACTCTTGCCCCGTGTCTTTCACCCTCCCGCCCACCCCTGCTCTTGCCCCGTGTCTTTCACCCTCCCACCCACCCCCGCTCTTGCCCCGTGTCCTTCACCCTCCCGCCCACCCCCGCTCTTGCCCCGTGTCTTTCCCCCTCCGGCCCACCCCCGCTCTTGCCCCGTGTCTTTCACCCTTCCGCCCACCCCCGCTCTTGCCCCGTGTCTTTCACCCTCCCGCCCACCCCCGCTATTGCCCCGTGTCTTTCACCCTCCCGCCCACCCACGCTCTTGCCCCGTGTCTTTCAGCCTCCCTCCCACCCCCGCTCTTGCCCCCTCCCTCCCACCCCCGCTCTTGCCCCGTGTCTTTCGACCTCCCGCCCACCCCCGCTCTTGCCCGTGTCTTTCACCCTCCAGCCCACCCCCACTCTTGCCCCGTGTCTTTCACCCTCCAGCCCACCCCCGCTCTTACCCCGTGTCTTTCACCCTCCCGCCCACCCCCGCTCTTGCCCCATGTCTTTCACCCTCCCACTCACCCCCGCTCTTGCCCCGTGTGTCTCTACCCCTCCCACCCACCCCCGCTCTTGCCCCGTGTCCTTCACTCTCCCGCCCACCCCCGCTCTTGCCCCGTGTCTTTCACCCTCCCACCCACCCCCGCTCTTGCCCCGTGTCTTTCACCCTCCCGCCCACCCCTGCTCTTGCCCTGTGTCTTTCACCCTCCCGCCCACCCCCGCTCTTGCCCCGTGTCTTTCACCCTCCCGCCCACCCCCGCTCTTGCCCCGTGTCTGTCCCTGTTGCCTCCCACCCCCCGCTCATGCCCCGTGTCCGTCTCCTGTTGCCCCTCACCCCCCGCTCACGCCCCGTGTCTGTGTCCTGTTGCCCCCCACCTCCCGCTCATGCCCCGTGTCTGTCTCCTGTTGCCTTCCACCCCCCTCTCCTGCCCCGTGTCTATCTCTGTTGTTCCCTCCACCCCCCGCTCATGCCCTGTGTCTATCTCCTGTTCCCCCCACCCCCCGCTCATGCCCGGTGTCTCTATCCTGTTGCCCCCCACCCCCTGCTCATGTCCCATGTCTGTCTCCTGTTGCCCCCCACTCATGCCCCGTGTGTCTCTCTCCCTCCCGCCCACCCCTGCTCTTGCCCCGTGTCTTTCACCCTCCAGCCCACCCCCGCTCTTGCCCCGTGTCTTTCACCCTCCCGCCCACCCCTGCTCTTGCCCCGTGTCTTTCACCCTCCTGCCCACCCCTGCTCTTGCCCCATGTCTTTCACCCTCCCGCCCACCCCCGCTCTTGCCCCGTGTCTTTCCCCCTCCGGCCCACCCCCGCTCTTGCCCCGTGTCTTTCACCCTTCCGCCCACCCCCGCTCTTGCCCTGTGTCTTTCACCCTCACGCTCACCCCCGCTCTTGCCCCGTGTCTTTCACCCTCGTGCCCACCCACGCTCTTGCCCCGTGTCTTTCAGCCTCCCACCCACCCCCGCTCTTGCCCAGTGTCTTTCCCCCTCCCGCCCACCCCCGCTCTTGCCCCTTGTCTTTCCCCCTCCCGCCCACCCCTGCCCTTGCCCTGTATCTTTCCCCCTTCCGCCCACCCCCCTCTTGCCCCGTGTCTTTCCCTCTCCCGCCCACCCCTGCTCTTGCCGCGTGTCTTTCCCCCTCCCGCCCACCCCCGCTCTTGCCCCGTGTCTCTTCCCCCTCCCGCCCACCTCCGCTCTTGCCTCGTGTCTCTTTCCCCCTCCCGCCCACCCCTGCTCTTGCCCCGTGTCCCTTTGCCCCTCCCGCCCAACCCCGCTCTTGCCCCGTGTCTCTTTCCCCCTCCCGCCCACCCCCGCTCTTGCCCCGTGTGTCTTTCACCCTCCCGCCCACCCCCGCTCTTGCCCCGTGTCTTTCACCCTCTTGCCCACCCCCGCTCTTGCCCCGCGTGTCTATCCGACCTCCCGCCCACCCCCGCTCTTGCCCCGCGTGTCTATCCCCCTCCCGCCCACCTCCGCTCTTGCCTTGTGTCTCTTTCCCCCTCCCACCCACCCCCGCTCTTGCCCCGTGTCTCTTTCCCCCTCCCGCCCACCCCCGTTCTTGCCCCGTGAATCTTTCCCACTCCCGCCCACCCCCGCTCTTGCCCCGTGTGTCTTTCACCCTCCTGCCCACCCCCGCTCTTGCCCCGTGTCTTTCACCCTCTTGCCCACCCCTGCTCTTGCCCCGCGTGTCTATCACCCTCCCGCCCAGCCCCGCTCTTACCCCGCGTGTCTATCACCCTCCCGCCCACCCACGCTCTTGCCCCGCGTGTCTATCACCCTCCCGCCCACCCCCGCTCTTGCCCGGCGTGTCTATCGAACCCTCCCGCCCACCCCCGCTCTTGCCCTGCGTGTCTATCCCCCTCCCGCCCACCCCCGCTCTTGCCCCGCGTGTCTATCCCCCTCCCGTCCACCCCCGCTCTTGCCCTGCGTTTCTTTCCCCCGCCCACCCCCGCTCTTGCCCCGTGTCTTTCCCCCTCCCTCCCACCCCTGCTCTTTCCCCGTGTCTTTCTCCCTCCCTCCCACCCCCAGCTCATGCCCCGTGTGTCTCTCTACCTCCCACCCACCCCGCTCATGCCCCGTGTGTCTCTCTCCCCTTCCCCCACCCCCCGCTCATGCCCCATGTCTGTCTTCTGTTCCCCCCGCTCATGCCCCATGTCTGTCTCCTGTTCTCTCCACACCCCGCTCATGCCCCATGTCTGTGTCCTGTTCCCCCCACCCCTCGCTCATGCCCCGTGTCTGTCTCCTGTTCCCCCCACCCCCCGCTCATGCCCCGTGTCTGTCTCCTGTTGCCCCTCACTCCCCGCTCATGCCCCGTGTCTCTCCTGTTGCCCCCCACCCCCCGCTCATGCCCCGTGTCTCTCCTGTTGCCCCCCACCCCCGCTCATGCCCCGTGTCCGTCTCCTGTTGCCCCTCACCCCCCGCTCACGCCCCGTGTCTGTGTCCTGTTGCCCCCCACCTCCCGCTCATGCCCCGTGTCTGTCTCCTGTTGCCTTCCACCCCCCTCTCCTGCCCCGTGTCTATCTCTGTTGTTCCCTCCACCCCCCGCTCATGCCCTGTGTCTATCTCCTGTTCCCCCCACCCCCCGCTCATGCCCGGTGTCTCTATCCTGTTGCCCCCCACCCCCTGCTCATGTCCCATGTCTGTCTCCTGTTGCCCCCCCACTCATGCCCCGTGTGTCTCTCTCCCTCCCGCCCACCCCTGCTCTTGCCCCGTGTCTTTCACCCTCCCGCCCACCCCCGCTCTTGCCCCGTGTCTTTCCCCCTCCGGCCCACCCCCGCTCTTGCCCCGTGTCTTTCACCCTACCGCCCACCCCCGCTCTTGCCCTGTGTCTTTCACCCTCACGCTCACCCCCGCTCTTGCCCCGTGTCTTTCACCCTCCTGCCCACCCACGCTCTTGCCCCGTGTCTTTCAGCCTCCCACCCACCCCCGCTCTTGCCCCGTGTCTTTCCCCCTCCCGCCCACCCCCGCTCTTGCCCCGTGTCTTTCCCCCTCCCGCCCACCCCTGCCCTTGCCCTGTATCTTTCCCCCTTCCGCCCACCCCCCTCTTGCCCCGTGTCTTTCCCTCTCCCGCCCACCCCTGCTCTTGCCGCGTGTCTTTCCCCCTCCCGCCCACCCCCGCTCTTGCCCCGTGTCTCTTCCCCCTCCCGCCCACCTCCGCTCTTGCCTCGTGTCTCTTTCCCCCTCCCGCCCACCCCTGCTCTTGCCCCGTGTCCCTTTGCCCCTCCCGCCCAACCCCGCTCTTGCCCCGTGTCTCTTTCCCCCTCCCGCCCACCCCCGCTCTTGCCCCGTGTGTCTTTCACCCTCCCGCCCACCCCCGCTCTTGCCCCGTGTCTTTCACCCTCTTGCCCACCCCCGCTCTTGCCCCGCGTGTCTATCACCCTCCCGCCCAGCCCTGCTCTTGCCCCGCGTGTCTATCACCCTCCCGCCCACCCCCGCTCTTGCCCCGCGTGTCTATCACCCTCCCCCCACCCCTGCTCTTGCCCCGCGTGTCTATCGAACCCTCCCGCCCACCCCCGCTCTTGCCCCGCGTGTCTATCCGACCTCCCGCCCACCCCCGCTCTTGCCCCGCGTGTCTATCCCCCTCCCGCCCACCTCCGCTCTTGCCTTGTGTCTCTTTTCCCCTCCCACCCACCCCCGCTCTTGCCCCGTGTCTCTTTCCCCCTCCCGCCCACCCCCGTTCTTGCCCCGTGAATCTTTCCCACTCCCGCCCACCCCCGCTCTTGCCCCGTGTGTCTTTCACCCTCCTGCCCACCCCCGCTCTTGCCCCGTGTCTTTCACCCTCTTGCCCACCCCTGCTCTTGCCCCGCGTGTCTATCACCCTCCCGCCCAGCCCCGCTCTTACCCCGCGTGTCTATCACCCTCCCGCCCACCCACGCTCTTGCCCCGCGTGTCTATCACCCTCCCGCCCACCCCCGCTCTTGCCCGGCGTGTCTATCGAACCCTCCCGCCCACCCCCGCTCTTGCCCTGCGTGTCTATCCACCTCCCGCCCACCCCCGCTCTTGCCCCGCGTGTCTATCCCCCTCCCGCCCACCCCCGCTCTTGCCCTGCGTTTCTTTCCCCCGCCCACCCCCGCTCTTGCCCCGTGTCTTTCCCCCTCCCTCCCACCCCTGCTCTTGCCCCGTGTCTTTCTCCCTCCCTCCCACCCCCAGCTCATGCCCCGTGTGTCTCTCTACCTCCCACCCACCCCGCTCATGCCCCGTGTGTCTCTCTCCCCTTCCCCCACCCCCCGCTCATGCCCCATGTCTGTCTTCTGTTCCCCCCGCTCATGCCCCATGTCTGTCTCCTGTTCTCTCCACACCCCGCTCATGCCCCATGTCTGTGTCCTGTTCCCCCCACCCCTCGCTCATGCCCCGTGTCTGTCTCCTGTTCCCCCCACCCCCCGCTCATGCCCCGTGTCTGTCTCCTGTTGCCCCTCACTCCCCGCTCATGCCCCGTGTCTCTCCTGTTGCCCCCCACCCCCCGCTCATGCCCCGTGTCTCTCCTGTTGCCCCCCACCCCCGCTCATGCCCCGTGTCTGTCTCCTGTTGCCCCCCACCCCCTGCTCATGCCCCGTGTCTGTCTCCTGTTGCCCCCCACCCCCCGCTCATGCCCCTTGTCTGTCTCCTGTTGCCCCTCACCCCCTGCTCATGCCCCGTGTCTGTCTCCTGTTGACCCCCACCTCCCGCTCATGCCCCGTGTCTGCCTCCTGTTGCCTTCCACCCCCCACTCCTGCCCCGTGTCTATCTCTGTTGTTCCCCCCACCCCCGCTCATGCCCTGTGTCTGTCTCCTGTTCCCCCCACCCCCGCTCATGCCCCGTGTCTCTCTCCTGTTGCCCCCCACCCCCTGCTCATGCCCCGTGTCTGTCTCCTGTACCCCCCACCCCCGCTCATGCTCGTGTCTGTCTCCTGTACCCCCCACCCCCCGCTTATGTCCCATGTTATGTCCCCCCTGCTCATGCCCCGTGTCTGTCTCCTGTTCCCACCCCCCGCTCATGCCCCGTGTCTGTCTCCTGTACCCCCCCACCCCCCCGCTCATGCCCTGTGTCTCTCTCATGTTGCCCCCCACCCCCTGCTCATGCCCCGTGTCTGTCTCCTATACCCCCCACCCCCCGCTCATGCCCCATGTCTCTCTCCTGTTGCCCCCCACTACCCCGCTCATGCCCCATGTCTGTCTTCTGTACCCCCCACCCCGCTCATGCCCCGTGTCTGTCTCCTGTTCCCCCCACTCCCCGCTCATGCCCCATGTCTGTCTCCTCTTGCTCCCACCCATGCCCCGTGTCTGTCTCCTGTACCCCCCCACTCCGCGCTCATGCCCGTGTCTCTCTGCTGTTGCCCCCCCACACCCCCGCTCATGCCCCGTGTCTGTCTCCTGTTGCCCCCCACCCCCTCGCTCATGCCCCGTGTCTGTCTCCTGTTCTCCCCACCCCCGCTCATGCCCCGTGTCTGTCTCCTGTTGCCCCCCACCCCCCGCTCATGCCCCGTGTCTGTCTCCTGTTCTCCCCACCCCCCGCTCATGCTCCGTGTCTGTCTCCTGTTCCCCCACCCCCTACTCATGCCCCGTGTCTGTCTCCTGTTGCCCCCCCGCTAATGCCCCGTGTCTGTCTCCTGTTGCCCCCCACCCCCCGCTCATGCCCTGTGTCTGTCTCCTGTTGCCCCCCACCCCCCGCTCATGCCCTGCGTCTGTCTCCTGTTGCCCTCCACCCCATGCTCATGCCCTGTGTCTGTCTCTGTTGTTCCCCCACCTCCGCTCATGCCCCGTGTCTGTCTCCTGTTCCCCCCACCCCCCGCTCATGCCCCGTGTCTCTCTCCTGTTGCCCCCCACCCCCGCTCATGCCCCGTGTCTGTCTCCTGTACCCCCTCCCCCGCTCATGCCCCGTGTCTGTCTCCTGTACCCCCACCCCCCACTCATGCCCTGTGTCTGTCTCCTGTTCCCCCCACCCCCGCTCATGTCCCGTGTCTCTCTCCTGTTGCCCCCCACCCCCGCTCATGCCCCGTGTCTGTCTCCTGTACCCCCTCCCCCGCTCATGCCCCGTGTCTGTCTCCTGTACCCCCACCCCCCACTCATGCCCTGTGTCTGTCTCCTGTTCCCCCCACCCCCGCTCATGTCCCGTGTCTCTCTCCTGTTGCCCCCCAGCCCCCGCTCATGCCCCGTGTCTGTCTCCTGTACCCCCCCACCCCACGCTCATGCTCCGTGTCTCTTTCCTGTTGCCCCGACTCCCCTGCTCATGCCCCGTGTCTGTCTTCTGTTCCCCCCACCCCCGCTCATGCCCCGTGTCTGTCTCCTGTTCCCCCCACCCCCCACCCATGCCCCGTGTCTGTCTCCTGCTTTCCCCCACTCCACACTCATGCCCCGTGTCTCTCTCCTGTTGCCCCCCGCAAACCCCGCTCATGCCCCGTGTCTGTCTCCTGTTGCCCCCCACCCCCCGCTCATTCCCCGTGTCTGTCTCCTGTTCTCCCCACCCCCGCTCATGCCCCGTATCTGTCTCGTGTTCCCCCCCATCCGCCACTCATGCCCCGTGTCTGTCTCCTGTTCTCCCCACCCCCCGCTCATGCCCCGTGTCTGTCTCCTGTTGCCCCCCACCCCCCGCTCATGCCCCGTGTCTCCCTCGTGTTCCCCCCACCCCCCGCTCCTGCCCCGTGTTTCCCTCGTGTTACCCCCTGCCCCCGCTCATGCTCCGTGTCTTCCTCGTGTTCCTCCCCACCCCCTGCTCATACCCCGTGTCTCCCTCATGTTCCTCCCCACCCGCTGCTCATGCCCCGTGTCTGTCTCGTGTTCGCCCCACCACCGCTCATGCCCTGTGTTTCCTTCCTTGTCCCCCCCACCGCCTGCTCATGCCCCGTTTGTACCCTGTTCCCTCTCACCCCCCGCTCATGCCCATGTGTCTCCCCTGTGCCCCCCCAAACCCGCTCATGCACCGTTGTGTTCTTTATACACCCCGCCTTCCCTTTCCATGGTGGCCATCTTGGTAAAAGATTTTCCTTCCTACACCGAGATGCCGCAGGCGTCCCGGCGTAGGAAGGAAAATCTTTTTGTTTTTTTTTACCACCCGGCATTCCCACTTTGAGGACATAAGATGTTAGTGGTCTTCATCTATTGAAAAGGATGTTATGGTCATGTTGTACTAATAAAAACCTTTAAAATTTAGTAAAAAAAAATGTTACAGGGACGTTATGGTTAAGTTGCACTAATAAAAACCTATGAAATTCAATGAAAAAACTTTGTTAAAGGGACGTTATGGTTAAGTTGCGCTACTAAAAACCTATGAAATTCAGTGAAAAAACTTTGTTAAAGGGACCTTATGGTAAAGTTGCGCTACGAAAAACCTATGAAATTCAGTGAAAAAACTTTGTCAAAGGAACGTTATGGTTCCAAGTAAAACCGAAAAACCCTTGAAATTTGCCAGTTATGGTAAGCTAAGCAACCATAACTCGCACCACCACCGTGCACTGCTAAGACTAACACCCAGGACATCAAAGATGACATCACAAATGTCATTGATGACATCACTGATGACATCACATGTCTGGCTCACTCTTTTTTCTTTTGCTGACATATCTAGGCCACATGGTTTTCTTCAGTAACAGTCAGAAACTAAACATTTTATTTTATTTGTAGACGTATCCTTCAAGTAGGTTCTTACAGTAATTATGTTAGAGTCCAGTCACATCATATGAAACATATACATACGGGAAGGCACAAGCTTGAAAGACAGCAATCCTTTTTGTGCATAAAGATAATCAATAGACTTATGAGCACTTTCTGATAGTTCTTTCTCAAGCTGCCTCACAGGCCATACAGAATGCTGATGACCCTTACCTTTCGAGGGTCACAGTTGTATGTATGTACTGTGACACAGTACTCTGCAGGGGGGAGCGACTTCGGAGTGCTTTTGAGACTATCGTCTCAGAGCACGAGAAGACCTGCTCACTACCCAAATAAAACCCACTCTACATCTTCCTCTCTCAGCTCGCCCTTTCTTATCCCTGTGGTTGGTGTCCCCCCCTTTACCCTCCTTTACCCTCCTCTCCTAGTTAAAAAATAGAAGTGAAAATAAATGAAGCAGGGCTCTTTGTATTTTTTAGAAGTCCGCGGGCAGTTCGCGAACATTAAAAAAATTGGGTTACTACTCCATCACAAACATTGTAATTTTCTCTGGAAAGAAGTGGTGGCTCTGAAAAGAGCCTTTGGGTGGTGTTTGTAAGTCAAAAATTGTAAATGCTTAACATCTACTTCAAAATCATTGTTGTAATTCCAAAAAAGGTTGCAATGCATTTTGTACATTTCTCAGAAAAATCTGATTGCCAGCATAAGTAAGATGGACTCCATCTCTGCGAAAAATGTATGTACTACAAAACATAATATTTTCATTGTGAAAAGAAGACATGCCAAAATCTCTTAGAAAGCCACAAACAGCCTTATTAACATTGCGCCTTGCTTTTTCCATTTGTGGACCAAATGAAGAAGAACGAAGCCACATTTGTCTCTGCGCAATCCGTGAAAATATCACTTGAGAATTAGGAAACATGTCCATAACCTTCCTCAGTCCTTCTTTCATAGCAAATTGCAAACAAATTCCAGTCACATGCCCTAAACTGTTCCCTCCACAATGAATTACAATTATGTCTGGATGTTGCTCTCTCTCCAAAGTAGCACAGAGAGGTAGCAAGTCCAACCACTTCATTCCACGTACTCCATGCCAGTGTACTTCCACATGTGGGAATCCAAGATCTACAGCTACTCCACAGCTTTCTGCATGCACCTTCAACCAATGTATCCACGAATCTCCTAAAATCCAAACAATCTGTTTTCTGAAACACACAGCCATAGCTATCTTTTGTTCTCTCAGCAAAATGAGTATCTCAGAAAATCTCTCCTGGCACAACACACCCACCAAACTTTCCTGACCAATCGCTTTCAGTGCTTATTCTCATTTGCATGACTTCTGAACCCAAAAATCCCCAGATGTAACTCCCGATGTCCGGGAACTACCGCCATGTCCGCGGACATATCGTAACATGAACAGCCCTTCTACCATTTCCACTACACTCTCTCTGCCATTCCCTCATTGGATGTACCTAAAAAATCACATGACCATGCACCAATCACATTCAAGACCTCTACATCTAACTGCATCATCATAGATCAGCACTGCAAATGTACTCTGAATCTCTCTGAGTACAAGTGTCATATCATTGGCAAGCACCATCTACCAGAAATACTGTACAAGTCTTCAAGATTTCTACTTGCAGCTCCATGCATATCCATATGCATGAACACAAACTTCAGGTCTGTATAGTAGATGAATTTCAAACAGACTTTTACCTTGTAAAATCTGTAAAATGAATTTACTGTACTTTTTTCAATTTCCTAAAATCAACTATCACTTATACACCTTTATACTTTTTACTTTCTTTATACACACACACTCAAATCATGTTAAACTAACATTTTTTAAATGAAATATATAGACTACATATATTCAAACAAAATTGCATGCAAACACAATCTATGTTTAAACCTTTATAAAAATACTTATACAATTTCATATTTTTTGTTTTTATTCATTTATTTACTTAATTACTTTAAATTAGACATGACATTGAGGCGCTATTACCTAGAACAGTTTACTTACAGAAATAGTGGTATTCACTAATATATTATAAATTTCACAAGACATAGTAAAGATATTTTTTTTTTGCTACAGTTAGTCATTCAATACAATTTGTTCATTAAGAACATATCATATGTACTGAACTGATGCAATGTATCTTATGTAAATAAATTAGTTTAATGGTTTTACAGAAGGCACTGAGGATTTCAATTAAATAAATCAATATCTAAATTAAAAACAGTGCTATATACAAAGTTACTAATTTGAAGCTTTTACAGTTGCAGTGAAGACCAGTTTCCTGAAAAGAAGCAGCCGAATTTGAAGAAGAAAGAAAAACTAAGAAGTTACCTGTTAATAAAAAAATAAAATTAAGTAAAATATCACCATAATATTTATATTATTAACCAAATATACTATAACATTAATACCACCTATTTTGGTTTCTTAAAATAGAGATTTTGTACCATTTTGTCCAAAAATTTCCATGTCGTAAACAGCGATTTACAACCAGAATGGCCCACAAATTTCTATTTTTGGACACACAAATTACCCAACTGAACCTCTACAATTTTCATATTATAGAACAAACAACTGTTTTAATTGTATACATTAGATTTACTATTTGTTCTTTTCCACACCACTAGCTTACATTTTTTTGTCATCTGAACCCCAGTTTAGTGACACATAAATTCAAGAATACCTATCCCTACTAGTTTTAGTTCCCAATGCACAACCACACACCATTACATACATCTTTATCATCTTACTCAAACACTCATGCACACAGCACACATACATTCCAGAACACCCCAACCCATATCTTCTTTATTTTTTTTCAACAGACCCTAAAGAATGCCTACCAAAAGACAACTCCGTAGAAAGCAACGCAAAATTAGAGCAAATGAAAATAAAGGTGTCCAACATAAGCATCCATCTCTAGCAGAATTTGTAAAAAAAAGTTTAAACAAAACAGCTAATACAATCATTTAGTGAAACACCAGAAGTTTCAAGTACAACAACTTTGCTTCCTCTATCAAAATGTAAAACAAACCAAAAAACAATTAACAGAAAATCAGCTATCAGTACAGATAAAACTACTTCTTCAAATTTTAATATATTGCAAAGTAAGCATACCAAGAAAAGTATTTTAGCCAAAATATACCGTCACAAAGTCCTTCAAAATCTTATAAAAACAGGAGAGAAATCAGGTTCAAAGCTTAAAACTTATCGTAGGAAATTAATCTTAGAAGCATTGATGGACAGTGCAATTCTTCTCAAAAGAAATGTATTTATTTTACTGTTAAACAAAATGAAACCACTAACAAAACTAATAACTAAATTACAAAAAAGACTTCTCAATAAGCAAAATGTCAACAGAAAGAACTTCTTAAGTATCTGCGGAGGTGAATAGAATCACACTACGAGCACAGAACCATATTTTAATGAAGAAGCGTACAAACAAAAGCAAACAAATACAATTGCCATAAATAGCAGTGGTCGAGGTTATGAAAAAGTGAATAATACAATAATGGAACAAGAAGTACTCCTTACAAAAATATGCCCTGAAAACTTAGAATTACCCCTCCATTCAACTGAATCAGAACGTCTAGTGTACAAATGGCCATGCACGTCAATGTGTAACATTCCCAAACAATGTTTCAAATCTTTACACCAATTCCTCAATAAATATGTAAAATGCAAAGACAAAATCAAAATTAAATTACTGCAAAATATAGATACCTGTCCAGTGCGCAAGTACACAGGACTACAAGGACATTCATTGGCCTGCATTACAGGACCTACTTGTAAAACCACTTTCCATGATATCAAAAGGATATCAACACATCATTCAACTATAAGAAATCTAGTCTATAAACTGTACTATGCTAAAAGTCCTGCTTTAGCACTAGCAAAGTTAAATAACATCCTTCTACATGGTACAGCAAAAGACCTACTTGAAGAAATTCACTATATCCGGAAAAAATATTTTGGAAGTGAAAGCCTTTTACAGAATGAAATAGCTTTAAACCAATTAAGCAACAATTCTACACATGGCAACATTTTGCTAAACACATACAAAAAAGAAATACTAAAATTTAAAAGTACATCAGCTGAAGTACCAAACCATGTATGTGTATGTTGCCATATAATTTTTTATAAAAGTAACACAAAAACTGTGGACCTATCATACAAAATAGAAGACAATGAAGATTCTAAATGGTTTGAATTAGCTCTCTACCTTCTAGCAGAAAACAAATATGAAATAACTGAGCCCTTAATACTTTGCAGTTATTGCACTACAAAACTTGACAACAACCAAACTCCTTCACGTTCTATCACAAATCATTTGGAATTATACCCAGTACCAAAACCTCTACAACAACTTAATATATATGAGAGCATCATAATTCAAGCAGTACACCCATTTCAAGCAATAATACGCCTTAAACCAAAAACAGCAAAATTACCTCCTTCTGAATTGGTAAAAGGCATTCGTGGAAAAGTAGTTTATTTACCATTAAATCTAAAAGAAAATGTGCATACTCTAGGAGTGCAACGTCCAATGCAGCAATCTTTAATTATATTAGTAAATGGAGTACCTACAAAAGACAAAAAAATATGGCAACAGCTGGTAGATTTATATAAAGTTAGACAAGCCTTCCAATATCTTAAAGAGAATAATGAATATTACAAAGAAATTAATATTGAAGAAAACTTGAAAGATACAACTGAAATAATTCAAGAAACACAAGAAGCTGGTCAATTTGAGCTACTAGATCCTGATACAATATCAAATACTTTAGACCATTATACAATTCATCCTTTGAACTGTAATGACACCGTACAAGATGTACTAGAAACTTACCAAATGCGTCAAACAAAAGGATCGCCAATCAGTATATGGGAAAAAAGTATAAAAGCACATGCTTTTCCTCTACTCTTTCCTACTGGCAAAGGAGGAAGGTATGATGATAGACCTATTCAAATATCAGCTTCAGAATACCGCTCATTACGAATGTATTCTGAAGATCCCAGATTCAGACAAAATGTGGAATACATATTCCACCTACTCTTTGAAAGTGAACTAGCAACTTTATGTTACGGAGTTGCACACATATTAAAATCAGGATCACACTTTCAAAATATGACAGCTACACAATTATTAGAGAAAGTGCAACAAAAGAATGAGGTTTTACAATCAAATATTACAAATCTATTAGCAAATATGCGTGGTACTAAAGAGTACTGGTTTCAACGTCATGGAGATGTATGTTGTATGATCAGAAACCTTGGCCCACCCACTTGGTTTGTTACATTAAGTTGTGCAGAATATGCATGGGAAGATTTGCATTATTTCCTACGCATATCAAATAAAAACAAAACAAACATAGATATTCTAACACCTGGAGAACTTTGTTCTTTGGATCCTGTTAATGTTTCAAGATATTTTCACCATCGCTTCATTGCTATGCTACATTTTATTTGTAATAAAACTGTTCCTCCCCTTGGAGAAGTGCAACACTTCTTTTGGAGAAAAGAATACCAAGCCAGAGGAGCACCACATATCCACATGCTTTTATGGATTAAAGATGCTCCTAAATTTGGTCAAGACAGTGATGCCACTGTTTTACAGTTTATTGAAAAATATGTCACTTGTGAAATTCCATCAGAAGCCACAAATAGTGATCTTCGTGCACAAATGTGGAAAATATTGTTGTCGCAAATACAAAAACAAAGGCAAATACTACACCAAATGCCGATTTGGTTTCCCTAGACCAGTTACAAATACAGGTCAACTAAACAACCTCATGTCTTCAGTTAGACATACTGTTAAAGGAAAGTCACCTAAAATACATATTACATAAAAAGAAAAGAAGAAGAAAAATATATCAATGATTATAATGCAATCATTGCCCACTTATGGAATGCAAACATAGATGTGCAGTACATTGCAGACAATTCTACTGCAGTTGCACGATATGTCACAGCATACTTAACTAAAGCAGAAAAGACAGAGCTCCAAGACCTCTGGAATGACCTGTCATCAGATAAAACAGTATCTCAGAAATTATACAGCTTGGGCATAACAATGCTAACCCATAGAGAATGTGGATCTTATGAAGCAGCTGATCGTTTAACTGGTACTTCATTGTATGGTAAATCTGAAAATATAGTATGGCTAAGTCTTGGTCCAGCTGAATCTAGAAAAAGAGTTCTAAAATCATATGAAGATATAGAAACAATAGCCAAACATGATCCCAACAGCCAGGACATTTTAAAAAACAATTTATTGGACACATACTACCCAAACAGAAGTAATACTTTGGAAAACATGTGTCTATACCAAATAGCCCAAAACTACACATATAAAAATAATATGAAACCCGAAGAAAAAAAAGGTAAATATAGAGTGACAGACTGTGAAGGCAGCTTAGTTAAACTCACTAAACCAAATTTAATTAATCATATCAAATTGTCATTGAAGACTCCTGAACATAAAGAAGTATATTACATGTCCCTGCTACAACTCTTGAAACCATGGAGAAAAGAAGAACAATTACTAGATAACTATGACTCATATGAGGATGCTTTCAAAGCAAATGAAAGCACTATAACTGATGTAAACTTTACACAGTACAAAACAATGTTGCACAATGAACAGCAACATGAAGAAGAACTCCAAGCCCAACTAGATAAGGATACTCCTGACAGTAGTTAACCTTCTGTAACAGGAAGCCAAGAACCACTGGGCGAACCACTAATAACAAAGGAGGCAGAATTAGCTATGATAGAAGTAGAAAACACCATGTGTCAGTATGAAGATAAGGAAGACTTAACTATACTACAATCAAAACTAAACAAAGAGCAAAGTATCATTTTTCAAGAAGTAACAAAACAAATTGCACATGGTATAAAACATGAAAATAAAGAATGTTCCTGCCATAATTATAAACCTATACTACTGTACGTCAGTGGTGAAGCTGGTTCTGGCAAAACATTCCTAATCAAAATCATTAGTAAGTTCCTTCAACAATTGACAAACAACAAACTGTCAGCTGTTGTCACTGCCTCCACAGGCTTAGCTGCCTACAACATAGGTGGTGTTACATTACACTGATTACTACTATTACCAGTAGAACACCAGAACAAATTAGACTATTACAAACTTTCTGCAGAAGCTGCAATGGAATTACGCAGAGTATTGAAACAAATGAACATGCTACTAATAGATGAAGTGAGCATGGGCTCCAACCTGATGTTAGCTTTCATTCACCTCAGATTACAAGAAGTACTCAACACAGACTATGAAGAGCTCTTTGCAGGAAAACACATTATTGTTTTTGGAAATCTGCTTCAATTAACACCAGTAAAAGGTGAACCTATTTTTAAAACATTAGGGCACAACTGTTGGCCGCTTTGGAAATGTCAACCTTTGGCAACATTTCCAATACAGAGAATTAACAGAAAACATGTGCCAATCTGCAGATCTAACTTATGCCAACATTTTAAAAAGTTTGAGAGTTGGTATACTTTCTAAAGAAGCAGAAGCAACATTGAAAATCCGGCACATTAATGCACTTTATGGCGATAATGCATGTGATACAGATGTTATGGAACAATTAGCCCACAAAAATGTCAATTGTATGGCCTTAATGCCAACTCTTGCAAGCTGTTTCAAATTCAATGAAATCATGCTAAGTAAAGAAATGCAACCAATAATGGAAATTAGCGCCTCAGACAAACTAGATGTACATGGTATGACACTACCCATGTGTGACCAAGCCACAACAAGACTAAATAATTTAGAAAAATCAATCTCAAACACAGCAGGCTTAGAAAAGATGTTAAAATTATCCTTAAATTGCAGAGTAATGCTTAAACGTAACCTTGACGTGGACCAAGGACTAGTTAATGGAGCACTGGGTACAGTTGTTGGCTTTCAAACATACCCACGTGACAAAAAAATTCAGTTTGTCTATATACTCTTTGACAAACTTTCAGAAGTAAAACGGATAGGACGCTCAACAGCTAGATTCCTTCTCTTCAAAGATATGTATGTACGCAGAGAACAATTTTCTCTAACTCTTGCATACGCAGTCACGATTCATAAATCACAAGGTCTTACCCTAGACAAAGCAATGATAGATATTGATAACACAGTCTTTAAAGAAGGCATGAGCTACGTAGCACTATCACGCTTACGTACACTTGACGGTCTATTTCTAATCAACTTTGATGCAAGTAAAGTAAACGGTGATATTCCTTGCATTTTAGAATATAATAGACTTCGCTCACTATAGACTCCCCATCTAAACACATATTCTGTTCCACAAAAACTAAAACGTTGTAAAAGAAAACTAAATCAAACAGAAATGCAACAGGACGTCACTGCAAATCCTCTAAAGAGAGTAAAAGAAACTAATACTTCATCAAGTACCACAAACAAAAAAGAATCAATTAGAGAAAGTAAACCAGGTATTTCTTTAAAGAAGGAAGACAAACTCCAAAAAAAGCAGTTAGATACAGAACTACCTGGACCATTTAAATTCTCAAATATAGTTGGTGTAAGTTGCTATGCAAATGTAGCAATGAATATTTTATTTCAATTACCACCAATTGTTGACAACATTTACTCACACAGTACAGACCCATTGTGTTTGTAAATGTTAGTACTTCACAGAAATGCAGCAAACAATCCTGACAACACATATAGTGTTTTTGGAATAAGACGACAATTGGACTACTGTGCTGGAATGGTGAAATTCACTATAAACTCACAGGAAGATCCACAAGAATTTCTAATGTACTTACTACAAGTACTGGAAAACAAAAACATACCTATAAATGAAATCTTTCAGATTTCATACATGTGGAAACATACATGCACTCTCTGCAACAATGTGACACAAGAAGAAATCCCCAATGAACGCTTCATATATATATCAATACCAAATTGTGAATCCATTCCATTTCAGCAACTTGTACAAAATGCAAACCATGGTATATTATGCTCTACCTGCAATTCAGATAATCGCTCCACGTTAGTAATACAAACACATAGTAAATACGTAATACTAATGCTTCTATGTTACAATGCAGATGGTACCAAAAACAACTGCAAGCTGACTGGATTCACACATGGTCAAATATCACTTGGTAAGAAAATCTTCACAACAATAGGTATAATCTACCACGCAGGAGCAACAACCAATTCAGGGCACTACACTGCATATATAAAAAAGAAATGTGGATGGTTTGAATGTAATGATAGTACCATTACTCTAAAGCAGAGATTACCAGCAAATCTTACAAACGCTTATTTGATGTTCTTAAAACCAAAATTTGATAAATAAACTGTATTTAAACCTTTAAGTAAATTTGTGTTACAAAAATATAAACTGTTAGAATACTCCGAAAGCTATCTAACTGCTCAAAGATTCTACAACAACTAATCAGATAAATGAATAACACTAAATTAGACCAAAAAATACACAGTTAGAATACGCCAATTGTTATCTAACTGTCCCAAAATTATAAATTTGTGTTAAAATAATATAAACTGTTAGAATGCTCCAAAAGCTATCTAACAGCTCAAAGATTCTACAACAACTAATCAGATAAATGAATACCACTAAATTAGGCCAAAAAACACACAGTTAGAATATGCCAATTGGTATCCAACTGTCCCAAAATGTAACAATATCTAAATAGATAAATCAAAACCAATAAAATATATTAAAAAAATAGACAGTTAGAATACGCCAATTGGTATCTAACTGCTCCAAAATTTTATAATATCAAAACAAATGAAGAATCTGTTACTGCTCCAAAAAAATACAACAAAGCAAAGTATAAAGCATTAGCCAGAAACAACAAGTGAACACTGAAAACAAACAAACAAATAAACTGTAGCATAACAGAAAAAGGATTTTTTTTTATCCAACATGGATTTTTTTTCTTCCAATGATTTTAGCAACAAATACAGAAACTGAGCAAATTGGAAGGTACTCTGATTTGTACTCTACTAAATATGAGGGTCGAAAAAAAATAAAAGTATATTGCTTATACAATGTAATAAGTCATTACAAAATACTAATACTAACATGCTATTTTCTTTTATCACAGAAATGAAGAAGAAAAACATGGACTCCCATTACTAGACCAAGCGGTAAGTATACAATAATAAGGACAACCATAGCAGCATATCACATCCATAGTATCTAATACCTTTGTTCCTTATACATTTGTTTTTCACCCAAAGTTATAAGCAAATATGAAAGTGATATGCTGCAGTGGTTGTTGCCAGGGCATACAATCTTGGGTGCATGGCCAAATGGCCATGTACCCAAGACTCTATGCCCTGGCAACAACCACCGCAGCATATCACATCCATAGAGTCAAACATTTCAACTATGATCTATGGGAAACTTTTAATGTCCGCGAACAATGTGAGTGTTCTTAGAACACTTTGAACTTGCCAGCGAACAATACGGACACCGTTTTCAGGACACCCCCTACGAACATTTCAGAACAACGCGATAGTTCTTACAACACTTTCAACTTAACAACGAACAATACGGACAGCGTCCTAAGGACACCCCCTACGAACATTCCAGGACACCGGGAGTGTTCTTAGAAGCGTCTTCAGAACACCACCATCTTGTTTATTTGCGAACATTTCAGGACACCGCGAGTGTTCTTAGGACACATTCAACTTGACAAAGAACAATACGGACAGCGTCCTCAGGACACCCCCTACGAACGTTCCAGGACACCGGGAGTGTTCTTAGAAGCGTCTTCAGAACACCACCATCTTGTTTATTTGCGAACATTTCAGGACACCGCGAGTGTTCTTAGGACACATTCAACTTGACAAAGAACAATACGGACAGCGTCCTCAGGACACCCCCTACGAACACTCCCCGGACACCGGGAGTGTTCTTAGAAGCATCCTCAGAACACCACCATCTTGTTTATTTGCGAACATTTCAGGACACCGCAAGTGTTCTTAGGACACATTCAACTTGACAAAGAACAATACGGACAGCGTCCTCAGGACACCCCCTACGAACACTCCCCGGACACCGCAAGTGTTCTTAGAAGCATCTTCAAAACACCCCCATTTTGTTTATTTGCGAACATTTCAGGACACCGCGAGTGTTCTTAGGACACATTCAACTTGACAGAGAACAATACGGACAGCGTCCTCAGGACACCCCCTACGAACACTCCCCGGACACCGCAAGTGTTCTTAGAAGCCTCTTCAGAACACCACCATCTTGTTTATTTGCAAACATTTCAGGACACCGCGAGTGTTCTTAGAACACATTCAACTTGACAGAGAACAATATGGACAGCATCCTCAGAACAACCCCTACAAACATTT
Organism: Ambystoma mexicanum; assembly: GCF_040938575.1. Classification (NCBI taxonomy): domain Eukaryota; kingdom Metazoa; phylum Chordata; class Amphibia; order Caudata; family Ambystomatidae; genus Ambystoma; species Ambystoma mexicanum. The sequence goes on from NC_090921.1 coordinate 46,303,167, forward strand.
CAGGACACCGGGAGTGTTCTCAAAAACGTCTTCATAACACCCCCATTTTGTTTATTTGCGAACATTTCAGGGCACCCCGTGTGTTCTTAGAACACATTCAACTTTACAGAGAACAATACGGACAGCGTCCTCAGGACACCACCTACGAACACTCCCCGGACACCGCGAGTGTTCTTAGAACAGTTTCACTTTGCTTGCAAACAAAACGGACACATATTGACTCCTTAGAACACCCCCTAGTCAGTTTATTTAGAACATTTCAGAACACCCGTGATGGCCGCAAACAAATCGAACACAAAAAGAACGCCTAACACATAAAAAACACAACTTTCATCCTATCTCATACACTCCCACCCTCCCCAAACACTCCTACACACCAACACACTCTACAAAATACACATTTTGAACAAAGTTTCACTGCGCTGTCCGGGGACGTCCGCGAATCCAATATGTCGGGCGCTACCGAAAAATCTGACGCGCTTCACGCTCCAAGCCGTCCAATCAGGGAACACTTTGCATGTCCACGAACATCACGCAATACGATTGGCCAATCAGGACACTTTCCTCGGAGCGAACAGGGAAGTGTATCTGCAAACCGAACACAGATATCACTAATTTTTTTTTACCTAATTTTTGGTCATTTTAAAAAAAACGACTGGACGGATTTTCACCAAATTTGCAAAAGCATGCTTTCAGGACCAAGCCGCTGCTCCTGGTCCAAATTTGGTGGAAATCCATCCAGCGTTTTGGGCTGTATGCGCAAGCACATTTTTTTTCCCATTCACTCTATGGAGAGTTAGTATAATGTATACAAATATGAGCATATAGAGGGAAGGTAGAGTAATAAAAATAAAACTATGAGAAAGTGCTGATAACCATAATGATTATCTTCATGCACAGAAAGGATTGCTCTCTTTCAAGCCTGTATCTTCTGCTATGTACATGTTTCATATGATGTGACAGGACCCTAAGTCTACAAATATAGTACCTTTTCAATTTTTACTTCCTGACTGTTACTGAAGAAAACTATGTGGCTTCGATATGTCAGTAAAGGATAAAAAGGGAAAGCCAGCCATGTGATGTCCTCAGTGATGTCATCAATGACATTTGTGATGTCATCTTTGATGTCCTGGGTGGTAGTGTTAGCAGTGCACGGTGGCGCGAGTTATGGTTGCTTATGTTACCATAACTGGCGAATTTCAGGAGTTTTTCGGTTTTACTTTGAGCCATAACGTCCCTTTAACAAAGTTTTTTCACTGAATTTCATAGGTTTTTAATAGCGCAACTTAACCATAACTTCTACAGGTGGCTTTACACAGAATGTTGCAAAGTAAGAATTTATGCTCGTTCACAGTGAAGGTCAGCTGCTTCCACAACTTCTACAGGTGGCTTTACAGAGAATGTTGCAAAGTAAGAATTTATGCTCGTTCACAGTGAAGGTCAGCTGCTTCCATTTTTTTCTCGGGCCCCGGAGAGGCTCACGAAGCGGACTATAAGGTTGTATTGTGTTTTGACCTTGACAGACAGAGATTGTGATGAAAGACTTCTCTTGAAGGAGTGTTGGTAAAACGTAAGAGAAGATAAAGATGACATTTCTGAAACGAAACCACTTTTATATATTATATCACTATACGAAAGATCGTTGGCACACGCGGAGTCGTATTTTGGGACTGCACCACTCGCAGACAATGGAAATTGCAATTGTACTGTAAGTAACCCTTTAGATTACTTTATACCAAATATAATTACAATAGCGTAGCATTAAAGACCGCTCAAGTTGAACTTGTTCGTTGAAAGTGGCATAATGTTTTCTACTGCGCACTATCACCGCCGAATTGATCCCCTGTCGTTTAGAGGGCTCTGAAAAAGGCAGACGACACAGGGTGGGTTAATAGAAATAATTTAACCGGTCTATTTTCTCGCTGTGCCACTTCACTGTAGCCTGTCAAGTGGCACAGCGAGTACAGCGCTCGCTTTGACATCCGTGCACAGCTTCCTAACGCAAGTTTGAATCCCGGCAAGGCCAAACTCAGCCTTTCATCCTTCCGTGGTCGATAAATGAGCACCACACACCGTGGTTAATAATAAGCACCGCTTACATACCTCACGGTTCTTAGCGCTATATGAATGGGAAAATATTATTATTTTATTATTAACATACTCTGTTGCACTATCTTCGATAGCAAATAGTTTCACGCCCTAATAAATAAAATGATGATTTTTAATGAAGATCGGCTGGTGAGACTAATTTATGTTTTTTAAAACAGGTACGTGGCCCCATTTTGTCTATGTTACGATTTACAGATTCCAGCGGATGTGGTCTTCAACTGCCAGGTGCAAGTCCAAATATGCAACTTCATGACCCTCACCATTTTATGGGACAATCGCCAAGGACCAATATTCCCTTACGCAGTACTAGCGGCTACAAACAACATAACAACCAATAGGGAGGTCTAATGGCTCGTTGTTGGAGCAACCTTCTGGGCAGATTTACACCAAGGGGACCAGGCCGCCGCTCCTGCCGCAAATTTGGTGTAAATCCATCCAGCGGTTCGGGCTGTAGCCATGCGCAAAGTTTCTTCCCATTCAGTCTATGGGAAAAAAAAAAGTTTTGGGACCCCCCCTATAACTTTTGCCGCTCTGGACGAATCCTTGACTTTGCAAAACAATTCAGAGTGACCCAACTACTTTTTTTGCAAAGTTTGGTGAGGATCCCTCCAGGGAGAGCGAAGTTATAAGCCGCCCAAAAAGTGCTCTTCCTATGGAAACAGCAACTTAACCATAACTACCGTGGCCATGTAATATATATATATATATATATATATATATATATATATATATATATATATATATATATATATATATATATAATGAAAACACTTTGTTAAAGGGACGTTATGGTTAAGTTGCACTAATAAAAACCTATGAAATTCAATGAAGAAACTTAGTTAAGGGGACATTATGGTTATAGGTAAAACCGAAGAACCTCAGAAAGTCGTCAGTTATGGTAAGCTAAGCAACCATAACACGCGCCTCCACCAAGCATGGCTAAGACTAACACCCAGGACATCAAAGATGACATCACAAATGTCATTGATGTCATTGATGACATCACTGATGACATTACATATCTGGCTCACTTATTTTGGTTCACTGAAAAATCTAGACCAGGTGGTTTAATTCACTGACGATTAGAATATTAACATTCAAAAGGTGCCGAACAGGGAAGTGAATCCACGGAGCGGACATAAATATCACACTTTTTTTTGCCTTACATTTTGGTTGTTTAAAGAAAAACTATTGGACGGATTTACACCAAATTAACAAAAGCACGCTTTCATGACCAGGCCGCCGCTCCTGCTGCATATTTAGTGAAAATGCGTCCAGCGGTTTGGGCTGCAGGCGCAAAAGAAATTCTTTCCCATTATGTCTATGGGAAAAAAAATAAATGTTGGTACCCTCCCTATAACCTTGCCACCCCTTAGACCAAACTTTGCACAGAAATTCAGGGGGGGGGCAAAGTTATAAGCCGTCCAAAAAGTGCTCTTCATATTGGTTTAGCAACTTAACCATAACTACATGGCCGCTACCGCAGGCCATGTAATATGGTTTAGTGTAGCTTGTGGCGGGGCTGTGGAGGCGGTGTGTATTTTGCAGCCCAGCCTCACCTATCCACTCATCTCTGGCTTGTGTCATCTCAGAGCATCTGCCAAGTCAGAAGCAGCCTCGCCTCGCTGATCAAACACAAGGTAGGAAAGTAAAATGCCAGGGTGCTCCAGGGCATCCTGCTGAGAAAGGTTTCTCTGATGCACTGGAAGACTGAATACATTCCACACGCACAGGGCCACCATAGAGAGCCGGCGAATATTAGTAACCAATTCTGACTTGCTGCAGAAAAGCCACATATCCCACCCCACACCCATGTGGGGTCACTTATGGCAGCTTAAACATACATGTGTGAATTAAATGTACTCCCCAGCACACTCTTACTCTACGCAAATAAATACCAAAACACACTGACATGAGTAATGAAATCTATTATTAGTTCACCTGTAAACCAGTGGTACTTCACAATAATGCATTACCAGTTTTTAAAATGTGAACACTTCAGCTGCTAAAAAGTAATGTATGCTATTTTAAATCTATCATCACTTACCTAATTGTCAATTTTTCCAAAATGCATTCACACGAAGTGGTATCCTGCAAATGGACTCATTGTCTAAAGATGAGGTAAACTTCCAGGTGACCTCTCACCCCTACTTTTGCCTGAGGAAATGGTGCAACTTGGTAGCTACACTTAAAAGCACAGGCACAACTAGACTAGAGCAAGGGCCTGAAGGGTGTTGACTAATGGAGGATCATCATTGTAGCAGGTTCTTTCAGGAGCCTGGGGTGTGCCCAGGACTTCATAAACTCAGATAAGTACGCCTTAATAGAGGAGTGCATGTTATTCTGATCCTCACTCCAGTGCATGTCCCCTCTAGCACTACTGTGCTGCATGCCCTCTCCAGTGCTACCACGTTCCATACCCACTCCTGCGCTACCATGCTGCTTGCCCACTCCAGCGATACCATGCTGCATGTCCACACCAGTGCCACCATGCTGCATGCCCACTGCCCACTCCAGTGCTACCACGCTGCATGCCCACTCCAGTGCTACAATGCTGCATGCCCACTCCATCGACACCACGCTGCATGTCCACTCCAGTGCTACCATGCTGCATGCCCACTCCAGTGCTACCACGCTGCATGCCCACTTCAGTACCACCGCGCTGCATGCCCACTCCAGCGCAACCACACTCCAAGCCCTCTCCAGTGCTACCATGCTGCATGCCCACTCCTGCGCTACCATGCTGCCCACTCCAGCACTACCATGCTACATGGCCACTCCAGTGCTACCACACTGCATGCCCACTCCAGCGCTACCATACTGCATGTCCACTCCATCACTACAATGCTGCATGTCCACACCAGCATTAGCAAGCTGTGAAGCTGCATGCCCACTCCAGCACTGCCATGCTGCATGCCCACTCCAGCACTACCACGCTGCATGCCCACTCCAGCACCACCATGCTGCATGCCCACTCCAGTGCCACCATGTTGCATGCCCACTCCAGCACCACCCACTGCATGCCCACTCCAGTGCCACCCCACTGCATGTCCAGTCTCGCGCCCCCATGCTGCATGCCCACCCCAGCGCTACCATGCAGTACTGAACGTGATTACTGTGAAGGATTCACATCTGGCAAGAGTGTAGAAGCCCTGGCTTTTTAGTATGGGCTATTAGATGTTGCTGGAGATACCTATAAGACAAACTTATTGCATTGGAGTACAGATTGTGAGGATCAGGGGTGGACAGGGACCCAAAAGAGGTTCTGCCAGAACGACATATGAAGCGGGACTCAGACTCTGTAGGTGTTGGATGGCTGTGTCCCCACCCATTGCATGCCCATGACCATGCTATAACCAATGGACATTCCCAACCATTCCCAACCAAATCACCTCTTCATTGGAACTCTTTAGGCTTGCTTTAATCAAGCCCTTTCATTAGAATTCACATTCCAAGTGCCTGCCAGTATTTGTTCAAAGCAGTCTTCAAACGTTCAATGGGCCTCATTACAAGTTTGTACTTGTAATGCCAGAATTACTGGCATATTTCAGGTGCCGGCAACATTGGTAATTCCCCATTCCATGGAGTCCAATAGAACTCCGTGGGGTGGGGGGGCATGCTGGTGTTACTGGCACCAGTAATACTGGTGCTGGTAATACCAGCATTTGTTGGTGGTGAGTTGCCGGAATTACCGGCATACTTGTAATTAGGTCCATGACTTAATTGGAGTTGTAAGCACGCTGTTTTACCAGGCCTGACTTCAGCCACTCAATTTATAAACACGCTGTGTGTCCGACACTGAATTCCTGGTAAAAACAAGCATTGGCAAAGCCATTGAAGTCCTGCTTAAAACAAGCATTGGCAAAGCCAACATTTTTGGCTTGTGCATCCGTTTTAAGCTTTTGCTAGGCAATGCTAAATACCATGTAGGAAACTGGCAGCACGTCATAAAAGTAGTGTAATAAGGCATAACGGTTTATGTTCAAGTAAATCTATGCAGCACATCTTGAAAATCTGTCACCTTGCAATAGAACCTTAAAGCGAGAATAGAGGGTGTTTATGTAAATGGTGGGGAGTTTTGGATTCTCTGCAGAAACATGCAGATGAACGTTAGACTGTCACTAGTCTCCCTAGGAGCAAATGCTGGAGAGAGAGTCTGTGGGGCTGAGCACCCCAATGCAGAGTCTTGCTGGATTGCACTTGCTTGCTATTATCCGGTTCCTGTTTGTTTAGTGCTGCATTTGTCATCTGCACACATGCATAACAAAGGCAAACCCCACACTGCCCACAATCAGCTTCACAATACATACTTGAATTCAAGAAAACACAAACTGAATAAAATAAGCGAATGCTTCAAAGAGGTATATTTGATGTGTGTGACGACTGCTGTTGAAATGCAGGTTTAAAAATATCAGGAATGACAGCAAGGTGCATCCTCGGGATTAAGAATGATGAAACACAGGGGCGACCCTGCAGGCTTCGGTGGAGTGTGTTTACATCTTTTACGTAGTTTGAAGAGATCTCAAGTTGCTCATTTTCAGGTGTATGGTGGTCAGCTAGCTTTGTTTGTGAAGTGTACAACACTTAGCATTCAAGTCCTTATACTCACATAAAGAAAATGAACATAACAAGTAGATTACTACTCCGTAGCAGAATAGAAACATGGCCATGCTAATCTCTATAGCCATTCTCACCCACAACCTTCTGTATCCTACCAACAACTAGTCCTTGAGCTAGCTCCATGACTCAGTAACATCAAACGTTGTGCTGTAAATAGCCTGACAGTGTTATTTCAAAGCAGGCTTAACAGAACAAATGACTTAGTTGGAGATGTGAATATACTACTGCTGCAATACACGTCTTAAACAGAAGAGCATTCAGCCACTTCATTTATCACAGAATGATTACCCTTCCATCTGTTTCTTGCACTGAAGACCTGTTAAAAACAAGCACTGGAAGAAACATTGTTTTTGGCTTGTCTGCAGGTATTAGCTAGACACCTGCTAGGCACTGATATCATATGCCCAGGTACTCACATCATTTTGCAGCTCATACCTCCTTATGGCTCTGCAGTACCATTATGGCAGTCCTGGCAAATGGCTTTTCCAACTTACACTTCATAGTGATTTGAAATAATACTCTTGCTTGTCCAGATTATTTTTATGTGCATTTTCTTCCTGAAGTTCACAGTTCTGAACTAATAAGAACACACATATACATTACTTTGTACTGCAGAAGTTTTGCACAAATAAACACCTGCATATAGATGTGCATTCTAAAATAGGTGGTCAGCTGGTGATGAAACAGATTTATGCTAAACTGCTTAAAATATTAGTTAGCCACACATTATGGTTTGCATATTTGTTGATATAGTTCCGACACATACAGGTTCACATACTTTCAAGGACTTCTATTGCTGCTGAGGGTCAAATGACGTCAAGTATTAAAGGAGGGGTTTGGGAATTGGGGACTGCTCTCCATATTGCTGTAGTAATGAAGTACTCAGCAATGCAGAAAGGTATGGAAAGTCACCTGGAGTCCCTTGACCTCATAAGGCAATCCCTCTTGTAATTGCCTTATTACATGCAACGGTTGGGGAGGCATGGGGGGGGAGCTTACTCAAATATAATAAATATTCTAGTGCAGGATTGGTGGTAATGGTAAAAACTAGGTGTATTTTTAATACCCGCTAGTTATAAAATAAGACCTATTTACAGGTTGGAATCACATGGGACTTTACAGCAAGGGCTATATAGAAAATATAGCACCAGATAAATATCAGACGTTTACCCAATATAATACATTCACGTAGCCATACATTTTCCCATCATAGCAACACCCCTGTGTACTACATACTGTGTATGGAACCAAGAAGAAAAAGAGAAAGAGACACCCACCTGCCTGCAACACTTTGTGCAGGGGAGCAAATTCATAAAGTAATGGAAGGCTCTACGCCTGTGCAGAGAGAAAAACAAAGATTGAAACAGAACCCCACAGTGTTATCAAGGAACAGTGTGATTTAAACTAGAGACCTGCGCAGTGCTTTCTGCCATCTAAATGACGATAAAAGAAACACAGGAGAGGTACCACGCCAGGATACTGACGGGTCTCACACCTTCCTTCTTGCACGCCCTAATACGAAAATATGTGTATATTGAAACAAGGTCTATTTCTCTGGGCTTTGCTGCCTCTGTGTTCCTGAGCTTCAGGAAAAACAATCCCAGCTGGCATTTTCTTGGCACCCACGTCCCCCCAGGTTGTTTAATTTCTGATCTGATAAAAAATTAAATTGAACAAACTCTCACTTGTCTTTGAAGCTCTACAAGAGATTGGCCCCAAATATCTTAAGCAGAGTTTCAATCTCTATTAGCCCCCTCACACTGAGAGATCAGCTGAAACACTCTACCTAGTAAACATAATGTTTGGCCAATACCCACCCACCTCCTGCATCCCCACCATCCATGACCCACCCACCTCCTCCAACACCCACACCCACCTGCTAGACCCATGCCAGGTGAAAAAGAGTAATGTGGTAACAATCATTTCCTTGGCCTCTTGCCCTTGCCAGGCTGTTCTGACTGTGGGTGGCCACATTTCTCAAGGAGCAGCGCCATGGGCCGCCAGATGATGAGCCCTCTGTGAGGCAGAGGGGTGGGTGTTGTGCAGCTTGATGTGTGCTGTGGCAGCATCTGGCTCCTTAGACATTACTGCATGAGCTAGCTTTAGAGGGGCGGTTGCAGCTGCTGGGGTTGCAGCACCTGCAGCTGCATGTGTAGTGCTGCTATCACATGCAGTGCTGGCAGTGGCATGTGCAATGCTGCTGAGTTGGCCACCTGGCCCATTGGTGTGGACTGTGGTGGTGTATCCGCCACTTGTCACTGGCATGCCACTGCTGGGCCCTGGTGCCTCTCGCTCCTCCCATTTCTCCTGCTTTTCCTATTGCTGGGCGGTGGAGGGGTGGTGGTTGTTGTGGTTGCACAGGTGGCCATGCCTTGAGACGTAGATGCAACCTCATCCTCCTCCTAAATCGACTGTGAACCTGTTGGGTGGACAATGACATGCTTGTCATTAATGCTACATGGTCGAAGGTCATCATACACACATGTGGTCTGCTGGGCAGGGTCGATCGCAGGCCAATGCATATGGCTAATGTAAGGTGGAGGAAGTGTCTGCTGAGGGTGACTTTTGCCTCTTGGGCTGACAATGTGGCCTGTACATGTGGTTACACTGGGGGTTCACGTTTCTACGTGGTCTTTCCCGGCACACATGGGTGCTGCTCCTGGTTGCATGGGTCCATGTGCACATTCCTGAAAGAGTGCATTGGCATGTGCACAGTCGCCCACCTCTCCTTGCATATGCATGCGGTGGCATTGCCTTTCGGTGCATTGGCATGTGCATAGTTGCCCACCTCTTCTTGCATATGCATGTGGTGGCATTGCCTCTGGGTGCATTGGCATGTGCATAGTCGCCCACATCTCCTTGCATATGCATGTGGTGGCATTGCCTCTGGGTGCATTGGCATGTGCATAGTCGCCCACCTCTCCTTGCATATGCATGTGGTGGCATTGCCTCTGGGTGCATTGGCATGTGCACAGTCGCCCACCTCTCCTTGCATATGCATGTGGTGGCATTGCCTCTGGGTGCATTGGCATGTGCACAGTCGCCCACCTCTCCTTGCATATGCATGTGGTGGCATTGCCTTTGGGTGCATTGGCATGTGCACAGCCGCCCACCTCTCCCTGCATATGCATGTGGTGGCATTGCCTCTGGGTGCATTGGCATGTGCACAGCCGCCCACCTCTCCTTGCATATGCATGTGGTGGCATTGCCTTTGGGTGCATTGGCATGTGCATAGTCGCCCACCTCTCCCTGCATATGCATGTGGTGGCATTGCCTCTGGGTGCATTGGCATGTGCACAGCCACCCACCTCTCCTTGCATATGCATGTGGTGGCATTGCCTTTGGGTGCATTGGCATGTGGTTGAACATTCCACTGTCCATTGTGCCCATCTATGCTGAGGGACACATGTATGAGGTGGTCATTTGGCCAGTGCATTGTCATGGGAGAAGGGCACATTCATACTCACAGCTTCGTCGTGGTGGTGGCTCTGACCTCGGCACTCCCAACACCCTTTATCCCTTCCATATCAAGGATGCTTCTTGCCTTCTCCTCCTATGGGGTCAGGACAAAGGGGTCTGCAGTACCACCTCTTGTGGAGAATGTCTCTCACAGGTATTTTGGCAGGAGCTGTAAACCCTGGACTTGAAATAAGTCCTTCTCTTACGGCAGTCCTCGCTGTCCGGTGGGACTGTGTTCACTGCAATGACCTTATCTTTAATGCTGGCCCAGATGGCAGCCTTGCTCTGCCCAGATGTTTTCCTGTGCCTAGAGGCATACAGCTCTGCAGCCATACCTTCATGACCTTTTGCTTGCAAAGTGTAATATCTGGCCCTTACCCTTTGCCTTTGCCCTGTGACCTGTTCTGTCTGCCTTCTGGGTTCATATGGTAACTGGAAATGGGGTTTCAAAGTGGTAGTGCTGAATGTGGCATTGGTAACTGTACTGCTGACTATTGCAGGCAGAATTGCCATCTGAAACTCATTTACAAAGGTCATTCTGCCGGATGGAAATACTGTTACCGCCAATGGTATTTCTGTGCTCCCAGCACCTTGTAATACACCCGTTATTCCGCCGGCAGGCGTAGTGCTGAATGTGGCGTCGGTATCTGTAATGCTGCCTATTCCATGCAGAATTATAATCTGAAATGCCTTTACAGAGGTAGTTCTACCGGATGGAATTACTGTTACCGCCAATGGTATGTACGTGCTCCCAGCAACTTGTACTACTCCAGTATCTCCGCCAGCAGTAGTCGTGCTGAGTGTGGCATTGGTTACTGTAATGCCGCCTATTCCAGGGAGAATTCGATCTGAAAGTCATTTAGAGAGGAAATTCTGCCGGATGGAATTATTGTTACCGTCAATCGTATGTCTTTGCTCCCAGCACCTTGTAATACACCAGTAATTCTGCCGGCAGTAGTAGTGCTGAATGCAGCATTGGTAACTGTAATTCTGCCCATTCCATGTAGAAGTACCATCTGAAACTCATTTACAGAGTTAATTCTGCCGGATGGAATTACAGTTACCGCCAATGGTATGTACGTGCTACCAGCAACATGAAATACACTGCTATCTCCGCCGGCAATAGTAGTGCTGAATGCGGTTACTGGAATGCCGCCTATTCCAGGGAGAATTACCATTTGAAACTCATTTAGAGAGTAAATTCTGCCGGATGATATTACTGTTACAGCCAATGGTATGTCCGTACTCCCAGCACCTTGTAATACACCGGTAATTTTGCCGGCAGTAGTAGTTCTGACTGTAGCATCGTTAACTGTAATGCCGCCTATTCCACGCAGAAGTACCATCTGAAACTCATTGTACAGAGGTCATTCTGACAGATGGAATTACTGTTACCGCCAATGGTATGTCCATGCTCCTAGCAAAATCTACTACACCGTGAATTCCGCCGTCACTAGTAGTGCTGAATGTGGCATTGGTAACTGTACTGCTGGCTATTCAAGGCAGAATTGCCATCTGAAACTCATTTACAAAGGTCATTCTGCCGGATGGAATTACAGTTACCGCCAATGGTATGTCTGTGCTACCAGCACCTTGTAATACACTGGTAATTCCACCGGCAGTAGTATTGCTGAATGTGGCATCAGTAACCGTAATGCCACCTATTCCATGCAGAATTACCATCTGAAACTGATTTACAGAGGTAATTCTGCCAGATGGAATTACTGTTACTGCCAATGGTATGTCTGTGCTCCCAGCACCTTGTAATACACTGGTAATTCCGCCGGCAGTAGTAGTGCTGAATGTGGCATCAGTAACTGTAATGCCATCTATTCCATGCAGAATTACCATCTGAAAATCATTTACAGATGTAATTCTGCAGGATGGCATTACTGTTACTGCCAATGGTATGTCCCTGCTCCCAGCATCTTGTAATACACCAGTAATTCCGCCGGCAGTAGTAGTGCTGAATGTGGCATCAGTACCTGTAATGTCGCCTATCCAATGCAGAAGCACCATCTGAAACTCTTTTACAGAGATCATTCTGCCGGATGGAATTACTGTTACCGCCAGTGGTATTTCTGTGCTAGCTGCACCTTGTAATACACCTGTGATTCTGTCTGCAGGAGTAGTGCTGAATGTGGCATCGGTAACTGTAATGCCACCTATTCCACACAGAATTACCGTCTGAAACTCATTTACAGAGGTCATTCTGCCAGATGGAATTAGTGTTACCACCAATGGTATGTCTGTGCTACCAGAACCTTATAATACACTGGTAATTCCACCGTCAGTAGCAGTGCTGAATGTGGCATCGGTAACTGTAATGCTGCCTATTCCAGGCAGCATTACCATCTGAAAATCATTTACAGAGGTAATTCTGCAGGATGGAATTACAGATACTGCCAATGGTATGTCCGTGCTCCCAGCACCTTGTACTACACTGGTATTTGTGCCAGCAGTAGCAATGCTGTATGTGGCATTGGTAACTGTAATGCTGCCTATTCCAGGCAGAATTACCATCTGAAACTCATTTACAGAGGTCATTATGCCGGATGAAATTATTGTTACCGCCAATGGTATGTCCGTGCTCCCAGCGCCTTCAAATACACTGGTGATTCAGTCGGTGGTAGTAGTGCTGAAAGTGGCATCAGTAACAGTAATGCTGCCTATTCCAGGCAGAATTACCATCTGAAACTCATTTACAGACGTAATTCTGCCTGATGGAATTACCTTTACCGTCAATGTTATGTACGTTCTCCCTGCAACTTGTAATACACCGGTATCCCCGCCGGCAGTAGCAGTGCTGAATGTGGCATCGGTAACTGTAATGCTGTCCATTCCAGGCAGAATTACCATCTGAAACTCATTAACATAGGTAATTCTGCCGGATGGAATTACTGTTACCGCCAATGGCATGTCCATGCTCCCAGCACCTTCTAATACACCAGTAATTTCGCCGGCAGTGGTAGTGCTGAATGTGGCATTGGTAACTGTACTGCTGACTATTGCAGGCAGAATTGCCATCTGAAACTCATTTACAAAGGTCATTCTGCCGGATGGAAATACTGTTACCGCCAATGGTATTTCTGTGCTCCCAGCATCTTGTAATACACCAGTGATTCCGCCGGCAGGCGTAGTGCTGAATGTGGCGTCGGTATCTGTAATGCTGCCTATTCCATGCAGAATTATCATCTGAAATGCCTTTACAGAGGTGGTTCTGCCGGATGGAATTACTGTTACCGCCAATGGTATGTACGTGCTCCCAGCAACTTGTACTACTCCAGTATCACCGCCAGCAGTAGTCGTGCTGAGTGTGGCATTGGTTACTGTAATGCCGCCTATTCCAGGGAGAATACGATCTGAAAGCCATTTAGATAGGTCATTCTGCCGGATGGAATTATTGTTACCGTCAATGGTATGTCTTTGCTCCCAGCACCTTGTAATACACTGGTAATTCCGCCGGCAGCAGTAGTGCTGAATGTGGCATCAGTAACTGTACTGCTGCATATTCCAGGCAGAATTACCACCTGAAACTCATTTACAGATGTAAATCTGCCGGTTGGAATTACTGTTACCACCAATGGTATGTCCGTGCCTCCAGCACCTTGTAATACACCAGTAATTCTGCCGGCAGTAGTAGTGCTGAATGCAGCATTGGTAACTGTAATGCTGCCCATTCCATGCAGAAGTACCATCTGAAACTCATTTACAGAGTTAATGCTGCCGGATGGAATTACAGTTACCGCCAATGGTATGTACGTGCTACCAGCAACATGAAATACACTGCTATCTCCGCCGGCAGTAGTAGTGCTGAATGCGGTTACTGTAATGCCGCCTATTCCAGGGAGAATTACCATTTGAAACTCATTTAGAGAGTAAATTCTGCCGGATGGAATTACTGTTACAGACAATGGTATGTCCGTACTCCCAGCACCTTGTAATACACCGGTAATTCTGCTGGCAGTAGTAGTGCTGACTGTAGCATCGTTAACTGTAATGCTGCCTATTCCACGCAGAAGTACCATCTGAAACTCATTGTACAGAGGTCATTCTGACAGATGGAATTACTGTTACCGCCAATGGTATGTCCATGCTCCTAGCAAAATCTACTACACTGGGAATTCCGCCGTCAGTAGTAGTGCTGAATATGGGATTGGTAACTGTACTGCTGGCTATTCAAGGCAGAATTGCCATCTGAAACTCATTTACAAAGGTAATTCTGCCGGATGGAATTACAGTTACCGCCAATGGTATGTCTGTGCTCCCAGCACCTTGTAATACACTGGTAATTCCACCAGCAGTAGCATTGCTGAATGTGGCATCAGTAACCGTAATGCCGCCTATTCCATGCAGAATTACCATCTGAAACTGATTTACAGAGGTAATTCTGCCGGATGGAATTACTGTTACCGCCAATGGTATGACTGTGCTCCCAGCACCTTATAATACACTGGTAATTCCGCTGGCAGTAGTAGTGCTGAGTGTGGCATCAGTAACTGTAATGCCACCTATTCCATGCAGAATTACCATCTGAAACTCATTTACAGATGTAATTCTGGCGGATGGAATTACTGTTACCACCAATGGTATGTCCGTTCTTCCAGCACCTTGTACTACACTGGTGATTCCGCCAGAAGTAGCAATGCTGTATATGGCATTTTTAACTTTAATGCTGCCTATTCCAGGCAGAAATACCATCTGAAAATCATTTACAGAGGTCATTTTGTCTGGATGGAATTACAGTACCGCCAATGGTATGACCATGCCCCCAGCAACTTGTAATGCACTGGTGATTCCACGGGCAGTGGTAGTGATGAATTTGGCATTGGTAACTGTAATACTGCCAATTCCAGGTAGAATTACCATCTGAAACACATTTACAGAAGTAATTCTGTTGGGTGGAATTACTGTAACCGAAATGGTATGTCATGCGCCCAGCACCTTGTAATATACCAATAATTCCGCCGGAAGTAGTAGTGCTGAATGTGGCATTGGTAACTGTAACCTATTCCAGGCAGAATTATCATCTGAAATGCATTTACAGAGGTAATTCTGCCGGATGGAATTATTGTTACCGTCAATGGTATGTCTTTGCTCCGAGCACCTTGTAATACACTGGCAATTCCGCCGGCAGTAGTAGTGCTGAATGTGGCATCAGTACCTGTAATGTCACCTATTCCATGCATAAGTACCATCTGAAACTCATTTACAGAGGTTACACTAGTAATTCCACCGCCAGTATTAGTGCTGAATGCAGCATTGGTAACTGTAATGCTGCTCATTCCATGCAAGAAGTACCATCTGAAACTCATTTACAGAGTTAATTTTGCCGATGGAATTTCAGTTACCCCCAATGGTATGTACGTGCTACCAGCAACATGAAATACACTGCTATCTCCGCCGGCAGTAGTAGTGCTGAATGGGGCATTGGTAACTGTACTGCCGGCTATTCCAGGCAGAATTGCCATCTGAAACTCATTTACAAAGGTCATTCTGCCGGATGGAATTACAGTTACCGCCAATGGTATGTCTGTGCACCCATCACCTTGTATTACACCGGTAATTCCACTGGCAGTTTTAGTGCTGAATGTGACCTTGGTAACTGTAATGCTGCCTATTCCAGGCAGAATTGCCATCTGAAACTCATTTGCAAAGGTAATTCTGCAGGATGGAATTACAGTTACCACCAATGTTATGTCCATGCTCCCAGCACCTTGTAATACACCAGTAAATCCGCCGCCAGTAGTAGTGCTGAATGTAGCATTGGTAAATGTAATGCTGCCTATTCCATGCAGAATTACCATCTGAAACTCATTTACAGAGGTAATTCTGCCGGGTGGAATTACTGTTATCGCCAATTGTATTTCCGTGCTCCCGGCACCCTGAAATACCGCGGGTTCCCGATTTCATAGTCCATTGCAGGGGCTGGAATGGAGGATAAAAGTACAGAGGTACAGAGCCCTCGTTATCCGCCCTCGCTTTGCTTGGGATGATAACTTCAGCTCCTGTGCTGTTTTCCCCCGTTCCAGTGCCTGGAACGGCGGATGAACACAACATTATTTCTATTAGCATAAAACAAAATTCTAATGGAAATGGTGGAAAATCTTATTGAGTCTTTGTACTTTACTGAGAAAAATAAAGTAGATGGATTCTGAAATATTTCATTTTCTTCTTCTTCTTTACTGTGAAAGGTGGTTCCTTAAAGGAAGCTTTCTTTTGTTGTTTCTGATGTCTTTTTTTCGCAGGAGAGGTTAGAACAGCCTCTTTTATTGCTTGCAAGATAGCTGGTGGGTTTGGGTCCCACAAAAGTAGGTTGTCTGGTTACAGTATTGGTTGAGGAAGATGAGGGGGAGGTAGACAGACTACTACTTGCTAAGCAAGGAACAACATTTCTGAAAGCATTGCGGTAGTTGGATTTGGTGTGGCGGTGCATGGAGGTGGTCCCGCAGGAGTTCTGTCCAGGTAGTCTGTGACTGAGTACAAAACGCTCAGTGCATTTCACTTTGGTAGCTTAAGCCTTTGGTACAATCCCAACAGTGGTAAAGAACTGCCACACCATTGATTCTCTCTGGGTGCTGGAGGCGGGCACTTCCTCTACCTCATCTTCTTGGTCCTCTTCATTCACACCCATGATTCTCTCTGGGTGCTGGAGGCGGGCACTTCCTCTACCTCATCGTCTTGGTCCTCTTCATTCGCACCCATGATTCTCTCTGGGTGCTGGAGGCGGGCACTTCCTCTACCTCATCTTCTTGGTCCTCTTCATTCACACCCATGATTCTCTCTGGGTGCTGGAGGCGGGCACTTCCTCTACCTCATCTTCTTGGTCCTCTTCATTCACTCCCATGATTCTCTCTGGGTGCTGGAGGCAGGCACTTCCTCTACCTCATCTTCTTGGTCCTCTTCATTCGCACCCATGATTCTCTCTGGGTGCTGGAGGCGGGCACTTCCTCTACCTCATCTTCTTGGTCCTCTTCATTCGCACCCATGATTCTCTCTGGGTGCTGGAGGCGGGCGCTTCCTCTACCTCATCTTCTTGGTCCTCTTCATTCACACCCATGATTCTCTCTGGGTGCTGGAGGCGGGCACTTTCTCTACCTCATCTTCTTGGTCCTCTTCATTCGCACCCATGGTTCTCTCTGGGTGCTGGAGGCGGGCACTTCCTCTACCTCATCTTCTTGGTCCTCTTCATTCGCACCCATGGTTCTCTCTGGGTGCTGGAGGCGGGCACTTCCTCTACCTCATCTTCTTGGTCCTCTTCATTCGCACCCATGGTTCTCTCTGGGTGCTGGAGGCAGGCACTTCCTCTACCTCATCTTCTTGGTCCTCTTCATTCACACCCATGATTCTCTCTGGTGATAGAGGCGGGCACTTCCTCTACCTCATCTTCTTGGTCCTCTTCATTCACACCCATGATTCTCTCTGGGTGCTGGAGGCAGGCGCTTCCTCTACCTCGTCTTCTTGGTCCTCTTCATTCACACCCATGATTCTCTCTGGGTGCTGGAGGCAGGCACTTCCTCTACCTCATCTTCTTGGTCCTCTTCATTCGCACCCTTGATTCTCTCTGGCTGCTGGAGGCAGGCGCTTCCTCTACCTCATCTTCTTGGTCCTCTTCATTCACACCCATGATTCTCTCTGGGTGCTGGAGGCAGGCGCTTCCTCTACCTCATCTTCTTGGTCCTCTTCATTCACACCCATGATTCTCTCTGGGTGCTGGAGGCAGGCGCTTCCTCTACCTCATCTTCTTGGTCCTCTTCATTCGCACCCATGATTCTCTCTGGGTGCTGGAGGCAGGCGCTTCCTCTACCTCATCTTCTTGGTCCTCTTCATTCGCACCCATGATTCCCTCTGGGTGCTGGAGGCGGGCACTTCCTCTACCTCATCTTCCTGGTCCTCTTCATTCGCACCCATGATTCTCTCTGGGTGCTGGAGGCGGGCACTTCCTCTACATCATCTTCCTGGTCCTCTTCATTCGCACCCTTGATTCTCTCTGGGTGCTGGAGGCGGGCACTTCCTCTACCTCATCTTCTTGGTCCTCTTCATTCGCACCCATGATTCTCTCTGGGTGCTGGAGGCAGGCACTTCCTCTACCTCATCTTCTTGGTCCTCTTCATTCGCACCCATGATTCTCTCTGGGTGCTGGAGGCGGGCACTTCCTCTACCTCATCTTCTTGGTCCTCTTCATTCGCACCCATGATTCCCTCTGGGTGCTGGAGGCGGGCACTTCCTCTACCTCATCTTATTGGTCCTCTTCATTCGCACCCATGATTCTCTCTGGGTGCTGGAGGCGGGCACTTCCTCTACCTCATCCTCTTGGTCCTCTTCATTCACACCCATGATTCTCTCTAGGTGCTGGAGGCAGGCACTTCCTCTACCTCATCCTCTTGGTCCTCTTCATTCGCACCCATGATTCTCTCTGGGTGCTGGAGGCGGGCACTTCCTCTACCTCATCTTCTTGGTCCTCTTCATTCGCACCCATGATTCTCTCTGGGTTCTGGAGGCAGGCGCTTCCTCTACCTCATCTTCTTGGTCCTCTTCATTCGCACCCTTGATTCCCTCTGGGTGCTGGAGGCAGGCGCTTCCTCTACCTCATCTTCTTGGTCCTCTTCATTCACACCCATGATTCTCTCTGGGTGCTGGAGGCAGGCACTTCCTCTACCTCATCTTCTTGGTCCTCTTCATTCACACCCATGATTCTCTCTGGGTGCTGGAGGAGGCACTTCCTCTACCTCATCTTCTTGGTCCTCTTCATTCGCACCCATGATTCTCTCTGGGTGCTGGAGGCGGGCACTTCCTCTACCTCATCTTCTTGGTCCTCTTCATTCGCACCCATGATTCCCTCTCGGTGCTGGAGGCGGGCACTTCCTCTACCTCATTTTCTTGGTCCTCTTCATTCGCACCCATGATTCTCTCTGGGTGCTGGAGGCGGGGACTTCCTCTACCTCATCTTCTTGGTCCTCTTCATTCGCACCCATGATTCCCTCTGAGTGCTGGAGGCGGGCACTTCCTCTACCTCATCTTCTTGGTCCTCTTCATTCGCACCCATGATTCTCTCTGGGTGCTGGAGGCAGGCACTTCCTCTACCTCATCTTCTTGGTCCTCTTCATTCACTCCCATGATTCTCTCTGGGTGCTGGAGGCAGGCATTTCCTCTACCTCATCTTCTTGGTCCTCTTCATTCGCACCCATGATTCTCTCTGGGTGCTGGAGGCAGGCACTTCCTCTACCTCATCTTCTTGGTCCTCTTCATTCGCACCCATGATTCTCTCTGGGTGCTGGAGGCGGGCACTTCCTCTACCTCATCTTCTTGGTCCTCTTCATTCGCACCCATGATTCCCTCTGGGTGCTGGAGGCGGGCACTTCCTCTACCTCATCTTCTTGGTCCTCTTCATTCGCACCCATGATTCTCTCTGGGTGCTGGAGGCGGGCACTTCCTCTACCTCATCCTCTTGGTCCTCTTCATTCGCACCCATGATTCTCTCTAGGTGCTGGAGGCGGGCACTTCCTCTACCTCATCCTCTTGGTCCTCTTCATTCGCACCCATGATTCTCTCTGGGTGCTGGAGGCGGGCACTTCCTCTACCTCATCTTCTTGGTCCTCTTCATTCGCACCCATGATTCTCTCTGGGTTCTGGAGGCAGGCGCTTCCTCTACCTCATCTTCTTGGTCCTCTTCATTCGCACCCTTGATTCCCTCTGGGTGCTGGAGGCAGGCGCTTCCTCTACCTCATCTTCTTGGTCCTCTTCATTCACACCCATGATTCTCTCTGCGTGCTGGAGGCAGGCACTTCCTCTACCTCATCTTCTTGGTCCTCTTCATTCATACCCATGATTCTCTCTGGGTGCTGGAGGCGGGCACTTCCTCTACCTCATCGTCTTGGTCCTCGTCATTCGCACCCACGATTCTCTCTGGGCGCTGGAGGCGGGCACTTCCTCTACCTCATCGTCTTGGTCCTCGTCATTCGCACCCACGATTCTCTCTGGGCGCTGGAGGCCGGCACTTCCTCTACCTCATCTTCTTGGTCCTCTTCATTCGCACCCATGGTTCTCTCTGGGTGCTGGAGGCGGGCACTTCCTCTACCTCATCTTCTTGGTCCTCTTCATTCGCACCCATGATTCTCTCTGGGTGCTGGAGGCGGGCACTTCCTCTACCTCATCTTCTTGGTCCTCTTCATTCGCACCCATGATTCCCTCTGGGTGCTGGAGGCGGGCACCTCCTCTACCTCATCTTCTTGGTCCTCTTCATTCGCACCCATGATTCCCTCTGGGTGCTGGAGGCGGGCGCTTCGTCTACCTCATCTTCTTCGTCCTCTTCATTCGCACCCATGATTCTCTCTGGGTGCTGGAGGCGGGCACTTCGTCTACCTCATCTTCTTGGTCCTCTTCATTCGCACCCATGGTTCTCTCTGGGTGCTGGAGGCGGGCACTTCCTCTACCTCATCTTCTTGGTCCTCTTCATTCACACCCATGATTCTCTACCTCATCTTCTTGGTCCTCTTCATTCGCACCCATGGTTCTCTCTGGGTGCTGGAGGCGGGCACTTCCTCTACCTCATCTTCTTGGTCCTCTTCATTCGCACCCATGGTTCTCTCTGGGTGCTGGAGGCGGGCACTTCCTCTACCTCATCTTCTTGGTCCTCTTCATTCGCACCCATGGTTCTCTCTGGGTGCTGGAGGCGGGGACTTCCTCTACCTCATCTTCTTGGTCCTCTTCATTCGCACCCATGGTTCTCTCTGGGTGCTGGAGGCGGGCACTTCCTCTACCTCATCTTCTTGGTCCTCTTCATTCGCACCCATGGTTCTCTCTGGGTGCTGGAGGCGGGCACTTCCTCTACCTCATCTTCTTGGTCCTCTTCATTCGCACCCATGTTTCTCTCTGGGTGCTGGAGGCGGGCACTTCCTCTACCTCATCTTCTTGGTCCTCTTCATTCGCACCCATGATTCTCTCTGGGTGCTGGAGGCGGGCACTTCCTCTACCTCATCTTCTTGGTCCTCTTCATTCGCACCCATGATTCCCTCTCGGTGCTGGAGGCGGGCACTTCCTCTACCTCATCTTCTTGGTCCTCTTCATTCGCACCCATGATTCTCTCTGGGTGCTGGAGGCGGGCACTTCCTCTACCTCATCTTCTTGGTCCTCTTCATTCGCACCCATGGTTCTCTCTGTGTGCTGGAGGCGGGCACTTCCTCTACCTCATCTTCTTGGTCCTCTTCATTCGCACCCATGATTCTCTCTGTGTGCTGGAGGCGGGCACTTCCTCTACCTCATCTTCTTGGTCCTCTTCATTCGCACCCATGATTCCCTCTGGGTGCTGGAGGCGGGCACTTCCTCTACCTCATCTTCTTGGTCCTCTTCATTCGCACCCATGATTCCCTCTGGGTGCTGGAGGCGGGCACTTCCTCTACCTCATCTTCTTGGTCCTCTTCATTCGCACCCATGATTCCCTCTGGGTGCTGGAGGCGGGCGCTTCCTCTACCTCATCTTCTTGGTCCTCTTCATTCGCACCCATGATTCCCTCTGGGTGCTGGAGGCGGGCGCTTCGTCTACCTCATCTTCTTCGTCCTCTTCATTCGCACCCATGATTCTCTCTGGGTGCTGGAGGCGGGCACTTCGTCTACCTCATCTTCTTGGTCCTCTTCATTCGCACCCATGATTCCCTCTGGGTGCTGGAGGCGGGCACTTCCTCTACCTCATCGTCTTGGTCCTCTTCATTCGCACCCATGATTCCCTCTGGGTGCTGGAGGCGTGCACTTCCTCTACCTCATCGTCTTGGTCCTCTTCATTCGCACCCATGGTTCTCTCTGGGTGCTGGAGGCGGGCACTTCCTCTACCTCATCTTCTTGGTCCTCTTCATTCGCACCCATGGTTCTCTCTGGGTGCTGGAGGCGGGCACTTCCTCTACCTCATCTTCTTGGTCCTCTTCATTCACACCCATGATTCTCTACCTCATCTTCTTGGTCCTCTTCATTCGCACCCATGATTCTCTCTGGGTGCTGGAGGCGGGCACTTCCTCTACCTCATCTTCTTGGTCCTCTTCATTCGCACCCATGGTTCTCTCTGGGTGCTGGAGGCGGGCACTTCCTCTACCTCATCTTCTTGGTCCTCTTCATTCGCACCCATGGTTCTCTCTGGGTGCTGGAGGCGGGGACTTCCTTCACCTCATCTTCTTGGTCCTCTTCATTCGCACCCATGGTTCTCTCTGGGTGCTGGAGGCAGGCACTTCCTCTACCTCATCTTCTTGGTCCTCTTCATTCGCACCCATGGTTCTCTCTGGGTGCTGGAGGCGGGCACTTCCTCTACCTCATCTTCTTGGTCCTCTTCATTCGCACCCATGTTTCTCTCTGGGTGCTGGAGGCGGGCACTTCCTCTACCTCATCTTCTTGGTCCTCTTCATTCGCACCCATGATTCTCTCTGGGTGCTGGAGGCGGGCACTTCCTCTACCTCATCTTCTTGGTCCTCTTCATTCGCACCCATGATTCCCTCTCGGTGCTGGAGGCGGGCACTTCCTCTACCTCATCTTCTTGGTCCTCTTCATTCGCACCCATGGTTCTCTCTGGGTGCTGGAGGCGGGCACTTCCTCTACCTCATCTTCTTGGTCCTCTTCATTCGCACCCATGGTTCTCTCTGTGTGCTGGAGGCGGGCACTTCCTCTACCTCATCTTCTTGGTCCTCTTCATTCGCACCCATGATTCTCTCTGTGTGCTGGAGGCGGGCACTTCCTCTACCTCATCTTCTTGGTCCTCTTCATTCGCACCCATGATTCCCTCTGGGTGCTGGAGGCGGGCACTTCCTCTACCTCATCTTCTTGGTCCTCTTCATTCGCACCCATGATTCCCTCTGGGTGCTGGAGGCGGGCACTTCCTCTACCTCATCTTCTTGGTCCTCTTCATTCGCACCCATGATTCCCTCTGGGTGCTGGAGGCGGGCACTTCCTCTACCTCATCTTCTTGGTCCTCTTCATTCGCACCCATGATTCCCTCTGGGTGCTGGAGGCGGGCACTTCCTCTACCTCATCTTCCTGGTCCTCTTCATTCGCACCCTTGATTCTCTCTGGGTGCTGGAGGCGGGCACTTCCTCTACCTCATCTTCTTGGTCCTCTTCATTCGCACCCATGATTCTCTCTGGGTGCTGGAGGCGGGCACTTCCTCTACCTCATCTTCTTGGTCCTCTTCATTCGCACCCATGGTTCTCTCTGGGTGCTGGAGGCGGGCACTTCCTCTACCTCATCTTCCTGGTCCTCTTCATTCGCACCCATGGTTCTCTCTGGGTGCTGGAGGCGGGCACTTCCTCTACCTCATCTTCTTGGTCCTCTTCATTCGCACCCATGGTTCTCTCTGGGTGCTGGAGGCGGGGACTTCCTCTACCTCATCTTCTTGGTCCTCTTCATTCGCACCCATGGTTCTCTCTGGGTGCTGGAGGCGGGGACTTCCTCTACCTCATCTTCTTGGTCCTCTTCATTCGCACCCATGGTTCTCTCTGGGTGCTGGAGGCGGGCACTTCCTCTACCTCATCTTCTTGGTCCTCTTCATTCGCACCCATGGTTCTCTCTGGGTGCTGGAGGCGGGCACTTCCTCTACCTCATCTTCTTGGTCCTCTTCATTCGCACCCATGGTTCTCTCTGGGTGCTGGAGGCGGGGACTTCCTCTACCTCATCTTCTTGGTCCTCTTCATTCGCACCCATGGTTCTCTCTGGGTGCTGGAGGCGGGCACTTCCTCTACCTCATCTTCTTGGTCCTCTTCATTCGCACCCATGGTTCTCTCTGGGTGCTGGAGGCGGGCACTTCCTCTACCTCATCTTCTTGGTCCTCTTCATTCGCACCCATGGTTCTCTCTGGGTGCTGGAGGCGGGCACTTCCTCTACCTCATCTTCTTGGTCCTCTTCATTCGCACCCATGGTTCTCTCTGGGTGCTGGAGGCGGGCACTTCCTCTACCTCATCTTCTTGGTCCTCTTCATTCGCACCCATGGTTCTCTCTGGGTGCTGGAGGCAGGGACTTCCTCTACCTCATCTTCTTGGTCCTCTTCATTCGCACCCATGGTTCTCTCTGGGTGCTGGAGGCGGGCACTTCCTCTACCTCATCTTCTTGGTCCTCTTCATTCGCACCCATGATTCCCTCTGGGTGCTGGAGGCGGGCACTTCCTCTACCTCATCGTCTTGGTCCTCTTCATTCGCACCCATGATTCTCTCTGGGTGCTGGAGGCGGGCACTTCCTCTACCTCATCTTCTTGGTCCTCTTCATTCGCACCCATGATTCTCTCTGGGTGCTGGAGGCGGGCACTTCCTCTACCTCATCTTCTTGGTCCTCTTCATTCGCACCCATGATTCTCTCTGGGTGCTGGAGGCGGGCACTTCCTCTACCTCATCTTCTTGGTCCTCTCATTCGCACCCATGATTCCTTCTGGGTGCTGGAGGCGGGCACTTCCTCTACCTCATCTTCTTGGTCCTCTTCATTCGCACCCATGATTCCCTCTGGGTGCTGGAGGCGGGCACTTCCTCTACCTCATCTTCTTGGTCCTCTTCATTCGCACCCATGATTCCCTCTGGGTGCTGGAGGCGGGCACTTCCTCTACCTCATCTTCTTGGTTCTCTTTATTGTCTATGGAAATACTGCTCTTTTTCTGTTGTGTAGCTCCTCCAGCTGGTGATGCTGGTGGCTCTTGGGGAGGAGGGATGGCAATAGCTGATGGCATTTTCAATATAAATAGAAGTTTTGCTTGTATTCTTCCAAGTATGTGCTTTGTACTAGATTGTTAATGGATAATGAGTAGGAATAGGTGTAGGAGCTGTGCAAAGGTACATTTTGAGCTTGAAAGTTCCCAGATCAGTAGAACATGCAGTTCTAAACTGTCCTTGAAGCACAAACCCGATCGCGAAGTGTGGATACATTCGCGGACACATCATCATACCGCACGCAAGCGCATGGACACGTGACACTGTCCGGAAGGTCGCAGACATCGACAGACTCAAAATCAGTTGTAAAAGTTGCAAAAGCTGTACAAAAGTGTTAAAAATGATGCTAGTTGGTGGGATATGACAGTTTTAAGGCAGAACTTTGTAAATTGGACAATTTTGCTATTTGTGGGGAAATAATGATATTAGTACATTGTAGGAAAATAGCATGCAATGGTGAAAACCACTGAAATTCACTGAAAAAACTTTGTTAAAGGGACGATATGGTTAAGTTTCACAAATGAAAACCTATGAAATTCAATGAAAAATCTTTGTTAAAGGGACGATATGGTTAAGTTGCACTGATGAAAACCTATAAAATTCACTGAAAAAATGTTGTTAAAGGAACATTATGGTTAAGTTGCACTAATAAAAATCTATGAATTTTCAATGAAAAACCTTGTTAAAGGGACATTATGGTTACAAGCAAAACTGAAAAACCTCAGAAATTATCCAGTAATGGTAAGCTAAGCAACCATAACTCGTGCCACCACGTGCACTGCTAAGACTAACACAAATAATTTTGATGAAAAGTCCCTACAACGGGTTATGTTTATAATGTCGGTAACAAGATGTCAGGAGTGATCGGGAGACCTATCATGAACTACTTAATCTATTAAAGAATGTACTCTTCTAAACAACATTGTTTTGGAGTATTGTTCTTAATACAGGAACCTAATCATACATGAACATAGGCAATGGCTGCAGCATGCACCATATAAGTACAATATTTATAATCTTGTAATTTTGGATAGCACAATAATTAATGCTACTTTATCAGAGTTTTGAGCAATATTAAACATGTAATAACTAGCTAACAATTCAATACTTACTACACACTTGTGCTAGTACAAACATACATATGAAGACCCACAATGCATACAAATCAGAGGCATATACAGGGAAACTAAAGTAAGGAAGAAAGAAACAGCCTCATCAGAAATTTTTAATAACATTAAAGTCTATCTTCATGTATACAAATGAATTGTGTATTTAAGACCTGCTTATTTCCCCATGTATGTGCACCATGAGCTGAGACCAAACCCTAAGGAAAGTACTTTAAGAACATGTGACAAGGTTAACGTCTAGATATACAGCACATTTTGAATTTGAATATTCTGACTGTCAAGGAACAAAATCACCAGGACTGCATATGTCAGTGAACACAAACAAGTGGCCCAGATATGTGTTGTCATCAGTGATGTCATCAATCATATTTGTGATGTCTTCATTGAAGTCCTGTTTTTTTTGGTTTTACTTGTAACCATAACCTCCCTTTAACAAAGATTTTTAATGGAATTTAATAAGTTTCTTATTAGTGCAACTTAACCATAACGTCCCTTTAACGTAAATATAGATAGAAAGATAGATAGACAGATAGATATCGTCGATATACAGATATAGGTAGATAGAGAGATAAACAGATGTAGATAGATAGATAGATAGATAGATAGATAGATAGATAGATAGATAGATAGATAGATAGATAGATAGATAGATAGATAGAAAGTTTCATACATAGATCTGCAGATAGTTAGATGGGGAGATAGAAAGATTTATTGATAAAAAAGATTGATCGATTCACATTTACATTAATTTAGAATTGTAGCTCTGTGTACGTCACTTTATTGTGCTTATTCTTGCAATTGTGTGATTTCTTTTCTTAATATTTTTTCCTTCTGGTGCTTCGTGCCCGTTGCTCAATGTGTGAAGATCTTGTTTTTGAAAATGCAGCACGTACATGACAATGATGTATTATTTATATAGCTCTGTTCACAGAACATTTATTGTATTATTTTATTAACGGATCATTATCACCCAACCGACCTTGAAAGTATGAAAGGCTGAGCTGGACTTGCAACCTGCAGATCACATACAGACCACAGCAGCAAGTGGTCAATGTGTGCGCTATTTATCACTACGTATATCTTTTCCACTTTCAATTGTTCATTTTTCTCTTGTTTAGCCCAGTCTTGGAAGCAAGATGACACAGAGTAACACAGGTTTGAATCCTCTGCCTGCGCTTAGAAACCTCTTCGTATTAAGTGTGTTATTTAAAACCAATTACAATTACAATTATGTTAATATACAAAATAGTTCATTGTTCTGCTTGAAAATAAAAAACACTAAAATGCCAAACTCTCATGAAAGGACCGTAAATGGATGATTTTTTTTAGATGGGCCTTCATGTAACTGAATTGTAGATCTTGGAGCCAGGCCTGTTCTAACTTCTGCACCTGTCCCAGTTTCCCAGAAATGTAATTATGTTTTGTATCATCCCATAGTATCCAGCCAAGTAAGAATAGGTAGCACCCTGTTCTGCAAACACTGTGTGTACATGTGAACACTAGCATCCTGCTGGGTATCCTGCTCAGCAGAGCTCCGCTAGACAGTGTGGAGACTTGGGATATTTCAATTTTAAGATCACCAGAGCTGTTCCAAGGCAAACTTCTGACGTGTAACAGGATTCTCAGATGCCAGAAGGAGCACATCATGTGGCGAGCAGCAATATTCGTAAAATCAGTTCCGATGACGGTTGATGACGATATCCCCCCATGGACAAAGGCCCTTAGAAGGAAGCCTGAGAGGGAAGTAGGAGAAAGTGTAGGTATAGTGTAGGTATTAAGCACATTATAAATAACCTATAATATCATATCCCAAGCCTGAGCCTGAGGTGTCAGCCTTGACAGAGAGATGCAATGGAATACACACCTTCTTCATTAACAAAGTTGATGAAATCAGAGTTAGAGCCCTGATGTCCATCCTCCCTGGGCACTCTCCTCATGGCCATACCTCCCCCTCCTCTCTCTTAAGGATCTCTCGAACACACTAACTTCACTCTAATCCCACTGCTTACATGGATGACTCTCCCTCATTGGGCCAGACGTAACACATTCCTTGGTATTGTAAATTCCTCACTCAGTAAAGGTGCATTCCCAGCCATGTTGAAGACACATCTCATACTACACTTGCTTCACCCAGAGGACCTAGCCAACTATAGATACATCACAAGCCTCCCATTCATCGAGAAAGTAGTTGTGGCCCAACTACTTGACCTCCTCTGCGATGATCAGTCTGACTTCCACCCCAAATGCAGCACTAAGCCTGCAAACATCCAAGTGGTTCGACGATGTGCTCAGAATCACAGACACACAATGTTTGACATCTCAGCTGCATGCAACACAGTTGATCACCAATAACCCCTCTCCCTGCCTCGCTGACAAAGTGGGCTTGTCCGGAACTGTCCTAAAATGGTTTGCATCCTGCTTATCCCGTAGGCACCCGGTCGTACAGGTGGACTCCTTTAGATCTGATCGACTCCTAGTCAAGTATGGGGTCCACCAAGGTGCCATTCTCGCCCCAATCATCTTCAATCTATACACGAAACCCTTGGGAACTCTCCTAAATGACCCCAAATATAGCCATCCATCCGTAGACTGATAACACTCAGCTGTACCTCAGAATCACATACACACAATGTTTGACATCTCACCTGCCTGCAACACAGTTGATCACCAATAACCCCTCTCCCTGCCTCGCTGACAATGTGGGCTTGTCCGGAACTGTCTTAAAACGGTTTGCATCCTGCTTATCCCGTAGGCACCCGGTCGTTCAGGTGGACTCCTTTAGATCTTATCGACTCCCAGTCAAGTATGGGGTCCACCAAGGTGCCATTCTCGCCCCAATCATCTTCAATCTATAAATGAAACCCTTGGGAAATCTCCTAAATGACCCCAAATATAGCCATCTATCCCTAGACTGATGACACTCAGCAGTACCGTAAGGTCAGAGGCCCCCAGGACATTGATTGCCTCGGCGTATGCCTGGCTACTATCCAAGCATGGATGTCAAACGCTTACCTTAAACTGAACCCCACCAGCCCAAAGTGTCCTCAATGGTCCCCCCACCAAACAACGACTTGTGCAGCAATGGATGGGTGACATGTGCCTGGAAGGATTCCCTGCTCAGCTGTCAAACTCAGCAAAATCCCTGGGGTTCATTTCCGAGAGTAGACTTTTCTTCCAAAAGTACACAGCCAAAAAGTCTCAAATCTAGCTAGAGATCCACACACTCCT
This sequence comes from Ambystoma mexicanum, assembly GCF_040938575.1. Classification (NCBI taxonomy): domain Eukaryota; kingdom Metazoa; phylum Chordata; class Amphibia; order Caudata; family Ambystomatidae; genus Ambystoma; species Ambystoma mexicanum. The sequence goes on from NC_090921.1 coordinate 46,332,375, forward strand.
CAAAATTAAACCCTTCATTCCCCTGAATAGATTCAACATAGTGGTCCAAGCCATCAGTAAATGCCCCCCTTACTTGGCTTCCAGCTACACACCTTCCCCACCTCCTCAAAGTGGTGCACCATGCTACTGTCTCAATACAGGTGCTTGAAAATGTGCCAGTATCTCGCCAGCACTGAACCCACTTCACATGCTTCCCCTCCCCACCCGGAACATGTTTAAGGCTGTATATATGACCTACAGAGCCATCTCAAATGGAACACCAGCATACTTGGTGGCTAAATTTCCCACAACTGCAGGCTCTTGTACCTGACGTAGCAAAACTATCAAAAGGTTGGGTCAAAGCCAGGCCACAAAGAGAAGACTCGCAAGCTGTCCTTCTACTGCCATGTTCCGGCCATCTGGAACTCAATCACAGTAGAGGCTCGAAATGCCCCTACCATCCTCCAGTGACCCAAAGCACAAAAAAACGTGTCTCTTTCAGCAATACCTGCTGGATGCATACATATCCCTCTCTCCCTTCACCAAAAGTGCTGCGCTACTGTATAAAATGCTAAGCCCAATTCTGGCACAATCCGGTTGTAAAGCGCTCTGCTTCTATTGAGCGTGGTTTGCACTATAAACAATAAAAAAATAAGATGTTTATCGCAGGGGGACTTACCTGTACGTATATGTGATGTTTGTGTATTTATAACCTTTGATATGTAGATAGAAACATTTTGAAAAAGGGTTTACAAAATCACTGCCACTATGGAATCACAGAACACCTTATGGAGTGATACTTACAGTGTGCACTGGAGAGGGAGCACTTTTTGGTGTTGTGTGCTCACGTCCTTAAACCAGCTGAAATATTGCTTTTGAAATCACTGCTTAGGCAACACTATGAGACTGAGTTCCCAGCGATTCAAAATCCTCCTCTACTTTCCTGATAGATTGGGAACAGTGGCGTTGCCAGGAAATAAATGTAGGGGGAACGGAGAGGGGGGCACAGACAAAAGTAGAGGGGCCATCAATAAAAGGGCAATGTGTTGGCTATTCCTAAAATGATGTGGGCAAAGTAATGCAACGTGGCCTGGTGGAGGTAAAAAACATACAGTTATACAGCAAGCAATTCTGAGAAAGACATTATAAATTATATTCCTTCTTACGCCAGGACATCAACTGTAAGCAGAATGCCATTAATCAGGTCAGTAGAAATGACACTAGTGTTAATATTGACCCAGAGCATGCAGTGCACAGCCATGCATTTGCATGTTTCAGAATGTTAAAAAACAAACAGAATTGGTTTCAAGGTGTTAGCACCAAATGCCACTTTTCTTCAAAGTGCACCGCAGTGTTGGTGAAATGCTGCAGGGTTCCGTCAATTACAGTGAAATGTGTGTGCTCAATTACGGGGAGTTGTTCATAAAAGTGTCAACCTGCCTAAGGTAATGTTTCAATGCGCCATGGTTCTCTTAAATACGGCAATGCTCAACACAATGTGCCAGCCTGCCAGTTAAGCTTAATATTTAGTCACAGTCCACATAATGCCTGTTCCAACAGTGCTATACCAGCCTTGCCCAATCCTGCCCCTGTATGACATGTTGTGATGTAAATGCAGCCTCAAATCCATCAATAATGACATCACATGCCTGGACAGCCACCATATGTAGTGTATACTCTTGCAGGGGTCACAATAAAGTGCCAAGTGCAGCTTTAAAAGCCCCACTCATAGTATTGTATTGTTGGTAGAGTTGCCATGTGCCCTGCATGTCCAAACTCAAATGACCCAGCACAGGCTGAATGGCACAATATGCAAGGTATAACCTCACAGGCCATGCCCAGGTGCTGCCATCACCATGTACGTGCACATTCAAATGCCCTCTAACATGTCTGGTAAATCACCATGTAAAAGGAGTAGCCTTGCAGCTAATGGCGCCATCATTTACAAAGTACAGTATCAAATACCCTCCAATAGTGCCTACATAGACCTGCTAAATTACCAATGTGTAAGCTTTAGCATCACTGCAGCAAGTACTTCTCTTGAGGACAGACAAACGCAGAACTGGCCTGATTTACACAATTAGATCATTTTATAAATCAATTTATTGTCAACTGTTTTTCCTCACATAATTTGCAAAATATTATTTAACTTGAAAATCACATATCCTAACGGTTGGACTGAATCTCAACATGCATGTTGTGGTCTCAAATTACAGATAACTATTTATATTACTAAAGATTTAAACGTGAATTTCTTTGGATCGATGCAAACTTGTAACTTACAATATCCATGTTTATTTGGGCAGCAGGTGGTCTGGACTCACTTGCCAGAGTGGCAAGATCTGATGGCCTTTCTTCAGTCATTGTTGTGCACAGATATGACTTTATCAACTTTAACGCAGAAAAGCTTCTTTCACATGAAGCGCTACTCTCTGGCAAAACACAATCATGTTTACACAGTGGGTGCAGTTCAAAGAATGGAACAGGATAAGGTTCCAGAAAGTTTGTGAACTCCAGAATTCTGTTCACCTTAATGGCATCCGGTGCCGTCATCCTTGCCAGGTTAACCAGTGGCTGCTTTAGTACTGTTTGCAAGTTCTGCAGGTCGCAGGAGTAGAATGAGGCCATTGGAGACAATTTAAAAAACTGAGAAAAGAATCAGATCTGGGATTTAGTGCCTGTATATGTTCCATGACCAGCAAATAATCTTTCAGAGATTATTCAGACAAGAAGTACATACACACAATGTTTAGTGAAATTGTCTTTTTCATGCAACACAGTCTCCATTATGGCACTATATCTTAAGTGCGAAGGCACTTGACAATGACACGTTTGTGAGGAGGTGCAGCCTCATCATGTGTAGGTGCTGCTATACCACACTTTCTGCTCAGGTGGGCTGCCTTGTGTCAGACATTTTGTATAGTTGCATTGAAGTCTTGAATACGCACTTCCGCAAGTTTTTGTATGACTGTGCGTACAAGGACAACAGCTGGGGCCAAGTCAAGAGCTGATGCTGTAACATATTTGATAGAGTCCGGGCTCTTGTTAATATGTTTGCAAAAAGCACACATGCTAGAATGAAGCTGAAGTCAATGCTCTGATGAATGCCATTTGCCTCTATTGCTCTCTCTGTATTCCTCCCATCTGCCAATATATTGAGGGTGTCCAGAAGAGGCTCCACGGTGTGGAGGATAGTTTTCCAGAATACATTGAGGTTTTCCAGAAGAGGCTCCTGGGTGTGGAGGATAGCTTTCCAGAATACATTGAGGGTGTCCAGAAGAGGCTCCAGGGTGTGGAGGATAGCTTTCCAGAATACATATAGGGTTTCCAGAAGAGGGTCAAGAGTTTGGAGGATAGCTTTCCAGAATACATTGAGGGTTTCCAGAAGAGGCTCAAGTGTTTGGAGGATAGCTTTCCAGAATACATTGAGGGTTTCCAGAAGATGCTCAAGAGTGTGGACGATAGCTTTACAGGGAGAATGTTGGCACGTCCACCTTGTTGAATCAGTTTAGTGTTTAAACTTTCATCCTATTTTGTCATTTCTGCTTGAACACTTACAAACGACAGATGTACTGCAAAACACATAAAGCTTCTCTAAATCTCAGTTGCTGCATGCACACTTTTAACCACGTCACCATGTCCATTATGTTCAGCAGCAATACACACATGGGTTTTAATGCTGCTGAAAGCCTTAATCACAAAAACACAACACCCTCCGACTATGCCACTGTGTCTAAACCATGTTTAAATATTTTAGTTTTCCAAGACATTTTGCAAATTAAATAAAAGTATGTGCCAACATTTCTTTTGCAGTGACGGACAGAGCTCGCCGTTGTCTTTCATCACGGGGCTCTCAGGCCAGTAATACCTGAATGTGGGGGCTCCCCTGAAGTGAGGATATGGAGATCCGCATCCAGGAGGTCTGCAGTACAGAGCAAAATGTGAATTACTTATGCACCAACTCCATGCAACATTATTAACTCAGGCCACTGAGGCCAGGCCCAATATAAAACATATGTTTTTCCGTTGACTCCAGCATGTAAGCCCATTGGCGCTATTCAAACATCTCTCATGTACCCTTTCCTCGCCCACACCCCAACTGTGTTTCTGTGAAATGTGTCGCAAGTTGTGCTTTTTGAGCAAATAAAGTGCTAAAAAGCATCTTTTGCCATATGTTATACTTTGCCGCCATTTGAGGCTGAATGATGCAGACAGGACTACAACCGATATGTAAGTGTTTGGTATTTCATTACCAGCCACAGTACACAACATCGTTTACTAAAAACAAAAGAACACAAGTAGCAAATTTGATGTAGGGCAACATGGAAAAAATCAAACACAGAAAAACTGAGATGATACTTTCATAAGGGAAGCCCTGCTCGCTGCAACATTTCAACACAGTGCACGTCTCCTAAGGTGGATGCAATGTGTAGTAAGCGCTTATTTAGGTCAACCATTATGTTGGGAATACCTAGGCATGAACAAAGGGCTTACACATGCATGTGGCCAAGAAACACAATGCCACCTTCATTCTACATGGCTACAAAGCATACAGAAAAGTTCTAAACCTCAGCGAACAACCTCAATTTTGTCAGCAAATTCTTTTTGATTACAGAGTAAAACAAGCCCAATAAGTATTTTAATTCATTTTTGAGCCAAGGTAGGTCTGTCATCCTGCCTTCAGCCCCACCCAACAGCTCAAGCCCCATCCCTACACCCCCCTAAACCACCTGAGCGCAAGCCATCATACCTGGCATCCTGCCTCCCCACCATGAAAGCTCTAGCTCAATACGTGGCAGTAATTTTACTTTATTGCATATAGTGTAAGCCTTGCTAAATAGCAGCAGAGAGCTTCACAACAGGAGGGTGTCAGAATTAGAGTTGACATTTTATATAATAAATCCTGCCTCTACCACCAGATCCCTGGTCCCATACATGGCACCCTGCCTCCCAACCAGCAGAGCCCAGGCCCCAAACCTGGCACACTGCCTCCCCAAAAGCAAAGGACAGGTCCCTTAATTGGCTGCTGACACCCCTATACCATCATGCACCTCCCGTTTCCTTCCACCCCTCTCTCCCTCAAACAAGCTGCTTACCTTATCTTGTAAATCCCACTCCTGGAGGTGGTGCTGTATGGTATGGGTGTCTGGAACCAGCAGTGAGGACTGGAGCAGATATTGATGCTGATCTGTGTGTGGTGTCCTTTGTGGCCATGGGTGGTTGGGTAGTGGACAAGTGGTATATTACACGGGCCGCAGCACAGTGTCCAAAGTGTCAAAAAAGTAGTGAAATATGTTCCCTTGGCAATGCCTGATTTTCTGCACCCCACTACTCACCGCCCCCTCCCCATTTCAAACTCCATACCATGCTCCTTGTTGTCCTCCACTCCATTGTACTATTACGACACAGCACAATGAAAGACAATGCATTTAAATGACCACCATGAGTGTGTCCTTGTCCCCCACAGCATGCAGCTTTAAGCAGCCCCCCCTTTCCTCCTAAGGGACATGGCCATGACTATACCCACAAACACATCCCCCCTATTACCTGCAAAGACCATAGCGTATACAGCCATTCATACACAGATCACTGCCGAGCGGGGCCTTTTGACTCCTAGGCAGGGCCGGCCCAAGGCATGGGTCGTCTGTGCAGTGGCCCAGAGCCCCACCGGCAGGGGGCCCTCACTGGCTCGACTACACCAAGTATTATTGATTTAAACATGATCTGTGATGCTTCCAGCTCGCTTTTCTGTTTGAGTGAGACTAAGGTGTCATCTCCCAGCCCCCTGACTCGCTAAAGAAAAATACCCCCTCCCATTGGATTGGCTGATGCTGCTGCGGGGCATGGAGGGAGCCCTTCATTAATTATTTCTTCTGGCAGAGCTTTTAAAGTGGGAGCGATTTACAAGTGATTGCCCATTTAAGAGACCAGGTGTTTGGATTAGACGTTCATAACGTTTCCGTATTAAGAAATGCAAAGGGGCATTCCAAAAGCACTCACAAGCGCCAGTCAAGCGTTTAAATCTACAACCTTCTCCAGGACAATTACAATATGTCACTCAAAACAGTTTTCAACTAACTCAAATTTAACACACCTGCATTTGTCAAACACTGAAACACAAACAGGTAACCTATTCACACAATCTGATTTGTTGTTGGTCTTTAAGTCTTAAAGGTACATTTTACCTGGCTCTTCTAGATGCCAGGTGGTTTGGGGGAGGTGGGTGAGGGGCATTGCCACAGTTGTAGACTTTTTCCCACATATATTTCTATAAGGATTTTCCTTACTATGGTTTGTGTACTTTTCAGTTGATCTTCATGAAACAGAGTTTTGTTGAAAGCCAAACACGGGAGTGGTGAGGACGGGAAAAGATGAGAGATCTGGTGAGGCATGAATATTTACGCAGGATGTGGCAAGAAAGGTTGCAAACATGGAGACTGGCCAATTGACTTTGATTGGTTGTGGCCATGTGCTGTTTTTCAGGGCACAAACAGAGGATACATGCGTGTGGACAGCGTCCGCCCAGGTTTTTCAGAGGGCAGGTGCAGTCCCCTTAGTTGTTTTCGAGGCCGCAAGCTTGTTCAAGTGGTTGGCTTCCAGAATTTCACCCAGGCTGTCATGCTCCAGTGCTGATGCCTACCCACAAAAAGTGTCATCAAAGCACATGTCTCGTATTGGGATTGTGTTTTCCAGGGAATATTTCACTATAGATTTTAAAAAGATGGGACTCATTTGTACTTTGTCAGCGTAGTTATTGGAAAATCTCTTCTTTTATGTAATTATTTTTCAGATATTGATAACATTTTTTGAAAGGCCATTACTCTTTAGTCTTGTGCAGTTTTGTCTAAGGCCAAAGCACAATTAAACCAAATGTGTATCTTTCACTTTAACATATGTCCACTTACTGTGTGTGGCCAGCTTTTGATGTTCGTTATACGGGCAGAGGTTCCCACACCGAGTGAAGCGAGGGAGCCTTACTCATCCTGAGGTTGAAACACCACATTTTGCAGCACATGTTTCAGTAGGAATAGTAAAAAATCCATATGATTTACAGGAGGTATAAACATATCACATCTCTGCAACAGTCACCTAACCTGCTGAGTTGCCGTTGCAACATTCTGGTATAGGATCCCCTACTTCCTTAACCCAGCTATTCCTGTGCCTGCCAAACAGTTCCTGCCTGCTCACCCTCTCTAATCAAAGCTCAGGGGTTCATTGTTGAGGCTCCCTTCTCATTTTAAAGAGAACAGCACACAATAATGTTGCAAAATTCATGCCAGCACGACCCCAAGCCTGAACACAGTAGAAGAGGAGACAACGATTTCCAGGAGCATGGCACTCAATCACGATTATTTTTAGTTTTTGGTGTTTCCATGCAAATACTTTGCAGAATCTCCATAGGCACAAAATGACAGTCCTGCCCACGTTGCTCAAGGAGAACTGTTGCAACTGCCCCTATATACTAAGTTTCTATATGCATACTATTGAGCACTCCACTTTTTTAGGATTGGACCCCGATTTTTGGCAGAGTTTCAGCAGAGTTTGGGCAGTCTCTGCAGTAAGCTATGAGGTATTTCACCCTGTAATTAGGTGGCATTAACTTCATGCAATTTTCCACCAGAATACTATGAAGTAAATACCTCAGTAGTTTTAATCCGGTATGTATTGTATTGTATTTTTTATTTATATAGCGCCTATACACAGGCAAGTGTGTCAAAGCGCTCGAGGAGTTTGGCAACATGGGGAAAAAAACAACAGTCGCTCAAGGCCCTTGAAAACTGAGACGATAATAAGTAAGTGCGTTAAAAGTCCATTTAACAGTATGGGATTCAGCACAGAGGCCTGACAGGGATCCTGCAGTTTAACAGGGCAATTAGGGGTCACAGGGGAGAACAGGCAGACGCTCCTCAGGGGTGTGCATATGGATCGAGCAAGTGCGCAGAGGGGCACAGGGAGGGGGAGGATCAAGTGCACCCATTCGGTTGTGGTGAAGTCGGTTTCCTATGTGGTGAAGGAGTGTGGTATTTAAAATGCTGCTCTTTTTGCCTTTACCGCCAGACTCATAACTATAAGTGAATATATTTTCAAATAACTTTGATTCTCTGCAATGGTCGGACCACGACTGACACCGAAATTAAAACTCAGAATGTGCTTCTCTTTGATTGAACTCCAGCCCAGAATTCATCCGCCTAATCCCTTAATGACTGTAATGTTTGCTCAAGGATGGTTAGAAAATGCAGTTCATTATTAGAATTACGTATTTATGTAGCGCAGACCTATCTTGTGACTGGGCTGCTGAACAGATCATAAAGCAAAGCATTGGCAGCAAGAATTTAACACGTTGTCAAGTGGAAACGTTTAATATATGAAAACAGCTCAGTCAGTGATAAAGGAAAGGCCAGTATAGGATTCATTACAGACCGCAGTGGTCACATGCTGCCATATTTAAAGATGGTTTGAGCAAATCAACTAAATACATATGTATATATATATATATATATATGAACAAAAGGGTGACGCCGGCAGCTGCCTGGGTAGCACTAAACACATGGCAGCTGTACACAGACAAAAATTAGTCTGTTTAGAAAAATATTTTACTGAGAAAAATGTCAACACAAAAAGGAGAAAAGCACAGTTATTCGTGCCACTATAGGCACTTGTTCACACTAAAATCATAACATCATTGGTTCAAAACATTAGAGTGAAACTCTACAGTATTCACCTGCATGCATTACAACAGTCTCTCAGGTCAGCCATGTTTGAATAGGTCACTAGCCAGTTAAACATTCATACAATGGTGTGTAAATAGCATGAAAGTCAAACTGCATAAACATATATCTGCTGCCATTGTATCATAAAATCTGCAAATACACACTTGCTTATGCATGCAAACTCTTTATATTAAAATAGCTCATTCTTAAGATGTGCACCCCTATTGCACGCTGCATAGTAAAATGTGCTATATGTTGGAGGTGTCAAAGTGACTGCACTGCTGCGAGATTGGAATAAGGAATGCTATGGCATAAAATTCAAGTGCGAATTGCATCGCAGGAATAGCAGCACTAAAGTCACAGAAACTGAAATCTGAGACAATAGGCAAATCTTAGGGACAGGATACATCCTTCAAGTGCAAAATAGCATAAAGTGCTAAATATATGGACAAAACAGACATCTGGGTAGGATTGCGAAATACCCACAATAATGTGGAGTGCCATGCATGATATGAATATTGATGTAACCCACTGCCAGGTATGACATATTACTGGAAACTATAATTAATATACAGATGTTAAAAAGTGTGTTGAGCTTACAGTCAATAATGCATTAAGAAATGGGAATATCGAGATGTAAATGGGGAGCAGATTTATCCAGAATCTTAAAAGATGAGCATGTATGAAGTGCAAATGGCATCCTGGATGTGGCAAGAAAGGGTGCAATCCTGTAGACTGGCAAATGGACTTTGCCTGGTTGTGGCCATGTGCTGTTTTTCAGGGCACAAGCAGAGGATACATGTGGGTGGACAGTGTCTGCCCAGGTTTTTCAGAGGGCAGTCACAACCCCCTCAGGTGTTTGTGAGGACTGCAAGCTTATTCAAGTGGTTGGCAACCAGGATTTCACCCAGGCTATCATGTTCCCAGTTCTGACACTTACCCATAAAAAGTGTCATCAAGGAACAGGTCTCGTATTGGAATTGTGTTTACCGGGGAATATTTCACTATAGATTTTTAAAAGACGGGCACCATTTGTTCTTTGTCAGCGTAGTTATTGGAAAATCTCTTCTCTCAGGTAATTTATTTTCGGTATTGATTAATTTTTTTGAAAGGGCATTACTCTTTAGTCTTGTGCAGTTTCGGCTTAGGGGAAAGCACAATTAAACTAAATGTGTAAGTTTCACTTTAACATATGTTCACTTACTATGTGTATATTGTCGGGGGCCAGCTTTTGATTTTCGTTATAGGGGCAGAGGTTCCCATACCGAGTGAAACAAGGGAGCCTTTCTAATCCTGAGGTCGAAACACCACATTGTGCAGCACATGTTTCAATAGGAATAGGAAAAAAGCCATATGATTTACAGGAAGGTACAAACATAGAACTTCTCAGCAACAGTCAACTAACCTGCTGAGTTGCCTTTGCAACATTCTGGTATAGGATCCCCTATTTTCTTACCCCAACTATTCCTCTCTAATCAAAGCTCAGGGGATATTGATGAAAATCCCGCAATAATGTTGCAAAATGCATGTCAGCACAACCCGAAGCCTGAACACAGTAGAAGAGGAGACAGTGATTTCCAGGAGCATGGCACTCAATCCCTATTATTTGTAGTTGTTGGTGTTTCCATGCAAATACTTTGCAGAATCTCTACAGGCACAAAATGATAGTCCTGCCCACGTTGCTCAAGTACTAAGCTTCTATGTGTATACTATTGAGCACTCCACTTTTCTTTAGGATTGGACTGTGCTTTTTGGCAGAGTTTCAGCAGAGTTTGGGCAGTCACTGCAGTAAGCTCTGAGGTATTTCACCCTTTAATTAAGTGGCATTAACTTCATGCAGTTCTCCACCAGAATACTGTACGAAGTAAAGACTTCAGTAGTTTTAAGGGCCGATTCATGGAACAAACGTGTGCCGGAAATCCCAGCGCAAGCTGGCGCAAGGTGGTGCAAGCGTGAGAAAGCAAACGCACGCGCATGCGTGCGATTCAAGGAAGGCGCTGCGCATGTTTTCCACTGGATGTGCGCCAAATCCGTGCGTATGCACGCGGGCGCACATGTCATCAAACGGCATGCGCTATGCGCACAGCAAAAGTGCACATAGCGTGGCACACACAACAAAAGTGGGCGGATCAGTGGGCGTAACACGCGGAATGGGGAACAACGAGTGAAATGACCCAGTGGCCATTTTTTGGCCACTGGGTCATTTCAGCAGACTACTGCCATAGTAGGGGTGGTCTCACAGGCCACACAGTCACGCTGCCTACACCAGGTCTTGGCAATCATGACAGCGCGCCCCTCAGTCCGCAGGCACATTTACATGCCCAGAACACCCGCAGAAAGGCAGGCTGTTGTCCAGGACTTTTACAGGGTGGCACACTTCCCCAAAGTGCTTGGTGCCATAGATTGCACCCATGTGGCCCTACGTCCACCTAGGGCCACTGAGCACATCTACCGAAACCGCAAGCACTGGCATTCCATCAACGTGCAGGTGGTATGCGATGCAAAGAGAATCATCACCTCTGTCTATGCAAACTACCCTGGCTCCACCCATGACAGTTTCATATACAGAATGTCCGCCCTGAGCCGGGCCCTGGAAGCTGGGCAGCATGGCGACACATGGCTCCTAGGTGAGTACAAATGCCCTTGCACATGCATGCAAGTCACACACAGACAAATACCCAAACCCTAACAATCTCAACTATTATCACATCCCCAGGGGAAAGTGCCTACCCTCTGAGCACACACATGATGACGCCAATCCGGAACCCCACCACACCACCCCAGGTAAGATACAACGCCGCCCATATTGCAACCAGGGCCATAGTGGAGCACTCATTCGGAGTGCTCAAGTCACGCTTCCGCTCCCTTGACCGCTCTGGCGGGCAGCTACTCTATGCACCCCCAGTAGTGTGCAGGATCATTGTGGCAGCATGTGTCCTGCACAATTGCAACATGGCAGGGCGTACCGGTGGACATGGTGGTGCCCCCACATCCCCAACCACAGGCACAGGCTCTGCCCATGAGAAGGGATAGGGCACATGGCGAGGAAGCCCGGACCCAGCTTGTGGCCACATTTTTCACCTAACCTCCCACCCCTGCGGAGTGCACACAGGACTGGCACATACCAGGTGACAATCGATGATGACAAAGAGACAGTCAACTGTCACAACCTTACATCCCTGAAAATATTGCCATTGAAGTGCCACATTGTGTTCATCCCTAGTTACTTAAACATAAGCAATCCTGTGTGACCAAAAGGCACACATGCAAGGTGTGAATCACACAGACCTGCAAAACAGGCCATGACTATCACTGGTATGTCACCCAAACCCCCCCAAACCACAACAGGACATGGCAAACAATAGCTATACACCAACACAGTACCAATAAGGTACACATTGACATGTGAAAAATGTAAAGTGGCATCAGACAATGATGCCTGACATGGAATCAGATCAAATGACTGACCAACATCCTTCCATCCAAAAGAAGTCATACCCAAATGCATTCCAACAGTTGTAGTTATAACATAACAATGAATGCCTGTCTACATGCACATTGTGCATCGCAAAATCAACACTGCAGCTTCTGTGTGCCGTGTCCACCTCCTGCAACACACTGCTCAGCGCACAGCATAGTGAACAGCCATTGTGTGTGATGAACACCCTGAGCATCACATCTAGCGACACACTACATCAAAAAGCAAATTACGCATGTGCAGGATCCACAATTGGTCATAGATCATGTGCTGCAGGGACACAGTGGGCACCAGAAGGAAACAGAGTGTACATGTGGACATGGAAGGGTGGTTGTACATGTAGTGGATCATAGTACGAGTGTGTCGGTCAGTAGGGACATGCACTCAATATATGCATGTGCAATCAAGTGACCATCAGTTTCCTCTACACATCACATGTGAACATTCACCATGTGTACACCCCAGCATGTCAAGCCACAACTATTCTCTCACACCTGAAAGGTAAACACAACACATGAACAGGCATTGATCAGCAGAATACATCATGTACATAGGATACCGCAATTACAATGTCAGGGTGCGCATCACACTGTAGGGCAAGGCAACTGTCAACAACAAAACACCCCCCTCCCTCACAAATCACCATGACCCACTGAACAACTGCACCTGGGTTAAGTAGCCTTCATCCTTGAAGTTCACCTGGCCACAGGATCACCCTTCCCCTTTGTCACCATCTCCCACCTTGTGTGCAAAAAGTGTCCAGCACCCTCAGAGGCCACCATGACTTGCAAAAACACCAAATCAAAGAGAACTCTAAGCAGGCAAACACAGAAGCCAAGCAAAAAGCCAGCAGGCAGCAAAACAAACCAGAAGAGCCTCCAGTAGATTTCTTGAAGTAGCAGTATGTCACAAAGCCCAAGTACTACCACAATGACGTAACAACCAAGGTAGCACAGTAAAACAATGTCACAACAGGAGGTGTACCATGTGTGGTACATAACACAGAATGATGCACCACAAACTGATGTGTACTGTCACAGCTCCCATGTACAGGCGCAGGCGTGACACGAACCAACCACCACCACCGTGGTCTGGGTGCCTGCAAGGTCAAACTCACACAGGCCTCTGAGACCCTGGTGGGAACGAGGGTCAGGGATATGCAGTCGGGACAGGCATTGCTATACTGGATAACCGGAATGAGGGGCAGGAGAGGGGAGTAGGATTGACACGGGAAAGTAGGAAATGCACAAAACTGTACTACTCACATTAACACATACACAAGTACACCAAACTTGATCATCATGCACATAGTATCAAATTACTCAAATGGAAGACAAAGAGAAACTTATCTCTGGGGTGAGTGCTGGCCTCCTGCCTGTGCACTCTCAGGTCCGGTAACAGGAGCAGTTCAATGCTGCAAAGAGAGCCACAGTTAATAATCTGTGCGTGCCCATAACACACAAACACACCACCATATATGTCCCAAAGTAACAAACTACTCTACAAACAAACAATCTGGTGTGGATGCTTCGTACCCATACGTAACATTACCCCTGTGATGGTTTATACACAGTCAATGCAGTAGGTCAGGCGCCGGTGGGTGCGTGTCCAATGTGTCCCGATTCACAAAACATGCAATGTTCCCTGGGTAAGCAGTCAGACGCATATAGCAAGGCATGACTTCAGAACAAGTTGTGTTCCACCATGACCGAAATAAAGTGGGTAGTGCATGTGTCAAATTCTACATTGAAATGAAATGCACTGCACACAAGTCTGTCCCTTGCTGTCTGTCCCTGTAAGCTGCTTCTTTCCATGTCTCGGAACGCTACATGGCTAATACAAGTGCCTCAATGGAACATGGTTGACCGGAGGGTATGTGCCACTGCCCCTGCAGTTGCCCCAGACAACTTTCCCATCAACTAGCCATTAGTCCACTAACACATCTCAGCTGTATTGTGTGCTTCAACACCAATATTTGTCCAAGCTCACCATCAGTGCTGCTACTAAGCATGCATGTGCAACTGGCCTGGTGGAAGGTTTGCTGCGTTGTGGCCCCCCTGTGCTGCTCACCTTGCCTGGAGTCCCTTGAAACACATCAGCTGTTTTCGGATGTATGCGCGCAATCCCTGTGCCTCTGCTTGCGCACACATGCGCATGTCAGCACCACAAAAGGTGTCCAGCTTCCAGACATCCAATGGCCCATGTCTGCTGACAAAGGTGGTCTGGAGGCTCATCTCCCTGCAGAAAGGGCAGGAAACACATGATTAATGCTTTAAATTCATCTGTGTGTGTCTCTTCAGGCATTTCATGACTGGACCATGTCAGAGACGTACATCAGAAATCACACCATCAGTCCGTCTTTCACAGGCAAAGTGTGGAACACACTATCAACGGCATGAATTGCAACAAGCACATATACAGTAAAGATAAGAAACATACTACACAATGCATAGCAATGAATGTACACACGAATCATGAAACCCCCCATCTAGCGAAAGAAGAACAGTGGTCAATAACACCCCTATCATCCCCACTAGGGGTGTTAACACAAGTTGGACAGCAGCAGACATGCCACAGATATGACAGTCCAAAGCCCTTGTCTAATAGGCTGTTACACCGAACCATCCTTACGAGCCCATGGATAATGGAAGCAGGAGTGGCATATGTGAGTCAAGGACCCCAAGCTGCAACACATACACAAGACAAGCTTGAAGGGCCCAGCTGGAACAGACAGTGGATGCTTTCAAAAGCCACAAAGCACCACACTGTCACATGAAAGCACAATAGACAAGCAATTTTAGTTTATAGTAACTAATTACACTAACTAGGAAAAACCTACATTACCAAATTAAACTAACTATCAAATAAAAACTTAATTAACTAAACTAAAATAAAAATCAAAAATGGCCACATACGACCCGGGGGGGGAGGCACCCAGAAGGGGGGAGGTACAGGGTGCTGCTCAACACCCACATGCGATGATGTTGAGGAAAAGAAAAACCTCCATGGGCTCAACGCCTGCACAGCCCGACCTATGTGGGAGATAGATTGTCATCTGAGTCTGGCTCTTCCTGGACAGGAGGACATGGCACAGGAGCTTGACCACGCCAAGCCGCAGCTTGCCCCTCATCAGCAGCAAGTCTGCCAGACCGGTGAGCCTGGTTCTGTGCGGCGATCACACATAGGTCTGCATGCAGGACCTCACGTGATACGCGTGCTTCCTCTTGCAAGGTAACACATGTAACACGGAGTTCCTCCTGCAAGGCCTGGCTGGACAACTGTTGCACCTCCCGGCAAGCATGTAGCTCAGCTGAGATGGTACGCTCAAGCTGCACAAACCTCTCCTCTGCCTGCTCCCTCTGGGACATCATAAGGATACCCAGAGTGGATCTGAGGGAAGCATACTCCTCCCTCAGGGCCTCCATGTGTGCCTCTGCGTGAGCAGCAATTATTCGACGCAAAGACACCAGCTCAGCCTGGCGTGCCCTGTCTGAGGCCGCCATGCCCAGCCTGAGCGAGCGGGCCATGGACCGTGCCGCCTGCTGCTGGAGAAGCACCTGCCTAGCAGGGGGGAGCACAGATTGGGCCACATGCTCCATGCTCACAGAGATGTTCTCCTTTGCTGCCCCCTGGCGTTCAGAATTTGCAGTCATGTCTTGCTCCCACTCAGTATACAGTGGTTGGGCGCGGCGACCGCGTTGCTGGGCTTGATCCCTGCGGGACTCAAGGACTGGGTGTCCTTGTTGTGTTGGCACCGCCTGCGGCTGCACGACTACATGCCCCCGTCGATGTGATGGCCCAGGCACATCAGTTACTGGTGTGGAGGGTGACCCTGCGTCCCGATCCACCACAGGCAGAGGTTCCAAGACTGTCTGACCCCTCAGTGCAGGTGTCGCGGACAGAGGAGTGCCCACATCAGAATCACCCACCCCTGACATATCGACCTGATGCTCATCCAACTCGACATGGACGTCAGGGTGGTCATCAGGGCTGGACTCATTGCCAGCCAGAGACAAGATGGACTGTTGCACATGTGGGTTTTCGTGGCCTACCACCCCACGACCCCCACTTGTGCCGGACTGCTGTAGTGATAACAACCCTGTGCCTGGCATGACAACACCATCCTCTGGCTCCATTGCGTCATCATCTGAAAAGTAGAGAGAAAAAAGGTCACTACACCTGTTAGAGGCACACAACACACACACACAGACATCACACAGACAACAAACACATCAAGCAGACATGTCACACACAAAAGAGAACCTGTCATGCATGCTGGGTCAACTTGACACTGCTTCTGTGATTAGGCATGTATAATGGTGTCATTTTGCACAGAAGTGGGTCGATGCAGTGCAGCAAATGTGTATGTTACTCACTGTCTACATGTACAAGTACTTCATGATCTGTATCTGAAAATGGGAAGGCAGTGCAAGGTCAACTTCAGCCATCACCTGCAATGTGCATTCAATGGCTAGCATGGCTACAAGCAAACCACCCCTCCCCCCAATTGCAAATGAAGGGGATGCCTAGCATGGTATCAAAAGGCTGACCATAGACCGGTGTATTGACGGAGAGTGTTGACTAGCATCAACTGCATCATGTGAGTCAAGTGACAACACAGCAAATGATGATGGGACAGTAAGCAGGACTCATGATGAAACCTCCGGAGTACACCCATGTGTGGAGAAGACACTACACCAGTTGGACAGAGTCATTGGCCATTAAACAGGCTGAGGCCTGTGACCCACACAGACTGTCACACCCTAAACATGTGTGTGACGCAGGACTGAGAAACAGTGGACATGGGAAGGCTGATGAAATGCCATGCAATGTAGGTCCCCCCTGACTCGTACTACAATGATCATCCAGTCAAGGACACAAAGGGGCATGCGTGGAATACACATGGAGCATGAATGGGCACTCATGCCCCTGCGGGGCATCTGACCTCTGCACAGTCCAAGTGAGACACCCTGCATCAAGTACAAAGGATGTACCACACAGCATATGTCTGGCAGATTGGCTGGTGGAAGTTAGCATGCACACAGGACGCATGAACAGGGAAGTACTCAATGCCAAATTTGGAGCATACCAGTGCTAAGGTGGAATTGGGGTTCAGAGGGGGGGTGGAGTGGCAAGGGAGCATGCCTACATGGAGTACCCGCATGCAGGCAGAGGACACATGCACGTCAGTCATGCTATGACATAGACCCTGGGCTGAGAGGAAGGTCACCCCACGCTACATGCAGAAGGGCCAGTGAGCTGGAACATGGACTCGAGGGGCATCCTGGTGACCAGCATGCGAGTAGGGTGCAATAGTGGTGATGCGGACAGTTCCCGTCCGCTCCACATGTCCACCATCCAGCAGAGCAGCCATGCATCAGTGAAGCATTGTATTACTTGCACATCAGAACCATGTACATGTGACATGTAGTGGCAGTCATGCACAACACATCACACAAGTAAAACACACATGTCCTCAACAAATACGTAGCAACACTCACTGGACTGGGCATCAAAGTTCGGCATCTCTCCTACTCCTTCGACCGATTCAGATGGTATGAACTCCGCAACAAGTGACTCATGCAGAGTGAGGTCTTCCTCCTCAGGTGGAGGCCCACTGCCAGTCACCAGAGTCAAGTTGTAATTTGAGGCACGCTTAGCCTTAGCGCTGTGTTTGAGGTCATTCCAATGCTTTTTGCACTCTTGCGCCGTGCACACCTCATGGCCGAATGCACTCACATGTTCCACAACTTGCTTCCAGTGGGTATCATGGTGGGCAGCCGTAGTCTGACAATTAGGACCCACTAGCCTGTTACGGCTGTGGCCCCGCACGTAGTCCACGAGGAAGTCCAGTTCCTAGTTGCAGAAAGGCTTCTTCCTTGACAGGAGGTCGTGGCTGTGTGTCAGGTCCCAGACTTTGCTGCAGGTGCAACCTTCCTCCTCTTGGATTGTGGCGCAGACCCTGGCTGGCAAATGCCGCCCTGATCACCGGTGCCAGTGGCACCGGTGGATTGAGCCAAGGGAGTGGCAGGTGGAGGGACGACCAAAGGCCTGACTTGCATCAGTGGCAGCTGGGTGCACGCTAATGGACCCTGCGCAGCAACATCCGCTGTGGCAGGGTCATTGACCGCGACTGTCCTGGTTGCCTGCATCTGCCCCTGCACTTGCCAACACCCGGCTGTTCGGGGCAGCAGATGACATTACTGCCCCAGGGACACGTGTCTTGGTCAGGGAAGCCCTGAGTGCACCTACAGTTTCCTTCCTGGCCTGTTGGAAATCTTCCAAGGGCTCTTCAGGTGCCAACGCAACCTGCACTGGCAGACCCTGAGCCTGGGTGGTGGTGTCCACAGCTGCACCTGCAGCTACCACTACCCTTGGGCCCGTGGCAGTCGATGAAACGGACTGCCGGGTCACACGGGCACCAGTGCCCGATGCAGATGCTGCATCTCCCAGAACAACAGGGGGTGGTGGCATGACTACACCAACACATGGCACAACATCATGCTCAAGTGGCGCACCCCTGCCTCTTCCCTCGCTGCGGCCACTCTGGACAACCTGGAGTCCCCCTACTCCCTGGTCAGCCCGGCCACGTCCCTGACCACGCCCGCCACAAGGAGGATGCCCAGCTGAGGCGCCCCTCACCTTTGGTGGCCTCCCAACCATGGCACAGATGGAGTAGTGCCGGCACAGATGGAGGAGTGCCAATGGGAGGTGTACACCACAATTGTCCTGGGCAATAGGGGTGAAGGGGGTGGCATGCAAGATGTTAACAGCCCCCCTGCACCTGCAAGGCTGTATGTGACCCCGGTGATGTTGTGATGGGTCACGCAATGCTCAGGCACCCCCAAAACTCCAGTAAAACCGTGCACGCAACCCTGCAGCCAACGTGCATGGAATCAACCTCCCGCAGTACGCAGTGGCACCCAGTAACACAAATAAAGCATACGCGTGGGACACGCAGGCTACTATGACCTCGAAAACGGGTGTGATACACAGGGGCACCCGCAGTGGGAAAAATAGCGTGCACGACTCACCGTCTGACTATCGTGATAATGAAAAACACACGTAGCAAATACCCCCGCCAAAAGAAGAGATACGTCCTTGATGCGCTGTGAAGTTGTGATGGCACACGAAACAACACGAAGTAGCAACACACGTCGGTCTCCACGAAAGGCACGTACAGTGAACTGCTGGCCCCACTCACCTTTAACTCATTCTGAGGGAAACGCCGGAGCATGTTGCGTCCCTTACTCGCGTAGGCCCTTTCCTCGGATTACACGCATTCACACACGGACGTGCAGTTTTTTCACGTGCGCGCTGAACCACTATGCCCACGTCACGAGGGAAATGCCTCCGTGCATAACGTCACAGAAGTGCTTACGCGCTAAGGGCCTTTCCTCGAATTACACGCTGGCGTGCAATTGTTTCACGTGCCAAATCACTCCGTATCAAGCTGGCCATGCAACAACACACGGAAGACCACTCCCCTGCCCAGGAGGATGAATTACTGCCCCCCAGAACCCTGAGCACGCTCCCACCTGCCATCTGCTGCTGCCTGCCTGCCTGCTGCCCACATTCCCTGCTATTTGCTGCCTGCACATCAGCCAGGGGTGCAGTTGCTGTGACCACCCCTGCTGGAACTGAATACTCCTGACTGGGATACCATCGCTACACTCAGCCCCAGGACCCAATTGCCCACACACACCTGCCTCTGGGGTTACCATGTCGGGCACAACACCATCTGGCACCACTGGCAACCCCCAGCCAGAGAGGCAGAGGGCCACCAGCTTCAGTGCCAGGGAAGTTGGTGTCCTGGTGGAGCAAGTCCTGGGGCAGTATGATGCCCTCTTTGGAAGTTTGCATGCCAACAATGAAGGACGGACCAGAATCTGGATGGACATCGTGACTGCCATCAACGAGGAGGGAGTGGCAGTCTGCGACATCAAACATGTCCGTAAGCACTGGGAGGACTTCAGGTCCAGGACCCTCGATAAGGCCTGGCACCTCTTGAAGGTAGCGGATGCGGAGGGGTGCTCCACGTCCAGGTCCTTGAGAGGCAGACCCGTCTGGAGTCGAGCGGTAAGTGTACATGCATACTGATAGGACGCTGTGTGTGTTGTGGTGTGCCAGTAGTGTGCAGGTTGCACATGTGTTTTTGTAGGGCGATGCATGGATGTGTATGTACAGGGGCGTGAGGCTGCCACATGTGAGTCGTCTCATGTGTGAGACACATTGATGGTGTATGTGTTGCTAAGCATGCTGGCCAAATGCAGGTGTGGGAGCACACATGTTTCAATTTCTGTGTATGTACGTTGGCATGGTTGTGGTGTCACACATGGATGGTGGTTCCTGCTGCATGTATCTGCACTGTGTACATGTGCATGTGTGTGTATTTGACAAGTGTGCAACTGTGATGCAACATGGATGCATGTGACACTGACATGTAGGAGGCTGATTGCCAGATGTGACATGGATGGTGACATTATCATTGCGGTAGTGGAGATGTACAGATGCATGTAGTCTGGTGGCAAGTGTGCATGTGTTGTGCACTCCCTGTGTTTCATGTGATGTCAGACTCACCTTCGGCTGCTCGTGCTGTTGTTTGTGTATGGACGGTGCTGCCTGGTGCAATATTCCCGTTGATTTGCTCATGTGTGTGAGTTGAAATGACATGTGTGTTGGGGAGTGTGATGCCATGTCTGTAGTTTTACACTGCCACTCATGTGCAACTGTCATGTCCATTGTACAGTGCCCTGATGCCTGTGTTCTATCTCTCCCTGTCTGCAGCGTCAACTGATGAAGAGGGCGGAGAAGCTGCTGTGTAGCAAATCGACAGGGATCGCACCACCAGCCGGAGACGCAAGGACCGGCTCCCCTCCCAGGTTGTCATCTCATTGGGGAGTGAGGAGTCTGGTGCCGCGTCCCAGGCGGCAGCTGCCGAGGGTATGCCCAAGAGGCGGAGGTCGGAGGTGGACTCCTCAGCAGCAGAAGGGGCAGCTGAGACCCCACAGGGTCCAACGAAGGAAGATGGCACTGAGTCATCCAGGTTGGTGGGGGGTTTGGTGGAGGAGGAGGCCGTGGAAGAAACACACACAGGGTCTGGAGGTGGGGATTCCACTGGTACTAGTGGTGCAATGCAGGGGCAGGGACAGGAGGCAACACAGGCTGCCGCGGAGGTACCTGTGTGTAATGCTGTCCCCGATCCTGTGACTGCATCATCCTGCACCAGCAGGGATGCCTATTTCCAGACCCGTTTTCAGGGAGGGGATGAGCGCACAACAACTGGTCTTCCTCTCCCTGCGGACGTGGCAATCCGGGACCAGGTTGAGCCTGTCCTGTCTGGGATGGCGTTGCGTCAACGGGGCATGCGAGGTGACCTGCAGTGTTTTCGTGAAGACACTGCATGTCATCTCAGATGCCTTGTTGACCGCGTTGACCTACTGGGACGGGTCACCAGTGCTGGATTCCTCCATATGCTGGACCTTGTTCCGACCCCCTCCTCACCTGAACCCCCTATGCGCCAGTCATCCTCCATGCCCTCTTCCCACCCATGTATCACCTGGGTACCCTGTGGAGCTGCCTCTGACCCTGCGGCCAGGCTGGTGGAGGACACATCCCTGCCACAGTCGGGATTCGGACATCCAGCAGGGGTGGCCACCTCAACAACTGCACCCCAGCTGGAGGAGGATGTGCAGGCAGCAAGAGCCAGGGCACAGGCACAGCAGCAGCAGCAACAAGGTGGGAGCCATGATGGCTCGGGGCCTTCAACATCCGGGGGGCAGGCATCGCCCAGAGGGCAGGAGGACCCAGGATTACAAGTGTCTTCCGTGTGGCAACGGTTGGGCCAGGCCATAGATGCGGAGTGGCAGCGAGCGGAAGAGGCACGGCTCACAATGGTCAGGGCGGAGAACTCCATGCGGAGGGCACTGAGGCGGGCCAAGTGCCTCGAGGCAATTCGCAGGGAGTTGGAGGTCAACATGGCATCGTCCCTGTGAACCCTCAGGGCCATGAAAGAGGACCGCCTCCAGGACATCAAGCAGGAGTTCGATGATGCCCTGGCCCGGGAAATCGGGAAGTGAGCCGTCGGACTAGCCTGCCACCATTGTATATAGTTTGTAGTTTTAGATTTCCTTTATCTTTTTCATTCATTTGGGGCGCTTGGACTATGCCCCACCTTTTTGTATATAGTTCTTTATTAGGTAGTTTTTTTGCTAGGTTTCATTTCATTCGTTGGGCTCATGGACCCTGGATTACTTCTTTGTACATAGTTGAACAGTGGATTTATCTATTATTACATTTTTTCTCACCGTGGAGCAATGGATTTTACTGTTTCCGTTTCCTTTGGATTTGATTTGGTGGCTGGAGACTTTGGACACATTTTCATTTCGATTTATTTGGATTCAGACTTCTTGTTTTTCTTTTTGTGTTTTGGACATGCTCCATTTCATCTTTTTTTCAAACATTTTTTTCATGTTTTCATTTGATTACATTCTTTTTGTGTTCAATACATTTTGGTTTATTACTTTGATGTGTGGTATTCTCTCATTGGTTTCATGCATGTCACGGCGTAGGTTTTCACAATCACCAGCACCCATTGTGTGTGTGTGTGACAGACATGTGTTGATGTACATTCTTGCCATTTGGGTTGTATCATGTAATGGGCATTTCAATGTGGGGTGGATGGGATAATTGGTTGGGTCTTTGCACAGGGGTGGCGTGCGGTGGGATTTGGGAGGCCATGAGGCCCATGATTGTGGATCATGATGACGTGTTGGGGGGACATGATTCGGGTCCTGCTGGCAGGTGCCCCTCACTGCTGGGTGGGTGGGGGTGCTGGGGGATATGAGTCAGGGCCTGAGCCTCACTGCTGGGTGGATGGAGATGCTGGGGGACATGAGTCGGGGCCTGCTGGCAGGTGCCCCTCACTGCTGGGTGGGTGGGGGTGCTGGGGGACATGAGTCAGGGCCTGAGCCTCACTGCTGGGTGGGTGGGGGTGCTGGGGGACATGAGCCGGGGCCTGCTGGCAGGTGCCCCTCACTGCTGGGTGAGTGGGGGTGCTGGGGGACATGAGTCGGGGCCTGCTGGCAAGTGCCCCTCACTGCTGGGTTGGTGGGGGTGCTGTGGGACATGAGTCGGGGCCTGCTGGCAGGTGCCTCTCATGCCGGGTGGGAGGGGGTGCTGGGGGACATGCGTCGGGGCCTGCTGGCAGGTGCCCCTCACTGCTGGGTGGGTGGTGGTGCTGGGGGACATGAGTCAGGGCCTGAGCCTCACTGCTGGGTGGGTGGAGGTGCTGGGGGACATGAGTCGGGGCCTGCTGGCAGGTGCCCCTCACTGCTGGGTGGGTGGGGGTGCTGGGGGACATGAGTCAGGGCCTGAGCCTCACTGCTGGGTGGGTGGGGGTACTGGGGGACATGAGTAGGGGCCTGCTGGCAGGTGCCCCTAACTGCTGGGTGGGTGGGGACCTTGGGGGACATGAGTCAGGGCCTGCTGGCAGGTGCCCCTCACTGCTGGGTGGGTGGGGGTGCTGGGGGACATGAGTCGGGCCTGCTGGCAGGTGCCCCTCACTGCTGGGTGGGTGGGGGTGCTGGGGGACATGAGCTGGTGATCACTAATGCAAGGTGACATGTGGGCTGGCTGGGGGGCATGCCCATGGTGGATGGGCTGCGTGTGGGACATGACCGGGGTGCAGGGTAGTCTGCTGTGGTCTGGGCTGCCTGCAGGGGCATGGAGGGGGTAGAGGGCACTCCTGGGAGGACCCACACTGCCAATTCACATGTGGGACTCCCCGCGCACCCCACTGGATACACATACCCCGCTCTGACAGCAAAATCGCGTGTGAAACTCCCTGCGAACCTCATTAATACACGTACCCCGCTCGCACAGGCCCAATCGCATGTGTAACTCCCGGCACACCCCACTGGATACATGTACCCCGCTCTGACAGCGAAATCGTGTGTGAAACTCCCTGTGAACTCCAGTAATACATATACCCCGCTCGCAGAGGCTGAATCGCGTACGAAACTCCCAGCGCACACCACTGGATACACGTACTCCAATCTGATGGCAATATCACGTGTGAAACTCCTCGCAAACCCCAGTAATACACGTACCCCGCTCGCACAGGACCAATTGCGTGTGAAACTCCCTGCGCACCCCACTGGATACACGCACCCCACTCTGACAGCTAAATCGTGTGTGAAACTCCCCACGAACCCCAGTAATACACATACCCCGCTCGCAGAGGCCCAATCGCGTGTGAAACTCCCCGCACACCCCACTGGATACAATTACACCACTCTGACAGCGAAATCACGTGTGAAACTGCCCGCTAACCCAGTAATACATGTACCCCGCTTGCACAGGCCCAATCGCGGGTGAAACTCCCTGCGCACCCCACTGGATACACGTACCCCGCTCTGACAGCAAAATCACGTGTGAAACTCCCCACGAACCCCAGTAATACACGTACCCCGCTCGCACAGGGCTAATCGCGTGTGAAACTGCCCGCGAACCCCAGTAATACACGTACCCCGCTCGCACAATCCCAATCGAGTGTGAAACTGCCCACGAACCCCAGTAATACACGTACCCCGCTCGCACAGGGCCAATCGCGTGTGAAACTTCCTGCGAACCCCAGTAATACACATACCCCGCTCGCACAGGGCCAATCGCGTGTGAAACTCCCTGCGCACCCCACTGGATACACGTACCCCGCTCTGTAAGCAAAATCACATGTGAAACTGCCCGCGAACCCCAGTAATACACGTACCCCGCTCGCACAGGCCCAATCGCGGGTGAAACTCCCTGCGCACCCCACTGGATACACGTACCCCGCTCTGACAAGTGAAATTGCATGTGAAACTCCCCACGAACCCCAGTAATACACGTACCCCGCTCGCACAGGCCCAATCGCGTGTGAAACTACCCGTTGTGATGCTGGAAATGCATCAGAGGGACAGGGCCTCTGAATCCTTGTCCTTTACTGCTTTTTATCGTGTGTTCTGTCGTGTTTTCTGCCCAGGAATCCATGTGGGACTCCTGGCAGTGCAGCTCTCTCTTTTGGTTTGGTGAACAGACCCATGGGATACCCTTATGGCACCCATGGGTAGGGGTACAACCCTGTGCCCCTAGTGTATGTTTTTTGGCACCTGTGGGTGGCCCACAGAGCAGGGTATGGGCTGGTGGCAGCTTCATGCTGAATTTGACAGGTGCTCTGGGTGTCCTCCATTTTGGGATACCCAGGCCCTGCCATTGGGATCAGTTGATTCCTGATAGGAAACAAGATGGCCCCTGTGGCCTCTTGCTTTCTAGTGCCTGATACCTTGTTTTCCCAATGTCCTGGGAAGCCCTGACTCTGTCCCTTCCCCCTGACTGACTGTTGGGTGGAAGTTCCATATATGGTGTTGTTGTGAAGGCCCAGCTAGACTGACTGGAGCCTTCCCAGTGACTGTATGTTGTGGGTACCTCCTGTGGGTGGGACCTGGGTGAATGGAGTGTGTGACCAATATACACTCCTTGTTGTGGTTGTCTGGTTTCTGGCATGTGAGACAAAGACTGAGACAGCCCTGCCCGAAACTGGCCTGAATGCAGTGTGTAGTGTTGAATGGCTGGGTACTTGTCCCAATCCACATTCCTTGTTGTGAGTGTCTGAAAGGGAGGAGTGTGGCCTGAATGCACTGGGTGCCTGATTGGCTGACTGACTGCATGAATGCCCTTCTGTGTGATTGGCTGCTGTGTGTGTGCCAGCAGTGTGGATGAGAGACAGAATAGTATATCTGGGGACCTCTCACCACTGGAAATTGTTCAGAAGCGTTCAGAAGCTGAGACTCCACTCGAAGAGTAACTGGAACTGCTGATCCTCGATGTCCAGCTGGAAGAAGAAGACTTGCTGTGGCATTTGCTTCGACAGAACTGAAAGCTGCCGAGTTCGTCGAGGACTGACCCGTGAGAGGACCTGGTAAGGCGCCCTCTTCCCGTGCTCCGAGGGATCATCGAGCACCGCTACATCTTTGCCAAAGCGCCCTGGAAGTCAGACCCTCGAAAGGCTGCCGACTCGAGACGGGACCGCCGAGGAGATCAAAGTGAAGCACCCGGACATCGCCGCCGTCGAAGTCCATTGCCGTCGACCAGGGTTCGCAGGTTTGTGTAACTGCTGGAGGCCCGTCGAAGTTGTGTTACCCAGCCGTGGGAACCACTTGACGCCGTGCCGCCGATGACCGGAGCCGTCCGCTCCTTTGCCTAAGAACATTCGAATCGAAGGACTCCCTCGTCCACACCGTCGACCGCTTTATCCGGCCGGAAAAAGTCGAGGACGACCAACGCACCGAGGAGAAACCTGCCGGTGGGTTTCCCGCCACCCGAAGACCACAAAGACTCGAACGACTCGACACCCTTGCTGGGCCTCCGTCTCCACAATCTTTGCGGTCCAGAACTATTGTCACCGAGGTGCCCCGCACGCCTCTGCCTTGCAGGACGCCGATGCTCCGACGCCGACGAGCACCGTTCGGACGAAGCTGCCGCCTCATCGACGCCGTTCTACCCTGTTTGTCAACGGACGTTCGACGCCCCGTGTCTCCCGCTAGAAAGGGAAGGCATTCAAGAAGGGCCGTCAATTCCCCGTCGCTGAACACCGAGTTCCTCAACGCTTCTCGACGCCTCTCGACGATCCGTGACTCCCGCTGGAAAGGGGGTCGCTCAAGAAGGATCTGTCGACGCCTCTTCGAAGAACTCGACTCCACCAGGTACATTGGGGGGGGTAAAAACATTATAGGAGGGAATAAGACTTGCAGAACAATATATTGACTGGGCTTGTGCTACATCTTTATTTTACAGGTTGCCCAGGTGGGGGGATCTCCACACAGAACTGTGTGTAGTGGTAGGGGCCAGTTTTCTGCCTATTGCTCAACCATCTTATTTTCTCTCCTCTCTCTATTGCTGGTTTCACTCTATTGATCTGTGTGACATGATTACAGTATTGTTGATGCACTTTTCATGAGATCTAATACAAAGGGTGGTACCACTTTAGAACTGTATATATTTACCATTGTTGATTTTCCTAAGTACAAAGTGAGTTATTATGATAAGTGTACATAACCTTGAATATTGATTATATAAAGACTGTGTTCTAACCAATACAGTGTGTGGACATTCCTTTGTGGGGGCTTGGGGACTACACTGTACTTAAGAACCAGCCTGCATCACCTCCTGAGAAGCTAGGCCTTGATTGCTCGTCCATTGCTACCGTAATAGAGAATCTTGGCTGGGGTCTTCTGTGCCTCTCTTCTACCATATAGGGAGCAGAAGTACAGACACCCCCTACCAGTCTTTACAGCTGGTGGCAGCGGTGGGATGCTTATGGTTTTAAGAATCAGTGTATAACCGTGCCACTTACAAAATATCTGCACTTTTATTAAGGTTTAGTTGTGTACAAGATAACTGCATTGCAAACGATGGAGTCTATTGCAAATGGCAAATTGACTCGGATGAGCTTGGAGGCTCTCCAGAGTGCTTGTGAAGCCAGGGAGTTAGACTTTGTGGATAAGTCTAGGGCTGAGCTGATAGCTGCCCTGGTGGACTACCAGACTGATGGTGAAACTCTTGATGAGGGGGGGAATGCAACCAATGAGGACTCTGCCCCTGGGATTTCTGCTGAATCTGTTTCTGGGAATGCCGCCATTCCTGCTGCCTCTGTTCCAAACCACAGAAATTCCTTGGAGCTTGAGTTATTAAGGATGAAATTGGCCTTTGAATACCGCAAGTTGGAAATAGATGCTGAGCTTAGGAAAGAGGAGTTGGCTCAACAAGTGGAGCTCAAGAATAGGGATCTTGAACTCAGGAGCCAGGACACTGAATGTCAGAGAATCCAGCTAGAGAAAGCTAGAGTGGAGACTTCAGCTAAAACCAGTGAGAGTGTCAGGTCCCCAGCCACCAAGTTTATGAAAGACTTGGTTGGTGTATTTGTGGAGGGTTCAGATATCCTCCAATGGATTGAAGTGTTTGAAATGGCTTGTGCCATTCATGATGTTGATAAAAGAGATTGGGCTAAGTGTTTGTTAAGCAGAGTGCCTCAAACTGGGTATGACTGTATTCTGAAGCTGAGTGTGGAAGAAAGGGGTCAGTATGAGTGTATGAAGTCTGCTTTGATTGCCAAGTTTGGCAAGACACCTACCCAATACCTTAAAAGGTTCAGGGATTTTAAGAAAAGAGACAATGTGTCTTGGGTCGACTGGGTGAGTGCTGCGCACATGAACATGATGGGGTGGATTGATGGATACAAGGTTAAGACTTTTGTTGAATTGTCCCACCTCTTGTTTTTTGAGCATTTTTCTGAAGCCTGTTCACCAGAGCTGCGTCAGTATGTGGCTGACCAAAACATGTTGGACCCCTTTAAGCTGGCTAGGTTGGCTGACAAGTGGGTCTCCCACCGGGTGTCCCCTAAGGACTCCAGTGGGAAGGACAAGGACAAAGAAAAGGGGGCCTCTCAGAAAGCTGAGGAGTCCCACAAGCAGTCACAGTCGGGTAAACCTAAACCTTCCTCTCCCAAGACCCAAAAATCTAGTGGGGATAAGTCCCCTCGGGGGGGGGAATAAGAGTAGTGGTCCACCTGCTGCAAAGCAGGCTCCCAATGGTTCCAGTACCGTATCCTGCACTCCTGGCACTTGTTGGGACTGTGGGGCTCTGGATCACAAAAGGGGTGACTCCAAGTGTAAAGGTAAGGCACTTGGAGTACAGGCTGTCAGCCTGACCTACCCTTACCCCGTGTCTGAGGTGGAGGCCACTGTCCTCCCCTCCTCTACCGGGATCACATTTGGTGCTCCGGTAGAGATTTCCTTAGTGTCCATTGGGGCCTGGGACCAGTATGCAGAAGTACTGGCGACTATCCCACAGAACACCCGTAGGTTTTTGAGAAGTGTCCTCTTGAATGGCTAGCCTTCTACTGGTTTGAGAGACACTGGGAAAAGCATGACAGTGGTGGACAGGACCCTGCTCAAGCCAGAGGACTATGTAGGTGCTCCTCTGAGAACCACCAGGTTAGCTGGTGGGCCTCCCAAATTATCGCCTGTAGCCCTAGTCACACTCATGATTGGAGACAAGACAGCAAAGCTTCCTGTCCTGGTTCAGGACAATGTCCCTGCTAACATTCTGTTAGGAAATGATCTAGTAGAGTTGGGGTTGATCTCAGATGGTCTTCCCATGACTGCTGCTGCAGTCACTAGGTCACAGGTGACACCGGGTCTGGCTGTGAGTCAGGTACCCGAGCCAAAGGCGAGGCCTAAGGCAAGAAGAAGGAAGACCAAGAAGGCCACCTCTGGGGGGGACACCTTCTCTTCCTGCTGTTCCGACAGCACCCATTGGGATCCATGCTCCGGACGGGCTGGGTCCAGTGGAAAACCCAAACTCAACTCCTGTGGGAGAAGAGACAGAAGACTCTCCTGTGGGAGAGGTTCTCAACCCGGAGGATCATCCCGACCTTCAATGCTTGTTAGCTGAAGGGGGACCCTCCCGGGCAGACCTCTGTAAGGGACAGAGAGAGTGCCACTCTCTCGAGGGACTGAGGAAACAGGCCCTGTCCCAGGCACAAGGAGAAGTGCCTAGGACATTCCGGATTTATTGGGAGGGTGAGCTCCTTGTTACTGAGCCCACTAAGCCTGAACCTGGTGCCCTCAAGTGGTTGGTGGTACCCCAGGTTTACCGGCCCTTCCTACTGCAGTTGGCGCATGAGGTGCCCTTGGCTTGGAAGACTAAGCAGAGGCTCTCTGCCCATTTCTACTGGCCACGGATGGGAGTAGAGGTGGAGTCCCACTGCAGGACCTGCCCAGCTTGTCAGTTGTCTGGCAAGACTGGAGGCAGGGTCATTGCCCCACTGCAGCCATTGCCAGTGGTTGGCACACCATTTGAGAGGGTGGGCATCGACATCGTCGGTCCCCTTGACCCTCCTACTTCAGGTGGACATCGGTTCATCCTGGTCTTGGTAGATCATGCCACCAGGTACCCTGAGGCGATACCCCTTCGGACTGTTAATGGCAAGGTGGTTGCCAGGGCTCTCCTGGGCATTTTCACCCGTGTTGGATTCCCCAAGGAGGTTGTCTCTGACAGAGTATCCAACTTAATGTCTAGTTACATGAAAACCATGTGGAAAGAGTGCGGGGTAACCTACAAGCTCTCCACCTCTTACCACCCCCAGACCAATGGTCTGGTTGAGAGATTTAATAAAACTCTCAAGGGCATGCTAGGGGCTTTGGAAGAACCCCTAAGGAGGAAATGGGATCTCCTCCTGCCATGCCTGCTGTTTGCTTACAGAGAGGTACCTCAAGAGGGTGTTGGTTTCAGCCCCTTTGAGTTACTCTTTGGACATCCCGTGAGGGGGCCCCTCGCCTTGATCCGAGAAGGCTTGGAAGCCACCCCTCCAGGTCCCGCCAAGCAAGTGGGGGACTATGTGTTAGGCCTCAGATGGAGGATGACACAGATGATGGGTCAGGCAACAGCGAATCTCAAAGCCAGCCAGGAATTGAATAAGTACTGGCATGACCTTAGAGCTTTGGCAGACAAGTGGACTGGACCCTTCAGGATCATCTCCAAGATGGGCAAAGTCAATTATCTGGTTGACATGGGAGCCTCTGGGGTAGCCCCCCAGGTATTCCATGTCAACAGGCTCAAGCCTTTCCACCGGCGAGCAGAAGTCTCATGTCTCTTGCTAGCTTCAGGGCAAGAAGAGGATGAAAGTGAGCCCCTTCCTGATTTGCTGCTTAGCAACCCTCAGGATGGCTCAGTGGAGGGAGTACAACTCTCTCCGGATTTGCCAATAGAGCAACAGAGGGCCTGCAGGGCTTTGCTCCAACAGTATGCCTCTCTGTTCTCACTGACGCCAGGCCTTACACCTTGGTGTAGGCATGAAATTGACACTGGTGACAGTGTGCCTGTCAAAAGCAGGTGCTGATACTGTCAAGAACCACATCCAGGCAGAGGTCGCCAAGATGTTGGATCTGGGTGTTATTGAACCCTCAACCAGTCCCTGGTCCATTCCCGTGGTCCTTGTCCCCAAGGCAAGTTCCCAGGCGGGTACCAAAGATTGGAGGTTCTGTGTGGACTACCGAGGAGTCAATGCCGTCACCAAAACTGACATGCACCCATTGCCCAGGGCTGATGAGCTCGTGGACACCATAGGTGCTGCCAAATTTGTGAGCACCTTTGACCTTACCTCAGGCTATTGGCAAATAGCTCTGACAGACCATGCCAAGGAAAAGACGGCCTTCTCAACACCTGAGGGACTCTACCAGTTTAGGGTCATGCCTTTTGGGTTGAAGAATGCCCCTGCCACCTTCCAGAGATTGGTCAACCGTGCGCTCAGTGGGCTGGAAGCCTTTTGTGTGGCTTACTTAGACGACATTGCCGTCTACAGTTCCACCTGGGAAGAGCATTTGACACATCTGGATAAGGTGTTGCAGGCCTTGAAAAGGGCTAACCTCACTATCAAGGCCACCAAGTGCCAGATAGCTCAGGGGAAAGTTACCTATCTTGGTCATGAGGTAGGAGGGGGTCAAATCCAACCTCTCGCCAGTAAAGTACAGGATGTACAGAACTGGGAGACTCCCACTACTCAAACCCAGGTGAGAGCCTTTTTGGGCCTCACTGGGTACTATCGCAATTTCATGGCAGACTATGGAACCATAGCTGCACCCCTGACAGCTCTAACTTCACCCAAACAGCCTAGGAAGGTTAATTGGACCGAAGACTGTCAGAGGGCCTTTGATGGCTTGAAAGAAAGTCTGTGTAGGGCACTGTGTTATGTGCGCCTGACTACAGCCGACCCTTTATCGTCCAGACGGATGCCTGCGACACCGGAATTGGAGCTGTCTTGTCCCAGTTAGATGACAAAGGGAGAGAACATCCTATCATATTCATCAGTAGACAACTCAAGGGTAGAGAACTTAGGTGGGCTACTGTTGAAAAGGAGTGTTTTAGCATAGTTTGGAGCCTTAGGCGTTTTAGGCCCTACCTTACGGGGTCTACCTTCAAGGTCCAAATAGATTATAAGCCCCTAAAGTGGCTTATGCAGATGAAGGGTGAGAATCTGAAATTGCTCAGGTGGTCCATTAGTCTGCAAGGGCTAGACTTCACCATAGAGCACAGACCAGGGAAGAGTCACGATAATGCAGATGGCCTTTCCAGAAGGTATGTTGACCGTCTAGATGAGGGTTTCTATCCCGTGGGAGATTAGACACCCTCCACCTCAGTCTGGGGGGGGCGACTGTGATGCTGGAAATGCATCAGAGGGACAGGGTCTCTGAATCCTTGTCCTTTACTGCTTTTTATCGTGTGTTCTGTCGTGTTTTCTGCCCAGGAGTCCATGTGGGACTCCTGGCAGTGCAGCTCTCTCTTTTGGTTTGGTGAACAGACCCATGGGATACCCTTATGGCACCCATGGGTAGGGGTACAACCCTGTGCCCCTAGTGTATGTTTTTGGGCACCTGTGGGTGGCCCACAGAGCAGGGTATGGGCTGGTGGCAGCTCCATGCTGAATTTGACAGGTGCCCTGGGTGTCCTCCATTTTGGGATACCCAGGCCCTGCCATTGGGATCAGTTGATTCCTGATAGGAAACAAGATGGCCCCTGTGGCCTCTTGCTTTCTATTGCCTGATACCTTGTTTTCCCAAAGTCCTGGGAAGCCCTGACTCTGTCCTTTCCCCCTGACTGACTGTTGGGTGGAAGTTCCATATATGGTGTTGTTGTGAAGGCCCAGCTAGACTGACTGGAGCCTTCCCAGTGACTGTATGTTGTGGGTACCTCCTGTGGGTGGGACCTGGGTGAATGGAGTGTGTGACCAATATACACTCCTTGTTGTGGTTGTCTGGTTTCTGGCATGTGAGACAAAGACTGAGACAGCCCTGCCCGAAACTGGCCTGAATGCAGTGTGTAGTGTTGAATGGCTGGGTACTTGTCCCAATCCACATTCCTTGTTGTGAGTGTCTGAAAGGGAGGAGTGTGGCCTGAATGCACTGGGTGCCTGATTGGCTGACTGACTGCATGAATGCCCTTCTGTGTGATTGGCTGCTGTGTGTGTGCCAGCAGTGTGGATGAGAGACAGAATAGTATATCTGGGGACCTCTCACCACTGGAAATTGTTCAGAAGCGTTCAGAAGCTGAGTCTCCACTCGAAGAGTAACTGGAACTGCTGATCCTCGACGTCCAGCTGGAAGAAGAAGGCTTGCTGTGGCATTTGCTTCGACAGAACTGAAAGCTGCCGAATTCGTCGAGGACTAACTCGAGAGAGGACCTGGTAAAGCGCCCTCTTCCCGTGCTCCGAGGGATCATCGAGCACCACTACATCTTCGCCGAAGCGCCCTGGAAGTCAGACCCTCGAAAGGCTGCCGACCCGAGACGGGACCGCCGAGGAGATCGAAGTGAAGCACCCGGACATCGCCGCCGTCGAAGTCCATTGCTGTCGACCAGGGTTCGCAGGTTTGTGTAACCGCTGGAGGCCCGTCGAAGTTGTGTTGCCCAGCCATGGGAACCACTTGGCGCTGTGCCGCCGACAACCGGAGCCGTCCGCTCCTTTGCCTAAGAACATTCGAATCGAAGGACTCCCTTGTCCGCACCGTCGACCGCTTTATCCGGCCGGAGAAAGTCGAGGACGACCAACGCACCGAGGAGAAACCTGCCGGTGGGTTTCCCGCCACACGAAGACCACAAAGACTCAAACGACTCGACGCCCTTGCTGGGCCTCCGTCTCCACAATCTTTGCGGTCCAGAACTATTGTCACCGAGGTGCCCCGCACGCCTCTGCCTTGCAGGAGGCCGACGCTCCGACGCCAACGAGCACCGCTCGGACGAAGCTGCCGCCTCATCGACGCCGTTCTACTCTGTTTGTCGACAGACGTTCGACGCCCCGTGTCTCCCGCTTGAAAGGGAAGGCATTCAAGAAGGGCCGTCGATTCCCCGTCGCCGAACACCGAGTTCCTCGACGCTTCTCGATGCCTCTCGACGATCCGTGACTCCCGCTGGAAAGGGGGTCGCTCAAGAAGGATCTGTCGACGCCTCTTCGAAGAACTCGACTCCACCAGGTACATTGGGGGGGGTAAAAACATTATAGGAGGGAATAAGACTTGCAGAACAATATATGGACTGGGCTTGTGCTACATCTTTATTTTACAGGTTGCCCAGGTGGGGGGATCTCCACACAGAACTGTGTCTAGTGGTAGGGGCCAGTCTTCTGCCTATTGCTCAACCATCTTATTTTCTCTCCTCTCTCTATTGCTGGTTTCACTCTATTGATCTGTGTGACATGATTACAGTATTGTTGATGCACTTTTCATGAGATCTAATACAAAGGGTGGTACCACTTTAGAACGGTATATATTTGCCATTGTTGATTTTCCTAAGTACAAAGTGAGTTATTATGATAAGTGTACATAACCTTGAATATTGATTGTATAAAGACTGTGTTCTAACCAATACAGTGTGTGGACATTCCTTTGTGGGGGCTTGGGGACTACACTGTACTTAAGAACCAGCCTGCATCACCTCCTGAGAAGCTAGGCCTTGATTGCTTGCACATTGCTACCGTAATAGAGAATCTTGGCTGGGGTCTTCTGTGCCTCTCTTCTACCATATAGGGAGCAGAAGTACAGACACCCCCTACCAGTCTTTACACCCGTGAACCCCGCTATGACAGCAAAATCGTGTGTGAAACTCCCCACGAACCCCAGAAATACACGTACCCCTCTCGCACAGGGCTAATCGCGTGTGAAACTGCCCTCGAACCCCAGTAATACACGTACCCCGCTCACACAGGGCCAATCGCGTGTGAAACTCCCGACGAACCCCAGTAATACACGTACCCTGCTCGGACATGCCCAATCGCGTTTGAAACTGCCCACGAACCCCAGTAATATACGTACTCTGCTCGCACACAGCCAATCGCATGTGAAACTGCCCGCAAACCCCAGTAATACATGTACCCCGCTCGCACAGGCCCAATCGCGTGTGAAACTGGCCACGAACCCCAGTAATACACGTACCCCGCTTGCACAGGCCCAATCGCGTGTGGAACTCCCTGTGCACCACACTGGATACACGTACCCCACTCTGACAGTGAAATTGCGTGTGAAACTCCCCGCGAACCCCAGTAATACATGTACCCCGCTCGCACAGGCTGAATCGCGTGTGAAACTCCCTGCGTACCCCACTGGCTACACGTACCCCACTCTGACAGCGAAATCGCTTGAGAAACTCCCCACGAACCCCAGTAATACACGTACCCCGCTTGCACAGGCCCAATCGCATGTGAAACTCCCCACGATCCCCAGTAATACACGTACCCTGCTCTGACAGCGAAATCGCGTGTGGAACTGCCCACAAACCCCAGTAATACACGTAACCCACTCACACAGGCCAAATCATGTGTGAAACTGCCCACAAACCCCAGTAATACACGTAACCCACTCACACAGGCCAAATCATGTGTGAAACTGCCCGTGAACCTCGGTAATAGACGTACCCCTCTCGCACAGGGACAATCGCGTGCAAAACTCCCCACGAACCCCAGTAATACATGTACCCTGCTCGCACAGACCCAATCGCGCGTAAAACTGCCAGCGAACCCCAGTAATACACGTACCCCTCTCGCACACGCCCAATCGCGTGTGAATCTGCCCGCGAACCCCAGTAATACACGTTCCCCGCTCGCACAGGCCAAATCGTGTGTGAAACTGGCCACGAACCCCAGTAATACACATACCCCGCTCGCACAGGCCCAATCGCGTGTGAAACTCCCTGCGCACCCCACTGGATACACGTACCCCACTCTGACAGCAAAATCACGTGTGAAACTTCCCGCGAACCCCAGTAATACACGTATCCCGCTCGCACAGGCCCAATCGCGGGTGAAACTCCCCACGCACCCCACTGGATACACGTACCCCGCTCTGACAGCGAAATCGCATGTGGAACTGCCCACAAACCCCAGTAATACACGTAACCCGTTCACACAAGCCAAATCGTGTGTGAAACTGCCCGCGAACCCCAGTAATAGATGTACCCCTCTCGCACAGGGCCAATCGCTTGTGAAACTCCCCACGAACCCCAGTAATACACATACCCTGCTCGCACAGACCCAATCGCGTGTAAAACTGCCCACGAACCCACGTAATACACGTACCCCACTTACACACGTACATTCGCGTGTGAAACTGCCCACGAACCCCAGTAATACACATACCCCGCTCGCACAGGGCCAATCGCATTTGAAACTGCCCGCGAACCCCAGTAATACACGTATCCCGCTCGCACAGGCCCAATCGCGTGTGAAACTCCCTGCGCACCCCACTGGATACACGTACCCCACTCTGACAGCGAAATCACGTGTGAAACTTCCCGTGAACCCCAGTAATACACGTACCCTGCTCGCACAGACCCAATCGCGCGTAAAACTGCCCGCGAACCCCAGTAATACACCTGCCCCACTCGGACATGCCCAATCGCGTTTGAAACTGCCCGTGAACCCCAGTAATACACGTACCCCGCTCGCACACGGCCAATCGCATGTGAAACTGTCCGCAAACCCCAGTAATACACGTACCCCGCTCGCACAGGCCCAATCGCGTGTGAAACTGGCCACGAACCCCAGTAATACAAGTACCCCGCTCGCACAGGCCCAATCGCGTGTGAGACTCCCTGCGCACCCCACTGGATACACGTACCCCACTCTGACAGTGAAATTGCGTGTAAAACTCCCTACGAACCCCAGTAATACATGTACCCCGCTCGCACAGGGCTAATCGCGTGTGAAACTGCCCGCGAACCCCAGTAATACAGATACCCCGCTCACACAGACCCAATCGCGCGTAAAACTGCCCGCGAACCCCAGTAATACACCTACCCCGCTCGGACATGCCCAATCGCATTTGAAACTGCCCGCGAACCCCAGTAATACACGTACCCCGCTCGCACATGGCCAATCGCATGTGAAACTGCCCGCAAACCCCAGTAATACACGTACCCCACTCGCACAGGCCCAATCGCGTGTGAAACTGGCCACGAACTCCAGTAATACACGTACCCCGCTCGCAGAGGCCCAATCGTGTGTGAAACTCACTGCGCACCACACTGGATACACGTACCCCACTCTGACAGTGAAATTGCGTGTGAAACTCCCCGCGAACACCAGTAATACATGTACCCCACTCGCACAGGCCCAATCGCGTGTGAAACTCCCGTGCACCTCATTGGATACACGTACCCTGCTCTGACAGCGAAATCGCGTGTGGAACTGCCCACAAACCCCAGTAATATAAGTAACCCGCTCACACAGGCCAAATCATGTGTGAAACTGCCCGCGAACCCCAGTAATGCACCTACCCTGCTTGCACACGGCCAATCGCATGTAAAACTGCCCACAAACCCCAGTAATACATGTACCCCGCTCGCACAGGCCCAATTGCGTGTGAAACTGGCCACGAACCCCAGTAATACACGTACCCCGCTTGCACAGGCCCAATCGCGTGTGAAACTCCCTGTGCACCACACTTGATACACGTACCCCACTCTGCCAGTGATATTGCGTGTGAAACTCCCTGCGAACCCCAGTAATACATGTACCCCGCTCGCACAGGCTGAATCGCGTGTGAAAATCCCTGCGCACCCCACTGGCTACACGTACCCCACTCTGACAGCAAAATCGCGTGTGAAACTCCCCACGAACCCCAGTAATACACGTACCCCGCTTGCATAGGCCCAATCGCGTGTGAAACTCTCCACGAACCCCAGTAATACACGTACCCCGCTTGCACAGGCCCAATCATGTGTGAAACTCCCTGTGCACCCCACTGGATACACGTACCCCGCTCTGACAGTGAAATCGCGTGTGAAACTCCCCGCAAACACCAGTAATACACATACCCCACTCGCACAGGCCCAATCGCGTGTGAAATTCCCCGTGCACCTCACTGGGTACACGTACCCTGCTCTGATAGCGAAATCGCACGTGGAACTGCCCACAAACCCCAGTAATACACGTAACCCGTTCACACAGGCCAAATCGTGTGTGAAACTGCCCGCGAACCCCAGTAATAGATGTACCCCTCTTGCACAGGGCCAATCGCTTGTGAAACTCCCCACGAACCCCAGTAATACACGTACCCTGCTCGCACAGACCCAATCGCGTGTAAAACTCGTAACCCGCTCACACAGGCCAAATCGCGCGTAAAACTGCCCGCGAACCCCAGTAATACACGTACCCAGCTCGCACAGGCCAAATCGTGTGTGAAACTGGCCACGAACTCCAGTAATACACGTACCCCGCTCGCACAGGCCCAATCGCGTGTGAAACTCCCTGAGCACCCCACTGGATACACGTAACCCACTCTGACAGCAAAATCACGTGTGAAACTGCACGCGAACCCCAGTAATACACGTACCCCGTTCGCACAGGCCCAATCGCGGGTGAAACTCCCCACGCACCCCACTGGATACACGTACCCCGCTATGACAGCGAAATCGCACGTGGAACTGCCCACAAACCCCAGTAATACACGTAACCCATTCACACAGGCCAAATTGTGTGTGAAACTGCCCGCGAACCCCAGTAATAGATGTACTCCTCTTGCACAGGGCCAATCGCTTGTGAAACTCCCCACGAACCCCAGTAATACACGTACCCTGCTCGCACAGACCCAATCGAGTGTAAAACTGCCCACGAACCCCAGTAATACACGTACCCCGCTCGCACACGCCCAATCGCGTGTGAAACTGCCCGCGAACCCCAGTAATACACGTACCCTGCTCGCACAAGGCCAATCGCATGTGAAACTGCTCGTGAACCCCAGTAATACACGTACCCCGCTCGCACAAGCCCAATCGCGTGTGAAACTCCCTGCGCACCCCACTGGATACACGTACCCCGCTCTGACAGCAAAATCGTGTGTGAAACTCCCCACGAACCCCAGTAATACACGTACTTCGCTCGCACAGGGCTAATCGCGTGTGAAACTGCCCGCGAACCCTAGTAATACACGTACCCCGCTCACACAGGGCCAATCGCGTGTGAAACTCCCCACGAACCCCAGTAATACACGTACCCTGCTCGCACAGACCCAATTGCGTTTGAAACTGCCCGTGAACCCCAGTAATACACGTACCCTGCTCGCACAGACCCAATCGCGCGTAAAACTGCCCGCGAACCCCAGTAATACACGTACTCCGCTCGGACATGCCCAATCGTATTTGAAACTGCCCGCGAACCCCAGTAATACACGTACCCCGCTCGCACAGGGCCAATCGCATGTGAAACTGCCCGCAATCCCCAGTAATACACGTACCCCACTCGCACAGGCCCAATCGCGTGTGAAACTGGCCACGAACCCCAGTAATACACGTACCCCACTCGCACAGGCCCAATCGTGTGTGAAACTCCCTGCGCACCACACTGGATACACGTACCCCACTCTGACAGTGAAATTGCGTGTGAAACTCCCCGCGAACCCCAGTAATACATGTACCCCACTCGCACAGGCCCAATCGTGTGTGAAACTCCCATGCACCTCATTGGATACACGTACCCTGCTCTGACAGCGAAAACGCGTGTGAAACTGCCCACAAACCCCAGTAATATAAGTAATCCGCTCACACAGGCCAAATCATGTGTGAAACTGCCCGCGAACCTCAGTAATGCACCTACCCTGCTTGCACACAGCTAATCGCATGTAAAACTGCCCACAAACCCCAGTAATACATGTACCCCGCTCGCACAGGCCCAATTGCGTGTGAAACTGGCCACAAACCCCAGTAATACACGTACCCCGCTTGCACAGGCCCAATCGCGTGTGAAACTCCCTGTGCACCACACTTGATACACGTACCCCACTCTGACAGTGATATTGCGTGTGAAACTCCCTGCGAACCCCAGTAATACATGTACCCCGCTCGCACAGGCTGAATCGCGTGTGAAAATCCCTGTGCACCCCACTGGCTACACGTACCCCACTCTGACAGCAAAATCGCGTGTGAAACTCCCCACGAACCCCAGTAATACACATACCCCGCTTGCATAGGCCCAATCGCGTGTGAAACTCCCCACGAACCCCAGTAATACACGTAACCCGCTTGCACAGGCCCAATCGTGTGTGAAACTCCCTGTGCACCCCACTGGATACACGTACCCCGCTCTGACAGTGAAATCACGTGTGAAACTCCCCGCAAACACCAGTAATACACGTACCCCACTCGCACAGGCCCAATCGCGTGTGAAATTCCCCGTGCACCTCACTGGGTACACGTACCCTGCTCTGATAGCGAAATCACGTGTGGAACTGCCCACAAACCCCAGTAATACACGTAACCCGCTCACACAGGCCAAATTGCGCGTAAAACTGCCCGCGAACCCCAGTAATACACGTACCCTGCTCGCACAGGCCAAATCGTGTGTGAAACTGGCCACGAACTCCAGTAATACACGTACCCCGCTCGCACAGGCCCAATCGCGTGTGAAACTCCCTGCGCACCCCACTGGATACACGTAACACACTCTGACAGCAAAATCACGTGTGAAACTGCACGCGAACCCCAGTAATACACGTACCCCATTCGCACAGGCCCAATCGCGGGTGAAACTCCCCACGCACCCCACTGGATACACGTACCCCGCTCTGACAGCGAAATCGCACGTGGAACTGCCCACAAACCCCAGTAATACACGTAACCCGTTCACACAGGCCAAATCGTGTGTGAAACTGCCCGCGAACCCCAGTAATAGATGTACCCCTCTCGCACAGGGCCAATCGCTTGTGAAACTCCCCACGAACCCCAGTAATACACGTACCCTGCTCGCACAGACCCAATCGCGCGTAAAACTGCCCACGAACCCCAGTAATACACGTACCCCACTCGCACACGCCCAATCGCGTGTGAAACTGCCCGCGAACCCCAGTAATACACGTACCCTGCTCGCACAGGGCCAATCGCATGTGAAACTGCCCGCGAACCCCAGTAATACACGTACCCCGCTCGCACAGGCCCAATCGCGTGTGAAACTGGCCACGAACCCCAGTAATACACGTACCCCGCTCGCACAGGCCCAATCGTGTGTGAAACTCCCTGCGCACCCCACTGGATACACGTACCCCGCTCTGACAGCAAAATCGTGTGTGAAACTCCCCACGAACCCCAGTAATACACGTACCCCGCTCGCACAGGGCTAATCGCGTGTGAAACTGCCCGCGAACCCTAGTAATACACGTACCCCGCTCACACAGGGCCAATCGCGTGTGAAACTCCCCACGAACCCCAGTAATACACGTACCCTGCTCGAAAAGACCCAATCGCGTTTGAAACTGCCCGTGAACCCCAGTAATACACGTACCCCGCTCGCACACGGCCAATCGCATGTGAAACTGCCCGCGAACACCAGTAATACACGTACCCCGCTCGCACAGGCCCAATCGCGTGTGAAACTGGCCACGAACCCCAGTAAAACAAGTACCCCGCTCGCACTTGCCCAATCGCGTGTGAAACTCCCTGCGCACCCCACTGGATACACGTACCCCACTCTGACAGTGAAATTGCGTGTAAAACTCCACGCAAACCCCAGTAATACACGTACCCCGCTTGCACAGGCCCAATCGCGTGTGAAACTCCCCACGCACCCCACTGGATACAGGCACCCCGCTCTGACAGTAAAATCGTGTGTGAAACTCCCTGCGAACCCCAGTAATACACATACCCCGCTCGCACAGGCCCAATCACGTGTGAAACTCCCTGTGCACCCCACTGGATACAAGTACCCCGCTCTGAAAGTGAAATCGCGTGTGAAACTCCCTGTGAACCCCAGTAATACACGTACCCCGCTCGCACAGGCCCAATCGCTTGTGAAACTCCCCACGAACCCCAGTAATACACGTACCCTGCTCGCACAGACCCAATCGCGTGTAAAACTGCCCACGAACCCCAGTAATACACGTACCCCGCTCGCACACGCCCAATCGCGTGTGAAACTGCCCGCGAACCCCAGTAATACACGTACCCTGCTCGCACAGGGCCAATCGCATGTGAAACTGCCCGCGAACCCCAGTAATCCACGTACCCCGCTCGCACAGGCCCAATCGCGTGTGAAACTCCCTGCGCACCCCACTGGAAACACGTACCCCGCTCGGACAGCAAAATCGTGTGTGAAACTGCCCGCGAACCCTAGTAATACACGTACCCCTCTCACACAGGGCCAATCGCGTGTGAAACTCCCCACGAACCCCAGTAATACACGTACCCTGCTCGCACAGACCCAATCGCGTTTGAAACTGCCCGTGAACCCCAGTAATACACGTACCCTGCTCGCACAGACCCAATCGCGCGTAAAACTGCCCGCGAACCCCAGTAATACACGTACCCCGCTCGCACACGGCCCATCGCATGTGAAACTGCCCGCAATCCCCAGTAATACACGTACCCCACTCGCACAGGCCCAATCGCGTGTGAAACTGGCCACGAACCCCAGTAATACACGTACCCCGCTCGCACAGGCCCAATCCTGTGTGAAACTCCCTGCGCACCACACTGGATACACGTACCCCACTCTGACAGTGAAATTGCGTGTGAAACTCCCCACGAACCCCAGTTATACACGTACCTCGCTCGCACAGGGCTAATCGCGTGTTAAACTGCCCGCGAACCCTAGTAATACACGTACCCCGCTCACACAGGGCCAATCGCGTGTGAAACTCCCCACGAACCCCAGTAATACACGTACCCTGCTCGCACAGACCCAATCGCGTTTGAAACTGCCCGTGAACCCCAGTAATACACGTACCCTGCTCGCACAGACCCAATCGCGCGTAAAACTGCCCGTGAACCCCAGTAATACACGTACCCCGCTCGGACATGCCCAATCGCATTTGAAACTGCCCGCGAACCCCAGTAATACACGTACCCCGCTCGCACACGGCCAATCGCATGTGAAACTGCCCGCAATCCCCAGTAATACACGTACCCCACTCGCACAGGCCCAATCGCGTGTGAAACTGGCCACCAACCCCAGTAATACACGTACCCCGCTCGCACAGGCCCAATCATGTGTGAAACTCCCATGCACCTCATTGGATACACGTACCCTGCTCTGACAGCGAAATCGCGTGTGGAACTGCCCACAAACCCCAGTAATATAAGTAATCCGCTCACACAGGCCAAATCATGTATGAAACTGCCCGAGAACCCCAGTAATGCACCTACCCTGCTTGCACACGGCCAATCGCATGTAAAACTGCCCACAAACCCCAGTAATACATGTACCCCGCTCGCACAGGCCCAATTGCGTGTGAAACTGGCCACGAACCCCAGTAATACACGTACCCC
Organism: Ambystoma mexicanum; assembly: GCF_040938575.1. Lineage (NCBI taxonomy): Eukaryota > Metazoa > Chordata > Amphibia > Caudata > Ambystomatidae > Ambystoma > Ambystoma mexicanum. The sequence continues at coordinate 46,375,878 of NC_090921.1, forward strand.
GCTTGCACAGGCCCAATCGTGTGTGAAACTCCCTGTGCACCACACTTGATACACGTACCCCACTCTGACAGTGATATTGCGTGTGAAACTCCCTGCGAACCCCAGTAATACATGTACCCCGCTCGCACAGGCTGAATCGCGTGTGAAAATCCCTGCGCACCCCACTGGCTACACGTACCCCACTCTGACAGCAAAATCGCGTATGAAACTCCCCACGAACCCCAGTAATACACATACCCCGCTTGCATAGGCCCAATCGCGTGTGAAACTCCCCACGAACCCCAGTAATACACGTAACCCGCTTGCACAGGCCCAATCGTGTGTGAAACTCCCTGTGCACCCCACTGGATACACGTACCCCGCTCTGACAGTGAAATCACGTGTGAAACTCCCCGCAAACACCAGTAATACACGTACCCCACTCGCACAGGCCCAATCGCGTGTGAAATTCCCCGTGCACCTCACTGGGTACACGTACCCTGCTCTGATAGCGAAATCACGTGTGGAACTGCCCACAAACCCCAGTAATACACGTAACCCGCTCACACAGGCCAAATCGCGCGTAAAACTGCCCGCGAACCCCAGTAATACACGTACCCCGCTTGCACAGGCCCAATCGCGTGTGAAACTCCCTGTGCACCACACTTGATACACGTACCCCACTCTGACAGTGATATTGCGTGTGAAACTCCCTGCGAACAACCGGTAATACATGTACCCCGCTCGCACAGGCTGAATCGCGTGTGAAAATCCCTGCGCACCCCACTGGCTACACGTACCCCACTCTGACAGCAAAATCGCGTATGAAACTCCCGACGAACCCCAGTAATACACATACCCCGCTTGCATAGGCCCAATCGCGTGTGAAACTCCCCACGAACCCCAGTAATACACGTAACCCGCTTGCACAGGCCCAATCGTGTGTGAAACTCCCTGTGCACCCCACTGGATACACGTACCCCGCTCTGACAGTGAATTCACGTGTGAAACTCCCCACAAACACCAGTAATACACGTACTCCACTCGCACAGGCCCAATCGCGTGTGAAATTCCCCGTGCACCTCACTGGGTACACGTACCCTGCTCTGATAGCGAAATCACGTGTGGAACTGCCCACAAACCCCAGTAATACACGTAACTCGCTCACACAGGCCAAATCGCGCGTACAACTGCCCGCGAACCCCAGTAATACACGTACCCCGCTCGCACAGGCCAAATCGTGTGTGAAACTGGCCACGAACTCCAGTAATACACGTACCCCGCTCGCACAGGCCCAATCGCGTGTGAAACTCCCTGCGCACCCCACTGGATACACGTAACCCACTCTGACAGCAAAATCACGTGTGAAACTGCACGCGAACCCCAGTAATACACGTACCCCATTCGCACAGGCCCAATCGCGGGTGAAACTCCCCACGCACCCCACTGGATACACGTACCCCGCTCTGACAGCGAAATCGCACGTGGAACTGCCCACAAACCCCAGTAATACACGTAACCCGTTCACACAGGCCAAATCGTGTGTGAAACTGCCCGCGAACCCCAGTAATAGATGTACCCCTCTCGCATAGGGCCAATCGCTTGTGAAACTCCCCACGAACCCCAGTAATACACGTACCCTGCTCGCACAGACCCAATCGCGTTTGAAACTGCCCGTGAACCCCAGTAATACACGTACCCTGCTCGCACAGACCCAATCGCGCGTAAAACTGCCCGCGAATTCCAGTAATACACGTACCCAGCTCGCACACGGCCAATCGCATGTGAAACTGCCCGCAATCCCCAGTAATACAGGTACCCCACTCGCACAGGGCTAATCGCGTGTTAAACTGCCCGCGAACCCTAGTAATACACGTACCCCGCTCACACAGGGCCAATCGCGTGTGAAACTCCCCACGAACCACAGTAATACACGTACCCTGCTCGCACAGACCCAATCGCGTTTGAAACTGCCCGTGAACCCCAGTAATACACGTACCCTGCTCGCACAGACCCAATCGCGCGTAAAACTGCCCGCGAACCCCAGTAATACACGTACCCCGCTCGGACATGCCCAATCGCATTTGAAACTGCCCGCGAACCCCAGTAATACACGTACCCCGCTCGCACACGGCCAATCGCATGTGAAACTGCCTGCAATCCCCAGTAATACACGTACCCCACTCGCACAGGCCCAATCGCGTGTGAAACTGGCCACCAACCCCAGTAATACACGTACCCCGCTCGCACAGGCCCAATCATGTGTGAAACTCACATGCACCTCATTGGATACATGTACCCTGCTCTGACAGCGAAATCGCGTGTGGAACTGCCCACAAACCCCAGTAATATAAGTAATCCGCTCACACAGGCCAAATCATGTATGAAACTGCCCGCGAACCCCAGCAATGCACCTACCCTGCTTGCACACGGCCAATCGCATGTAAAACTGCCCACAAACCCCAGTAATACATGTACCCCGCTCGCACAGGCCCAATTGCGTGTGAAACTGGCCACGAACCCCAGTAATACACGTACCCCGCTTGCACAGGCCCAATCGCGTGTGAAACTCCCTGTGCACCACACTTGATACACGTACGCCACTCTGACAGTGATATTGCGTGTGAAACTCCCTGCGAACCCCAGTGATACATGTACCCCGCTCGCACAGGCTGAATCGCGTGTGAAAATCCCTGCGCACCCCACTGGCTACACGTACCCCACTCTGACAGCAAAATCGCGTATGAAACTCCCCACGAACCCCAGTAATACACATACCCCGCTTGCATAGGCCCAATCGCGTGTGAAACTCCCCACGAACCCCAGTAATACACATAACCTGCTTGCACAGGCCCAATCGTTTGTGAAACTCCCTGTGCACCCCACTGGATACACGTACCCCGCTCTGACAGTGAAATCACGTGTGAAACTCCCCGCAAACACCAGTAATACACGTACCCCACTCGCACAGGCCCAATCGCGTGTGAAATTCCCCGTGCACCTCACTGGGTACACGTACCCTGCTCTGATAGCGAAATCACGTGTGGAACTGCCCACAAACCCCAGTAATACACGTAACCTGCTCACACAGGCCAAATCTCGCGTAAAACTGCCCGCGAACCCCAGTAATACACGTACCCCGCTTGCACAGGCCCAATCGCGTGTGAAACTCCCTGTGCACCACACTTGATACACGTACCCCACTCTGACAGTGATATTGCGTGTGAAACTCCCTGCGAACCCCAGTAATACATGTACCCCGCTCGCACAGGCTGAATCGCGTGTGAAAATCCCTGCGCACCCCACTGGCTACACGTACCCCACTCTGACAGCAAAATCGCGTGTGAAACTCCCCACGAACCCCAGTAATACACATACCCCACTTGCATAGGCCCAATCGCGTGTGAAACTCCCCACGAACCCCAGTAATACACGTAACCCGCTTGCACAGGCCCAATCGTGTGTGAAACTCCCTGTGCACCCCACTGGATACACGTACCCAGCTCTGACAGTGAAATCACGTGTGAAACTCCCCACAAACACCAGTAATACACGTACTCCACTCGCACATGCCCAATCGCGTGTGAAATTCCCCGTGCACCTCACTGGGTACACGTACCCTGCTCTGATAGCGAAATCACGTGTGGAACTGCCCACAAACCCCAGTAATACACGTAACTCGCTCACACAGGCCAAATCGCGCGTAAAACTGCCCGCGAACCCCAGTAATACACGTACCCCGCTCGCACAGGCCAAATCGTGTGTGAAACTGGCCACGAACTCCAGTAATACACGTACCCCGCTCGCACAGGCCCAATCGCGTGTGAAACTCCCTGCGCAACCCACTGGATACACGTAACCCACTCTGACAGCAAAATCGCGTGTGAAACTGCACGCGAACCCCAGTAATACACGTACCCCATTCCCACAGGCCCAATCGCGGGTGAAACTCCCCACGCACCCCACTGGATACACGTACCCCGCTCTGACAGCGAAATCGCACGTGGAACTGCCCACAAACCCCAGTAATACACGTAACCCGTTCACACAGGCCAAATCGTGTGTGAAACTGCCCGCGAACCCCAGTAATAGATGTACCCCTCTCGCACAGGGCCAATCGCTTGTGAAACTCCCCACGAACCCCAGTAATACACGTACCCTGCTCGCACAGACCCAATCGCGTGTAAAACTGCCCACGAACCCCAGTAATACACGTACCCCACTCGCACACGCCCAATCGCGTGTGAAACTGCCCGCGAACCCCAGTAATACACGTACCCTGCTCGCACAGGGCCAATCGCATGTGAAACTGCCCGCGAACCCCAGTAATACACGTACCCCGCTCGCACAGGCCCAATCGCGTGTGAAACTGGCCACGAACCCCAGTAATACACGTACCCCGCTCGCACAGGCCCAATCGTGTGTGAAACTCCCTGCGCACCCCACTGGATACACGTACCCCGCTCTGACAGCAAAATCGTGTGTGAAACTCCCCACGAACCCCAGTAATACACGTACCCCGCTCGCACAGGGCTAATCGCGTGTGAAACTGCCCGCGAACCCTAGTAATACACGTACCCCGCTCACACAGGGCCAATCGCGTGTGAAACTCCCCACGAACCCCAGTAATACACGTACCCTGCTCGCAAAGACCCAATCGCGTTTGAAACTGCCCGTGAACCCCAGTAATACACGTACCCCGCTCGCACACGGCCAATCGCATGTGAAACTGCCCGCGAACACCAGTAATACACGTACCCCGCTCGCACAGGCCCAATCGGGTGTGAAACTGGCCACGAACCCCAGTAATACAAGTACCCCGCTCGCACTTGCCCAATCGCGTGTGAAACTCCCTGTGCACCCCACTGGATACACGTACCCCACTCTGACAGTGAAATTGCGTGTAAAACTCCACGCAAACCCCAGTAATACACGTACCCCGCTCGCACAGGCCCAATCGCGTGTGAAACTCCCCACGCACCCCACTGGATACAGGCACCCCGCTCTGACAGTAAAATCGTGTGTGAAACTCCCTGCGAACCCCAGTAATACACATACCCCGCTCGCACAGGCCCAATCACGTGTGAAACTCCCTGCGCACCCCACTGGATACAAGTACCCCGCTCTGAAAGTGAAATCGCGTGTGAAACTCCCTGTGAACCCCAGTAATACACGTACCCCGCTCGCACAGGCCCAATCGCTTGTGAAACTCCCCACGAACCCCAGTAATACACGTACCCTGCTCGCACAGACCCAATCGCGTGTAAAACTGCCCACGAACCCCAGTAATACACGTACCCCGCTCGCACACGCCCAATCGCGTGTGAAACTGCCCGCGAACCCCAGTAATACACGTACCCTGCTCGCACAGGGCCAATCGCATGTGAAACTGCCCGCGAACCCCAGTAATACACGTACCCCGCTCGCACAGGCCCAATCGCGTGTGAAACTCCCTGCGCACCCCACTGGATACACGTACCCCGCTCTGACAGCAAAATCGTGTGTGAAACTGCCCGCGAACCCTAGTAATACACGTACCCCGCTCACACAGGGCCAATCGCGTGTGAAACTCCCCAGGAACCCCAGTAATACACGTACCCTGCTCGCACAGACCCAATCGCGTTTGAAACTGCCCGTGAACCCCAGTAATACACGTACCCTGCTCGCACAGACCCAATCGCGCGTAAAACTGCCCGCGAACCCCAGTAATACACGTACCCCGCTCGCACACGGCCAATCGCATGTGAAACTGCCCGCAATCCCCAGTAATACACGTACCCCAATCGCACAGGCCCAATCGCGTGTGAAACTGGCCACGAACCCCAGTAATACACGTACCCCGCTCGCACAGGCCCAATCGTGTGTGAAACTCCCTGCGCACCACACTGGATACACGTACCCCACTCTGACAGTGAAATTGCGTGTGAAACTCCCCACGAACCCCAGTTATACACGTACCTCGCTCGCACAGGGCTAATCGCGTGTTAAACTGCCCGCGGACCCTAGTAATACAAGTACCCCGCTCACACAGGGCCAATCGCGTGTGAAACTCCCCACGAACCCCAGTAATACACGTACCCTGCTCGCACAGACCCAATCGCGTTTGAAACTGCCCGTGAACCCCAGTAATACACGTACCCTGCTCGCACAGACCCAATCGCGCGTAAAACTGCCCGCGAACCCCAGTAATACACGTACCCCACTCGGACATGCCCAATCGCATTTGAAACTGCCCGCGAACCCCAGTAATACACGTACCCCGCTCGCACACGGCCAATCGCATGTGAAACTGCCCGCAATCCCCAGTAATACACGTACCCCACTCGCACAGGCCCAATCGCGTGTGAAACTGGCCACGAACCCCAGTAATACACGTACCCCGCTCGCACAGCCCAATCATGTGGAAAACTCCCATGCACCTCATTGGATACACGTACCCTGCTCTGACAGCGAAATCGCGTGTGGAACTGCCCACAAACCCCAGTAATATAAGTAATCCGCTCACACAGGCCAAATCATGTATGAAACTGCCCGCGAACCCCAGTAATGCACCTACCCTGCTTGCACACGGCCAATCGCATGTAAAACTGCCCACAAACCCCAGTAATACATGTACCCCGCTCGCACAGGCCCAATTGCGTGTGAAACTGGCCACGATCCCCAGTAATACACGTACCCCGCTTGCACAGGCCCAATCGCGTGTGAAACTCCCTGTGCACCACACTTGATACACGTACCCCACTCTGACAGTGATATTGCGTGTGAAACTCCCTGCGAACCCCAGTAATACATGTACCCCGCTCGCACAGGCTGAATCGCGTGTGAAAATCCCTGCGCACCCCACTGGCTACACGTACCCCACTCTGACAGCAAAATCGCGTATGAAACTCCCCACGAACCCCAGTAATACACATACCCCGCTTGCATAGGCCCAATCGCGTGTGAAACTCCCCACGAACCCCAGTAATACACGTAACCCGCTTGCACAGGCCAAATCGTGTGTGAAACTCCCTGTGCACCCCACTGGATACACGTACCCCGCTCTGACAGTGAAATCACGTGTGAAACTCCCCACAAACACCAGTAATACACGTACTCCACTCGCACAGGCCCAATCGCGTGTGAAATTCCCCGTGCACCTCACTGGGTACACGTACCCTGCTCTGATAGCGAAATCACGTGTGGAACTGCCCACAAACCCCAGTAATACACGTAACTCGCTCACACAGGCCAAATCGCGCGTAAAACTGCCCGCGAACCCCAGTAATACACGTACCCCGCTCGCACAGGCCAAATCGTGTGTGAAACTGGCCACGAACTCCAGTAATACACGTACCCCGCTCGCACAGGCCCAATCGCGTGTGAACCTCCCTGCGCACCCCACTGGATACACGTAACCCACTCTGACAGCAAAATCACGTGTGAAACTGCACGTGAACCCCAGTAATACACGTACCCCATTCGCACAGGCCCAATCGCGGGTGAAACTCCCCACGCACCCCACTGGATACACGTACCCCGCTCTGACAGCGAAATCGCACGTGGAACTGCCCACAAACCCCAGTAATACACGTAACCCGTTCACACAGGCCAAATCGTGTGTGAAACTGCCCGCGAACCCCAGTAATAGATGTACCCCTCTCGCACAGGGCCAATCGCTTGTGAAACTCCCCATGAACCCCAGTAATACACGTACCCTGCTCGCACAGACCCAATCGCGTGTAAAACTGCCCACAAACCCCAGTAATACACGTACCCCGCTTGCACACGCCCAATCGCGTGTGAAACTGCCCGCGAACCCCAGTAATACACGTACCCTGCTCGCACAGGGCCAATCGCATGTGAAACTGCCCGCGAACCCCAGTAATACACGTACTCCACTCGCACAGGCCCAATCGCGTGTGAAATTCCCCGTGCACCTCACTGGGTACACGTACCCTGCTCTGATAGCGAAACCACGTGTGGAACTGCCCACAAACCCCAGTAATACACGTAACTCGCTCACACAGGCCAAATCGCGCGTAAAACTGCCCGCGAACCCCAGTAATACACGTACCCCGCTCGCACAGGCCAAATCGTGTGTGAAACTGGCCACGAACTCCAGTAATACACGTACCCCGCTCGCACAGGCCCAATCGCGTGTGAACCTCCCTGCGCACCCCACTGGATACACGTAACCCACTCTGACAGCAAAATCACGTGTGAAACTGCACGTGAACCCCAGTAATACACGTACCCCATTCGCACAGGCCCAATCGCGGGTGAAACTCCCCACGCACCCCACTGGATACACGTACCCCGCTCTGACAGCGAAATCGCACGTGGAACTGCCCACAAACCCCAGTAATACACGTAACCCGTTCACACAGGCCAAATCGTGTGTGAAACTGCCCGCGAACCCCAGTAATAGATGTACCCCTCTCGCACAGGGCCAATCGCTTGTGAAACTCCCCATGAACCCCAGTAATACACGTACCCTGCTCGCACAGACCCAATCGCGTGTAAACCTGCCCACAAACCCCAGTAATACACGTACCCCGCTTGCACACGCCCAATCGCGTGTGAAACTGCCCGCGAACCCCAGTAATACACGTACCCTGCTCGCACAGGGCCAATCGCATGTGAAACTGCCCGCGAACCCCAGTAATACACGTACCCCGCTCGCACAGGCCCAATCGCGTGTGAAACTGGCCACGAACCCCAGTAATACACGTACCCCGCTCGCACAGGCCCAATCGTGTTTGAAACTCCCTGCGCACCCCACTGGATACACGTACCCCGCTCTGACAGCAAAATCGTGTGTGAAACTCCCCACGAACCCCAGTAATACACGTACCCCGCTCGCACAGGGCTAATCGCGTGTGAAACTGCCTGCGAACCCTAGTAATACACGTACCCCGCTCACACAGGGCCAATCGCGTGTGAAACTCCCCACGAACCCCAGTAATACACGTACCCTGCTCGCAAAGACCCAATCGCGTTTGAAACTGCCCGTGAACCCCAGTAATACACGTACCCCGCTCGCACACGGCCAATCGCATGTGAAACTGCCCGCGAACCCCAGTAATACACGTACCCCGCTCGCACAGGCCCAATCGCGTGTGAAACTGGCCACGAACCCCAGTAATACAAGTACCCCGCTCGCACAGGCCCAATCGCGTGTGAAACTCCCTGCGCACCCCAGTGGATACACGTACCCCACTCTGACAGTGAAATTGCGTGTAAAACTCCACGCAAACCCCAGTAATACACGTACCCCGCTCGCACAGGCCCAATCGCGTGTGAAACTCCCCACGCACCCCACTGGATACAGGCACCCCGCTCTGACAGTAAAATCGTGTGTAAAACTCCCCGCGAACCCCAGTAATACACATACCCCGCTCGCACAGGCCCAATCACGTGTGAAACTCCCTGCGCACCCCACTGGATACAAGTACCCCGCTCTGAAAGTGAAATCGCGTGTGAAACTCCCTGTGAACCCCAGTAATACACGTACCCCGCTCGCACAGGCCCAATCGCGTGTGAAACTCCCTGGGCACCCCACTTGATACACGTACCTCGCTCTGACAGGGAAATCGCGTGTGAAACTGCCCGCGAACCTCAGTAATACACGTAACACGCTTGCACAGGCCCAATCGTGTGTGAAACTGCCCGCGACCCCAGTAATACAAGTAACCCGCTCGCACAGAGCCACTCAAGTGTGAATCTCCCCACGAACCCCAGTAATACATGTTCGCTGCTCGCACAGGCCCAATTCCGTGTGAAACTGCGTGCGCACCCCAGTAATACACATACACCGCTCGCACATGCCCAATCGCGTGTCAAACTGCCCCCGAACCCCAGTAATACACGTACCCCGCTCGCACAGGGCCAATTGAGTCTGAAAATTCCCTCAAACACCAGTAATACACGTACCCCGCTCGCACAGGCCCAATCGCGTGTGAAACTGCCCGCGAAACCCAGTAATACACATACCCCGCTCGCACACGCTCAATCGCATGTGAAACTGCCCGCGAACCCCAGTAATACACGTACCCCGCTTGCACAGGGCCAATGGAGTCTGAAAATGCCCCCGAACACCATTAATACACGTACCCCGCTCGCACAGGCCCAATTGCGTGTGAAACTGCCCACGAACCCCACTGGATACACGTACCCCGCTATGACAGCGAAATCGCATGTCAAACTCCCCACGAACCCCAGTAATACACATACCCCGCTCACATAGGCCCAATCGCGTGTGAAACTCCCTGCGCACCCCACTGGATACACGCACCCTGCTCTGACAGTGAAATTGTGAGTGAAGCTCCCCGCAAACCCCAGTAATACACGTACCCCGCTCGCACAGGGCTAATCGCATGTGAAACTGCCCGCGAACCCAAGTAATACACGTACCCCGCTCACACAGGGCCAATCGCGTGTGAAACTCCCCACGAACCCCAGTAATACACTTACCCCGCTCGCACAGGCCCAATCGCGTGTGAAACTCCCTGCGCATCCCACTGGATACACGTACCCCGCTCTGACAGCAAAATCGTGTGTGAAACTCCCCACGAACCCCAGTAATACACGTACCCCGCTCGGACAGGGCTAATCGCGTGTGAAACTGCCCGCAAACCCAAGTAATACACGTACCCCGCTCACACAGGGCCAATCGCGTGTGAAACTCCCCACGAACCCCAGTAATACACGTACCCTGCTCGCACAGACCCAATCGCGTTTGAAACTGCCCGTGAACCCCAGTAATACACGTACCCCACTCGCACACGGCCAATCGCATGTGAAACTGCCCGCGAACCCCAGTAATACACGTACCCCGCTCGCACAGGCCCAATCGCGTGTGAAACTCCCCTCACACCCCGCTGGATACACGTACCCCGCTCTGACAGCGAAATCGCATGTGAAACTCCCTGTGAACCCCAGTAATACACCTACCCCACTCGCACAGGCCCAATCGCCCGCGAACCCCACTGATATATGTGCCCGCTCGCACACGCCCAATCATGTGTGAAACTGCTCGTGAACCCCAGTAATACACGAACCCTGCTCGCACAGGGCCAATCGCGTGTGAAACTGCCTGCGAACCCCACTAATACATGTACCGCACTCGCACAGGCCCAATCACATGTGAAACCACCCACAAACCCCAGTAATACACGTACCCCGCTCGCACAGGGCCAATGGCGTGAGAAACTCCCCGCAAACCCCAGTAATACACGTACCCCGCTCGCACAGGCCCAATCGCGTGTGAAACTCCCCGTGAACCCCAGTAATACACGTACCCCGCTCGCACAGGCCAAATCGCGTGTGAAACTCCCCGTGTACCCCACTGGATACACGTACCCCGCTCTCACAGCAAAATTGCTTGTGAAACTCCCCGCGAACCCCAGTAATACACGTACCCCGCTCGCACAGGCCCAATCGCGTGTGAAACTCCCCGCGCACTCCACTGGATACAGGCACCCCGCTCTGACAGCAAAATCGTGTGTGAAACTCCCCGCGAACCCCAGTAATACACATACCCCGCTCGCACAGGCCCAATCGTGTGTGAAACTCCCTGCGCACCCCACTGGATACAAGTACCCCGCTCTGAAAGTGAAATCGCATGTGAAACTGCCCGCGAACCTCAGTAATACACGTAACTCGCTCACACAGGGCCAATCGCGTGTGAAACTCCCCACGAACCCCAGTAATACACGTACCCCGCTCGCACAGGCCCAATCGCGTGTGAAACTCCCTGCGCATCCCACTGGATACACGTACCCCGCTCTGACAGCAAAATCGTGTGTGAAACTCCCCACGAACCCCAGTAATACACGTACCCCGCTCGCACAGGGCTAATCGCGTGTGAAACTGCCCGCGAACCCAAGTAATACACGTACCCCGCTCACACAGGTCCAATCGCGTGTGAAACTCCCCACGAACCCCAATAATACACGTACCCTGCTCGCACAGTCCCAATCGCATTTGTAACTGCCCGTGAACCCCAGTAATACACGTACCCCACTCGCACACGGCCAATCGCATGTGAAACTGCCCGCGATCCCCAGTAATACACGTACCCCACTCGCACAGGCCCAATCGCGTGTGAAACTGCCCGCGAACCCCACTAATATATGTACCCCGCTCGCACAGGCCCAATCGTGTGTGAAACTCCCCTCACACCCCGCTGGATACACGTACCCCGCTCTGACAGCGAAATCGCATGTGAAACTCCCTGTGAACCCCAGTAATACACCTACCCCACTCGCACAGGCCCAATCGCCCGCGAACCCCACTAATATATGTGCCCGCTCGCACACGCCCAATCATGTGTGAAACTGCCCGTGAACCCCAGTAATACACGAACCCCGCTCGCACAGGGCCAATCGCGTGTGAAACTGCCTGCGAACCCCACTAATACATGTACCGCACTCGTACAGGCCCAATCACATGTGAAACCACCCACAAACCCCAGTAATACAACTACCCCACTCGCACAGGCCCAATCGCGTGTGAAACTGCCTGCGAACCCCACTAATATATGTACCCCGTTCGCACACGCCCAATCATGTGTGAAACTGCCCGTGAACCCCAGTAATACACGAACCCCGCTCGCACAGGGCCAATCGTGTGTGATACTGCCTGCGAACCCCACTAATACATGTACCGCACTCGCACAGGCCCAATCACATGTGAAACCACCCACAAACCCCAGTAATACACGTACCCCGCTCGCACAGGGCCAATCGCGTGAGAAACTCCCAGCAAACCCCAGTAATACACGTACCCCGCTCGCACAGGCCCAATCGCGTGTGAAACTCCCCGTGAACCCCAGTAATACACGTACCCCGCTCGCACAGGCCAAATCGCGTGTGAAACTCCCCGTGTACCCCACTGGATACATGTACCCCGCTCTGACGGCAAAATTGCTTGTGAAACTCCCCGCGAACCCCAGTAATACACATACCCCGCTTGCACAGGCCCATTCGCGTGTGAAACTCCCCGCGCACTCCACTGGATACAGGCACCCCGCTCTGACAGCAAAATCGTGTGTGAAACTCCCCGCGAACCCCAGTAATACACATACCCCGCTCGCACAGGCCCAAACGCGTGTGAAACTCCCTGCGCACCCCACTGGATACAAGTACCCCGCTCTGAAAGTGAAATCGCATGTGAAACTGCCCGCGAACCTCAGTAATACACGTAACTCGCTTGCACAGGCCCAATCGTGTGTGAAACTCCCCGTGAACCCCAGTAATACACGTACCCTGCTCGCACAGGCCAAATCGCGTGTGAAACTCCCCGTGTACCCCACTGGATACATGTACCCCGCTCTGACGGCAAAATTGCTTGTGAAACTCCCCGCGAACCCCAGTAATACACGTACCCCGCTCGCACAGGCCCAATCGTGTGTGAAACTCCCCGCGCACTCCACTGGATACAGGCACCCCGCTCTGACAGCAAAATCGTGTGTGAAACTCCCCGCGAACCCCAGTAATACACATACCCCGCACGCACAGGCCCAAACGCGTGTGAAACTCCCTGCGCACCCCATTGGATACAAGTACCCCGCTCTGAAAGTGAAATCGCATGTGAAACTGCCCGCGAACCTCAGTAATACACGTAACTCGCTTGCACAGGCCCAATCGTGTGTGAAACTGCACGCGAAGCCCAGTAATACACATACAGCGCTCGCACACGCCCAATCGCGTGTGAAACTGCCTGTGAACTCCAGTAATACAAGTACCCCACTCGCACAGAGCCACTCGAGTGTGAAACTCACCACGAAACCCAGTAATACATGTACCCTGCTCGCACAGGCCCAATCGAGTGTGAAACTGCACGCGAAGCCCAGTAATACACATACAGCGCTCGCACACGCCCAATCGCGTGTGAAACTGCCTGTGAACTCCAGTAATACATGTACCCCGCTCGCACAGGGCCAATCGAGTCTGAAAATGCCCCCGAACACCAGTAATACACGTACCCCGCTCGCACAGGCCCAATCGCGTGTGAAACTGCCCACGAACCCCAGTAATACACATTCCCCACTCGCACAGGGCCAATCGCGTGTGAAACTCCCCGTGAACCCCAGTAATACACGTACGCCTCTCGCACAGGGCCAATCGAGTCTGAAAATGCCCCCGAACACCAGTAATACACGTACCCCGCTCGCACAGGCCCAATTGCGTGTGAAACTGCCCATGAACCCCAGTATTACACATACCCCGCTCGCACAGGCCCAATCGCGTGTGAAACTCCCCGCGCACCCCACTGGATACACGTACCCCGCTCTGACAGTGAAATCGTGTGTGACACTGCCCGTGAACCCCAATAATACACGTACCCCACTCGCACAGGCCCAATCGCGGGTGAACCTCCCCGCTCACCCCACTGGATACAGTACCCCGCTATGACAGCGAAATCGCGTGTCAAACTCCCCACGAACCCCAGTAATACACGTACCCCGCTCGCATAGGCCCAATTGCATGTGAAACTCCCCGCACACCCCACTGGATACACGTACCCCGCTATGACAGCGAAATCACGTGTGAAACTTCCCGCGAACCCCAGTAATAAACATACCCCGCTCGCACAGGGCTAATCGCGTGTGAAACTGCCCGCGAACCCCAGTAATACACGTACCCCGCTCACACAGGGCCAATCGCGTGTGAAACTCCCCACGAACCCCAGTAATACACGTACCCCGCTCGGACATGCCCAATCGCATTTGAAACTGCCCGCGAACACCAGTAATACACGTACCCTGCTCACACACGGCCAATCGCATGTGAAACTGCACGCAAACCCCAGTAATACATGTACCCCGCTCGCACAGGCCCAATCGCGTGTGAAACTGGCCACGCACCCCAGTAATACACGTACCCCGCTTGCACAGGCCCAATCGCGTGTGAAACTCCCTGTGCACCACACTGGATACACGTACCCCACTCTGACAGTGAAATTGCGTGTGAAACTCCCAGCGAACCCCAGTAATACATGTACCCCGCTTGCACAGGCTGAATCGCGTGTGAAACTCCCTGCGCACCCCACTGGCTACACGTACCCCAGTCTGACAGCGAAATCCCGTGTGAAACTCCCCACGAACCCCAGTAATACACGTACCCCGCTTGCAAAGGCCCAATCGCGTGTGAAACTCTCCACGAACCCCAGTAATACACGTACCCCACTCGCACAGGCCCAATCGCGTGTGAAATTCCCCGTGCACCTCACTGGATACACGTACCCTGCTCTGACAGCGAAATCGCATGTGGAACTGCCCACGAACCCCAGTAATACACGTAACCCGCTCACACAGGCCAAATCAGGTGTGAAACTGCCCGTGAACCTCGGTAATAGACGTAACACTCTCGCACAGGGACAATCGCGTGTGAAACTGCCCGCGAACCCCAGTAATACACGTACCCCGCTCGCACAGGCCAAATCGTGTGTGAAACTGGCCACGAACCCCAGTAATACACGTACCCCACTCGCACAGGCCCAATCGCGTGTGAAACTCCCTGCGCACCCCACTGGATACACGTACCCCACTCTGACAGCAAAATCACGTGTGAAACTTCCCGCGAACCCCAGTAATACACGTACCCCGCTCGCACAGGTCCAATCGCGGGTGAAACTCCCCACGCACCCCACTGGATACACGTACCCTGCTCTGACAGCGAAATCGCATGTGGAACTGCCCACGAACCCCAGTAATACACGTAACCCGCTCACACAGGCCAAATCAGGTGTGAAACTGCCCGTGAACCTCGGTAATAGACGTAACACTCTCGCACAGGGACAATCGCGTGTGAAACTGCCCGCGAACCCCAGTAATACACGTACCCCGCTCGCACAGGCCAAATCGTGTGTGAAACTGGCCACGAACCCCAGTAATACACGTACCCCACTCGCACAGGCCCAATCGCGTGTGAAACTCCCTGCGCACCCCACTGGATACACGTACCCCACTCTGACAGCAAAATCACGTGTGAAACTTCCCGCGAACCCCAGTAATACACGTACCCCGCTCGCACAGGTCCAATCGCGGGTGAAACTCCCCACGCACCCCACTGGATACACGTACCCCGCTCTGACAGCGAAATCGCATGTGGAACTGCCCACAAACCCCAGTAATACACGTAACCCGTTCACACAGGCCAAATCGTGTGTGAAACTGCCCGCGAACCCCAGTAATAGATGTACCCCTCTCGCACAGGGCCAATCGCTTGTGAAACTCCCCACGAACCCCAGTAATACACGTACCCTGCTCGCACAGACCCAATCGCGCGTAAATCTGCCCACGAACCCCAGTAATACACGTACCCCGCTAGCACACGCCAAATCGCATGTGAAACTGCCCGCGAACCATAGTAATACAAGTACCCCGCTCGCACAGGGCCAATCGCATGTGAAACTGCCCGCGAACACCAGTAATACACGTACCCTGCTCGCACATGGCCAATCGCATGTGAAACTGCACGCAAACCCCAGTAATACATGTACCCCGCTCGCACAGGCCCAATCGCGTGTGAAACTGGCCACGAACCCCAGTAATACACGTACCCCGCTTGCACAGGCCCAATCGCGTGTGAAACTCCCTGTGCACCACACTGGATACACGTACCCCACTCTGACAGTGAAATTGCGTGTGAAACTCCCCGCGAACCCCAGTAATACATGTACCCCGCTCGCACAGGCTGAATCGCGTGTGAAACTCCCTGCGCACCCCACTGGCTACACGTACCCCAGTCTGACAGCAAAATCGTGTGTGAAACTGGCCACGAACCCCAGTAATACACGTACCCCGCTAGCACACGCCCAATCGCATGTGAAACTGCCCGCGAACCCCAGTAATACACGTACCCCGCTCGCACAGGGCCAATCGCATGTGAAACTGCCCGCGAACCCCAGTAATACACGTACCCCGCTCGCACAGGCCCAATCGCGTGTGAAACTGGCCACGAACCCCAGTAATACACATACCCCGCTCGCACAGGCCCAATCGCGTGTGAAACTCCCTGCGCACCCCACTGGATACACATACCCCACTCTGACAGCGAAATCACGTGTGAAACTTCCCGCGAACCCCAGTAATACACGTACCCCGCTCGCACAGGCCCAATCGCGTGTGAAACTGGCCACGAACCCCAGTAATACACATACCCCGCTTGCACAGGCCCAATCGCGTGTGAAACTCCCTGCGCACCCCACTGGATACACGTACCCCGCTCTGACAGCAAAATCGTGTGTGAAACTCCCCACAAACCCCAGTAATACACGTATCCCGCTCGCACAGGGCTAATCGCGTGTGAAACTGCCCGCGAACCCAAGTAATACACGTACCCCGCTCACACAGGGCCAATCGCGTGTGAAACTCCCCACGAACCCCAGTAATACACGTACCCTGCTCGCATAGACCCAATCACGCGTAAAACTGCCCGCGAACCCCAGTAATACACCTGCCCCACTTGGACATGCCCAATCGCGTTTGAAACTGCCCGTGAACCCCAGTAATACACGTACCCCGCTCGCACCCGGTCAATCGCATATGAAACTGCCCGCGAACCCCAGTAATACACGTACCCCGCTCGCACAGGCCCAATCGCGTGTTAAACTGGCCACAAACCCCAGTAATAGAAGTACCCCGCTCGCACAGGCCCAATCGCGTGTGAAACTCCCTGCGCACCCCACTGGATACACGTACCCCACTCTGACAGTGAAATTGCGTGTAAAACTCCCCGAGAACCCCGGTAATACATGTACCCCGCTCGCAGAGGGCTAATCGCGTCTGACACTACCCGCAAACCCCAGTAATACACGTACCCCGCTCACACAGGGCCAATCGCGTGTGAAACTCCCCACGAACCCCAGTAATACATGTACCCTACTCGCACAGACCCAATCACGCGTAAAACTGCCCGCGAACCCCAGTAATACATGTACCCCGCTCGGAAATGCCCAATCGCATTTGAAACTGCCCGCGAACCCCAGTAATACACGTACCCCGCTCGCACACGGCCAATCGCATGTGAAACTGCCCGCAAACCCCAGTAATACACGTACCCCGCTCGCACAGGCCCAATCGCGTTTGAAACTGGCCACGAACCCCAGTAATACACGTACCCCGCTCGCACAGGCCCAATCGTGTGTGAAACTCCCTGAGCACCACACTGGATACACGTACCCCACTCTGACAGTGAAATTGCGTGTGAAACTCCCCGCGAACCCCAGTAATACATGTACCCCACTCGCACAGGCCCACTCGAGTGTGAATCTCCCCGTGCACCTCACTGGATACACGTACCCTGCTCTGACAGCAAAATCGCGTGTGGAACTGCCCACAAACCCCAGTAATACACGTAACCCGCTCACACAGGCCAAATCATGTGTGAAACTGCCCGTGAACCTCGGTAATAGACGTACCCCTCTCGCACAGGGACAATCGCGTGTGAAACTCCCCACGAACCCCAGTAATACATGTACCCTGCTCGCACAGACCCAATCGTGCGTAAAACTGCCCGCGATCCCCAGTAATACACGTACCCCTCTCGCACACGCCCAATCGCGTGTGAAACTCCCCACGAACCCCAGTAATACACGTACCCCGCTTGCACAGGCCCAATCGCGTGTGAAACTCCCCACGAACCCCAGTAATACACGTACCCCACTCGCACAGGCCCAATCGCGTGTGAAATTCCCCGTGCACCTCACTGGATACACGTACCCTGCTCTGACAGCGAAATCGCATGTGGAACTGCCCACAAACCCCAGTAATACACGTAACCCGCTCACACAGGCCAAATCATGTGTGAAACTGCCCGTGAACCTCGGTAATAGACGTACCCCTCTCGCACAGGGACAATCGCGTGTGAAACTCCCCACGAACCCCAGTAATACATGTACCCTGCTCGCACAGACCCAATCGTGCGTAAAACTGCCCGCGATCCCCAGTAATACACGTACCCCTCTCGCACACGCCCAATCGCATGTGAAACTGCCCGCGAACCCCAGTAATACACGTACCCCGCTCGCACAGGCCAAATCGTGTGTGAAACTGGCCACGAACCCCAGTAATACACGTACCCCGCTCGCACAGGCCCAATCGCGTGTGAAACTCCCTGCGCACCCCACTGGATACACGTACCCCACTCTGACAGCGAAATCACGTGTGAAACTTCCCGCGAACCCCAGTAATACACGTACCCCGCTCGCACAGGCCCAATCGCGGGTGAAACTCCCCACGCACCCCACTGGATACACGTACCCCGCTCTGACAGCGAAATCGCATGTGGAACTGCCCACAAACCCCAGTAATACACGTAACCCGTTCACACAGGCCAAATCGTGTGTGAAACTGCCCGCGAACCCCAGTAATAGATGTACCCCTCTCGCACAGGGCCAATCGCTTGTGAAACTCCCCACGAACCCCAGTAATACACGTACCCTGCTCGCACAGACCCAATTGCGCGTAAATCTGCCCACGAACCCCAGTAATACACGTACCCCGCTAGCACACGCCCAATCACATGTGAAACTGCCCGCGAACCCCAGTAATACACGTACCCCGCTCGCACAGGGCCAATCGCATGTGAAACTGCCCGCGAACCCCAGTAATACACGTAACCCGCTCGCACAGGCCCAATCGCGTGTGAAACTGGCCACGAACCCCAGTAATACACATACCCCGCTCGCACAGGCCCAATCGCGTGTGAAACTCCCTGCGCTCCCCACTGGATACACGTACCCCACTCTGACAGCGAAATCACGTGTGAAACTTCCCGCGAACCCCAGTAATACATGTACCCCACTCGCACAGGCCCAATCGCGGGTGAAACTCCCCACACACCCCACTGGATACACGTACCCAGCTCTGACAGCAAAATCGTGTGTGAAACTCCCCAGGAACCCCAGTAATACACGTATCCCGCTCGCACAGGGCTAATCGCGTGTGAAACTGCCCGCGAACCCAAGTAATACACGTACCCCGCTCACACAGGGCCAATCGCGTGTGAAACTCCCCACGAACCCCAGTAATACACGTACCCTGCTCGCACAGACCCAATCACGCATAAAACTGCCCGCGAACCCCAGTAATACACCTGCCCCACTTGGACATGCCCAATCGCGTTTGAAACTGCCCGTGAACCCCAGTAATACACGTACACCGCTCGCACACGGTCAATCGCATGTGAAACTGCTCGCGAACCCCAGTAATACACGTACCCCGCTCGCACAGGCCCAATCGCGTGTGAAACTGGCCACGAACCCCAGTAATAGAAGTACCCCGCTCGCACAGGCCCAATCGCGTGTGAAACTCCCTGCGCACCCCACTGGATACACGTACCCCACTCTGACAGTGAAATTGCGTGTAAAACTCCCCGCGAACCCCAGTAATACATGTACCCCGCTCGCACAGGGCTAATCGCGGGTGAAACTGCCCGCGAACCCCAGTAATACACGTACCCCGCTCACACAGGGCCAATCGCGTGTTAAACTCCCCACGAACCCCAGTAATACACTTACCCTGCTCGCACAGACCCAATCGCGCGTAAAACTGCCCGCAAACCCCAGTAATACATGTATCCCGCTCGGACATGCCCAATCGCGTTTGAAACTGCCCGCGAACACCAGTAATACACGTACCCCGCTCGCACACGGCCAATCGCATGTGAAACTGCCCGCAAACCCCAGTAATACACGTACCCCGCTCGCACAGGCCCAATCGCGTTTGAAACTGGCCACGAACCTCAGTAATACATGTACCCCGCTCGCACAGGCCCAATCGTGTGTGAAACTCCCTGCGCACCACACTGGATACACGTACCCCACTCTGACAGTGAAATTGCGTGTGAAACTCCCCGCGAACCCCAGTAATACATGTACCCCACTCGCACAGGCCCAATCGCGTGTGAAACTCCCCGTGCACCTCACTGGATACACGTACCCTGCTCTGACAGCGAAATCGCGTGTGGAACTGCCCACAAACCCCAGTAATACACGTAACCCGCTCACACAGGCCATATCATGTGTGAAACTGCCCGTGAACCTAGGTAATAGATGTACCCCTCTCGCACAGGGACAATTGCGTGTGAAACTCCCCACGAAGCCCAGTAATACATGTACCCTGCTCGCACAGACCCAATCGTGCGTAAAACTGCCTGCGATCCCCAGTAATACACGTACCCCTCTCGCACACGCCCAATCGCGTGTGAAACTGCCCGCGAACCCCAGTAATACACGTACCCCGCTCGCACAGGCCAAATCGTGTGTGAAACTGGCCACGAACCCCAGTAATACACGTACCCCGCTCGCACAGGCCCAATCGCGTGTGAAACTCCCTGCGCACCCCACTGGATACACGTACCCCATTCTGACAGCGAAATCACATGTGAAACTTCCCGCGAACGCCAGTAATACACGTACCCCGCTCGCACAGGCCCAATCGCGGGTGAAACTCCCCATGCACCCCATTGGATACACGTACCCCGCTCTGACAGCGAAATCGCGTGTGAAACTGCCCACAAACCCCAGTAATACACGTACCCCGCTCACACAGGGCCAATCGCGTGTGAAACTCCCCACGAACCCCGTTAATACACGTACCCTGCTCGCACAGACCCAATCGCGCGTAAAACTGCCCGCGAACCCCAGTAATACATGTACCCCGCTCGGGCATGCCCAATCGCGTTTGAAACTGCCCACGAACCCCAGTAATACACGTACCCCGCTCGCACACGGCCAATCACATGTGAAACTGCCCGCAAACCCCAGTAATACACGTACCGCTCGCACAGGCCCAATCGCATTTGAAACTGGCCACGGACCCCAGTAATACACGTACCCCGCTCGCACAGGCCCAATCGCATTTGAAACTGGCCACGGACCCCAGTAATACACGTACCCCGCTCGCACAGGCCCAATCGTGTGTGAAACTCCCTGTGCACCACACTGGATACACGTACCCCACTCTTACAGTGAAATTGCGTGTGAAACTCCCCGCGAACCCCAGTAATACATGTACCCCACTCGTACAGGCCCAATCACATGTGAAACTCCCCGTGCACCTCACTGGATACACGTACCCTGCTCTGACAGCGAAATCGCGTGTGGAACTGCCCACAAACCCCAGTAATACACGTAACCCGCTCACACAGGCCAAATCATGTGTGAAACTGCCCGTGAACCTCGGTAATAGACGTACCCCTCTCGCACAGGGACAATCGCGTGTGAAACTCCTCACGAACCCCAGTAATACATGTACCCTGCTCGCACAGACCCAATCGTGCGTAAAACTGCCCGCGATCCCCAGTAATACACGTACCCCTCTCGCACACGCCCAATCGCATGTGAAACTGCCCGCGAACCCCAGTAATACACGTACCCCGCTCGCACAGGCCAAATCGTGTGTGAAACTGGCCACGAACCCCAGTAATACACGTACCCCGCTCGCACAGGCCCAATCGCGTGTGAAACTGCCCGCGAACCCCAGTAATAGATGTACCCCTCTCGCACAGGGCCAATCGCTTGTGAAACTCCCCACGAACCCCAGTAATACACGTACCCTGCTCGCACAGACCCAATTGCGCGTAAATCTGCCCACGAACCCCAGTAATACACGTACCCCGCTAGCACACGCCCAATCACATGTGAAACTGCCCGCGAACCCCAGTAATACACGTACCCCGCTCGCACAGGGCCAATCGCATGTGAAACTGCCCGCGAACCCCAGTAATACACGTAACCCGCTCGCACAGGCCCAATCGCGTGTGAAACTGGCCACGAACCCCAGTAATACACATACCCCGCTCGCACAGGCCCAATCGCGTGTGAAACTCCCTGCGCTCCCCACTGGATACACGTACCCCACTCTGACAGCGAAATCACGTGTGAAACTTCCCGCGAACCCCAGTAATACACGTACCCCACTCGCACAGGCCCAATCGCGGGTGAAACTCCCCACACACCCCACTGGATACACGTACCCAGCTCTGACAGCAAAATCGTGTGTGAAACTCCCCAGGAACCCCAGTAATACACGTATCCCGCTCGCACAGGGCTAATCGCGTGTGAAACTGCCCGCGAACCCAAGTAATACACGTACCCCGCTCACACAGGGCCAATCGCGTGTGAAACTCCCCACGAACCCCAGTAATACACGTACCCTGCTCGCACAGACCCAATCACGCATAAAACTGCCCGCGAACCCCAGTAATACACCTGCCCCACTTGGACATGCCCAATCGCGTTTGAAACTGCCCGTGAACCCCAGTAATACACGTACACCGCTCGCACACGGTCAATCGCATGTGAAACTGCCCGCGAACCCCAGTAATACACGTACCCCGCTCGCACAGGCCCAATCGCGTGTGAAACTGGCCACGAACCCCAGTAATAGAAGTACCCCGCTCGCACAGGCCCAATCGCGTGTGAAACTCCCTGCGCACCCCACTGGATACACGTACCCCACTCTGACAGTGAAATTGCGTGTAAAACTCCCCGCGAACCCCAGTAATACATGTACCCCGCTCGCACAGGGCTAATCGCGGGTGAAACTGCCCGCGAACCCCAGTAATACACGTACCCCGCTCACACAGGGCCAATCGCGTGTTAAACTCCCCACGAACCCCAGTAATACACTTACCCTGCTCGCACAGACCCAATCGCGCGTAAAACTGCCCGCAAACCCCAGTAATACATGTATCCCGCTCGGACATGCCCAATCGCGTTTGAAACTGCCCGCGAACCCCAGTAATACACGTACCCCGCTCGCACACGGCCAATCGCATGTGAAACTGCCCGCAAACCCCAGTAATACACGTACCCCGCTCGCACAGGCCCAACCGCGTTTGAAACTGGCCACAAACCTCAGTAATACATGTACCCCGCTCGCACAGGCCCAATCGTGTGTGAAACTCCCTGCGCACCACACTGGATACACGTACCCCACTCTGACAGTGAAATTGCGTGTGAAACTCCCCGCGAACCCCAGTAATACATGTACCCCACTCGCACAGGCCCAATCGCGTGTGAAACTCCCCGTGCACCTCACTGGATACACGTACCCTGCTCTGACAGCGAAATCGCGTGTGGAACTGCCCACAAACCCCAGTAATACACGTAACCCGCTCACACAGGCCATATCATGTGTGAAACTGCCCGTGAACCTAGGTAATAGACGTACCCCTCTCGCACAGGGACAATTGCGTGTGAAACTCCCCACGAAGCCCAGTAATACATGTACCCTGCTCGCACAGACCCAATCGTGCGTAAAACTGCCTGCGATCCCCAGTAATACACGTACCCCTCTCGCACACGCCCAATCGCGTGTGAAACTGCCCGCGAACCCCAGTAATACACGTACCCCGCTCGCACAGGCCAAATCGTGTGTGAAACTGGCCACGAACCCCAGTAATACACGTACCCCGCTCGCACAGGCCCAATCGCGTGTGAAACTCCCTGCGCACCCCACTGGATACACGTACCCGATTCTGACAGCGAAATCACATGTGAAACTTCCCGCGAACCCCAGTAATACACGTACCCCGCTCGCACAGGCCCAATCGCGGGTGAAACTCCCCACGCACCCCACTGGATACACGTACCCCGCTCTGACAGCGAAATCGCGTGTGAAACTGCCCACAAACCCCAGTAATACACGTACCCCGCTCACACAGGGCCAATCGCGTGTGAAACTCCCCACGAACCCCGTTAATACACGTACCCTGCTCGCACAGACCCAATCGCGCGTAAAACTGCCCGCGAACCCCAGTAATACATGAACCCCGCTCGGGCATGCCCAATCGCGTTTGAAACTGCCCACGAACCCCAGTAATACACGTACCCCGCTCGCACACGGCCAATCACATGTGAAACTGCCCGCAAACCCCAGTAATACACGTACCGCTCGCACAGGCCCAATCGCATTTGAAACTGGCCACGGACCCCAGTAATACACGTACCCCGCTCGCACAGGCCCAATCGCATTTGAAACTGGCCACGGACCCCAGTAATACACGTACCCCGCTCGCACAGGCCCAATCGTGTGTGAAACTCCCTGTGCACCACACTGGATACACGTACCCCACTCTTACAGTGAAATTGCGTGTGAAACTCCCCGCGAACCCCAGTAATACATGTACCCCACTCGTACAGGCCCAATCGCATGTGAAACTCCCCGTGCACCTCACTGGATACACGTACCCTGCTCTGACAGCGAAATCGCGTGTGGAACTGCCCACAAACCCCAGTAATACATGTACCCTGCTCGCACAGACCCAATCATGCGTAAAACTGCCCGCGATCCCCAGTAATACACGTACCCCTCTCGTAAACGCCCAATCGCGTGTGAAACTGCCCGCGAACCCCAGTAATACACGTACCCCGCTCGCACAGGCCAAATCGTGTGTGAAACTGGCCACGAACCCCAGTAATACACGTACCCCGCTCGCACAGGCCCAATCGCGTGTGAAACTCCCTGCGCACCCCACTGGATACACGTACCCCACTCTGACAGCGAAATCACGTGTGAAACTTCCCGCGAACCCCAGTAATACACGTACCCCGCTCGCACAGGCCCAATCGCGGGTGAAACTCCCCACGCACCCCACTGGATACACGTACCCCGCTCTGACAGCGAAATCGCATGTGGAACTGCCCATAAACCCCAGTAATACACGTAACCCGTTCACACAGGCCAAATCGTGTGTGAAACTGCCCGCGAACCCAAGTAATAGATGTACACCTTTCGCACAGGGCCAATCGCTTGTGAAACTCCCCACGAACCCCAGTAATACACGTACCCCGCTCGCACAGGCCCAATCGCGTGTGAAACTCCCTGCGCACCCCACTGGATACACGTACCCCACTCTGACAGCGAAATCACGTGTGAAACTGGCCACGAACCCCAGTAATAGAAGTACCCCGCTCGCACAGGCCCAATCGCGTGTGAAACTCCCTGCGCACCCCACTGGATACACGTACCCCACTCTGACAGTGAAATTGCGTGTAAAACTCCCCGCGAACCCCAGTAATACATGTACCCCGCTCGCACAGGGCTAATCGCGGGTGAAACTGCCCGCGAACCCCAGTAATACACGTACCCCGCTCACACAGGGCCAATCGCGTGTTAAACTCCCCACGAACCCCAGTAATACACTTACCCTGCTCGCACAGACCCAATCGCGCGTAAAACTGCCCGCAAACCCCAGTAATACATGTATCCCGCTCGGACATGCCCAATCGCGTTTGAAACTGCCCGCGAACCCCAGTAATACACGTACCCCGCTCGCACACGGCCAATCGCATGTGAAACTGCCCGCAAACCCCAGTAATACACGTACCCCGCTCGCACAGGCCCAACCGCGTTTGAAACTGGCCACGAACCTCAGTAATACATGTACCCCGCTCGCACAGGCCCAATCGTGTGTGAAACTCCCTGCGCACCACACTGGATACACGTACCCCACTCTGACAGTGAAATTGCGTGTGAAACTCCCCGCGAACCCCAGTAATACATGTACCCCACTCGCACAGGCCCAATCGCGTGTGAAACTCCCCGTGCACCTCACTGGATACACGTACCCTGCTCTGACAGCGAAATCGCGTGTGGAACTGCCCACAAACCCCAGTAATACACGTAACCCGCTCACACAGGCCATATCATGTGTGAAACTGCCCGTGAACCTAGGTAATAGACGTACCCCTCTCGCACAGGGACAATTGCGTGTGAAACTCCCCACGAAGCCCAGTAATACATGTACCCTGCTCGCACAGACCCAATCGTGCGTAAAACTGCCTGCGATCCCCAGTAATACACGTACCCCTCTCGCACACGCCCAATCGCGTGTGAAACTGCCCGCGAACCCCAGTAATACACGTACCCCGCTCGCACAGGCCAAATCGTGTGTGAAACTGGCCACGAACCCCAGTAATACACGTACCCCGCTCGCACAGGCACAATCGCGTGTGAAACTCCCTGCGCACCCCACTGGATACACGTACCCCATTCTGACAGCGAAATCACATGTGAAACTTCCCGCGAACCCCAGTAATACACGTACCCCGCTCGCACAGGCCCAATCGCGGGTGAAACTCCCCACGCACCCCACTGGATACACGTACCCCGCTCTGACAGCGAAATTGCGTGTGAAACTGCCCACAAACCCCAGTAATACACGTACCCCGCTCACACAGGGCCAATCGCGTGTGAAACTCCCCACGAACCCCGTTAATACACGTACCCTGCTCGCACAGACCCAATCGCGCGTAAAACTGCCCGCGAACCCCAGTAATACATGTACCCCGCTCGGGCATGCCCAATCGCGTTTGAAACTGCCCACGAACCCCAGTAATACACGTACCCCGCTCGCACACGGCCAATCACATGTGAAACTGCCCGCAAACCCCAGTAATACACGTACCGCTCGCACAGGCCCAATCGCATTTGAAACTGGCCACGGACCCCAGTAATACACGTACCCCGCTCGCACAGGCCCAATCGCATTTGAAACTGGCCACGGACCCCAGTAATACACGTACCCCGCTCGCACAGGCCCAATCATGTGTGAAACTCCCTGTACACCACACTGGATACACGTACCCCACTCTTACAGTGAAATTGCGTGTGAAACTCCCCGCGAACCCCAGTAATACATGTACCCCACTCGTACAGGCCCAATCGCATGTGAAACTCCCCGTGCACCTCACTGGATACACGTACCCTGCTCTGACAGCGAAATTGCGTGTGGAACTGCCCACAAACCCCAGTAATACATGTACCCTGCTCGCACAGACCCAATCGTGCGTAAAACTGCCCGCGATCCCCAGTAATACACGTACCCCTCTCGTAAACGCCCAATCGCGTGTGAAACTGCCCGCGAACCCCAGTAATATACGTACCCCGCTCGCACAGGCCAAATCGTGTGTGAAACTGGCCACGAACCCCAGTAATACACGTACCCCGCTCGCACAGGCCCAATCGCGTGTGAAACTCCCTGCGCACCCCACTGGATACACGTACCCCACTCTGACAGCGAAATCACGTGTGAAACTTCCCGCGAACCCCAGTAATACACGTACCCCGCTCGCACAGGCCCAATCGCGGGTGAAACTCCCCACGCACCCCACTGGATACACGTACCCCGCTCTGACAGCGAAATCGCATGTGGAACTGCCCATAAACCCCAGTAATACACGTAACCCGTTCACACAGGCCAAATCGTGTGTGAAACTGCCCGCGAACCCAAGTAATAGATGTACCCCTTTCGCACAGGGCCAATCGCTTGTGAAACTCCCCACGAACCCCAGTAATACACGTACCCTGCTCGCACAGACCCAATCGCGCTTAAATCTGCCCACGAACCCCAGTAATACACGTACCCCGCTAGCACACGCCCAAACGCATGTGAAACTGCCCGCGAACCCCAGTAATACACGTACCCCGCTCGCACAGGGCCAATCGCATGTGAAACTGCCCGCGAACCCCAGTAATACAGGTACCCCGCTCGCACAGGCCCAATCGCGTGTGAAACTGGCCACGAACCCCAGTAATACACATACCCCGCTCGCACAGGCCCAATCGACTGTGAAACTCCCTGCGCACCCCACTGGATACACGTACCCCACTCTGACAGCAAAATCACGTGTGAAACTTCCCGCGAACCCCAGTAATACATGTACCCCACTCGCACAGGCCCAATCGTGGGTGAAACTCCCCATACACCCCACTGGATACACGTACCCCGCTCTGACAACAAAATCGTGTGTGAAACTCCCTACGAACCCCAGTAATACACGTATCCCGCTCGCACAGGGCTAATCGCGTGTGAAACTGCCCGCGAACCCAAGTAATACACGTACCCCGCTCACACAGGGCCAATCGCGTGTGAAACTCCCCACGAACCCCAGTAATACACGTACCCTGCTCGCACAGACCCAATCACGCGTAAAACTGCCAGCGAACCCCAGTAATACACCTGCCCCACTTGGACATGCCCAATCGCGTTTGAAACTGCCAGTGAACCCCAGTAATACACGTACCCCGCTCGCACACGGCCAATCGCATGTGAAACTGCCTGCGAACCCCAGTAATACACGTACCCCGCTCGCACAGGCCCAATCGCGTGTGAAACTGCCCGCGAACCCCAGTAATACATGTACCCCGCTCGGGCATGCCCAATCGCGTTTGAAACTGCCCGCGAACCCCAGTAATACACCTGCCCCAATTGGACATGCCCAATCGCGTTTGAAACTGCCGGTGAACCCCAGTAATACATGTACCCGGCTCGCACACGGTCAATCGCATGTGAAACTGCCCGCGAACCCCAGTAATACACGTACCCCGCTTGCGCAGGCCCAATCGCGTGTGAAACTGGCCACGAACCCCAGTAATAGAAGTACCCCGCTCGCACAGGCCCAATCGCGTGTGAAACTCCCTGCGCACCCCACTGGATACACGTACCCCACTCTGACAGTGAAATTGCGTGTAAAACTCCCCGCGAACCCCAGTAATACATGTATCCCGCTCGCACAGGGCTAATCGTGTGTGAAACTGCCCGCGAACCCCAGTAATACACGTACCCCGCTCACACAGGGCCAATCGCGTGTGAAACTCCCCACGAACCCCAGTAATACACGTACCCTGCTCGCACAGACCCAATCGCGCGTAAAACTGCCCGCGAACCCCAGTAATACATGTACCCCGCTCGGGCATGCCCAATCGCGTTTGAAACTGCCCGCGAACCCCAGTAATACACGTACCCCGCTCGCACACGGCCAATCACATGTGAAACTGCCCGCAAACCCCAGTAATACACGTACCGCTCGCACAGGCCCAATCGCATTTGAAACTGGCCACGGACCCCAGTAATACACGTACCCCGCTCGCACAGGCCCAATCGCATTTGAAACTGGCCACGGACCCCAGTAATACACGTACCCCGCTCGCACAGGCCCAATCGTGTGTGAAACTCCCTGCGCACCACACTGGATACACGTACCCCACTCTTACAGTGAAATTGCGTGTGAAACTCCCCGCGAACCCCAGTAATACATGTACCCCACTTGTACAGGCCCAATCGCATGTGAAACTCCCCGTGCACCTCACTGGATACACGTACCCTGCTCTGACAGCGAAATCGCGTGTGGAACTGCCCACAAACCCCAGTAATACATGTAACCCGCTCACACAGGCCAAATCATGTGTGAAACTGCCCGTGAACCTCGGTAATAGACGTACCCCTCTCGCACAGGGACAATCGCGTGTGAAACTCCCCACGAACCCCAGTAATACATGTACCCTGCTCGCACAGACCCAATCGTGCGTAAAACTGCCCGCGATCCCCAGTAATACACGTACCCCTCTCGCACACGCCCAATCGCGTGTGAAACTGCCCGCGAACCCCAGTAATACACGTACCCCGCTCGCACAGGCCAAATCGTGTGTGAAACTGGCCACGAACCCCAGTAATACACGTACCCCGCTCGCACAGGCCCAATCGCGTGTGAAACTCCCTGCGCACCCCACTGGATACACGTACCCCACTCTGACAGCGAAATCACGTGTGAAACTTCCCGCGAACCCCAGTAATACACGTACCCCGCTCGCACAGGCCCAATCGCGGGTGAAACTCCCCACGCACCCCACTGGATACACGTACCCCGCTCTGACAGCGAAATCGCATGTGGAACTGCCCACAAACCCCAGTAATACATGTAACCCGTTCACACAGGCCAAATCGTGTGTGAAACTGCCCGCGAACCCAAGTAATAGATGTACCCCTTTCGCACAGGGCCAATCGCTTGTGAAACTCCCCACGAACCCCAGTAATACACGTACCCTGCTCGCACAGACCCAATCGCGCGTAAATCTGCCCACGAACCCCAGTAATACACGTACCCCGCTAGCACACGCCCAATCGCATGTGAAACTGCCCGCGAACCCCAGTAATACACGTACCCCGCTCGCACAGGGCCAATCGCATGTGAAACTGCCCGCGAACCCCAGTAATACAGGTACCCCGCTCGCACAGGCCCAATCGCGTGTGAAACTGGCCACGAACCCCAGTAATACACATACCCCGCTCGCACAGGCCCAATCGTGTGTGAAACTCCCTGCGCACCACACTGGATACACGTACCCCACTCTGACAGTGAAATTGCGTGTGAAACTCCCCGCGAACCCCAGTAATACATGTACCCCACTCGCACAGGCCCAATCGCGTGTGAAACTCCCCGTGCACCTCACTGGATACACGTACCCTGCTCTGACAGCAAAATCACGTGTGAAACTTCCCGCGAACCCCAGTAATACATGTACCCCACTCGCACAGGCCCAATCGTGGGTGAAACTCCCCACACACCCCATTGGATACACGTACCCCGCTCTGACAGCAAAATCGTGTGTGAAACTCCCTACGAACCCCAGTAATACACGTATCCCGCTCGCACAGGGCTAATCGCGTGTGAAACTGCCCGCGAACCCAAGTAATACACGTACCCCGCTCACACAGGGCCAATCGCGTGTGAAACTCCCCACGAACCCCAGTAATACACGTACCCTGCTTGCACAGGCCCAATCGCGTGTGAAACTGGCCACGAACCCCAGTAATAGAAGTACCCCGCTCGCACAGGCCCAATCGCGTGTGAAACTCCCTGCGCACCCCACTGGATACACGTACCCCACTCTGACAGTGAAATTGCGTGTAAAACTCCCCGCGAACCCCAGTAATACATGTACCCCGCTCGCACAGGGCTAATCGCGTGTGAAACTGCCCGCGAACCCCAGTAATACACGTACCCCGCTCACACAGGGCCAATCGCGTGTGAAACTTCCCACGAACCCCAGTAATACATGTACCCTGCTCGCACAGACCCAATCGCGCATAAAACTGCCCGCGAACCCCAGTAATACATGTACACCGCTCGGACATGCCCAATCGCATTTGAAACTGCCTGCGAACCCCAGTAATACACGTACCCTGCTCGCACACGGCCAATCGCATGTGAAACTGCCCGCAAACCCCAGTAATACACGTACCCCGCTCGCACAGGCCCAATCGCGTTTGAAACTGGCCACGAACCACAGTAATACACGTACCCCGCTCGCACAGGCCCAATCGTGTGTGAAACTCCCTGCACACCACACTGGATACACGTACCCCACTCTGACAGTGAAATTGCGTGTGAAACTCCCCGCGAACCCCAGTAATACATGTACCCCAATCGCACAGGCCCAATCGCGTGTGAAACTCCCCGTGCACCTCATTGGATACACGTACCCTGCTCTGACAGCGAAATCGCGTGTGGAACTGCCCACAAACCCCAGTAATACACGTAACCCGCTCACACAGGCCAAATCATGTGTGAAACTGCCCACGAACACCAGTAATACACGTACCCCGCTCGGACACACCCAATCGCGTTTGAAACTGCCCGCGAACCCCAGTAATACACCTACCCTGCTCGCACACGGCCAATCGCATGTAAAACTGCCCACAAACCCCAGTAATACAAGTACTCTGCTCGCACAGGCCCAATCGCGTGTGAAACTCCCCGCGAACCCCAGTAATACATGTACCCCGCTCGCACAGGCTGAATCGCATGTGAAAATCCCTGCGCACCCCACTGGCTACATGTACCCCACTCTGACAGCAAAATCGCGTGTGAAAATCCCCACGAACCCCAGTAATACACGTACCCCGCTTGCATACGCCCAATCGCGTGTGAAACTCCCCACGAACCCCAGTAATACAGTACCCCGCTTGCACAGGCCCAATCATGTGTGAAACTCCCTGTGCACCCCACTGGATACACGTACCCCGCTCTGACAGTGAAATCGCGTGTAAAACTCCCCGCAAACACCAGTAATACACGTACCCGACTCGCACAGGCCCAATCGCGTGTGAAATTCCCCGTGCACCTCACTGGGTACACGTACCCTGCTCTGACAGCGAAATCGCGTGTGGAACTGCCCACAAACCCCAGTAATACACGTAACCCGCTCACACAGGCCAAATCGCGCGTAAAACTGCCCGCGAACCCCAGTAATACACGTACCCCTCTCGCACAGGGACAATCGCGTGTGAAACTCCCCACGAACCCCAGTAATACACGGTCCCTGCTCACACAGACCCAATTGCGCGTAAAACTGCCCGCGAACCCAGGTAATACACATACCCCTCTCGCACACGCCCAATCCCGTGTGAAACTGCCCGCGAACCCCAGTAATACACGTACCCCGCTCGCAGAGGCCCAATCGTGTGTGAAACTCCCTGCGCACCACACTGGATACACGTACCCCACTCTTACAGTGAAATTGCGTGTGAAACTCCCCGCGAACCCCAGTAATACATGTACCCCACTCGCACAGGCACAATCGCATGTGAAACTCCCCGTGCACCTCACTGGATACACGTACCCTGCTCTGACAGCGAAATCGCGTGTGGAACTGCCCACAAACCCCAGTAATACATGTAACCCGCTCACACAGGCCAAATCATGTGTGAAACTGCCCGTGAACCTCGGTAATAGACGTACCCCTCTCACACAGACCCAATTGCGCGTAAAACTCCCCACGAACCCCAGTAATACATGTACCCTGCTCGCACAGTCCCAATCGTGCGTAAAACTGCCCGTGATCCCCAGTAATACACGTACCCCTCTCGCACACGCCCAATCGCGTGTGAAACTGCCCGCGAACCCCAGTAATACACGTACCCCGCTCGCACAGGCCAAATCGTGTGTGAAACTGGCCACGAACCCCAGTAATACACGTACCCCGCTCGCACAGGCCCAATCGCGTGTGAAACTCCCTGTGCACCCCACTGGATACACGTACCCCACTCTGACAGCGAAATCACGTGTGAAACTTCCCGCGAACCCCAGTAATACACGTACCCCGCTCGCACAGGCACAATCGCGGGTGAAACTCCCCACGCACCCCACTGGATACACGTACCCCGCTCTGACAGCGAAATCGCATGTGGAACTGCCCACAAACCCCAGTAATACACGTAACCCGTTCACACAGGCCAAATCGTGTGTGAAACTGCCCGCGAACCCAAGTAATAGATGTACCCCTCTCGCACAGGGCCAATCGCTTGTGAAACTCCCCACGAACCCCAGTAATACACGTACCCTGCTCGCACAGACCCAATCACGCGTAAATCTGCCCACGAACCCCAGTAATACACGTACCCCGCTAGCACACGCCCAATCGCATGTGAAACTGCCCGCGAACCCCAGTAATACATGTACCCCGCTCGCACAGGGCCAATCGCATGTGAAACTGCCCGCGAACCCCAGTAATACAGGTACCCCGCTCGCACAGGCCCAATCGCGTGTGAAACTGGCCACGAACCCCAGTAATACACATACCCCGCTCGCACAGGCCCAATCGCGTGTGAAACTCCCTGCGCACCCCACTGGATACACGTACCCCACTCTGACAGCGAAATCACGCGTAAATCTGCCCACAAACCCCAGTAATACACGTACCCCGCTCACACAGGGCCAATCGCGTGTGAAACTCCCCACGAACCCCGTTAATACACGTACCCTGCTCGCACAGACCCAATCGCGCGTAAAACTGCCCGCGAACCCCAGTAATACATGTACCCCGCTCGGGCATGCCCAATCGCGTTTGAAACTGCCCACGAACCCCAGTAATACACGTACCCCGCTCGCACACGGCCAATCACATGTGAAACTGCCCGCAAACCCCAGTAATACACGTACCGCTCGCACAGGCCCAATCGCATTTGAAACTGGCCACGGACCCCAGTAATACACGTACCCCGCTCGCACAGGCCCAATCGCATTTGAAACTGGCCACGGACCCCAGTAATACACGTACCCCGCTCGCACAGGCCCAATCGTGTGTGAAACTCCCTGTGCACCACACTGGATACACGTACCCCACTCTTACAGTGAAATTGCGTGTGAAACTCCCCGCGAACCCCAGTAATACATGTACCCCACTCGTACAGGCCCAATCACATGTGAAACTCCCCGTGCACCTCACTGGATACACGTACCCTGCTCTGACAGCGAAATCGCGTGTGGAACTGCCCACAAACCCCAGTAATACACGTAACCCGCTCACACAGGCCAAATCATGTGTGAAACTGCCCGTGAACCTCGGTAATAGACGTACCCCTCTCGCACAGGGACAATCGCGTGTGAAACTCCTCACGAACCCCAGTAATACATGTACCCTGCTCGCACAGACCCAATCGTGCGTAAAACTGCCCGCGATCCCCAGTAATACACGTACCCCTCTCGCACACGCCCAATCGCATGTGAAACTGCCCGCGAACCCCAGTAATACACGTACCCCGCTCGCACAGGCCAAATCGTGTGTGAAACTGGCCACGAACCCCAGTAATACACGTACCCCGCTCGCACAGGCCCAATCGCGTGTGAAACTCCCTGTGCACCCCACTGGATACACGTACCCCACTCTGACAGCGAAATCACGTGTGAAACTTCCCGCGAACCCCAGTAATACACGTACCCCGCTCGCACAGGCACAATCGCGGGTGAAACTCCCCACGCACCCCACTGGATACACGTACCCCGCTCTGACAGCGAAATCGCATGTGGAACTGCCCACAAACCCCAGTAATACACGTAACCCGTTCACACAGGCCAAATCGTGTGTGAAACTGCCCGCGAACCCAAGTAATAGATGTACCCCTCTCGCACAGGGCCAATCGCTTGTGAAACTCCCCACGAACCCCAGTAATACACGTACCCTGCTCGCACAGACCCAATCACGCGTAAATCTGCCCACGAACCCCAGTAATACACGTACCCCGCTAGCACACGCCCAATCGCATGTGAAACTGCCCGCGAACCCCAGTAATACATGTACCCCGCTCGCACAGGGCCAATCGCATGTGAAACTGCCCGCGAACCCCAGTAATACAGGTACCCCGCTCGCACAGGCCCAATCGCGTGTGAAACTGGCCACGAACCCCAGTAATACACATACCCCGCTCGCACAGGCCCAATCGCGTGTGAAACTCCCTGCGCACCCCACTGGATACACGTACCCCACTCTGACAGCGAAATCACGTGTGAAACTTCCCACGAACCCCAGTAATACACGTACCCCACTCGCACAGGCCCAATCGCGGGTGAAACTACCCACACACCCCACTGGATACACGTACCCCGCTCTGACAGCAAAATCGTGTGTGAAACTCCCTACGAACCCCAGTAATACACGTATCCCGCTCGCACAGGGCTAATCGCGTGTGAAACTGCCCGCGAACCCAAGTAATACACGTACCCCGCTCACACAGGGCCAATCGCGTGTTAAACTCCCCACGAACCCCAGTAATACACGTACCCTGCTCGCACAGACCCAATCACGCGTAAAACTGCCCGCGAACCCCAGTAATACACCTGCCCCACTTGGACATGCCCAATCGCGTTTGAAACTGCCAGTGAACCCCAGTAATACACGTACCCCGCTCGCACACGGCCAATCGCATGTTAAACTGCCTGCGAACCCCAGTAATACACGTACCCCGCTCGCACAGGCCCAATCGCGTGTGAAACTGGCCACGAACCCCAAAAATAGAAGTACCCCGCTCGCACAGGCCCAATCGCGTGTGAAACTCCCTGCGCACCCCACTGGATACACGTACCCCACTCTGACAGTGAAATTGCGTGTAAAACTCCCCGCGAACCCCAGTAATACATGTACCCCGCTCGCACAGGGCAATCGCGTGTGAAACTGCCCGCGAACCCCAGTAATACACGTACCCCGCTCACACAGGGCCAATCGCATGTGAAACTTCCCACGAACCCCAGTAATACATGTACCCTGCTCGCACAGACCCAATCGCGCATAAAACTGCCCGCGAACCCCAGTAATACATGTACCCCGCTCGGACATGCCCAATCGCATTTGAAACTGCCCGCGAACCCCAGTAATACACGTACCCTGCTCGCACACGGCCAATCGCATGTGAAACTGCCCGCAAACCCCAGTAATACACGTACCCCGCTCGCACAGGCCCAATCGCGTTTGAAACTGGCCACGAACCCGAGTAATACACGTACCCCGCTCGCACAGGCCCAATCGTGTGTGAAACTCCCTGCACACCACACTGGATACACGTACCCCATTCTGACAGTGAAATTGCGTGTGAAACTCCCCGCGAACCCCAGTAATACATGTACCCCACTCGCACAGGCCCAATCGCGTGTGAAACTCCCCGTGCACCTCATTGGATACACGTACCCTGCTCTGACAGCGAAATCGCGTGTGGAACTGCCCACAAACCCCAGTAATACACGTAACCCGCTCACACAGGCCAAATCATGTGTGAAACTGCCCGCGAACACCAGTAATACACGTACCCCGCTCGGAAACGCCCAATCGCGTTTGAAACTGCCCGCGAACCCCAGTAATACACCTACCCTGCTCGCACACGGCCAATCGCATGTAAAACTGCCCACAAACCCCAGTAATACAAGTACTGCGCTCGCACAGGCCCAATCGCGTGTGAAACTCCCCGCGAACCCCAGTAATACATGTACCCCGCTCGCACAGGCTGAATCGCATGTGAAAATCCCTGCGCACCCCACTGGCTACACGTACCCCACTCTGACAGCAAAATCGCGTGTGAAAATCCCCACGAACCCCAGTAATACACGTACCCCGCTTGCATACGCCCAATCGCGTGTGAAACTCCCCACGAACCCCAGTAATACACGTACCCCGCTTGCACAGGCCCAATCGTGTGTGAAACTCCCTGTGCACCCCACTGGATACACGTACCCCATCTCTGACAGTGAAATCGCGTGTAAAACTCCCCGCAAACACCAGTAATACACGTACCCCACTCGCACAGGCCCAATCGCGTGTGAAATTCCCCGTGCACCTCACTGGGTACACGTACCCTGCTCTGACAGCGAAATCGCGTGTGGAACTGCCCACAAACCCCAGTAATACACGTAACCCGCTCACACAGGCCAAATCGCGTGTAAAACTGCCAGCGAACCCCAGTAATACACGTACCCCTCTCGCACAGGGACAATCGCGTGTGAAACTCCCCACGAACCCCAGTAATACACGTACCCTGCTCACACAGACCCAATTGCGCGTAAAACTGCCCGCGAACCCAGGTAATACACATACCCCTCTCGCACACGCCCAATCCCGTGTGAAACTGCCCGCGAACCCCAGTAATACACGTACCCCGCTCGCAGAGGCCAAATCGTGTGTGAAACTGTCCCCGAACCCCAGTAATACACGTACCCCGCTCGCACAGGCCCAATCGCGTGTGAAACTCCCTGCGCACCCCTCTGGATACACGTACCCCACTCTGACAGCGAAATCACGTGTGAAACTTCCCGCGAACCCCAGTAATACACGTACCCCGCTCGCACAGGCCCAATCGCGGGTGAAACTCCCCACGCACCCCACTGGATACACGTACCCCGCCCTGACAGCAAAATCGCATGTGGAACTGCCCACAAACCCCAGTAATACACGTAACCCGTTCACACAGGTCAAATCGTGTGTGAAACTGCCCGCGAACCCCAGTAATAGATGTACCCCTCTCGCACAGGGCCAATCGCTTGTGAAACTCCCCACGAGCACCAGTAATACACGTACCCTGCTCGCACAGACCCAATCGCGTGTAAAACTGCCCACGAACCCCAGTAATACACGTACCCCGCTTGCATACGCCCAATCGCGTGTGAAACTCCCCACGAACCCCAGTAATACACGTACCCCGCTTGCACAGGCCCAATCGTGTGTGAAACTCCCTGTGCACCCCACTGGATACACGTACCCCACTCTGACAGTGAAATCGCGTGTAAAACTCCCCGCAAACACCAGTAATACACGTACCCCACTCGCACAGGCCCAATCGCGTGTGAAATTCCCCGTGCACCTCACTGGGTACACGTACCCTGCTCTGACAGCGAAATCGCGTGTGGAACTGCCCACAAACCCCAGTAATACACGTAACCCGCTCACACAGGCCAAATCGCGTGTAAAACTGCCAGCGAACCCCAGTAATACACGTACCCCTCTCGCACAGGGACAATCGCGTGTGAAACTCCCCACGAACCCCAGTAATACACGTACCCTGCTCACACAGACCCAATTGCTCGTAAAACTGCCCGCGAACCCAGGTAATACACATACCCCTCTCGCACACGCCCAATCCCGTGTGAAACTGCCCGCGAACCCAAGTAATACACGTACCCCGCTCGCACAGGCCCAATCGCGTGTGAAACTCCCTGCGCACCCCACTGGATACACGTACCCCACTCTGACAGCGAAATCACGTGTGAAACTTCCCGCGAACCCCAGTAATACACGTGCCCCGCTCGCACAGGCCCAATCGCGGGTGAAACTCCCCACGCACCCCACTGGATACACGTACCCCGCCCTGACAGCGAAATCGCATGTGGAACTGCCCACAAACCCCAGTAATACACGTAACCCGTTCACACAGGTCAAATCGTGTGTGAAACTGCCCGCGAACCCGAGTAATAGATGTACCCCTCTCGCACAGGGCCAATCGCTTGTGAAACTCCCCACGAGCACCAGTAATACACGTACCCTGCTCGCACAGACCCAATCGCGTGTAAAACTGCCCACGAATCCCAGTAATACACGTACCCCGCTCGCACACGCCCAATCGCGTGTGAAACTGCCCGCGAACCCCAGTAATACACGTACCCCGCTCGCACAGTTCCAATCGCATGTGAAACTGCCCACGAACCCCAGTAATACACGTACCCCGCTCTGACAGCAAAATCGTGTGTGAAACTCCCCACGAACCCCAGTAATACACGTACCCCGCTCGCAGAGGGCTAATCGCGTGTGAAACTGCCCGCGAACCCAAGTAATACACGTACCCCGCTCACACAGGGCCAATCGCGTGTGAAACTCCCCACGAACCCCAGTAATACACGTACCCTGCTCGCACAGACCCAATCGCGTTTGAAACTGCCCGTGAACCCCAGTAATACATGTACCCCGCTCGCACACGGCCAATCGCATGTGAAACTGCCCGCGTACCCCAGTAATACACGTACCCCGCTCGCACAGGCCCAATCGCGTGTGAAACTGGCCACAAACCCCAGTAATACAAGTACCCCGCTCGCACAGGCCCAATCGCGTGTGAAACTCCCTGCGCACCCCACTGGATACACGTACCCCACTCTGACAGTGAAATTGCGTGTAAAACTCCCCGCGAACCCCAGTAATACATGTACGCCGCTCGCATAGGGCTAATCGCATGTGAAACTGCCCGCGAACCCCAGTAATACACGTACCACACTCGGATATGCCCAATCGCGTTTGAAACTGCCCGCGAACCCCAGTAATACATGTACCCCGCTCGCACACGGCCAATCGCATGTGAAACTGCCCGCAAACCCCAGTAATACACGTACCCCGCTTGCACAGGCCCAATCGTGTGTGAAACTCCCTGCGCACCCTACTGGATACACGCACCCCGCTCTGACAGTGAAATCGTGTGTGAAACTCCCCGCGAACCCCAGTGATACACATACCCCGCTCGCACAGGCCCAATTGCATGTGAAACTCCCCGCGCACCCCACTGGATACACGTACCCCGCTCTGACAGTGAAATCGCGTGTGAAACTCCCCGCAAACCGCAGTAATACACGTACCCCACTCGCACATGCCCAATCGCGTGTGAAACTCCCCGTGCACCTCATTGGATACACGTACCCTGCTCTGACAGCGAAATCCCGTGTGGAATTACCCACAAACCCCAGTAATACACGTAACCCGCTCACACAGGCCAAATCATGTGTGAAACTGCCCGCGAACCCCGGTAACAGACGTACCCCTCTCGCACAGGGACAATCGCGTGTGAAACTCCCCACGAACCCCAGTAATACACGTACCCTGCCTGCACAGACCCAATCACGCGTAAAACTGCCCGCGAACCCTAGTAATACAAGTCCCCGTCACACACGCCCCATGAACGCCAGTAATACACGTACCCTGCTCGCACAGATCCAATCGCGCGTAAAACTGCCTGCGAACCCCAGTAATACACGTACCCCACTTGCACAGGGCCAATCGCGTGTGAAACTGCCCACGAACCCCAGTAATACACGCACCAAGCTCGCACAGGGCCAATCGCATGTGAAACTGCCCACGAAACCCAGTAATACACGTAACCCACTCGCACAGGCCCAATCGTGTGCGAAACTCCCCGTGCACCCCACTGGATACACGCACCCCGTTCTGACAGTGAAATCGTGTGTGAAACTCCCCGCGAACCCCAGTAATACAGGTACCCCGCTCGCACAGGGCTAATCGCGTGTGAAACTGCCCGCAAACCCCAGTAATACCCGTACCCCGCTCACGCAGGGCCAATGGCGTGTGACACTCCCCACAAACCCCAGTAATACACGTACCCTGCTCGCACAGACCCAATCGCGCGTAAAACTGCCTGCTTACCCCAGTAATACACGTACACCGCTCGGACACGCCCAGTCGCGTGTGAAACTCCCCGCGCACCCCACTGGATACACGCACCCCGCTCGCACAGGGCCAATCGAATGTGAAACTCCCTGCGATCCCCAGTAATACACGTATCGCACTCGCACAGGCCCAATCGCGTGTGAAACTCCCTGCGCACCCCAGTAATACACGTACCCCGCTCGCACACGCCCAATCGCGTGTGAAACTGCCCACGCACCCCAGTAATACACGTACCCCGCTCGCACAGGCCCAATCGCGTGTGAAAATCCCTGCGCACCCCACTGGATACACGTACCCCACTCTGACAGTGAAAATGCGTGGGAAACTCCCCGCGAACCCCAGTAATAAATGTACCCCGCTCGCGCAGGCCGAATCGCGTGTGAAACTCCCTGCGCACCCCACTGGCTACACATACCCCACTCTGACAGCGAAATCGCGTGTGAAACTCTCCACGAACCCCAGCAATACACGTACCCCGCTTGCACAGGCCCAATCGTGTGTGAAAATCCCCCGCACCCTACTGGATACACGCACCCCGCTCTGACAGCGAAATCGTGTGTGAAACTCCCCACGAACCCCAGTAATACACATACCCACTAGCACAGGCCCAATTGCATGTGAAACTCCCCGCGCACCCCACTGGATACACCTACCCCGCTCTGACAGTGAAATCGCGTGTGAAACTGCCCACGAACCCCAGTAATACACGTACCCCGCTCTGACAGCAAAATCGTGTGTGAAACTCCCCACGAACCCCAGTAATACACGTACCCCGCTCGCAGAGGGCTAATCGCGTGTGAAACTGCCCGCGAACCCAAGTAATACACGTACCCCGCTCACACAGGGCCAATCGCGTGTGAAACTCCCCACGAACCCCAGTAATACACGTACCCTGCTCGCACAGACCCAATCGCGTTTGAAACTGCCCGTGAACCCCAGTAATACATGTACCCCGCTCGCACACGGCCAATCGCATGTGAAACTGCCCGCGTACCCCAGTAATACACGTACCCCGCTCGCACAGGCCCAATCGCGTGTGAAACTGGCCACAAACCCCAGTAATACAAGTACCCCGCTCGCACAGGCCCAATCGCGTGTGAAACTCCCTGCGCACCCCACTGGATACACGTACCCCACTCTGACAGTGAAATTGCGTGTAAAACTCCCCGCGAACCCCAGTAATACATGTACGCCGCTCGCATAGGGCTAATCGCATGTGAAACTGCCCGCGAACCCCAGTAATACACGTACCACACTCGGATATGCCCAATCGCGTTTGAAACT
Organism: Ambystoma mexicanum; assembly: GCF_040938575.1. Classification (NCBI taxonomy): domain Eukaryota; kingdom Metazoa; phylum Chordata; class Amphibia; order Caudata; family Ambystomatidae; genus Ambystoma; species Ambystoma mexicanum. Next base: position 46,418,623 of record NC_090921.1, read on the forward strand.
GCCCGCGAACCCCAGTAATACATGTACCCCGCTCGCACACGGCCAATCGCATGTGAAACTGCCCGCAAACCCCAGTAATACACGTACCCCGCTTGCACAGGCCCAATCGTGTGTGAAACTCCCTGCGCACCCTACTGGATACACGCACCCCGCTCTGACAGTGAAATCGTGTGTGAAACTCCCCGCGAACCCCAGTGATACACATACCCCGCTCGCACAGGCCCAATTGCATGTGAAACTCCCCGCGCACCCCACTGGATACACGTACCCCGCTCTGACAGTGAAATCGCGTGTGAAACTCCCCGCAAACCCCAGTAATACACGTACCCCACTCGCACATGCCCAATCGCGTGTGAAACTCCCCGTGCACCTCATTGGATACACGTACCCTGCTCTGACAGCGAAATCCCGTGTGGAATTACCCACAAACCCCAGTAATACACGTAACCCGCTCACACAGGCCAAATCATGTGTGAAACTGCCCGCGAACCCCGGTAACAGACGTACCCCTCTCGCACAGGGACAATCGCGTGTGAAACTCCCCACGAACCCCAGTAATACACGTACCCTGCCTGCACAGACCCAATCACGCGTAAAACTGCCCGCGAACCCTAGTAATACAAGTCCCCGTCACACACGCCCCATGAACGCCAGTAATACACGTACCCTGCTCGCACAGATCCAATCGCGCGTAAAACTGCCTGCGAACCCCAGTAATACACGTACCCCACTTGCACAGGGCCAATCGCGTGTGAAACTGCCCACGAACCCCAGTAATACACGCACCAAGCTCGCACAGGGCCAATCGCATGTGAAACTGCCCACGAAACCCAGTAATACACGTAACCCACTCGCACAGGCCCAATCATGTGCGAAACTCCCCGTGCACCCCACTGGATACACGCACCCCGTTCTGACAGTGAAATCGTGTGTGAAACTCCCCGCGAACCCCAGTAATACACGTACCCCGCTCGCACAGGGCTAATCGCGTGTGAAACTGCCCGCAAACCCCAGTAATACCCGTACCCCGCTCACGCAGGGCCAATGGCGTGTGACACTCCCCACAAACCCCAGTAATACACGTACCCTGCTCGCACAGACCCAATCGCGCGTAAAACTGCCTGCGTACCCCAGTAATACACGTACACCGCTCGGACACGCCCAGTCGCGTGTGAAACTCCCCGCGCACCCCACTGGATACACGCACCCCGCTCGCACAGGGCCAATCGAATGTGAAACTCCCTGCGATCCCCAGTAATACACGTATCGCACTCGCACAGGCCCAATCGCGTGTGAAACTCCCTGCGCACCCCAGTAATACACGTACCCCGCTCGCACACGCCCAATCGCGTGTGAAACTGCCCACGCACCCCAGTAATACACGTACCCCGCTCGCACAGGCCCAATCGCGTGTGAAAATCCCTGCGCACCCCACTGGATACACGTACCCCACTCTGACAGTGAAAATGCGTGGGAAACTCCCCGCGAACCCCAGTAATAAATGTACCCCGCTCGCGCAGGCCGAATCGCGTGTGAAACTCCCTGCGCACCCCACTGGCTACACATACCCCACTCTGACAGCGAAATCGCGTGTGAAACTCTCCACGAACCCCAGCAATACACGTACCCCGCTTGCACAGGCCCAATCGTGTGTGAAAATCCCCCGCACCCTACTGGATACACGCACCCCGCTCTGACAGCGAAATCGTGTGTGAAACTCCCCACGAACCCCAGTAATACACATACCCACTAGCACAGGCCCAATTGCATGTGAAACTCCCCGCGCACCCCACTGGATACACCTACCCCGCTCTGACAGTGAAATCGCGTGTGAAACTCCCCGCAAACCCCAGTAATACACGTACCCCGCTCGCAAAGGCCCAATCGCGTGTGAAACTCCCCGTGCACCTCACTGGATACACGTACCTTGCTCTGACAGCAAAATCACGTGTAGAACTGCCCACAAACCCCAGTAATACACGTAACCCGCTCACACAGGCCAAATCATGTGGGAAACTCTCCACGAACCCCAGTAATACACGTACCCCGCTGGCACAGGCCCAATCGTGTGTGATCCTCCCCGCGCACCCTACTGGATACACGCACCCCGCTCTGACAGCGAAATCGTGTGTGAAATTCCCCGCACACCCCAGTAATACATGTACCCCGCTCGCACAGGGCTAATTGCGTGTGAAACTGCCTGCGAACCCCAGTAATACACGTACCCCGCTCACACAGGGCCAATCGCGTGTGAAACTCCCCACGAACCCCAGTAATACACGTACCCTACTCGCACAGACCCAATCGCGCGTAAAACTGCCCGCGAACCCCAGTAATACATGTACCCCGCTCGGACATGCCCAATCGCGTTTGAAACTGCCCGCGAACCCCAGTAATACACGTACCCCACTCGCACACGGCCAATCGCATGTGAAACTGCCCGCAAACCCCAGTAATACACGTACCCCGCTCGCACAGGCCCAATCGCGTTTGAAACTGGCCACGAACCCCAGTAATACATGTACCCCACTCGCACAGGCCCAATCGCGTGTGAAACTCCCCGTGCACCTCATTGGATACACGTACCCTGCTCTGACAGCGAAATCGAGTGTGGAACTGCCCACAAACCGCAGTAATACACGTAACCCGCTCACACAGGCCAAATCATGTGTGAAACTGCCCGCGAACACCAGTAATACACGTACCCCGCTCGGACACGCCCAATCGCGTTTGAAACTGCCCGTGAACCCCAGTAATACACCTACCCTGCTCGCACACGGCCAATCGCATGTAAAACTGCCCACAAACCCCAGTAATACATGTACTCCGCTCGCACAGGCCCAATCGCGTGTGAAACTCCCCGCGAACCCCAGTAATACATGTACCCCGCTCGCACAGGCTGAATCGGTGTGTGAAAATCCCTGCGCACCCCACTGGCTACACGTACCCCACTCTGACAGCAAAATCGCGTGTGAAAATCCCCACGAACCCCAGTAATACACGTACCGCGCTTGCATACGACCAATCGCGTGTGAAACTCCCCACGAACCCCAGTAATACACGTACCCCGCTTGCACAGGCCCAATCGTGTGTGAAACTCCCCGTGCACCCCACTGGATACACGTACCCCGCTCTGACAGTGAAATCGCATGTGAAACTCCCCGCAAACACCAGTAATACATGTACCCCACTCGCACAGGCCCAATCGCGTGTGAAACTCCCCGTGCACCTCATTGGATACACGTACCCTGCTCTGACAGCGAAATCGAGTGTGGAACTGCCCACAAACCGCAGTAATACACGTAACCCGCTCACACAGGCCAAATCATGTGTGAAACTGCCCGCGAACACCAGTAATACACGTACCCCTCTCGCACACGCCCAATCGCGTGTGAAACTGCCCGCGAACCCCAGTAATACATGTACCCCGCTCGCACAGGCCAAATCATGTGTGAAACTGTCCACGAACACCAGTAATACACATACCCCGCTCGCACACGCCCAATCGCGTGTGAAACTCCCCGCAAACCCCAGTAATACACGTACCCCGCTCGCACAGGCCCAATCGCGTGTGAAACTCCCCGTGCACCTCACTGGATACACGTACCTTGCTCTGACAGCAAAATCACGTGTGAAACTGGCCACGAACCCCAGTAATACACGTACCCCGCTTGCACAGGCCCAATCGTGTGTGAAACTCCCTGCACACCACACTGGATACACATACCCCACTCTGACAGTGAAATTGCGTGTGAAACTCCCCGCGAACCCCAGTAATACATGTACCCCACTCGCACAGGCCCAATCGCGTGTGAAACTCCCCGTGCACCTCATTGGATACACGTACCCTGCTCTGACAGCGAAATCGAGTGTGGAACTGCCCACAAACCGCAGTAATACACGTAACCCGCTCACACAGGCCAAATCATGTGTGAAACTGCCCGCGAACACGAGTAATACACGTACCCCGCTCGGACACGCCCAATCGCGTTTGAAACTGCCCGTGAACCCCAGTAATACACCTACCCTGCTCGCACACGGCCAATCGCATGTAAAACTGCCCACAAACCCCAGTAATACATGTACTCCGCTCGCACAGGCCCAATCGCGTGTGAAACTCCCCGCGAACCCCAGTAATACATGTACCCCGCTCGCACAGGCTGAATCGGTGTGTGAAAATCCCTGCGCACCCCACTGGCTACACGTACCCCACTCTGACAGCAAAATCGTGTGTGAAAATCCCCACGAACCCCAGTAATACACGTACCGCGCTTGCATACAACCAATCGCGTGTGAAACTCCCCACGAACCCCAGTAATACACGTACCCCGCTTGCACAGGCCCAATCGTGTGTGAAACTCCCCGTGCACCCCACTGGATACACGTACCCCGCTCTGACAGTGAAATCGCATGTGAAACTCCCCGCAAACACCAGTAATACACGTACCCCACTCGCACAGGCCCAATCGCGTGTGAAATTCCCTGTGCACCTCACTGGGTACACGTACCCTGCTCTGACAGCGAAATCGCGTGTGGAACTGCCCACAAACCCCAGTAATACACGTAACCCGCTCACACAGGCCAAATCGCGCGTAAAACTGCCCGTGAACCCCAGTAATACACGTACCCCTCTCGCACAGGGACAATCGCATGTGAAACTCCCCACGAACCCCAGTAATACACGTACCCTGCTCGCACAGACCCAATCGCGCATAAAACTGCCCGCGAACCCAGGTAATACACGTACCCCTCTCGCACACGCCCAATCGCGTGTGAAACTGCCCGCGAACCCCAGTAATACATGTACCCCGCTCGCACAGGCCAAATCATGTGTGAAACTGTCCACGAACACCAGTAATACACATACCCCGCTCGCACACGCCCAATCGCGTGTGAAACTCCCCGCAAACCCCAATAATACACGTACCCCGCTCGCAGAGGCCCAATCGCGTGTGAAACTCCCCGTGCACCTCACTGGATACACGTACCTTGCTCTGACAGCAAAATCACGTGTGGAACTGCCCACAAACCCCAGTAATACACGTAACCCGCTCACACAGGCCAAATCATGTGGGAAACTCTCCACGAACCCCAGTAATACACGTACCCCGCTGGCACAGGCCCAATCGTGTGTGAAACTCCCCGCGCACCCTACTGGATACACGCACCCCGCTCTGACAGCGAAATCGTGTGTGAAACTCCCCGCAAACCCCAGTAATACATGTACTCCGCTCGCACAGGGATAATCGCGTGTGAAACTGCCCGCGAACCCCAGTAATACACGTACCCCGCTCACACAGGGCCAATCGCGTGTGAAACTCCCCACGAACCCCAGTAATACACGTACCCCGCTTGCACAGGCCCAATCGTGTGTGAAACTCCCTGTGCACCCCACTGGATACACGTACCCCGCTCTGACAGTGAAATCGCGTGTGAAACTCCCCGCAAACACCAGTAATACACGTACACCACTCGCAAAGGCCCAATCGCGTGTGAAATTCCCCGTGCACCTCACTGGGTACACGTACCCTGCTGTGACAGCGAAATCGTGTGTGAAACTCCCCACAAACCCCAGTAATACACGTACCCTGCTCGCACAGACCCAATCGCGCGTAAAACTGCCCGCGAACCCAGGTAATACACGTACCCCTCTCGCACATGCCCAATCGCGTGTGAAACTGCCCGCGAACCCCAGTAATACACGTACCCCGCTCGCACAGGCCAAATCGTGTGTGAAACTGTCCATGAACCCCAGTAATACACGTACCCCGCTCGCACACGCCCAATCGCGTGTGAAACTCCCCGCAAACCCCAGTAATACACGTACCCCGCTCGCACAGGCCCAATCGCGTGTGAAACTCCCCGTGCACCTCACTGGATACACGTACCTTGCTCTGACAGCAAAATCAAGTGTGGAACTGCCCACAAACCCCAGTAATACACGTAACCCGCTCACACAGGCCAAATCATGTGGGAAACTCTCCACGAACCCCAGTAATACACGTACCCTGCTGGCACAGGCCCAATCGTGTGTGAAACTCCCCGCGCACCCTACTGGATACACGCACCCCGCTCTGACAGCGAAATCGTTTGTGAAACTACCCGCAAGCCCCAGTAATACATGTACCCCGCTCGCACAGGGCTAATCGCGTGTGAAACTGCCCGCGAACCCCAGTAATACACGTACCCCGCTCACACAGGGCCAATCGCGTGTGAAACTCCCCACGAACCCCAGTAATACACGTACCCTGCTCGCATAGACCCAATCACGCGTAAAACTGCCCGCGAACCCCAGTAATACACATACCCCGCTCGCACACGGTCAATCGCATGTGAAACTGCCCGCAAACCCCAGTAATACACATACCCCGCTCGCACAGGCCCAATCGCGTTTGAAACTGGCCACGAACCCCAGTAATACACGTACCCCGCTCGCACAGGCCCAATCGTGTGTGAAACTCCCTGCGCACCACACTGGATACACGTACCCCACTCTGACAGTGAAATTGCGTGTGAAACTCCCCGCGAGCCCCAGTAATACATGTACCCCACTCGCACAGGCCCAATCGCGTGTGAAACTCCCCGTGCACCTCATTGGATACACGTACCCTGCTCTGACAGCGAAATCGCGTGTGGAACTGCCCACAAACCCCAGTAATACACGTAACCCGCTCACACAGGCCAAATCATGTGTGAAACTGCCCGCGAACACCATTAATACACGTACCCCGCTCGGACACGCCCAATCGCGTTTGAAACTGCCCGTGAACCACAGTAATACACCTACCCTGCTCGCACACGGCCAATCGCATGTAAAACTGCCCACAAACCCCAGTAATACATGTACTCCGCTCGCACAGGCCCAATCGCGTGTGAAACTCCCCACGAACCCCAGTAATACATGTACCCCGCTCGCACAGGCTGAATCGCGTGTGAAAATCCCTGCGCACCCCACTGGCTACACGTACCCCACTCTGACAGCAAAATCGCGTGTGAAAATCCCCACGAACCCCAGTAATACACGTACCCCGCTTGCATACGCCCAATCGCGTGTGAAACTCCCCACGAACCCCAGTAATACACATACCCCGCTTGCACAGGCCCAATCGTGTGTGAAACTCCCTGTGCACCCCACTGGATACACGTACCCCGCTCTGACAGTGAAATCGCGTGTGAAACTCCCCACAAACACCAGTAATACACGTACCCCACTCGCACAGGGCTAATCGCGTGTGAAACTGCCCGCGAACCCCAGTAATACACGTACCCCGCTCACACAGGGCCAATCGCGTGTGAAACTCCCCACGAACCCCAGTAATACACGTACCCTGCTCGCATAGACCCAATCACGCGTAAAACTGCCCGCGAACCCCAGTAATACACATACCCCGCTCGCACACGGTCAATCGCATGTGAAACTGCCCGCAAACCCCAGTAATACACATACCCCGCTCGCACAGGCCCAATCGCGTTTGAAACTGGCCACGAACCCCAGTAATACACGTACCCCGCTCGCACAGGCCCAATCGTGTGTGAAACTCCCTGCGCACCACACTGGATACACGTACCCCACTCTGACAGTGAAATTGCGTGTGAAACTCCCCGCGAGCCCCAGTAATACATGTACCCCACTCGCACAGGCCCAATCGCGTGTGAAACTCCCCGTGCACCTCATTGGATACACGTACCCTGCTCTGACAGCGAAATCGCGTGTGGAACTGCCCACAAACCCCAGTAATACACGTAACCCGCTCACACAGGCCAAATCATGTGTGAAACTGCCCGCGAACACCATTAATACACGTACCCCGCTCGGACACGCCCAATCGCGTTTGAAACTGCCCGTGAACCACAGTAATACACCTACCCTGCTCGCACACGGCCAATCGCATGTAAAACTGCCCACAAACCCCAGTAATACATGTACTCCGCTCGCACAGGCCCAATCGCGTGTGAAACTCCCCACGAACCCCAGTAATACATGTACCCCGCTCGCACAGGCTGAATCGCGTGTGAAAATCCCTGCGCACCCCACTGGCTACACGTACCCCACTCTGACAGCAAAATCGCGTGTGAAAATCCCCACGAACCCCAGTAATACACGTACCCCGCTTGCATACGCCCAATCGCGTGTGAAACTCCCCACGAACCCCAGTAATACACATACCCCGCTTGCACAGGCCCAATCGTGTGTGAAACTCCCTGTGCACCCCACTGGATACACGTACCCCGCTCTGACAGTGAAATCGCGTGTGAAACTCCCCACAAACACCAGTAATACACGTACCCCACTCGCACAGGCCCAATCGCGTGTGAAATTCCCTGTGCACCTCACTGGGTACACGTACCCTGCTCTGACAGCAAAATCACGTGTGGAACTGCCCACAAACCCCAGTAATACACGTAAGCCACTCACACAGGCCAAATCGCGCGTAAAACTGCCCGCAAACCCCAGGTAATACACGTACCCCTCTCGCACAGGGACAATCGCGTGTGAAACTCCCCACGAACCCCAGTAATACACGTACCCCGCTCGCACAGGCCAAATCGTGTGTGAAACTGTCCACGAACCCCAGTAATACACGTACCCCGCTCGCACAGGCCCAATCGCGTGTGAAACTCCCTGCGCACCCCACTGGATACACGTACCCCACTCTGACAGCGAAATCACGTGTGAAACTTCCCGCGAACCCCAGTAATACACGTACCCCGCTCGCACAGGCCCAATCGCGGGTGAAACTCCCCACGCACCCCACTGGATACACATACCCCGCCCTGACAGCGAAATCGCATTTGGAACTGCCCACAAACCCCAGTAATACACGTAACCCGTTCACACAGGCCAAATCGTGTGTGAAACTGCCCGCGAACCCCAGTAATAGATGTACCCCTCTCGCACAGGGCCAATCGCTTGTGAAACTCCCCACGAGCCCCAGTAATACACGTACCCTGCTCGCACAGACCCAATCGCGTGTAAAACTGCCCACGAACCCCAGTAATACACGTACCCCACTCGCACACACCCAATCGCGTGTGAAACTGCCCGCGAACCCCAGTAATACACGTACCCCGCTCGCACATGGCCAATCGCATGTGAAACTGCCCGCGAACCCCTGTAATACACGTACCCCGCTCTGACAGCAAAATCGTGTGTGAAACTCCCCACGAACCCCAGTAATACACGTACCCCGCTCGCACAGGGCTAATCGCGTGTGAAACTGCCCGCGAACCCAAGTAATACACGTACCCCGCTCACACAGGGCCAATCGCGTGTGAAACTCCCCACGAACCCCAGTAATACACGTACCCTGCTCACACAGACCCAATCGCGTTTGAAACTGCCCTTGAACCCCAGTAATACACGTACCCCGCTCGCACACGGCCAATCGCATGTGAAACTGCCCGCGTACCCCAGTAATACACGTACCCCGCTCGCACAGGCCCAATCGCGTGTGAAACTGGCCACAAACCCCAGTAATACAAGTACCCCGCTCGCACAGGCCCAATCGCGTGTGAAACTCCCTGCGCACCCTACTGGATACACGCACCCCGCTCTGACAGTGAAATCGTGTGTGAAACTCCACGCGAACCCCAGTGATACACATACCCCGCTCGCACAGGCCCAATTGCATGTGAAACTCCCCGCGCACCCCACTGGATACACGTACCCCGCTCTGACAGTGAAATCGCGTGTGAAACTCCCCGCAAACCCCAGTAATACACGTACCCCACTCGCACATGCCCAATCGCGTGTGAAACTCCCCATGCACCTCATTGGATACACGTACCCTGCTCTGACAGCGAAATCCCGTGTGGAACTGCCCACAAACCCCAGTAATACACGTAACCCGCTCACACAGGCCAAATCATGTGTGAAACTGCCCGCGAACCCCGGTAACAGACGTACCCCTCTCGCACAGGGACAATCGCGTGTGAAACTCCCCACGAACCCCAGTAATACACGTACCCTGCTTGCACAGACCCAATCGCGCGTAAAACTGCCTGCGAACCCTAGTAATACACGTACCCGTCACACACGCCCAATCGCGTATGAAACTGCATGCGAACCCCAGTAATACACGTACCCCGCTGGCACAGGCCCAATCACGTGTGAAACTGGCCACAAACCCCAGTAATACACGTACCCCACTCGCACAGGCCCAATCGTGTGTGAAACTCCCTGCGCACCCCACTGGATACACGCACCCCACTCTGACAGTGAAATCACGTGTGAAACTTTCCGTGAACCCCAGTAATACACGTACCCTGCTCGAACAGGCCCAATCGCGGGTGAAACTCCCTGCGCACCCCACTGGATACAGGTACCCCGCTCTGACAGCAAAATCGTGTGTGAAACTCTCCACGAACCCCAGTAATACACATACCCCGTTGCACAGGCCCAATCGCGTGTGAAACTGCCCACGAACCCCAGTAATACACGTACCCCGCTCGCATAGGGCCAATCGCGTGTGAAACTTCCTGGGAACCCCAGTAATACACGTACCTAGCTCGCACAGGACCAATCGCGTGTGCAACTCCCCGCGCACCCCACTGGATACACGTACCCCGCTCTGACAGCGAAATCGCATGTGAAACTGCCCGTGAACCCCAGTAATACACGTACCCCGCTCGCACAGGGCCAATCACGTGTGAAACTGCCCACGAACCCCAGTAATACACGTACCCCGCTCGCACAGGGCCAATCGCGTGTGAAACTTCCTGCGAACCCCAGTAATACACGTACCCCGCTCGCACAGGCCCAATCGCGGGTTAAACTCCCCACGCACCCCACTGGATACACGTACCCCGCTCTGACAGCAAAATCGTGTGTGAAACTCCCCACAAACCCCAGTAATACACGTACCCGCTCGCATAGGGCTAATCGCGTGTGAAACTGCCCGCGAACCCCAGTAATACACGTACCCCGCTCACACAGGACCAATCGCGTGTGAAACTCCCCACGAACGCCAGTAATACACGTACCCTGCTCGCACAGACCCAATCGCGCGTAAAACTGCCCACGAACCCCCGTAATACACGTAACCCGCTCAGACACGCCAAATCGCATGTGAAACTGCCCGCGAACCCCAGTAATACACGTAACCCGCTTGCACAGGGCCAATCGCGTGTGAAACTGCCCACGAACCCCAGTAATACACGCACCCCGCTCGCACAGGGCCAATCGCATGTCAAACTGCCCACGAACCCCAGTAATACACATACCCCGCTCGCACAGGCCCAATCGTGTGTGAAACTCCCTGTGCACCCCACTGGATACACGCACCCCGTTCTGACAGTGAAATCGCGTGTGAAACTCCCCGCGAACCCCAGTAATACCCGTACCCCGCTCACACAGTGCCAATGGCATGTGACACTCCCCACAAACCCCAGTAATACACGTACCCTGCTCGCACAGACCCAATCGCGCGTAAAACTGCCTGCGAACCCCAGTAATACACGTACACCGCTCGGACACGCCCAATCGCGTGTGAAACTCCCCGCGGACCCCACTGGATACACGCACCCCGCTCGCACAGGGCCAATCGCATGTGAAACTCCCTGCGATCCCCAGTAATACACGTATCGCACTCGCACAGGCCCAATCACGTGTGAAACTCCCCACGAACCCCCGTAATACACGTAACCCGCTCAGACACGCCAAATCGCATGTGAAACTGCCCGCGAACCCCAGTAATACACGTAACCCGCTTGCACAGGGCCAATCGCGTGTGAAACTGCCCACGAACCCCAGTAATACACGCACCCTGCTCGCACAGGGCCAATCGCATGTCAAACTGCCCACGAACCCCAGTAATACACATACCCCGCTCGCACAGGCCCAATCGTGTGTGAAACTCCCCGTACACCCCACTGGATACACGCACCCCGTTCTGACAGTGAAATCGTGTGTGAAACTCCCCGCGAACCCAAGTAATACCCATACCCCGCTCACACAGTGCCAATGGCATGTGACACTCCCCACAAACCCCAGTAATACACGTACCCTGCTCGCACAGACCCAATCGCGCGTAAAACTGCCTGCGAACCCCAGTAATACACGTACACCGCTCGGACACGCCCAAACGCGTGTGAAACTCCCCGCGCACCCCACTGGATACACGCACCCCGCTCGCACAGGGCCAATCGCATGTGAAACTCCCTGCGATCCCCAGTAATACACGTATCGCACTCGCACAGGCCCAATCGCGTGTGAAACTCCCCACGCACCCCAGTAATACACGTACCCCGCTCGCACACGCCCAATCGCGTGTGAAACTGCCCGCGAACTCCAGTAATACACGTACCCCGCTCGCACAGGGACAATCGCATGTGAAACTGCCCGCGAACTCCAGTAATACACGTACCCCGCTCGCACAGGCCCAATCGCATGTGAAACTGCCCCCGAACCCCAGTAATACACGTACCCCGCTCGCACAGGCCCAATCGCATGTGAAACTCCCTGCGCACCCCACTGGATACACGTACCCCACTCTGACAGTGAAAATGCGTGTGAAACTCCCCGCGAACCCCAGTTATACATGTACCCCGCTCGCACAGGCCGAATCGCGTGTGAAACTCCCTGCGCACCCCACTGGCTACACATACCCCACTCTGACAGCGAAATCGCGTGTGAAACTCTCCACGAACCCCAGTAATACATGTACCCCGCTTGCACAGGCCCAATCGTGTGTGAAAATCCCCCGCACCGCACTGGATACACGCACACCGCTCTGACAGCGAAATCGTGTGTGAAACTCCCCACGAACCCCAGTAATACACATACCCCGCTAGCACAGGCCCAATTGCTTGTGAAACTCCCCGCGCACCCACTGGATAATCGTACCCCGCTCTGACAGTGAAATCGCGTGTGAAACTCCCCGCAAACCCCAGTAATACACGTACCCCGCTGGCACAGGCCCAATCGCGTGTGAAACTCCCCGTGCACCTCACTGGATACACGTACCTTGCTCTGACAGCAAAATCACGTGTGGAACTGCCCACAAACCCCAGTAATACACGTAACATGCTCACACAGGCCAAATCATGTGGGAAAATCTCCACGAACCCCAGTAATACACGTACCCCGCTGGCACAGGCCCAATCGTGTGTGAAACTCCCCGCGCACCCTACTGGATACACGCACCCCGCTCTGGCAGCGAAATCGTGTGTGAAACTCCCCGCAAACCCCAGTAATACACGTACCCCTCTCGCACAGGCCCAATCGCGTGTGAAACTCCCGGTGCACCTCACTGGATACACGTATCCTGCTCTGACAGCGAAATCGCGTGTGGAACTGCCCCCAAACCCCAGTAATACACGTACCCCGCTCGCACAGGCCCAATCGCGTGTGAAACTCCCGGTGCACCTCACTGGATACACGTATCCTGCTCTGACAGCGAAATCGTGTGTGAAACTGCCCGCGAACCCCAGTAATAGACGTACCCTTCTCGCACAGGGCCAATCGCGTGTGAAACTGCCCGCGAACCCCAGTAATACAGGTACCCCGCTCACACAGGGCCAATCGCGGGTGAAACTCCCCACGCACCCCACTGGATACATGCACCCTGCTCTGACAGCGAAATCGCGTGTGGAACTGCCCACAAACCCCAGTAATACACGTACCCCGCTCACAGAGGTTAATTTGTGTGTGAAACTGCCCGCGAACCCCAGTAATACATGTACTTCGCTCGCACAGGGCTAATCGCGTGTGAAACTGCCCGTGAACCCCAGTAATACACGTACCCCGCTCACACAGGGCCATTCGCGTGTGAAACTCCCCACGAATGCCAGTAATACACGTACCCTGCTCGCACAGACCCAATCGCTCGTAAAACTGCCCACGAACCCCAGTAATACACGTACCCCGCTCGCACAGGGCCAATCGCATGTGAAACTGCCCACGAACCCCAGTAATGCACGTATCCCGCTCGCACAGGCCCAATCGTGTGTGAAACTCCCCGCGCACCCCACTGGATACACGCACCCCTTTCTGACAGTCAAATCGTGTGTGAAACTCCCCGCGAACCCCAGTAATACACGTACCCCGCTCGCATAGGGCTAATCGCGTGTGAAACTGCCCGCGAACCCCAGTAATACCCGTACCCCGCTCACACAGGGCCAATCGCGTGTAACACTCCCCACAAACCCCAGTAATACACGTACCCTGCTCGCACAGACCCAATCACATGTGAAACTCCCTGCGAACCCCAGTAATACACGTATCGCACTCGCACAGGCCCAATCGCGTGTGAAACTCCCCGCGCACCCCACTGGATACACGTACCCTGCTCGCACACGCCCAATCGCGTGTGAAACTGCCCGCGAACTCCAGTAATACACGTACCCCGCTCGCACAGGGACAATCGCATGTGAAACTGCCCGCGAACCCCAGTAATACACGTACCCCGCTCACACAGGCCCAATCGCGTGTGAAACTGGCCACGAACCCCAGTAATACACGTACCCCGCTTGCACAGGCCCAATCGCGTGTGAAACTCCCTGCACACCCCACTGGATACACGTACCCCACTCTGACAGTGAAATTGCGTGTGAAACTCCCCGCGAACCCCAATAATAAATGTACCCCGCTCGCACAGGCCGAATCGCGTGTGAAACTACCTGCGCACCCCACTGGCTACACATACCCCACTCTGACAGCGAAATCGTGTGTGAAACTCTCCACGAACCCCAGTAATACACGTACCCCGCTCGCACAGGCCCAATCGTGTGTGAAAATCCCCGCGCACCCTACTGGATACACGCACCCCGCTCTGACAGCGAAATCCTGTGTGAAACTCCCTGCGAACCCCAGTAAAACACGTACCCCGCTCGCACAGGCCAATCGCGTGTGAAACTTCCTGCGAACCCCAGTAATACACGTACCCCGCTCGCACAGGCCCAATCGCGGGTGAAACTCCCTGCGCAACCCACTGGATACACGTACCCCGCTCTGACAGCAACATTGCATTTGAAACTCCCCACTAAACCCAGTAATACATGTACCCCACTCGCACAGGCCCAATCACGTGTGAAACTCCCTGTGCACCTCACCTCACAAATCGCGTGTGGAACTGCCCACAAACCCCAGTAATACACTTAACCCGCTCACAGAGGTCAAATCGTGTGTGAAACTGCCCGCGAATCCCAGTAATAGACGTACCCCTCTCGCACAGGGCCAATCGCGTGTGAAACTGTCCGCGAACTCCAGTAATACACGTACCCCGCTCGCACAGGGACAATCGCATGTGAAACTGCCCACGAACCCCAGTAATGCACGTACCCCGCTCGCACAGGCCCAATCGCGTGTGAAACTGGCCAGGAACCCCAGTAATACACGTACCCCGCTTGCACAGGCCCAATCGCGTGTGAAACTCCCTGCGCACCCCACTGGATACACGTACCCCACTCTGACAGCAAAATCACGTGTGAAACTTCCTGCGAAACCCAATAATACACATACCCCGCTTACACAGGCCCAATCGCGGGTGAAACTCCCCACACAACCCACTGGATACACAAACCCCCTTTGACAGCAAAATTATGTGTGAAACTCCCCACGAACCCCAGTAATACATGTACCCCGCTCGCACAGGGCTAATCGCGTGTGAAACTGCCAGCGAACCCCAGTAATACACGTACCCCGCTCACGCAGGGCCAATCGCGTGTAAAAATCCCCACGAACCCCAGTAATACACGGACCCTGCTCGCACAGAGCCAATCGCGCGTAAAACTGCCCGCGAACCCCAGTAATACACGTACCCCGCTCGGACTCGCCCAATCGCGTTTGAAACTGCCCGCGAACCCCAGTAATACACATACCCCGCTCGCACAGGGCCAATCGCATGTGAAATTGCCCGCAAACCCAGTAATAAACGTACCCCGCTCGCACAGGCCCAATCGCGTGTGAAACTGGCCACGAACCCCAGTAATACACGTACCCCGCTCGCACAGGCCTAATCGCGTGTGAAACTCCCTGCGCACCTCACTGGATACACGTACCCCACTCTGACAGTGAAATCGCGTGTGAAACTCCCCACGAACCCCAGTAATACACATACCCCGCTAGCACAGGCCCAATTGCATGTGAAACTCCCCGCGCACCCCACTGGATACACGTACCCCGCTCTGACAGTGAAATCGAGTGTGAAACTCCCCGCAAACCCCAGTAATACGTGTACCCCGCTCGCACAGGCCTAATCGTGTGTGAAACTCCCCGTGCACCTCACTGGATACACGTACCTTGCTCTGACAGCAAAATCACGTGTGGAACTGCCCACAAACCCCAGTAATACACGTAACCCGCTCACACAGGCCAAATCATGTGGGAAACTCTCCACGAACCCCAGTAATACACGTACCCCGCTGGCACAGGCCCAATCGTGTGTGAAACTCCCTGCGCACCCTACTGGATACACGCACCCCGCTCTGACAGCAAAATTGTGTGTGAAACTCCCTGCGAACCCCAGTAATACACATACCCCACTCGCACAGGCCCAATTGCGTGTGAAACTCCCCGCGCACCCCACTGGATACACGTACCCCGCTCTGACAGTGAAATCGCGTGTGAAACTCCCCGCAAACCCCAGTAATACACATACCCCGCTCGCACAGGGCCAATAACGTGTGAAACTTCCTGCGAACCCCAGTAATACACGTGCCCCGCTCGCACAGGCCCAATCGCGGGTGAAACTCCCCGCGCACCCCACTGGATACACGTACCCCGCTCTGACAGTGAAATCGCGTGTGGAACTGCCCACAAACCCCAGTAATACACGTACCCCGCTCGAACAGGCCCAATCGCGTGTGAAAATCCCCGTGAACCCCATTAATACACTTACCCCACTCGCACAGGCCAAATTGCGTGTGAAACTCCCCGCGCACCCCACTGGATACACGTAACCCGCTCTGACAACAAAATTTTGTGTGAAACTCCCTGCGAACCCCAGTAATACACGTACCCCACTCGCACAGGCCCAATCGTGTGTGAAACTCCCCGCGCACCCCACTGGATACAGGCACCCCGCTCTGACAGCAAAATCGTGTGTGAAACTCCCCGCGAACCCCAGTAATACACGTACCCCGCTCGCACAGGCCCAATCGTGTGTGAAAGTCCCTGTGCACCCCACTGGATACACGTACCCCGCTCTGACAGCGAAATCGCGTTTGAAACTGCCCACGGACCCCAGTAATACACGTACCCCGCTCGCACAGGGCCAATCGCGTGTGAAACGCCCACCAAACACCAGTAATACACATACCCTGCTCGCACAAGCCCAATCGCGGGTGAAACTCCCCGCGCACCCCACTGGATACACGTACCCTGCTCTGACAGCAAAATTGCATGTGAAACTCCCCACGAACCCCAGTAATACAAGTACCCCGCTCGCACAGGCCCAATCGAGTGTGAAACTCCCCGTGAACCCCAGTAATACACGTACCCCGCTCGCACAGGCCATATCGCGTGTGAAACTCCCCGCGCACCCTGCTGGATACACGTACCCCACTCTGACAGCAAAATTGCATGTGAAACTCCCTGCGAACCCCAGTAATACACGTACCCCACTCGCACAGGCCCAATCGTGTGTGAAACTCCCCGCGCACCCCACTGGATACAGGCACCCCGCTCTGACAGCAAAATCGTTAGTGAAACTCCCCGCGAACCCCAGTAATACACATACCCTGCTCGCACAGGCCCAAATACGTGTGAAACTCCCTGCGCACCCCACTGGATACAAGTACCCCGCTATGAAAGTGAAATCGCATGTGAAACTGCCCGCGAACCTCAGTAATACACGTAACTCGCTTGCACAGGCCCAATCGTGTGTGAAAATGCCCGCGAACCCAAATAATACAAGTACCCCACTCGCACAGAGCCACTCGAGTGTGAAACTCACCACGAACCCCGTAATACATGTACCCCGCTCGCACAGCACAAATCGAGTCTGAAAATGCCCCCGAACACCAGTAATACATGTACCCTGCTCGCACAGGCCCAATCACGTGTGAAACTGCCCACGAACCCCAGTAATACACATACCCCGCTCGCACAGGACCAATCGCATGTGAAACTCCCCGCGAACCCCAGTAATACACGTACGCCGCTCGCACAGGGCCAATCGAGTCTGAAAATGCCCCCGAACACCAGTTATACACGTACCCCGCTCGCACAGGCCCAATTGCATGTGAAACTGCCCATGAACCCCAGTAATACACGTACCCCGCTCGCACGGGCCCAATCGCGTGTGAAACTCCCCGTGCACCGCAGTAATACACATACCCCGCTCGCACAGGCCCAATCGCGTGTGAAACTCCCTACGCACCCCACTGGATACAAGTACACCGCTCTGAAAGTGAAATCGCGTGTGAAACTCTCCATGAACCCCATTAATACACGTACCCCGCTCGCACAGGTTCAATCGCGTGTGAAACTCCCTGCGCACCCCACTGGATACACGTACCGCGCTCTGACAGCGAAATCGCGTGTAAAACTGCCCGCGAACCTCAGTAATGCACGTAACCCGCTTGCACAGGCCCAATCGTGTGTGAAACTGCCTGCGAACCCCAGTAATACAAGTAACCCACTCGCACAGAGCCATTCGAGTGTGAAACTCCCCACGAACCCCAGTAATACATGTACCCTGCTCGCCCAGGCCCAATCGCGTGTGAAACTGTGTGCGAACCACAGTAATACACATACTCCGCTCGCACACGCCCAATCGCATGTGAAACTGCCCGCGAACCCCAGTAATACACGTACACCGCTCGCACAGGGCCAATTGAGTCTGAAAATGCCCCCAAACACCAGTAATACACATACCCCACTCGCACAGGCCCAATCGCGTGTGAAACTGCCCGCGAAACCCAGTAATACACATACCCCGCTCGCACACGCCCATCGCATGTGAAACTGCCCGCGAACCCCAGTAAAACACGTACCCCGCTCGCACAGGACCAATCGAGTCTGAAAATGCCCCCGAACACCATTAATACACATACCACGCTCGCACAGGCCCAATTGCGTGTGAAACTGCCCATGAACCCCAGTAATACACGTACCCCGCTCGCACAGGCCAAATCGCGTGTGAAACTCCCACGCACCCTACTGGATACACATACCCCGCTCTGACAGCGAAATCGTGTGTGAAACTGCCCGCGAACCTCAGTAATACACGTAACTCGCTTGCACAGGCCCAATCGTGTCTGAAACTGCCCGCGAACCCCAATAATACAAGTAACCCGCTTGCACAGAGCCACTCGAGTGTGAAACTCACCACGAACCCAGTAATACATGTACCCTGCTCGCACAGTCCCAATCGAGTGTGAAACTGCGCGCAAACCCCAGTAATACACATACACCGCTCGCACACGCCCAATCGCGTGTGAGACTCCCCGTGAACCCCATTAATACACTTACCCCGCTCGCACAGGCCAAATTGCGTGTGAAACTCCCCGCGCACCCCACTGGATACACGTACCCCGCTCTGACAGTGAGATCGCGTGTGGAACTGCCCACAAACCCCAGTAATACACGTACCCCGCTCGAACAGGCCCAATCGCGTGTGAAACTCCCCGTGAACCCCATTAATACACTTTCCCCGCTCGCACAGGCCAAATTGCGTGTGAAACTCCCCGCGCACCCCACTGGATACACGTACCCCGCTCTGACAGCAAAATTGCGTGTGAAACTCCCTGCGAACCCCAGTAATACACGTACCCCACTCGCACAGGCCCAATCGTGTGTGAAACTCCCCGCGCACCCCACTGGATACAGGCACCCCGCTCTGACAGCAAAATCGTGTGTGAAACTCCCCGCGAACCCCAGTAATACACGTACCCCGCTCGCACAGGCCCAATCGTGTGTGAAAGTCCCTGTGCACCCCACTGGATACACGTACCCCGCTCTGACAGCGAAATCGCGTTTGAAACTGCCCACGGACCCCAGTAATACACGTACCCCGCTCGCACAGGGCCAATCGCGTGTGAAACGCCCACCAAACACCAGTAATACACATACCCTGCTCGCACAGGCCCAATTGCGGGTGAAACTCCCCGCGCACCCCACTGGATACACGTACCCCGCTCTGACAGCAAAATTGCATGTGAAACTCCACACGAACCCCAGTAATACAAGTACCCCGCTCGCACAGGCCCAATCGAGTGTGAAACTCCCCGTGAACCCCAGTAATACACGTACCCCGCTCGCACAGGCCATATCGCGTGAGAAACTCCCCGCGCACCCCACTGGATACACATACCCCGCTCTGACAGCAAAATCATGTGTGAAACTCCCCACGAACCCCAGTAATACATGTACCCCGCTCGCACAGGGCTAATCGCGTGTGAAACTGCCAGCGAACCCCAGTAATACACGTACCCCGCTCACGCAGGGCCAATCGCGTGTAAAAATCCCCACGAACCCCAGTAATACACGGACCCTGCTCGCACAGAGCCAATCGCGCGTAAAACTGCCCGCGAACCCCAGTAATACACGTACCCCGCTCGGACTCGCCCAATCGCGTTTGAAACTGCCCGCGAACCCCAGTAATACACATACCCCGCTCGCACAGGGCCAATCGCATGTGAAATTGCCCGCAAACCCAGTAATAAACGTACCCCGCTCGCACAGGCCCAATCGCGTGTGAAACTGGCCACGAACCCCAGTAATACACGTACCCCGCTCGCACAGGCCTAATCGCGTGTGAAACTCCCTGCGCACCTCACTGGATACACGTACCCCACTCTGACAGTGAAATCGCGTGTGAAACTCCCCACGAACCCCAGTAATACACATACCCCGCTAGCACAGGCCCAATTGCATGTGAAACTCCCCGCGCACCCCACTGGATACACGTACCCCGCTCTGACAGTGAAATCGAGTGTGAAACTCCCCGCAAACCCCAGTAATACGTGTACCCCGCTCGCACAGGCCTAATCGTGTGTGAAACTCCCCGTGCACCTCACTGGATACACGTACCTTGCTCTGACAGCAAAATCACGTGTGGAACTGCCCACAAACCCCAGTAATACACGTAACCCGCTCACACAGGCCAAATCATGTGGGAAACTCTCCACGAACCCCAGTAATACACGTACCCCGCTGGCACAGGCCCAATCGTGTGTGAAACTCCCTGCGCACCCTACTGGATACACGCACCCCGCTCTGACAGCAAAATTGTGTGTGAAACTCCCTGCGAACCCCAGTAATACACATACCCCACTCGCACAGGCCCAATTGCGTGTGAAACTCCCCGCGCACCCCACTGGATACACGTACCCCGCTCTGACAGTGAAATCGCGTGTGAAACTCCCCGCAAACCCCAGTAATACACATACCCCGCTCGCACAGGGCCAATAACGTGTGAAACTTCCTGCGAACCCCAGTAATACACGTGCCCCGCTCGCACAGGCCCAATCGCGGGTGAAACTCCCCGCGCACCCCACTGGATACACGTACCCCGCTCTGACAGTGAAATCGCGTGTGGAACTGCCCACAAACCCCAGTAATACACGTACCCCGCTCGAACAGGCCCAATCGCGTGTGAAAATCCCCGTGAACCCCATTAATACACTTACCCCACTCGCACAGGCCAAATTGCGTGTGAAACTCCCCGCGCACCCCACTGGATACACGTAACCCGCTCTGACAACAAAATTTTGTGTGAAACTCCCTGCGAACCCCAGTAATACACGTACCCCACTCGCACAGGCCCAATTGTGTGTGAAACTCCCCGCGCACCCCACTGGATACAGGCACCCCGCTCTGACAGCAAAATCGTGTGTGAAACTCCCCGCGAACCCCAGTAATACACGTACCCCGCTCGCACAGGCCCAATCGTGTGTGAAAGTCCCTGTGCACCCCACTGGATACACGTACCCCGCTCTGACAGCGAAATCGCGTTTGAAACTGCCCACGGACCCCAGTAATACACGTACCCCGCTCGCACAGGGCCAATCGCGTGTGAAACGCCCACCAAACACCAGTAATACACATACCCTGCTCGCACAAGCCCAATCGCGGGTGAAACTCCCCGCGCACCCCACTGGATACACGTACCCTGCTCTGACAGCAAAATTGCATGTGAAACTCCCCACGAACCCCAGTAATACAAGTACCCCGCTCGCACAGGCCCAATCGAGTGTGAAACTCCCCGTGAACCCCAGTAATACACGTACCCCGCTCGCACAGGCCATATCGCGTGTGAAACTCCCCGCGCACCCTGCTGGATACACGTACCCCACTCTGACAGCAAAATTGCATGTGAAACTCCCTGCGAACCCCAGTAATACACGTACCCCACTCGCACAGGCCCAATCGTGTGTGAAACTCCCCGCGCACCCCACTGGATACAGGCACCCCGCTCTGACAGCAAAATCGTTAGTGAAACTCCCCGCGAACCCCAGTAATACACATACCCTGCTCGCACAGGCCCAAATACGTGTGAAACTCCCTGCGCACCCCACTGGATACAAGTACCCCGCTATGAAAGTGAAATCGCATGTGAAACTGCCCGCGAACCTCAGTAATACACGTAACTCGCTTGCACAGGCCCAATCGTGTGTGAAAATGCCCGCGAACCCAAATAATACAAGTACCCCACTCGCACAGAGCCACTCGAGTGTGAAACTCACCACGAACCCAGTAATACATGTACCCCGCTCGCACAGCACAAATCGAGTCTGAAAATGCCCCCGAACACCAGTAATACATGTACCCTGCTCGCACAGGCCCAATCACGTGTGAAACTGCCCACGAACCCCAGTAATACACATACCCCGCTCGCACAGGACCAATCGCATGTGAAACTCCCCGCGAACCCAAGTAATACACGTACGCCGCTCGCACAGGGCCAATCGAGTCTGAAAATGCCCCCGAACACCAGTTATACACGTACCCCGCTCGCACAGGCCCAATTGCATGTGAAACTGCCCATGAACCCCAGTAATACACGTACCCCGCTCGCACGGGCCCAATCGCGTGTGAAACTCCCCGTGCACCGCAGTAATACACATACCCCGCTCGCACAGGCCCAATCGCGTGTGAAACTCCCTACGCACCCCACTGGATACAAGTACACCGCTCTGAAAGTGAAATCGCGTGTGAAACTCTCCATGAACCCCATTAATACACGTACCCCGCTCGCACAGGTTCAATCGCGTGTGAAACTCCCTGCGCACCCCACTGGATACACGTACCGCGCTCTGACAGCGAAATCGCGTGTAAAACTGCCCGCGAACCTCAGTAATGCACGTAACCCGCTTGCACAGGCCCAATCGTGTGTGAAACTGCCTGCGAACCCCAGTAATACAAGTAACCCACTCGCACAGAGCCATTCGAGTGTGAAACTCCCCACGAACCCCAGTAATACATGTACCCTGCTCGCCCAGGCCCAATCGCGTGTGAAACTGTGTGCGAACCACAGTAATACACATACTCCGCTCGCACACGCCCAATCGCATGTGAAACTGCCCGCGAACCCCAGTAATACACGTACACCGCTCGCACAGGGCCAATTGAGTCTGAAAATGCCCCCAAACACCAGTAATACACATACCCCACTCGCACAGGCCCAATCGCGTGTGAAACTGCCCGCGAAACCCAGTAATACACATACCCCGCTCGCACACGCCCATCGCATGTGAAACTGCCCGCGAACCCCAGTAAAACACGTACCCCGCTCGCACAGGACCAATCGAGTCTGAAAATGCCCCCGAACACCATTAATACACATACCACGCTCGCACAGGCCCAATTGCGTGTGAAACTGCCCATGAACCCCAGTAATACACGTACCCCGCTCGCACAGGCCAAATCGCGTGTGAAACTCCCACGCACCCTACTGGATACACATACCCCGCTCTGACAGCGAAATCGTGTGTGAAACTGCCCGCGAACCTCAGTAATACACGTAACTCGCTTGCACAGGCCCAATCGTGTCTGAAACTGCCCGCGAACCCCAATAATACAAGTAACCCGCTTGCACAGAGCCACTCGAGTGTGAAACTCACCACGAACCCAGTAATACATGTACCCTGCTCGCACAGTCCCAATCGAGTGTGAAACTGCGCGCAAACCCCAGTAATACACATACACCGCTCGCACACGCCCAATCGCGTGTGAGACTCCCCGTGAACCCCATTAATACACTTACCCCGCTCGCACAGGCCAAATTGCGTGTGAAACTCCCCGCGCACCCCACTGGATACACGTACCCCGCTCTGACAGTGAAATCGCGTGTGGAACTGCCCACAAACCCCAGTAATACACGTACCCCGCTCGAACAGGCCCAATCGCGTGTGAAACTCCCCGTGAACCCCATTAATACACTTTCCCCGCTCGCACAGGCCAAATTGCGTGTGAAACTCCCCGCGCACCCCACTGGATACACGTACCCCGCTCTGACAGCAAAATTGCGTGTGAAACTCCCTGCGAACCCCAGTAATACACGTACCCCACTCGCACAGGCCCAATCGTGTGTGAAACTCCCCGCGCACCCCACTGGATACAGGCACCCCGCTCTGACAGCAAAATCGTGTGTGAAACTCCCCGCGAACCCCAGTAATACACGTACCCCGCTCGCACAGGCCCAATCGTGTGTGAAAGTCCCTGTGCACCCCACTGGATACACGTACCCCGCTCTGACAGCGAAATCGCGTTTGAAACTGCCCACGGACCCCAGTAATACACGTACCCCGCTCGCACAGGGCCAATCGCGTGTGAAACGCCCACCAAACACCAGTAATACACATACCCTGCTCGCACAGGCCCAATTGCGGGTGAAACTCCCCGCGCACCCCACTGGATACACGTACCCCGCTCTGACAGCAAAATTGCATGTGAAACTCCACACGAACCCCAGTAATACAAGTACCCCGCTCGCACAGGCCCAATCGAGTGTGAAACTCCCCGTGAACCCCAGTAATACACGTACCCCGCTCGCACAGGCCATATCGCGTGTGAAACTCCCCGCGCACCCTGCTGGATACACGTACCCCGCTCTGACAGCAAAATTGCATGTGAAACTCCCTGCAAACCCCAGTAATACACGTACCCCACTCGCACAGGCCCAATCGTGTGTGAAACTCCCTGCGCACCCCACTGGATACAGGCACCCCGCTCTGACAGCAAAATCGTTAGTGAAACTCCCCGCGAACCCCAGTAATACACATACTCTGCTCGCACAGGCCCAAATACGTGTGAAACTCCATGCGCACCCCACTGGATACAAGTACCCCGCTCTGAAAGTGAAATCGCGTGTGAAACTGCCCGCGAACCTCAGTAATACACGTAACTCGCTTGCACAGGCCCAATCGTGTGTGAAACTGCCCGCGAACCCCAATAATACAAGTACCCCGCTCGCACAGAGCCACTCGAGTGTGAAACTCACCACGAACCCAGTAATACATGTACCCTGCTCGCACAGGCCCAATCGAGTGTGAAACTGCGCGCGAACCCTAGTAATACACATACACCGCTCTCATACGCCTAATCGCGTGTGAGACTGCCCGCGAACTCCAGTAATACACGTACCCCGCTCGCACAGCACAAATCGAGTCTGAAAATGCCCCCGAACACCAGTAATACATGTACCCTGCTCGCACAGGCCCAATCACGTGTGAAACTGCCCACGAACCCCAGTAATACACATACCCCGCTCGCACAGGACCAATCGCGTGTGAAACTCCCCGCGAACCCCAGTAATACACGTACGCCGCTCGCACAGGGCCAATCGAGTCTGAAAATGCCCCCGAACACCAGTTATACACGTACCCCGCTCGCACAGGCCCAATTGCATGTGAAACTGCCCATGAACCCCAGTAATACACGTACCCCGCTCGCACGGGCCCAATCGCGTGTGAAACTCCCCGTGCACCCCAGTAATACACATACCCCGCTCGCACAGGCCCAATCGCGTGTGAAACTCCCTACGCACCCCACTGGATACAAGTACACCGCTCTGAAAGTGAAATCGCGTGTGAAACTCTCCATGAACCCCATTAATACACGTACCCCGCTCGCACAGGTTCAATCGCGTGTGAAACTCCCTGCGCACCCCACTGGATACACGTACCGCGCTCTGACAGCGAAATCGCGTGTAAAACTGCCCGCGAACCTCAGTAATGCACGTAACCCGCTTGCACAGGCCCAATCGTGTGTGAAACTGCCTGCGAACCCCAGTAATACAAGTAACCCACTCGCACAGAGCCACTCGAGTGTGAAACTCCCCACGAACCCCAGTAATACATGTACCCTGCTCGCCCAGGCCCAATCGCGTGTGAAACTGTGTGCGAACCACAGTAATACACATACTCCGCTCGCACACGCCCAATCGCATGTGAAACTGCCCGCGAACCCCAGTAATACACGTACACCGCTCGCACAGGGCCAATTGAGTCTGAAAATGCCCCCAAACACCAGTAATACACGTACCCCACTCGCACAGGCCCAATCGCGTGTGAAACTGCCCGCGAAACCCAGTAATACACATACCCCGCTCGCACACGCCCATCGCATGTGAAACTGCCCGCGAACCCCAGTAATACACGTACCCCGCTCGCACAGGACCAATCGAGTCTGAAAATGCCCCCGAACACCATTAATACACATACCACGCTCGCACAGGCCCAATTGCGTGTGAAACTGCCCATGAACCCCAGTAATACACGTACCCCGCTCGCACAGGCCAAATCGCGTGTGAAACTCCCACGCACCCTACTGGATACACATACCCCGCTCTGACAGCGAAATCGTGTGTGAAACTGCCCGCGAACCTCAGTAATACACGTAACTCGCTTGCACAGGCCCAATCGTGTCTGAAACTGCCCGCGAACCCCAATAATACAAGTAACCCGCTTGCACAGAGCCACTCGAGTGTGAAACTCACCACGAACCCAGTAATACATGTACCCTGCTCGCACAGGCCCAATCGAGTGTGAAACTGCGCGCAAACCCCAGTAATACACATACACCGCTCGCACACGCCCAATCGCGTGTGAGACTGCTCGCGAACTCCAGTAATACATGTACCCCGCTCGCACAGGGCAAATCGAGTCTGAAAATGCCCCCGAACACCAGTAATACACGTACCCTGCTCGCACAGGCCCAATCGCATGTGAAACTGCCCACGAACCCCAGTCATACACATACCCCGCTCGCACAGGGCCAATCACGTGTGAAACTCCCCGCAAACCCAGGTAATACACGTACTCCGCTCGCACAGGGCCAATCGAGTCTGAAAATGCCCCCGAACACCAGTAATACACGTACCCCGCTCGCACGGGCCCAATCGCATGTGAAACTCCCCGCGCACCCCACTGGATACACGTACCCCGCTCTGACAGCGAAATCGTGTGTGACACAGCCCGCGAACCCCAGTAATACACGTACCCCGTTCGCACAGGCCCAATCGCGGGTGAAACTCCCCACTCACCCCACTGGATACACGTACCCCGCTATGACAGCGAAATCGCGTGTCAAACTCCCCACAAACCCCAGTAATACACGTACCCCGCTCGCAGAGGCCCAATTGCGTGTGAAACTCCCCGCACACCCCGCTGGATACACGTACCCCGCTCTGACAGCAAAATCACGTGTGAAACTCCCTGTGAACCCCAGTAATACACATACCCCGATCGCAGAGGGCTAATCGCGTGTGAAACTGCCCGCAAACCCCAGTAATACACGTACCCCGCTCGCACAGGCCCAATCACGTGTGAAACTGCCCACACACCTCAGTAATACACGTAACCCGCTCGCACAGGGCTTATCGCATGTGTAACTGTCCGCGAACCCCAGTAATACACGTACCCCGCTCACACAGGCCTAATCGCGTGTCAAACTTCCTGTGAACCCCAGTAATACACGTACCCCGCTCGCACAGGCCCAATCGCGTGTGAAACGCCCCGCGCACCCCACTGGATACACGTAACCTGCTCTGACAGCGAAATCAAGTGTGAAACTGCCAGTGAACCCCAGTAATACACGTACCCCACTCGCACAGGCCCAATCGCGGGTGAAACTCCCCACGGACCCCACTGGATACACGTACCCCGCTCTGACAGCGAAATTGCATGTGAAATTCCCCATGAACCCCAGTAATACACAGACCCCGCTCGCACAGGCCCAATCGCGTGTGAAACTCCCTGCGCACCCCACTGGATAGACGTACCGCGATCTGACAGCGATATCGCGTGTGAAACTGCCCGCGAACCTCAGTAATGCACGTAACCCGCTTGCACAGGCCCAATCGTGTGTGAAAGTGCCCGCGAACCCCAGTAATACAAGTAACCAGCTCGCACAGAGCCACTCGAGTGTGAAACTCCCCACGAACCCCAGTAATATATGTACCCTGCTCGCACAGGCCCAATTGCGTGTGAAACTGTGTGCAAACCCCAGTAATACACATACACCACTCGCACACGCCCAATCGCGTGTGAAACTGCCCGCGAACCCCAGTAATACACGTACACCGCTCGCACAGGGCCAATTGAGTCTGAAAATGCCCCCAAACACCAGTAATACACGTACCCCACTCGCACAGGCCCAATCGCGTGTGAAACTGCCCGCGAAACCCAGTAATACACATACCCCGCTCGCACACGCCCATCGCATGTGAAACTGCCCCGAACACCATTAATACACGTACCACGCTCGCACAGGCCCAATTGCGTGTGAAACTGCCCATGAACCCCAGTAATACACGCACCCCGCTCGCATAGGCCCAATCGCGTGTGAAACTCCCACGCACCCTACTGGATTCACGTACCCCGCTCTGACAGCAAAATCGTGTGTGAAACTGCCCGCGAACCCCAGTAATACAAGTACCCCGCTCGCACATGCCCAATCGCGGGTGAAACTCCGCGCGCACCCCACTGGATACACGTACCCCGCTCGCACAGGCCCAATCGCGTGTGAAACGCCCCGCGCACCCCACTGGATACACGTAACCTGCTCTGACAGCGAAATCAAGTGTGAAACTGCCAGTGAACCCCAGTAATACACGTACCCCACTCGCACAGGCCCAATCGCGGGTGAAACTCCCCACGGACCCCACTGGATACACGTACCCCGCTCTGACAGCGAAATTGCATGTGAAATTCCCCATGAACCCCAGTAATACACGGACCCCGCTCGCACAGGCCCAATCACGTGTGAAACTCCCTGCGCACCCCACTGGATAGACGTACCGCGCTCTGACAGCGATATCGCGTGTGAAACTGCCCACGAACCTCAGTAATGCACGTAACCCGCTTGCACAGGCCCAATCGTGTGTGAAAGTGCCCGCGAACCCCAGTAATACAAGTAACCAGCTCGCACAGAGCCACTCGAGTGTGAAACTCCCCACGAACCCCAGTAATACATGTACCCTGCTCGCACAGGCCCAATTGTGTGTGAAACTGTGTGCAAACCCCAGTAATACACATACACCACTCGCACACGCCGAATCGCGTGTGAAACTGCCCGTGAACCCCAGTAATACACGTACACCGCTCGCACAGGGCCAATTGAGTCTGAAAATGCCCCCAAACACCAATAATACACGTACCCCACTCGCACAGGCCCAATCGCGTGTGAAACTGCCCGCGAAACCCAGTAATACACATACCCCGCTCGCACACGCCCATCGCATGTGAAACTGCCCCCGAACACCATTAATACACGTACCACGCTCGCACAGGCCCAATTGCGTGTGAAACTGCCCATGAACCCCAGTAATACACGTACCCCGCTCGCATAGGCCCAATCGCGTGTGAAACTCCCACGCACCCTACTGGATTCACGTACCCCGCTCTGACAGCAAAATCGTGTGTGAAACTGCCCGCGAACCCCAGTAATACAAGTACCCCGCTCGCACATGCCCAATCGCGGGTGAAACTCCCCGCGCACCCCACTGGATACACGTACCCCGCTATGACTGCGAAATCGCGTGTCAAACTCTCCACAAACCCCAGTAATACACGTACCCTGCTCGCATAGGCCCAATCGCGTGTGAAACTCCCCGCGTACCCCACTGGATACACGCACCCACTCTGACAGCAAAATTGTGAGTGAAACTCCCCGCAAAAACACCAGTAATACACATACCCCACTCGCACAGGCCCAATCGCGTGTGAAACTCCCCTCACACCCCGCTGGCTACAAGTACCCCGCTCTGACAGCGAAATCGCGTGTGAAACTCCCTGTGAACCCCAGTAATACACGTACCCCACTCGCACAGGCCCAATCGCGTGTGAAACTCCCCATGCACCCGACTGGATACACGCACCCCACTCTGACAGCAAAATCGTGTGTGAAACTCCCTGCAAACCCCAGTAATACACATACCCCGCTCTCATAGGCCCAATCGCGTGTGAAACTCCCAACACACCCCACTGGATACACGTACCCCGCTCTGACAATGAAATCACGTGTGAAACTCCCCACGAACCCCATTAATACAAGTACCCTGCTCGTACAGGCCCAATCGCGTGTGAAACTGCCCGCGAACCCCAGTAATACACGTACCCCGCTCGCACAGGCCCAATCGCGTGTGAAACTGGCCACGAACCCCAGTAATACATGTACACCACTCGCACAGGGCCAATTGAGTCTGAAAATGCCCCCAAACACCAGTAATACACGTACCCCACTCGCACAGGCCCAATCGCGTGTGAAACTGCCCGCGAACCCCAGTAATACACGTACCCCGCTCGCACAGGCCCAATCGCGTGTGAAACTGGCCACGAACCCCAGTAATACACGTACACCACTCGCACAGGGCCAATTGAGTCTGAAAATGCCCCCAAACACCAGTAATACACGTACCCCACTCGCACAGGCCCAATCGCGTGTGAAACTGCCCGCGAACCCCAGTAATACACGTACCCCGCTCGCACAGGGCCAATCGAGTCTGAAAATGCCCCCGAACACCATTAATACACGTACCATGCTCGCACAGGCCCAATTGCGTGTGAAACTGCCCATGAACCCCAGTAATACACGTAACCCGCTCGCATAGGCCCAATCGCGTGTGAAACTCCCACGCACCCTACTGGATACACGTACCCCACTCTGACAGTGAAATTGCGTGTGAAACTCCCCGCGAACCCCAGTAATACATGTACCCCGCTCGCACAGGGCTAATCGCGTGTGAAACTCCCCACGAACCCCAGTAATACACGTACCCTGCTCGCACAGACCCAATCGCACGTAAAACTGCCCGCAAACCCCAGTAATACACGTACCACGCTCGCACAGGCCCAATCGCGTGTAAAACTCCATGCGCACCCCACTGGATACACGTACCCCACTCTGATTTTGAAATTGCATGTGAAACTCCCCACGAACCCCAGTAATACACGTACCCCGCGCGCACAGGCCAAATCGTGTGTGAAACTCTTCACGGACCCTACTGGATATAAGCACCCCACTCTGAGAGCGAAATCGTGTGTGAAACTGCCCGCAAACCCCAGTAATACATGTACCCCGCTCGCACAGGTCCAATCGTGTATGAAACTGCCCACGAACCCCAGTAATACACGTACCCCACTCGCACAGGGCCAATCGCGTGTGAAACTTCCTGCGAACCCCAGTAATACACGTACCCGGCTCGCACAGGACCAATCGCGTGTGAAACTCCACGCGCACCCCACTGGATACACGTACCCCGCTCTGACAGCGAAATCACGTGTGAAACTGCCTGCGAACTCTAGTAAAACACGTACCCCATTCGCACAGGCCCAATCGCGGGTGAAACTCCCTGCGCACCCCACTGGATACAAGTACCCCGCTCTGACAGCGAAATTGCATGTGAAACTCCCCACGAAACCCAGTAATACATGTACCCCGCTCGCACAGGCCCAATCACGTGTGAAACTCCCTGTGCACCTCACTGGATACAAGTACCCTGCTCTGACAGCGAAATCATGTGTGGAACTGCCCACAAACCCCAGTAATACACGTAACCCGCTCACACAGGCCAAATCTTGTGTGAAACTGCCCGCGAACCCCAGTAATAGACGTACCCCTCTCGCACAGGGCCAATCGCGTGTGAAATTCCCCACAAACCCCAGTAATACACATACCCTGCTTGCAGAGACCCAATCGCGCGTAAAACTGCCCGCGAACCCCATTAATACACGTACACCGCTCGGACACGCCCAATCGCGTGTGAAACTGCCTGCAAACCCCAGTAATACATGTACCCCGCTCACACAGGACCAATCGCGTGTGAAACTCCCCACGAACCCCAGTAATACACGTACTCTGCTCGCACAGACCCAATCGCGCGTAAAACTGCCCGCGTACCCCAGTAATACACGTACACCACTCGGACACGCCCAATCGCGTATGAAACTGCCCGCGAACACCAGTAATACACGTACCACGCTCGCACACAGCCAATCGCATGTGAAACTGCCCGCGAACCCCAGTAATGCACGTACCCCGCTCGCACAGGCCCAATCGCGTGTGAAACTGGCCACGAACCCCAGTAATACACGTACCCCGCTGGAACAGGCCCAATCGCATGTGAAACTCCCTGCGCACCCCACTGGATACACGTACCCCACTCTGACAGTGAAATTGTGTGTGAAACTCCCCGCGAACCCCAGTAATACATGTACCCCACTCGCACAGGGCTAATCACGTGTGAAACTGCACACGAACCCCAGTAATACACGTACCCCGCTCACACAGGGCCAATCGCGTTTGAAACTCCCAACGAACCCCAGTAATACACGTACCCTGCTCGCACAGACCCAATCGCGCGTAAAACTGCCCGCGAACCCCAGTAATACACGTACCCCGCTCAGACACGCCCAACCGCGTTTGAAACTGCCCACGAACCCCAGTAATACACGTACCCCGCTCGCACATGGCCAATCGCATGTGAAACTGCCCGTGAACCCCAGTAATACACGTACCCCGCTCGCACAGGGCTAATCGCGTGTGAAACTGCCCGCGAACCCCAGTAATACACGTACCCCGCTCACACAGGGCCAATCGCGTGTGAAACTCCCCACAAACCCCAGTAATACACGTACCCTGCTCGCACAGACCCAATCGCGCGTGAAACTGCCCACGAACCCCAGTAATACACGTACGCCGCTCGGACACGCCCAATCGCATTTGAAACTACCCGCGAACCCCAGTTATACACGTTCACCGCTCGCACACGGCCAATCGCATGTGAAACTGCCCGCGAACCCCAGTAATACACGTACCCCGCACGCACAGGCCCAATCGCGTGTGAAACTGGCCACGAACCCCAGTAAAACAAGTACCCCGCTCGGACACGCCCAATCGCGTTTGAAACTGCCTGCGAAACCCAGTAATACACGTACCCCGCTCACACAGGGCCAATCGCGTCTGAAACTCCCTACGAACCCCAGTAATGCACGTACTCTGCTCGCACAGACCCAATCGCGAGTAAAACTGCCAGCGAACCCCAGTAATACACGTACCCCGCTCGGACACGCCCAATCGCGTTCGAAACTGCCCGCGAACCCCAGTAATACACATACCCCGCTCGCACACAGCCAATCGCATGTGAAACTGCCCGCGAACTCCAGTAAAACACGTACCCCGCTCGCACAGGCCCAATAGCATGTGAAACTCCCTGCGCACCCCACTGGATACACGTACCCCACTCTGACAGTGAAATTGCGTGTGAAACTCCGCACCAACCCCAGTAATACAAGTACCCCGCTCACACAGGCCCAATCGTGTGTGAAACTCCTCACGGACCCTACTGGATACAAGCACCCCGCTCTGACAGCGAAATCGTGTGTGAAACTGCCCGCGAACCCCAGTAATACACGTACCCCGCTCGCACAGGCCCAATCGCGTATGAAACTGCCCACGAACCCCAGTAATACATATACCCCGCTCGCACAGGGCCAATCACGTGTGAAACTTCCTGCGAACCCCAGTAATACACGTACCATGCTCGCACAGGACCAATCGTGTGTGAAACTCCACACGCACCCCACTGGATACACGTACCCCGCTCTGACAGCGAAATCACGTGTGAAACTGCCCGCGAACTGTAGTAAAACACGTACCCCGCTCGCACAGGCCGAATCGAGGGTGAAACTCCCTGCGCACCCCACTGGACACACGTACCCCGCTCTGACAGCAAAATTGCATGTGAAACTCCCCACGAAACCCAGTAATACACGTACCCCGCTCGCACAGGCCCAATCACGTGTGAAACTCCCCGTGCACCTCACTGGATACACGTACCCTGCTCTGACAGCGAAATCGCGTGTGGAACTGCCAACAAACCCCAGTAATACACGTAACCCGCTCACACAGGCCAAATAGTGTGTGAAACTGCCCACGAAACCCAATAATAGACATACCCCTCACGCACAGGGCCAATCGCGTGTGAAACTCCCCACGAACCCCAATAATACACATACCCTGCTCGCACAGACCCAATCGCGCGTAAAACTGCCCGCGAACCCCAGTAATACACGTACCCCACTCACAAAGGGCCAATCGCGCGTGAAACTCCCCACGAACCCCAGTAATACACGTACCCTGCTCGCACAGACCCAATCT
Organism: Ambystoma mexicanum; assembly: GCF_040938575.1. Lineage (NCBI taxonomy): Eukaryota > Metazoa > Chordata > Amphibia > Caudata > Ambystomatidae > Ambystoma > Ambystoma mexicanum. Next base: position 46,453,166 of record NC_090921.1, read on the forward strand.
CGCCTAAAACTGCCCGCGAACCCCAGTAATACACGTACCCCGCTTGCACAGGCCCAATCGCATGTGAAACTGGGCACGAACCCCAGTAATACACGTACCCCGCTCGCACAGGCCCAATCGCATGTGAAACTGGCCACGAACCCCAGTAATACACTTACCCCGCTCGCACAGGCCCAATAGCGTGTGAAACTCCCTGCGCACCCCACTGGATACACGTACCCCACTCTGACAGTGAAATTGCGTGTGAAACTCCCCACGAACCCCAGTAATACACGTACCCCTCTCGCAAAGGCCCAATCGTGTGTGAAACTCCTCACGGACCCTACTGGATACAAGCACCCCACTCTGACAGCGAAATCGTGTGTGAAACTGCCCGCGAACCCCAGTAATACACGTACCCCGCTCGCACAGGCCCAATCGCGTATGAAACTGCCCACGAACCCCAGTAATACACGTACCCCGCTCGCACAGGGCCAATCGCGTGTGAAACTTCCTGCAAACCCCAGTAATACACGTACCCCGCTCGCACAGGACCAATCGCGTGTGAAACTCCATGCGCACCCCACTGGATACACGTACCCCGCTCTGACAGCGAAATCACGTGTGAAACTGCCCGCAAACTCTAGTAAAACAAGTACCCCACTCGCACAGGCCCAATCGCGGGTGAAACTCCCTGCGCACCCCACTGGATACACGTACCCCGCTCTGACAGCGAAATTGCATGTGAAACTCCCCACGAAACCCAGTAATACACGTACCCCGCTCGCACAGGCCCAATCACGTGTGAAACTCCCCGTGCACCTCACTGGATACACGTACCCTGCTCTGACAGCGAAATCGTGTGTGGAACTGCCCACAAACCCCAGTAATACACGTAACCCGCTCACACAGGCCAAATCGTGTGTGAAACTGCCTGCAAACCCCAGTAATAGACGTACCCCTCACACACAGGGCCAATCGCGTGTGAAACTCCCCACGAACCCCAATAATACACGTACCCTGCTCGCACAGACCCAATCGCGCGTAAAACTGCCCGCGAACCCCAGTAATACACGTACCCCGCTCGCACACGCCCAATCGTGTGTGAAACTGACCGCGAACCCCAGTAATACACGTACCCCGCTCGCACAGGGCCAATCGCATTTGAAACTGCCCGCGAACCCCAGTAATACACGTACCCCGCTCGCACACGCCCAATCGCGTGTGAAACTGTCCGCGAACCCCAGTAATACACGTACCCCGCTCGCACAGGCCCAATCGCGTGTGAAACTCCCTGCACACCCCAGTGGATACACATACCCCACTCTGACAGCGAAATTATGTGTGAAACTTCCCGCAAACCCCAGTAATACACGTACCCTGCTTGCACAGGCCCAATCGCAGGTGAAACTCCCCACGCACCCCACTGGATACACGTACCCCGCTCTGACAGCAAAATCGTGTGTGAAACTCCCGACGAACCCCAGTAATAAACGTACCCCGCTCGCACAGGGCTAATCGCGTGTGAAACTGCCCGCGAACCCCAGTAATACACGTACCCCGCTCACACAGGGCCAATCGCGTGTGAAACTCCCCACGAACCCCAGTAATACATGTACCCTGCTCGCACAGACCCAATCGCACGTAAAACTGCCCACGAACCCCAGTAATACACGTACCCCGCTCAGACACGCCCAGTCGCGTGTGAAACTGCCCGCAAACCCGAGTAATACACGTTCCCCGCTCGCACACTGCCAATCGCATGTGAAACTGCCCACAAATCCCAGTAATACACGTACCCCGCTCGCACAGGCCCAATCGCGTGTGAAACTGGCCACGAACCGCAGTAATACATGTACCCCGCTCGCACATGCCCAATAGCGTGTGAAACTCCTTGCGCACCCCACTGGATACACGTACCCCACTCTGACAGTGAAATTGCGTGTGAAACTCCCCACAAACCCCAGTAATACACGTACCCCGCTCGCACAGGCCCAATCGCGCGTAAAACTGCCTGCGAACCCCAGTAATACACGTACCCCGCTCGGACACGCCCAATCGCGTTTGAAACTGCCCACGAACCCCAGTAATACACGTACCCCGCTCGCACACATCCAATCGCATGTGAAACTGCCCGCGAACCCCAGTAATGCACGTACCCCGCTCGCACAGGCCCAATCGCGTGTGAAACTGTCTGCGAACCCCAGTAATACACGTACCCCGCTCACACAGGGCCAATTGCGTGTGAAACTCCCCACGAACCCCAGTAATACATGTACTCTGCTCGCACAGACCCAATCGCGCGTAAAACTGCCTGCGAATCCCAGTAATACACGTACCCCGCTCGGACACGCCCAATCGCGTTTGAAACTGCCCGCGAACCGCAGTAATACACGTACCCCGCTCGCACACAGCCAATCGCATGTGAAACTGCCCGCGAACCCCAGTAATGCATGTACCCCGCTCGCACAGGCCTAATCGCGTGTGAAACTGGCCACAAACCCCAGTAATACACGTACCCCGCTCGCACAGGCCCAATCGCATGTGAAACTCCCTGCGCACCCCACTGAATACACATACCCCACTCTGACAGTGAAATTGCGTGTGAAACTCCCCGCGAACCCCAGTAATACATGTACCCCGCTCGCACAGGTCTAATCGCGTGTGAAACTGCCTGCGAACCCCAGTAATACATGTACCCCGCTCACACAGGGCCAATCGCGTGTGAAACTCCCCACGAACCCCAGTAATACACGTACCCTGCTCGCACAGACCCAATCGCGCATAAAACTGCCCGCGAACCCCAGTAATACATGTACCCCGCTCGCACACGCCCAATCGTGTGTGAAACTGCCCGCGAACCCCAGTAATACACGTACCCCGCTCGCACAGGGCCAATCGCATTTGAAACTGCCCGCGAACCCCAGTAATACACGTACCCCGCTCGCACACGCCCAATCGCGTGTGAAACTGTCCGCGTACCCCAGTAATACACGTACCCCGCTCGCACAGGCCCAATCGCGTGTGAAACTCCCTGCACACCCCACTGGATACACATACCCCACTCTGACAGCAAAATTATGTGTGAAACTTCCCGCAAACCCCAGTAATACACGTACCCTGCTTGCACAGGCCCAATCGCAGGTGAAATTCCCCACGCACCCCACTGGATACACGTACCCCGCTCTGACAGCAAAATCGTGTGTGAAACTGCCCGTGAACCCCAGTAATACACGTACCCCGCTCACACAGGGCCAATCGCGTGTGAAACTCCCCACGAACCCCAGTAATACATGTACCCTGCTCGCACAGACCCAATCGCACGTAAAACTGCCCACGAACCCCAGTAATACACGTACCCCGCTCAGACACGCCCAGTCGCGTGTGAAACTGCCCGCAAATCCCAGTAATACACGTACCCCGCTCACACAGGGCCAATTGCGTGTGAAACTCACCACGAACCCCAGTAATACATGTACTCTGCTCGCACAGACCCAATCGCGCGTAAAACTGCCTGCGAATCCCAGTAATACACGTACCCCGCTCGGACACACCCAATCGCGTTTGAAACTGCCCGCGAACACCAGTAATACACGTACCCTGCTCGCACACAGCCAATCGCATGTGAAACTGGCCACAAACCCCAGTAATACACGTACCCCGCTCGCACAGGCCCAATCGCATGTGAAACTCCCTGCGCACCCCACTGAATACACGTACCCCACTCTGACAGTGAAATTGCGTGTGAAACTCCCCGCGAACCCCAGTAATACATGTACCCCGCTCGCACAGGTCTAATTGCGTGTGAAACTGCCTGCGAACCCCAGTAATACATGTACCCCGCTCACACAGGGCCAATCGCGTGTGAAACTCCCCACGAACCCCAGTAATACACGTACCCTGCTCGCACAGACCCAATCGCGCATAAAACTGCCCGCGAACCCCAGTAATACACGTACCCCACTCGGACACGCCCAATCGTGTTTGAAACTGCCCACGAACCCCAGTAATACACGTACCCCGCTCGCACACGGCCAATCGCATGTGAAACTGCCTGCGAACCCCAGTAATACACGTACCCCGCTCGCACAGGCCCAATCGCGTGTGAAACTGGCCACGAACCCCAGTAATACACGGACCTCGCTCGCACAGGCCCAATCGCATGTGAAACTCCCTGTGCACCCCACTGGATACACGTACCCCACTCAGACAGTGAAATTGCGTGTGAAACTCCCCGCGAACCCCAGTAATACATGTACCCCGCTCGCACAGGGCTAATCGCGTGTGAAACTGCCCGCGAACCCCAGTAATACACGTAACCCGCTCACACAGGCCAAATCGTGTGTGAAACTGCCTGCAAACCCCAGTAATAGACGTACCCCTCACACACAGGTCCAATCGCGTGTGAAACTCCCCACGAACCCCAATAATACACGTACCCTGCTCGCACAGACCCAATCGCGCGTAAAACTGCCCGCGAACCCCAGTAATACACGTACCCCGCTCGCACACGCCCAATCGTGTGTGAAACTGCCCGCGAACCCCAGTAATACACGTACCCCGCTCGCACAGGGCCAATCGCATTTGAAACTGCCCGCGAACCCCAGTAATACACGTACCCCGCTCGCACACGCCCAATCGCGTGTGAAACTGTCCGCGAACCCCAGTAATACATGTACCCCGCTCGCACAGGCCCAATCGCGTGTGAAACTCCCTGCGCACCCCACTGGATACACATACCCCACTCTGACAGCAAAATTATGTGTGAAACTTCCCGCAAACCCCAGTAATACACGTACCCTGCTTGCACAGGCCCAATCGCAGGTGAAACTCCCCACGCACCCCACTGGATACACGTACCCCGCTCTGACAGCAAAATCGTGTGTGAAACTCCCCACGAACCCCAGTAATAAACGTACCCCGCTCGCACAGGGCTAATCGAGTGTGAAACTGCCCGTGAACCCCAGTAATACACGTACCCCGCTCACACAGGGCCAATCGCGTGTGAAACTCGCCACAAACCCCAGTAATACATGTACCCTGCTCGCACAGACCCAATCGCACGTAAAACTGCCCACGAACCCCAGTAATACACGTACCCCGCTCAGACACGCCCAGTCGCGTGTGAAACTGCCCGCAAATCCCAGTAATACACGTACCCCGCTCGCACAGGCCCAATCGCGTGTGAAACTGGCCACGAACCCCAGTAATACATGTACCCCGCTCGCACAGGCCCAATAGCGTGTGAAACTCCTTGCGCACCCCACTGGATACACGTACCCCACTCTGACAGTGAAATTGCGTGTGAAACTCCCCACAAACCCCAGTAATACACGTACCCCGCTCGCACAGGCCCAATCGCGTGTGAAACTGTCTGCGAACCCCAGTAATACACGTACCCAGCTCACACAGGGCCAATTGCGTGTGAAACTCCCCACGAACCCCAGTAATACATGTACTCTGCTCGCACAGACCCAATCGCGCGTAAAACTGCCTGCGAACCCCAGTAATACACGTACCCCGCTCGGACACGCCCAATCGCGTTTGAAACTGCCCGCGAACCCCAGTAATACACGTACCCCGCTCGCACACAGCCAATCGCATGTGAAACTGCCCGCGAACCCCAGTAATGCACGTACCCCGCTCGCACAGGCCTAATCGCGTGTGAAACTGGCCACAAATCCCAGTAATACACGTACCCCGCTCGCACAGGCCCAATCGCATGTGAAACTCCCTGCGCACCCCACTGAATACACGTACCCCACTCTGACAGTGAAATTGCGTGTGAAACTCCCCGCGAACCCCAGTAATACATGTACCCCGCTCGCACAGGGCTAATCGCGTGTGAAACTGCCTGCGAACCCCAGTAATACATGTACCCCGCTCACACAGGGCCAATCGCGTGTGAAACTCCCCACGAACCCCAGTAATACACGTACCCTGCTCGCACAGACCCAATCGTGCATAAAACTGCCCGCGAACCCCAGTAATACACGTACCCCACTCGGACACGTCCAATCGTGTTTGAAACTGCCCACAAACCCAGGAATACACGTACCCCGCTCGCACACGGCCAATCGCATGTGAAACTGCCTGCGAACCCCAGTAATACACGTACCCCGCTCGCACAGGCCCAATCGCGTGTGAAACTGTCCGCGAACCCCAGTAATACACGTACCCCGCTCGCACAGGCCCAATCGCGTGTGAAACTCCCTGCGCACCCCACTGGATACACATACCCCACTCTGACAGCAAAATTATGTGTGAAACTTCCCGCAAACCCCAGTAATACACGTACCCTGCTTGCACAGGCCCAATCGCAGGTGAAACTCCCCACGCACCCCACTGGATACACGTACCCCGCTCTGACAGCAAAATCGTGTGTGAAACTCCCCACGAACCCCAGTAATAAACGTACCCCGCTCGCACAGGGCTAATCGAGTGTGAAACTGCCCGTGAACTCCAGTAATACACGTACCCCGCTCACACAGGGCCAATCGCGTGTGAAACTCCCCACGAACCCCAGTAATACATGTAGCCTGCTCGCACAGACCCAATCGCACGTAAAACTGCCCACGAACCCCAGTAATACACGTACCCCGCTCAGACACGCCCAGTCGCGTGTGAAACTGCCCGCAAATCCCAGTAATACACGTACCCCTCTCGCACAGGCCCAATCGCGTGTGAAACTGGCCACGAACCCCAGTAATACATGTACCCCGCTCGCACAGGCCCAATAGCGTGTGAAACTCCTTGCGCACCCCACTGGATACACGTACCCCACTCTGACAGTGAAATTGCGTGTGAAACTCCCCACAAACCCCAGTAATACACGTACCCCGCTCGCACAGGCCCAATCGCGTGTGAAACTCCCCACGAACCCCAGTAATACATGTACTCTGCTCGCACAGACCCAATCGCGCGTAAAACTGCCTGCGAACCCCAGTAATACACGTACCCCGCTCGGACACGCCCAATCGCGTTTGAAACTGCCCGCGAACCCCAGTAATACACGTACCCCGCTCGCACACAGCCAATCGCATGTGAAACTGCCCGCGAACCCCAGTAATGCACGTACCCCGCTCGCACAGGCCTAATTGCGTGTGAAACTGGCCACAAATCCCAGTAATACACGTACCCCGCTCGCACAGGCCCAATCGCATGTGAAACTCCCTGCGCACCCCACTGAATACACGTACCCCACTGTGACATTGAAATTGCGTGTGAAACTCCCCGCGAACCCCAGTAATACATGTACCCCGCTCGCACAGGGCTAATCGCGTGTGAAAACTGCCTGCGAACCCCAGTAATACATGTACCCCGCTCAGACAGGGCCAATCGCGTGTGAAACTCCCCACGAACCCCAGTAATACACGTACCCTGCTCGCACAGACCCAATCGCGCATAAAACTGCCCGCGAACCCCAGTAATACACGTACCCCACTCGGACACGTCCAATCGTGTTTGAAACTGCCCACGAACCCCAGTAATACACGTACCCCACTCGCACATGGCCAATCGCATGTGAAACTGCCTGCGAACCCCAGTAATACACGTACCCCGCTCGCACAGGCCCAATCGCGTGTGAAACTGGCCACGAACCCCAGTAATACACGTACCTCGCTCGCACAGGCCCAATCGCATGTGAAACTCCCTGTGCACCCCACTGGATACACTTACCCCACTCTGACAGTGAAATTGCGTGTGAAACTCCCCGCGAACCCCAGTAATACACGTACCCCACTCTGACAGCGAAATCACGTGTGAAACTTCCCACGAACCCCAGTAATACACGTACCCCACTCGCACAGGCCCAATCGCGGGTGAAACTACCCACACACCCCACTGGATACACGTACCCCGCTCTGACAGCAAAATCGTGTGTGAAACTCCCTACGAACCCCAGTAATACACGTATCCCGCTCGCACAGGGCTAATCGCGTGTGAAACTGCCCGCGAACCCAAGTAATACACGTACCCCGCTCACACAGGGCCAATCGCGTGTGAAACTCCCCACGAACCCCAGTAATACACGTACCCTGCTTGCACAGACCCAATCACGCGTAAAACTGCCCCCGAACCCCAGTAATACACCTGCCCCACTTGGACATGCCCAATCGCGTTTGAAACTGCCAGTGAACCCCAGTAATACACGTACCCCGCTCGCACACGGCCAATCGCATGTTAAACTGCCTGCGAACCCCAGTAATACACGTACCCCGCTCGCACAGGCCCAATCGCGTGTGAAACTGGCCACGAACCCCAGTAATAGAAGTACCCCGCTCGCACAGGCCCAATCGCGTGTGAAACTCCCTGCGCACCCCACTGGATACACGTACCCCACTCTGACAGTGAAATTGCGTGTAAAACTCCCCGCGAACCCCAGTAATACATGTACCCCGCTCGCACAGGGCAATCGCGTGTGAAACTGCCCGCAAACCCCAGTTATACACGTTCCCCGCTCGCACATGGCCAATCGCATGTGAAACTTCCCGCGAACCCCAGTAATACACGTACCCCGCTCGCACAGGCCCAATCGCGTGTGAAACTGGCCACGAACCAAAGTAATACACGTACCCCGCTCGCACAGGCCCAATCGTGTGTGAAACTCCACACGGACCCTGCTGGATACAAACACCCCGCTCTGACAGCGAAATCGTTTGTGAAACTCCATGCGCACCCCACTGGATACACATACCTCACTCTGACAGTGAAATTGCGTGTGAAACTCCCCACGAACCCCAGTAATACACGTACCCCGCTCGCACAGGCCCAATCGTGTGTGAAACTCCACACGGACCCTACTGGATACAAACACCCCGCTCTGACAGCGAAATCGTGTGTGAAACTGCCCGCAAACCCCAGTAATACACGTATCCCGCTCGCACAGGCCCAATCACGTATGAAACTGCCCACGAACCTCAGTAATACACGTACCCTGCTCGCACAGGGCCAATCGCGTGTGAAACTTCCTGCGAACCCCAGTAATACACGTACCCCGCTCGCACAGGACCAATCGCGTGTGAAACTCCATGCGCACCCCACTGGATACACGTACCCCGCTCTGACAGCGAAATCACGTGTGAAACTGCCCGCAAACTCTAATAAAACACGTACCCCACTCGCACAGGCCCAATCGCGGGTGAAACTCCCTGCGCACCCCACTGGATACACGTACCCCGCTCTGACAGCGAAATTGCATGTGAAACTCCCCACGAAACCCAGTAATACAGGTACCCCGCTCGCACAGGCCCAATCACGTGTGAAACTCCCCGAGCACCTCACTGGATACACGTACCCTGCTCTGACAGCGAAATCGCATGTGGAACTGCCCACAAACCCCAGTAATACACGTAACCCGCTCACACAGGCGAAATCGTGTGTGAAACTGCCCGCGAACCCCAGTAATAGACGTACCCCTCACGCACAGGGCCAATCGCGTGTGAAACTCCCCACGAACCCCAGTAATACACATACCCTGCTCGCACAGACCCAATCGCGCGTAAAACTGCCCGCAAACCCCAGTAATACACGTACCCCGCTCGCACACGCCCAATCGCGTGTGAAACTGCCCGCGAACCCCAGTAATACACGTACCCCGCCTGCACAGGCCCAATCGCATGTGAAACTGCCTGCGAACCCCAGTAATACACATACCCCGCTCGCACAGGCCCAATCGCGTGAGAAACTCCCTGCGCACCCCACTGGATACACGTACCCCACTCTGACAGCGAAATTACATGTGAAACTTCCCGCAAAGCCCAGTAATACACGTACCCCGCTCGCACAGGCCCAATCGCGGGTGAAACTCCCCACGCACCCCACTGGATACACGTACCCCGCTCTGACAGCAAAATCGTGTGTGAAACTCAACACAAACCCCAGTACTACACGTACCCTGCTCGCACAGGGCTAATCGCGTGTGAAACTGCCCGCGAACCCCAGTAATACACGTACCCCGCTCACACAGGGACAATCGCGTGTGAAACTCCCCACGAACCCCAGTAATACACGTACACCGCTCGGACACGCCCAATCGCGTGTGAAACTGCCTGCGAACCCCAGTAATACACGTACCCCGCTCACACAGGGCCAATCGCGTGTGAAACTCCCCACGAACCCCAGTAATACACGTACTCTGCTCGCACAGACCCAATCGCGCGTAAAACTGCCCGCGAACCCCAGTAATACACGTACACCACTCGGACATTCCCAATCGCGTGTGAAACTGCCCGCGAACACCAGTAATACACGTACCACGCTCGCACACAGCCAATCGCATATGAAACTGCCCGCGAACCCCAGTAATGCACGTACCCCGCTCGCACAGGCCCAATCGCATGTGAAACTCCCTGCGCACCCCACTGGATACACGTACCCCACTCTGACAGTGAAATTGTGTGTGAAACTCCCCGCAAACCCCAGTAATACATGTACCCCGCTCACACAGGGCCAATCGCGTTTGAAACTCCCCACGAACCCCAGTAATACAGGTACCCTGCTCGCACAGACCCAATCGCGCGTAAAACTGCCCGTGAACCCCAGTAATACACGTACCCCGCTCGGACACGCCCAATCGCGTGTGAAACTGCCCGCAAACCCCAGTAATACATGTTCCCCGCTCGCACAGGCCCAATCGCGTGTGAAACTGGCCACGAACCCCAGTAATACATGTACCCCGCTTGCACAGGCCCAATAGCGTGTGAAACTCCTTGCGCACCCCACCGGATAAACATACCCCACTCTGACAGTGAAATTGCGTGTGAAACTCCCCACGAACCCCAGTAATACACGTACCCCGCTCGCACAGGCCCAATCGCGCGTAAAACAACCTGCGAACCCCAGTAATACACGTACCCCGCTCGGACACGCCCAATCGCGTTTGAAACTGCCCGCGAACCCCAGTAATACACGTACCCCGCTCGCACACATCCAATCGCATGTGAAACTGCCCGCGATCCCCAGTAATACACCTACCCCGCTCGCACAGGCCCAATCGCGTGTGAAACTGTCTGCGAACCCCAGTAATACACGTACCCCGCTCACACAGGGCCAATCGCGTGTGAAACTCCCCACGAACCCCATTAATACATGTACTTTGCTCGCACAGACCCAATCGTGCATAAAACTGCCTGCGAACCCCAGTAATACACGTACCCCGCTCGGACATGCCCAATCGCGTTTGAAACTGCCGGCGAACCCCAGTAATGCACGTACCCCGCTCGCACAGGCCTAATCGCGTGTGAAACTGGCCACAAACCCCAGTAATACACGTACCCCGCTCACACAGGGCCAATCGCGTTTGAAACTCCCCACGAACCCCAGTAATACAGGTACCCTGCTCGCACAGACCCAATCGCGCGTAAAACTGCCCGCGAACCCCAGTAATACACGTACCCCGCTCAGACACGCCCAACCGCGTTTGAAACTTGCCACGAACCCCAGTAATACACGTACCCCGCTCGCACACGGCCAATCGCATGTGAAACTGCCCGCGAACCCCAGTAATACACGTACCCCTCTCGCACAGGCCCAATCGTGTGTGAAACTCCTCACGGACACTACTGGATACAAGCACCCCGCTCTGACAGTGAAATCGTGTGTGAAACTGCCCGCGAACCCCAGTAATACACGTACCCCGCTCGCACAGGCCCAATCGCGTATGAAACTGCCCACGAACCCCAGTAATAAACGTACCCCGCTCGCACAGGGCCAATCGCGTGTGAAACTTCCTGCAAACCCCAGTAATACACGAACCCCGCTCGCACAGGACCAATCGCGTGTGAAACTCCATGCGCACCCCACTGGATACACGTACCCCGCTCTGACAGCGAAATCACGTGTGAAACTGCCCGCAAACTCTAGTAAAACAAGTACCCCACTCGCACAGGCCCAATCGCGGGTGAAACTCCCTGCGCACCCCACTGGATACACGTACCCCGCTCTGACAGCGAAATTGCATGTGAAACTCCCCACGAAACCCAGTAATACACATACCCCGCTCGCACAGGCCCAATCACGTGTGAAACTCCCCGTGCACCTCACTGGATACACGTACCCTGCTCTGACAGCGAAATCGCGTGTGGAACTGCCCACAAACCCCAGTAATACACGTAACCCGCTCACACAGGCCAAATCGTGTGTGAAACTGCTTGCAAACCCCAGTAATAGACGTACCCCTCTCACACAGGGCCAATCGCGTGTGAAACTCCCCACGAACCCCAGTAATACACGTACCCTGCTCGCACAGACCCAATCGCGCGTAAAACTGCCCGCGAACCCCAGTAATACACGTACCCCGCTCGCACACGCCCAATCGTGTGTGAAACTGCCTGTGAACCCCAGTAATACACGTACCCCGCTCGCACAGGGCCAATCACATTTGAAACTGCCCGCGAACCCCAGTAATACACGTACCCCGCTCGCACACGCCCAATCGCGTGTGAAACTGTCCGCGAACCCCAGTAATACACGTACCCCGCTCGCACAGGCCCAATCGCGTGTGAAACTCCCTGCGCACCCCACTGGATACACATACCCCACTCTGACAGCGAAATTACGTGTGAAACTTCCCGCAAACCCCAGTAATACACGTACCCTGCTTGCACAGGCCCAATCGCAGGTGAAACTCCCCACGCACCCCACTGGATACACGTACCCCGCTCTGACAGCAAAATCGTGTGTGAAACTCCCCACGAACCCCAGTAATAAACGTACCCCGCTCGCACAGGGCTAATCGCGTGTGAAACTGCCCGCGAACCCCTGTAATACACGTACCCCGCTCACACAGGGCCAATCGCGTGTGAAACTCCCCACGAACCCCAGTAATACACGTACCCTGCTCGCACAGACCCAATCGTGCGTAAAACTGCCCGTGAACCCCAGTAATACACGTACCCCGCTCGGACACGCCCAATCGCGTGTGAAACTGCCCGCAAACCCCAGTAATACACGTTCCCCGCTCGCACACTGCCAATCGCATGTGAAACTGCCCACAAACCCCAGTAATACATGTACCCCGCTCGCACAGGCCCAATCGCGTGTGAAACTGGCCACAAACCCCAGTAATACATGTACCCCGCTTGCACAGGCCCAATAGCGTGTGAAACTCCTTGCGCACCCCACCGGATACACATACCCCACTCTGACAGTGAAATTGCGTGTGAAACTCCCCACGAACCCCAGTAATACACGTACCCCGCTCACACAGGCCCAATCGCGCGTAAAACAACCTGCGAACCCCAGTAATACACGTACCCCGCTCGGAAACGCCCAATCGCGTTTGAAACTGCCCGCGAACCCCAGTAATACACGTACCCCGCTCGCACACATCCAATCGCATGTGAAACTGCCCGCGATCCCCAGTAATGCACGTACCCCGCTCGCACAGGCCCAATCGCGTGTGAAACTGTCTGCGAACCCCAGTAATACACGTACCCCGCTCACACAGGGCCAATCGCGTGTGAAACTCCCCACGAACCCCATTAATACATGTACTTTGCTCGCACAGACCCAATCGTGCGTAAAACTGCCTGCGAACCCCAGTAATACACGTACCCCGCTCGGACATGCCCAATCGCGTTTGAAACTGCCCGCGAACCCCAGTAATGCACGTACCCCGCTCGCACAGGCCTAATCGCGTGTGAAACTGGCCACAAACCCCAGTAATACACGTACCCCGCTCGCACAGGCCCAATCGCATGTGAAACTCCCTGCGCACCCCACTGAATACACGTACCCCACTCTGACAGCGAAATTGCGTGTGCAACTCCCCGCGAACCCCAGTAATACATGTACCCCGCTCGCACCGGGCTAATCGCGTCTGAAACTGCCCGTGAACCCCAGTAATACATGTACCCCGCTCACACAGGGCCAATCGCGTGTGTAACTCCCCACGAACCCCAGTAATACACGTACCCTGCTCGCACAGACCCAATCGCGCATAAAACTGCCCGCGAACCCCAGTAATACACGTACCCCGCTCGGACATGCCCAATCGCGTTTGAAACTGCCCGCGAACCCCAGTAATGCACGTACCCCGCTCGCACAGGCCTAATCGCGTGTGAAACTGGCCACAAACCCCAGTAATACACGTACCCCGCTCGCACAGGCCCAATCGCATGTGAAACTCCCTGCGCACCCCACTGAATACACGTACCCCACTCTGACAGTGAAATTGCGTGTGCAACTCCCCGCGAACCCCAGTAATACATGTACCCCGCTCGCACAGGGCTAATCGCGTCTGAAACTGCCCGCGAACCCCAGTAATACATGTACCCCGCTCACACAGGGCCAATCGCGTGTGTAATTCCCCACGAACCCCAGTAATACACGTACCCTGCTCGCACAGACCCAATTGCGCATAAAACTGCCCGCGAACCCCAGTAATACATGTACCCCACTCGGACACGCCCAATCGTGTTTGAAACTGCCCACGAACCCCAGTAATACATGTACCCCGCTCGCACACGGCCAATCGCATGTGAAACTGCCTGCGAACCCCAGTAATACACGTACCCTGCTCGCACAGGCCCAATCGCGTGTGAAACTGGCCACGAACCCCAGTAATAGACGTACCTCGCTCGCACAGGCCCAATCGCGTGTGAAACTCCCCACAAACCCCAGTAATACACATACCCTGCCCGCACAGACCCAATCACGCGTAAAACTGCCCGCGAACCCCAGTAATACACGTACGCCGCTCAGACACGCCCAATCGCGTTTGAGACTACCCGCAAACCCCAGTTATACACGTTCCCCGCTCGCACATGGCCAATCGCATGTGAAACTTCCCGCGAACCCCAGTAAGACACGTACCCCGCTCGCACAGGCCCAATCGCGCGTGAAACTGGCCACGAACCCCAGTAGTACACGTACCCCGCTCGCACAGGCCCAATAGCGTGTGAAACTCCCTGCGCACCCCACTGGATACACATACCCCACTCTGACAGTGAAATTGCGTGTGAAACTCCCCACGAACCCCAGTAATACACGTACCCCGCTCGCACAGGCCCAATCGTGTGTGAAACTCCTCACGGACCCTACTGGATACAAACACCCCGCTCTGACAGCGAAATCGTGTGTGAAACTGCCCGCAAACCCCAGTAATACACGTACCCCGCTCGCACAGGCCCAATCACGTATGAAACTGCCCACGAACCCCAGTAATACATGTACCCTGCTCGCACAGGGCCAATCGCGTGTGAAACTTCCTGCGAACCCCAGTAATACACGTACCCCGCTCGCACAGGACCAATCGCGTGTGAAACTCCACACGCACCCCACTGGATACACGTACCCCGCTCTGACAGCGAAATCACGTGTGAAACTGCCCGCAAACTCTAATAAAACACGTACCCCGCTCGCACAGGCCCAATCGCGGGTGAAACTCCCTGCGCACCCCACTGGATACACGTACCCCGCTCTGACAGCGAAATTGCATGTGAAACTCCCCACGAAACCCAGTAATACAGGTACCCCGCTCGCACAGGCCCAATCACGTGTGAAACTCCCCGAGCACCTCACTGGATACACGTACCCTGCTCTGACAGCGAAATCGCATGTGGAACTGCCCACAAACCCCAGTAATACACGTAACCCGCTCACACAGGCCAAATCGTGTGTGAAACTGCCCGCGAACCCCAGTATTAGACGTACCCCTCACGCACAGGGCCAATCGCGTGTGAAACTCCCCACGAACCCCAGTAATACACATACCCTGCTCGCACAGACCCAATCGCGCGTAAAACTGCCCGCAAACCCCAGTAATACATGTACCCCGCTCGCACACGCCCAATCGCGTGTGAAACTGCCCGCGAACCCCAGTAATACACGTACCCCGCTCGCACAGGCCCAATCGCATGTGAAACTGCCTGCGAACCCCAGTAATACACGTACCCCGCTTGCACACACCCAATCGCGTGTGAAACTGCCCGCGAACCCCAGTAATACACGTACCCCGCTCGCACATGCCCAATCGCGTGTGAAACTCCCTGCGCACCCCACTGGAAACACGTACCCCACTCTGACAGCGAAATTACGTGTGAAACTTCCCGCAAAGCCCAGTAATACACGTACCCCGCTCGCACAGGCCCAATCGCGGGTGAAACTCCCCACGCACCCCACTGGATACACGTACCCCGCTCTGACAGCAAAATCGTGTGTGAAACTCAACACGAACCCCAGTAATACACGTACCCTGCTCGCACAGGGCTAATCGCGTGTGAAACTGCCCGTGAACCCCAGTAATACACGTACCCCGCTCACACAGGGCCAATCGCGTGTGAAACTCCCCACGAACCCCAGTAATACACGTACCCTGATCGCACAGACCCAATCGCGCGTAAAACTGCCCGCAAACCTCAGTAATACACGTACACCGCTCGGACACACCCAATCGCGTGTGAAACTGCCTGCGAACCCCAGTAATACATGTACCCCGCTCACACAGGGCCAATCGCGTGTGAAACTCCCCACGAACCCCAGTAATACACGTACTCTGCTCGCACAGACCCAATCGCGCGTAAAACTGCCCGCGAACCCCAGTAATACACGTACACCACTCGGACACACCCAATCGCATGTGAAACTGCCCGCGAACACCAGTAATACACGTTCCCCGCTCGCACATGGCCAATCGCATGTGAAACTTCCCGCGAACCCCAGTAAGACACGTACCCCGCTCGCACAGGCCCAATCGCGTGTGAAACTCCCTGCGCACCCCACTGGATACACATACCCCACTCTGACAGTGAAATTGCGTGTGAAACTCCCCACGAACCCCAGTAATACACGTACCCCGCTCGCACAGGCCCAATCGTGTGTGAAACTCCTCACGGACCCTACTGGATACAAACACCCCGCTCTGACAGCGAAATCGTGTGTGAAACTACCCGCAAACCCCAGTAATACACGTACCCTGCTCGCACAGGCCCAATCACGTATGAAACTGCCCACGAACCCCAGTAATACATGTACCCCGCTCGCACAGGGCCAATCGCGTGTGAAACTTCCTGCAAACCCCAGTAATACACGAACCCCGCTCGCACAGGACCAATCGCGTGTGAAACTCCATGCGCACCCCACTGGATACACGTACCCCGCTCTGACAGCGAAATCACGTGTGAAACTGCCCGCAAACTCTAGTAAAACAAGTACCCCACTCGCACAGGCCCAATCGCGGGTGAAACTCCCTGCGCACCCCACTGGATACACGTACCCCGCTCTGACAGCGAAATTGCATGTGAAACTCCCCACGAAACCCAGTAATACACATACCCCGCTCGCACAGGCCCAATCACGTGTGAAACTCCCCGTGCACCTCACTGGATACACGTACCCTGCTCTGACAGCGAAATCGCGTGTGGAACTGCCCACAAACCCCAGTAATACACGTAACCCGCTCACACAGGCCAAATCGTGTGTGAAACTGCCTGCAAACCCCAGTAATAGACGTACCCCTCTCACACAGGGCCAATCGCGTGTGAAACTCCCCACGAACCCCAGTAATACACGTACCCTGCTCGCACAGACCCAATCGCGCGTGAAACTGCCCGCGAACCCCAGTAATACACGTACCCCGCTCGCACACGCCCAATCGTGTGTGAAACTGCCTGTGAACCCCAGTAATACACGTACCCCGCTCGCACAGGGCCAATCACATTTGAAACTGCCCGCGAACCCCAGTAATACACGTACCCCGCTCGCACACGCCCAATCGCGTGTGAAACTGTCCGCGAACCCCAGTAATACACGTACCCCGCTCGCACAGGCCCAATCGCGTGTGAAACTCCCTGCGCACCCCACTGGATACACATACCCCACTCTGACAGCGAAATTACGTGTGAAACTTCCCGCAAACCCCAGTAATACACGTACCCTGCTTGCACAGGCCCAATCGCAGGTGAAACTCCCCACGCACCCCACTGGATACACGTACCCCGCTCTGACAGCAAAATCGTGTGTGAAACTCCCCACGAACCCCAGTAATAAACGTACCCCGCTCGCACAGGGCTAATCGCGTGTGAAACTGCCCGCGAACCCCTGTAATACACGTACCCCGCTCACACAGGGCCAATCGCGTGTGAAACTCCCCACGAACCCCAGTAATACACGTACCCTGCTCGCACAGACCCAATCGTGCGTAAAACTGCCCGTGAACCCCAGTAATACACGTACCCCGCTCGGACACGCCCAATCGCGTGTGAAACTGCCCGCAAACCCCAGTAATACACGTTCCCCGCTCGCACACTGCCAATCGCATGTGAAACTGCCCACAAAACCCAGTAATACATGTACCCCGCTCGCACAGGCCCAATCGCGTGTGAAACTGGCCACAAACCCCAGTAATACATGTACCCCGCTTGCACAGGCCCAATAGCGTGTGAAACTCCTTGCGCACCCCACCGGATACACATACCCCACTCTGACAGTGAAATTGCGTGTGAAACTCCCCACGAACCCCAGTAATACACGTACCCCGCTCACACAGGCCCAATCGCGCGTAAAACAACCTGCGAACCCCAGTAATACACGTACCCCGCTCGGAAACGCCCAATCGCGTTTGAAACTGCCCGCGAACCCCAGTAATACACGTACCCCGCTCGCACACATCCAATCGCATGTGAAACTGCCCGCGATCCCCAGTAATGCACGTACCCCGCTCGCACAGGCCCAATCGCGTGTGAAACTGTCTGCGAACCCCAGTAATACACGTACCCCGCTCACACAGGGCCAATCGCGTGTGAAACTCCCCACGAACCCCATTAATACATGTACTTTGCTCGCACAGACCCAATCGTGCGTAAAACTGCCTGCGAACCCCAGTAATACACGTACCCCGCTCGGACATGCCCAATCGCGTTTGAAACTGCCCGCGAACCCCAGTAATGCACGTACCCCGCTCGCACAGGCCTAATCGCGTGTGAAACTGGCCACAAACCCCAGTAATACACGTACCCCGCTCGCACAGGCCCAATCGCATGTGAAACTCCCTGCGCACCCCACTGAATACACGTACCCCACTCTGACAGTGAAATTGCGTGTGCAACTCCCCGCGAACCCCAGTAATACATGTACCCCGCTCGCACCGGGCTAATCGCGTCTGAAACTGCCCGTGAACCCCAGTAATACATGTACCCCGCTCACACAGGGCCAATCGCGTGTGTAACTCCCCACGAACCCCAGTAATACACGTACCCTGCTCGCACAGACCCAATCGCGCATAAAACTGCCCGCGAACCCCAGTAATACACGTACCCCGCTCGGACATGCCCAATCGCGTTTGAAACTGCCCGCGAACCCCAGTAATGCACGTACCCCGCTCGCACAGGCCTAATCGCGTGTGAAACTGGCCACAAACCCCAGTAATACACGTACCCCGCTCGCACAGGCCCAATCGCATGTGAAACTCCCTGCGCACCCCACTGAATACACGTACCCCACTCTGACAGTGAAATTGCGTGTGCAACTCCCCGCGAACCCCAGTAATACATGTACCCCGCTCGCACAGGGCTAATCGCGTCTGAAACTGCCCGCGAACCCCAGTAATACATGTACCCCGCTCACACAGGGCCAATCGCGTGTGTAATTCCCCACGAACCCCAGTAATACACGTACCCTGCTCGCACAGACCCAATTGCGCATAAAACTGCCCGCGAACCCCAGTAATACATGTACCCCACTCGGACACGCCCAATCGTGTTTGAAACTGCCCACGAACCCCAGTAATACATGTACCCCGCTCGCACACGGCCAATCGCATGTGAAACTGCCTGCGAACCCCAGTAATACACGTACCCTGCTCGCACAGGCCCAATCGCGTGTGAAACTGGCCACAAACCCCAGTAATAGACGTACCTCGCTCGCACAGGCCCAATCGCGTGTGAAACTCCCCACAAACCCCAGTAATACACATACCCTGCCCGCACAGACCCAATCACGCGTAAAACTGCCCGCAAACCCCAGTAATACACGTACGCCGCTAAGACACGCCCAATCGCGTTTGAGACTACCCGCAAACCCCAGTTATACACGTTCCCCGCTCGCACATGGCCAATCGCATGTGAAACTTCCCGCGAACCCCAGTAAGACACGTACCCCGCTCGCACAGGCCCAATCGCGCGTGAAACTGGCCACGAACCCCAGTAGTACACGTACCCCGCTCGCACAGGCCCAATAGCGTGTGAAACTCCCTGCGCACCCCACTGGATACACATACCCCACTCTGACAGTGAAATTGCGTGTGAAACTCCCCACGAACCCCAGTAATACACGTACCCCGCTCGCACAGGCCCAATCGTGTGTGAAACTCCTCACGGACCCTACTGGATACAAACACCCCGCTCTGACAGCGAAATCGTGTGTGAAACTGCCCGCAAACCCCAGTAATACACGTACCCCGCTCGCACAGGCCCAATCACGTATGAAACTGCCCACGAACCCCAGTAATACATGTACCCTGCTCGCACAGGGCCAATCGCGTGTGAAACTTCCTGCGAACCCCAGTAATACACGTACCCCGCTCGCACAGGACCAATCGCGTGTGAAGCTCCACGCGCACCCCACTGGATACACGTACCCCGCTCTGACAGCGAAATCACGTGTGAAACTGCCCGCAAACTCTAATAAAACACGTACCCCGCTCGCACAGGCCCAATCGCGGGTGAAACTCCCTGCGCACCCCACTGGATACACGTACCCCGCTCTGACAGCGAAATTGCATGTGAAACTCCCCACGAAACCCAGTAATACAGGTACCCCGCTCGCACAGGCCCAATCACGTGTGAAACTCCCCGAGCACCTCACTGGATACACGTACCCTGCTCTGACAGCGAAATCGCATGTGGAACTGCCCACAAACCCCAGTAATACACGTAACCCGCTCACACAGGCCAAATCGTGTGTGAAACTGCCCGCGAACCCCAGTATTAGACGTACCCCTCACGCACAGGGCCAATCGCGTGTGAAACTCCCCACGAACCCCAGTAATACACATACCCTGCTCGCACAGACCCAATCGCGCGTAAAACTGCCCGCAAACCCCAGTAATACATGTACCCCGCTCGCACACGCCCAATCGCGTGTGAAACTGCCCGCGAACCCCAGTAATAAACGTACCCCGCTCGCACAGGCCCAATCGCATGTGAAACTGCCTGCGAACCCCAGTAATACACGTACCCCGCTTGCACACACCCAATCGCGTGTGAAACTGCCCGCGAACCCCAGTAATACACGTACCCCGCTCGCACATGCCCAATCGCGTGTGAAACTCCCTGCGCACCCCACTGGAAACACGTACCCCACTCTGACAGCGAAATTACGTGTGAAACTTCCCGCAAAGCCCAGTAATACACGTACCCCGCTCGCACAGGCCCAATCGCGGGTGAAACTCCCCACGCACCCCACTGGATACACGTACCCCGCTCTGACAGCAAAATCGTGTGTGAAACTCAACACGAACCCCAGTAATACACGTACCCTGCTCGCACAGGGCTAATCGCGTGTGAAACTGCCCGCGAACCCCAGTAATACACGTACCCCGCTCACACAGGGCCAATCGCGTGTGAAACTCCCCACGAACCCCAGTAATACACGTACCCTGATCGCACAGACCCAATCGCGCGTAAAACTGCCCGCAAACCTCAGTAATACACGTACACCGCTCGGACACACCCAATCGCGTGTGAAACTGCCTGCGAAACCCAGTAATACATGTACCCCGCTCACACAGGGCCAATCGCGTGTGAAACTCCCCACGAACCCCAGTAATACACGTACTCTGCTCGCACAGACCCAATCGCGCGTAAAACTGCCCGCGAACCCCAGTAATACACGTACACCACTCGGACACACCCAATCGCATGTGAAACTGCCCGCGAACACCAGTAATACACGTTCCCCGCTCGCACATGGCCAATCGCATGTGAAACTTCCCGCGAACCCCAGTAAGACACGTACCCCGCTCGCACAGGCCCAATCGCGTGTGAAACTCCCTGCGCACCCCACTGGATACATATACCCCACTCTGAAAGTGAAATTGCGTGTGAAACTCCCCACGAACCCCAGTAATACACGTACCCCGCTCGCACAGGCCCAATCGTGTGTGAAACTCCTCACGGACCCTACTGGATACAAACACCCCGCTCTGACAGCGAAATCGTGTGTGAAACTACCCGCAAACCCCAGTAATACACGTACCCTGCTCGCACAGGCCCAATCACGTATGAAACTGCCCACGAACCCCAGTAATACATGTACCCTGCTCGCACAGGGCCAATCGCGTGTGAAACTTCCTGCGAACCCCAGTAATACACGTACCCCGCTCGCACAGGCCCAATCGCGGGTGAAACTCCCTGCGCACCCCACAGGATACACGTACCCCGCTCTGACAGCGAAATTGCATGTGAAACTCCCCATGAAACACAGTAATACAGGTACCCCGCTCGCACAGGCCCAATCACGTGTGAAACTCCCCGAGCACCTCACTGGATACACGTACCCTGCTCTGACAGCGAAATCGCATGTGGAACTGCCCACAAACCCCAGTAATACACGTACCCCGCTCACACAGGCCAAATCGTGTGTGAAACTGCCCGCGAACCCCAGTATTAGACGTACCCCTCACGCACAGGGCCAATCGCGTGTGAAACTCCCCACGAACCCCAGTAATACACATACCCTGCTCGCACAGACCCAATCGCGCGTAAAACTACCCGCAAACCCCAGTAATACATGTACCCCGCTCGCACACGCCCAATCGCGTGTGAAACTGCCCGCGAACCCCAGTAATACATGTACCCCGCTCGCACAGGCCCAATCGCATGTGAAACTGCCTGCGAACCCCAGTAATACACGTACCCCGCTTGCACACGCCCAATCGCGTGTGAAACTGCCCGCGAACCCCAGTAATACACGTACCCCGCTCGCACATGCCCAATCGCGTGTGAAACTCCCTGCGCACCCCACTGGATACACGTACCCCACTCTGACAGCGAAATTACGTGTGAAACTTCCCGCAAAGCCCAGTAATACACGTACCCCGCTCGCACAGGCCCAATCGCGTGTGAAACTGCCCGCGAACCCCAGTAATACACGTACCCCGCTCGCACATGCCCAATCGCGTGTGAAACTCCCTGCGCACCCCACTGGATACACGTACCCCGCTCTGACAGCAAAATTGTGTGTGAAACTCAACACGAACCCCAGTAATACACGTACCCTGCTCGCACAGGGCTAATCACGTGTGAAACTGCCCGCGAACCCCAGTAATACACGTACCCCGCTCACACAGGGCCAATCGCGTGTGAAACTCCCCACGAACCCCAGTAATACACGTACCCTGATCGCACAGACCCAATCGCGCGTAAAACTGCCCGCAAACCTCAGTAATACACGTACACCGCTCGGACACACCCAATCGCGTGTGAAACTGCCTGCAAACCCCAGTAATACACGTACCCCGCTCACACAGGGCCAATCGCGTGTGAAACTCCCCACGAACCCCAGTAATACACGTACTCTGCTCGCACAGACCCAATCGCGCGTAAAACTGCCCGCGAACCCCAGTAATACACGTACACCACTCGGACACGCCCAATCACGTGTGAAACTGCCCGCGAACACCAGTAATACACGTACCACGCTCGCACACAGCCAATCGCATGTGAAACTGCCCGCGAACCCCAGTAATGCATGTACCCCACTCGCACAGGCCCAATCGCATGTGAAACTCCCTGCGCACCCCACTGGATACACGTACCCCACTCTGACAGTGAAATTGTGTGTGAAACTCCCCGCAAACCCCAGTAATACATGTACCCCACTCGCACAGGGCTAATCGCGTGTGAAACTGCACACAAACCCCAGTAATACACGTACCCCGCTCACACAGGGCCAATCGCGTTTGAAACTCCCCACGAACCCCAGTAATACAGGTACCCTGCTCGCACAGACCCAATCGCGCGTAAAACTGCCCGCGAACCCCAGTAATACACGTACCCCGCTCAGACACGCCCAACCGCGTTTGAAACTGCCCATGAACCCCAGTAATACACGTACCCCGCTCGCACACGGCCAATCGCATGTGAAACTGCCCGCGAACCCCAGTAATACACGTACCCCGCTCGCACAGGCCCAATCGCGTGTGAAACTGGCCACGAACCCCAGTAATACACGTACCCCGCTTGCACAGGCCCAATCGCATGTGAAACTCCCTGTGCACCCCACTGGATACACGTACCCCACTCTGACAGTGAAATTGCGTGTGAAACTCCCCACGAACCCCAGTAATACATGTACCCCGCTCGCACAGGGCTAATCACGTGTGAAACTGCCCGCGAACCCCAGTAATACACGTACCCCGCTCACACAGGGCCAATCGCGTGTGAAACTCCCCATGAACCCCAGTAATACACGTACCCTGCTCGCACAGACCCAATCGCGCGTGAAACTGCCCACGAACCCCAGTAATACACGTATGCCGCCCGGACACGCCCAATCGCATTTGAAACTACCCGCGAACCCCAGTTATACACGTTCCCCGCTCGCGCACGGCCAATCGCATGTGAAACTGCCCGCGAACCCCAGTAATACACGTACCCCGCACGCACAGGCCCAATTGCGTGTGAAACTGGCCACGAACCCCAGTAAAACACGTACCCCGCTCAGACACGCCCAATCGCGTTTGAAACTGCCTGCGAAACCCAGTAATACACGTACCCCGCTCACACAGGGCCAATCGCGTGTGAAACTCCCCACGAACCCCAGTAATACACGTACTCTGCTCGCACAGACCCAATCGCGCGTAAAACTGCCCGCGAACCCCAGTAATACACGTACACCACTCGGACACGCCCAATCGCATGTGAAACTGCCCGCGAACACCAGTAATACACGTTCCCCGCTCGCACATGGCCAATCGCATGTGAAACTTCCCGCGAACCCCAGTAAGACACGTACCCCGCTCGCACAGGCCCAATCGCGTGTGAAACTCCCTGCGCACCCCACTGGATACACATACCCCACTCTGACAGTGAAATTGCGTGTGAAACTCCCCACGAACCCCAGTAATACACGTACCCCGCTCGCACAGGCCCAATCGTGTGTGAAACTCCTCACGGACCCTACTGGATACAAACACCCCGCTCTGACAGCGAAATCGTGTGTGAAACTACCCGCAAACCCCAGTAATACACGTACCCTGCTCGCACAGGCCCAATCACGTATGAAACTGCCCACGAACCCCAGTAATACATGTACCCTGCTCGCACAGGGCCAATCGCGTGTGAAACTTCCTGCGAACCCCAGTAATACACGTACCCCGCTCGCACAGGACCAATCGCGTGTGAAACTCCACGCGCACCCCACTGGATACACGTACCCCGCTCTGACAGCGAAATCACGTGTGAAACTGCCCGCAAACTCTAATAAAACACGTACCCCGCTCGCACAGGCCCAATCGCGGGTGAAACTCCCTGCGCACCCCACAGGATACACGTACCCCGCTCTGACAGCGAAATTGCATGTGAAACTCCCCATGAAACACAGTAATACAGGTACCCCGCTCGCACAGGCCCAATCACGTGTGAAACTCCCCGAGCACCTCACTGGATACACGTACCCTGCTCTGACAGCGAAATCGCATGTGGAACTGCCCACAAACCCCAGTAATACACGTAACCCGCTCACACAGGCCAAATCGTGTGTGAAACTGCCCGCGAACCCCGGTATTAGACGTACCCCTCACGCACAGGGCCAATCGCGTGTGAAACTCCCCACGAACCCCAGTAATACACATACCCTGCTCGCACAGACCCAATCGCGCGTAAAACTACCCGCAAACCCCAGTAATACATGTACCCCGCTCGCACACGCCCAATCGCGTGTGAAACTGCCCGCGAACCCCAGTAATACATGTACCCCGCTCGCACAGGCCCAATCGCATGTGAAACTGCCTGCGAACCCTAGTAATACACGTACCCCGCTTGCACACGCCCAATCGCGTGTGAAACTGCCCGCGAACCCTAGTAATACACGTACCCCGCTCGCACATGCCCAATCGCGTGTGAAACTCCCTGCGCACCCCACTGGATACACGTACCCCACTCTGACAGCGAAATTACGTGTGAAACTTCCCGCAAAGCCCAGTAATACACGTACCCCGTTCGCACAGGCCCAATCGCGGGTGAAACTCCCCACGCACTCCACTGGATACACGTACCCCGCTCTGACAGCAAAATTGTGTGTGAAACTCAACACGAACCCCAGTAATACACGTACCCTGCTCGCACAGGGCTAATCACGTGTGAAACTGCCCGCGAACCCCAGTAATACACGTACCCCGCTCACACAGGGCCAATCGCGTGTGAAACTCCCCACGAACCCCAGTAATACACGTACCCTGATCGCACAGACCCAATCGCGCGTAAAACTGCCCGCGAACCTCAGTAATACACGTACACCGCTCGGACATGCCCAATCGCGTGTGAAACTGCCTGCGAACCCCAGTAATACACGTACCCCGCTCACACAGGGCCAATCGCGTGTGAAACTCCCCACGAACCCCAGTAATACACGTACTCTGCTCGCACAGACCCAATCGCACGTAAAACTGCCCGCGAACCCCAGTAATACACGTACACCACTCGGACACGCCCAATCGCGTGTGAAACTGCCCGCGAACACCAGTAATACACGTACCACGCTCGCACACAGCCAATCGCATGTGAAACTGCCCGCGAACCCCAGTAATGCATGTACCCCGCTCGCACAGGCCCAATCGCATGTGAAACTCCCTGCGCACCCCACTGGATACACGTACCCCACTCTGACAGTGAAATTGTGTGTGAAACTCCCCGCAAACCCCAGTAATACATGTACCCCACTCGCACAGGGCTAATCGCGTTTGAAACTCCCCACGAACCCCAGTAATACAGGTACCCTACTCGCACAGACCCAATCGCGCGTAAAACTGCCCGCGAACCCCAGTAATACACGTACCCCGCTCAGACACGCCCAACCGCGTTTGAAACTGCCCATGAACCCCAGTAATACACGTACCCCGCTCGCACACGGCCAATCGCATGTGAAACTGCCCGCGAACCCCAGTAATACACGTACCCCGCTCGCACAGGCCCAATCGCGTGTGAAACTGGCCACGAACCCCAGTAATACACGTACCCCACTTGCACAGGCCCAATCGCATGTGAAACTCCCTGTGCACCCCACTGGATACACGTACCCCACTCTGACAGTAAAATTGCGTGTGAAACTACCCGCGAACCCCAGTAATACATGTAACCCGCTCGCACAGGGCTAATCACGTGTGAAACTGCCCGCGAACCCCAGTAATACACGTACCCCGCTCACACAGGGCCAATCGCGTGTGAAACTCCCCATGAACCCCAGTAATACACGTACCCTGCTCGCACAGACCCAATCGCGCGTGAAACTGCCCGCGAACCCCAGTAATACACGTATGCCGCTCGGACATGCCCAATCGCATTTGAAACTACCCGCGAACCCCAGTTATACACGTTCCCCGCTCGCACATGGCCAATCGCATGTGAAACTGCCCGCGAACCCCAGTAATACACGTACCCCGCACGCACAGGCCCAATTGCGTGTGAAACTGGCCACGAACCCCAGTAAAACACGTACCCCGCTCAGACACGCCCAATCGCGTTTGAAACTGCCTGCGAAACCCAGTAATACACGTACCCCGCTCACACAGGGCCAATCGCGTGTGAAACTCCCCACAAACCCTAGTAATGCACGTACTCTGCTCGCACAGACCCAATCGCGAGTAAAACTGCCCGCGAACCCCAGTAATACACGTACCCCGCTCGGACAGCCCAATCGCGTTTGAAACTGCCCGCGAACCCCAGTAATACACATACCCCGCTCGCACACAGCCAATCGCATGTGAAACTGCCCGTGAACCCCAGTAATGCATGTACCCCGCTCGCACAGGCCCAATCGCGTGTGAAACTGGCCACGAACCCCAGTAAAACACGTACCCCGCTCGCACAGGCCCAATAGCATGTGAAACTCCCTGCGCACCCCACTGGATACACGTACCCCACTCTGACAGTGAAATTGCGTGTGAAACTCCCCACGAACCCCAGTAATACACGTACCCCGCTCACACAGGCCCAATCGTGTGTGAAACTCCTCACGGACCCTACTGGATACAAGCACCCCGCTCTGACAGCGAAATCATGTGTGAAACTGCCCGCAAACCCCAGTAATACACGTACCCCGCTCGCACAGGCCCAATCGCATATGAAACTGCCCACGAACCCCAGTAATACACATACCCCACTCGCACAGGGCCAATCGCGTGTGAAACTTCCTGCAAACCCCAGTAATACACGTACACCGCTCGCACAGGACCAATTGCGTGTGAAACTCCACGCGCACCCCACTGGATACACGTACCCCGCTCTGACAGCGAAATCACGTGTGAAACTGCCCGCAAACCCCAGTAATACACGTACCCCGCTCGCACAGGCCCAATCGCGTATGAAACTGCCCACGAACCCCAGTAATACACATACCCCACTCACACAGGGCCAATCGCGTGTGAAACTTCCTGCGAACCCCAGTAATACACGTACCCCGCTCGCACAGGCCCAATCGCGGGTGAAACTCCCTGCGCACCCCACTGGATACACGTACCCCGCTCTGACAGCGAAATTGCATGTGAAACTCCCCACGAAACACAGTAATACAGGTACCCTCCTCGCACTGGCCCAATCACGTGTGAAACTCCCCGAGCACCTCACTGGATACACGTACCCTGCTCTGACAGCGAAATCGCATGTGGAACTGCCCACAAACCCCAGTAATACACGTAACCCG
Organism: Ambystoma mexicanum; assembly: GCF_040938575.1. Classification (NCBI taxonomy): domain Eukaryota; kingdom Metazoa; phylum Chordata; class Amphibia; order Caudata; family Ambystomatidae; genus Ambystoma; species Ambystoma mexicanum. Next base: position 46,482,005 of record NC_090921.1, read on the forward strand.
CTCACACAGGCCAAATCGTGTGTGAAACTGCCCGCGAACCCCAGTAATAGACGTACCCCTCACGCACAGGGCCAATCGCGTGTGAAACTCCCCACGAACCCCAGTAATACACATACCCTGCTCGCACATACCCAATCGCGCGTAAAACTGCGGCAAACCCCAGTAATACACGTACCCCGCTCGCACACACCCAATCGCGTGTGAAACTGCCCGCGAACCCCAGTAATACACGTACCCCGCTCGCACAGGCCCAATCGCATGTGAAACTGCCCGCGAACCCCAGTAATACACGTACCCCGCTCGCACACGCCCAATCGCGTGTGAAACTGCCGCGAACCCCAGTAATACACGTACCCCGCTCGCACAGGCCCAATCGCGTATGAAACTGCCCACGAACCCCAGTAATACACATACCCCACTCGCACAGGGCCAATCGCGTGTGAAACTTCCTGCGAACCCCAGTAATACACGTACACCGCTCGCACAGGACCAATAGCGTGTGAAACTGGCCACGAACCCCAGTAATACACGTACCCCGCTTGCACAGGCCCAATCGCATGTGAAACTCCCTGTGCACCCCACTGGATACACGTACCCCACTCTGACAGTAAAATCGCGTGTGAAACTCCCTGCGAACCCCAGTAATACATGTACCCCGCTCGCACAGGGCTAATCACGTGTGAAACTGCCCGCGAACCCCAGTAATACACGTACCCCGCTCACACAGGGCCAATCGCGTGTGAAACTCCCCATGAACCCCAGTAATACACGTACCCTGCTCGCACAGACCCAATCGCGCGTGAAACTGCCCGCGAACCCCAGTAATACACGTATGCCGCTCGGACATGCCCAATCGCATTTGAAACTACCCGCGAACCCCAGTTATACACGTTCCCCGCTCGCACAAGGCCAATCGCATGTGAAACTGCCCGCGAACCCCAGTAATACACGTACCCCGCACGCACAGGCCCAATTGCGTGTGAAACTGGCCACGAACCCCAGTAAAACACATACCCTGCTCAGACACGCCCAATCGCGTTTGAAACTGCCTGCGAAACGCAGTAATACACGTACCCCGCTCACACAGGGCCAATCGCGTGTGAAACTCCCCACGAACCCTAGTAATGCACGTACCCTGCTCGCACAGACCCAATCGCGCGTAAAACTGCCCGCAAACCCCAGTAATACACGTACCCCGCTCGCACACGCCCAATCGCGTGTGAAACTGCCCGCGAACCCCAGTAATACACGTACCCCGCTCGCACAGGCCCAATCGCATGTGAAACTGCCTGCGAACCCCAGTAATACACGTACCCCGCTCACACAGGCCCAATCGCGTGTGAAACTCCCTGCGCACCCCACTGGATACACGTACCCCACTCTGACAGCGAAATTACGTGTGAAACTTCCCGCAAAGCCCAGTAATACACGTACCCCGCTCGCACAGGCCCAATCGCGGTTGAAACTCCCCACGCACCCCACTGGATACACGTACCCCACTCTGACAGTAAAATCGCGTGTGAAACTCCCCGCGAACCCCAGTAATACATGTACCCCGCTCGCACAGGGCTAATCACGTGTGAAACTGCCCGCGAACCCCAGTAATACACGTACCCCGCTCACACAGGGCCAATCGCGTGTGAAACTCCCCATGAACCCCAGTAATACACGTACCCTGCTCGCACAGACCCAATCGCGCGTGAAACTGCCCGCGAACCCCAGTAATACACGTATGCCGCTCGGACATGCCCAATCGCATTTGAAACTACCCGCGAACCCCAGTTATACACGTTCCCCGCTCGCACACGGCCAATCGCATGTGAAACTGCCCGCGAACCCCAGTAATACACGTACCCCGCACGCACAGGCCCAATTGCGTGTGAAACTGGCCACGAACCCCAGTAAAACACGTACCCTGCTCAGACACGCCCAATCGCGTTTGAAACTGCCTGCGAAACGCAGTAATACACGTACCCCGCTCACACAGGGCCAATCGCGTGTGAAACTCCCCACGAACCCTAGTAATGCACGTACCCTGCTCGCACAGACCCAATCGCGCGTAAAACTGCCCGCAAACCCCAGTAATACACGTACCCCGCTCGCACACGCCCAATCGCGTGTGAAACTGCATGCGAACCCCAGTAATACACGTACCCCGCTCGCACAGGCCCAATCGCATGTGAAACTGCCTGCGAACCCCAGTAATACACGTACCCCGCTCACACAGGCCCAATCGCGTGTGAAACTCCCTGCGCACCCCACTGGATACACGTACCCCACTCTGACAGCGAAATTACGTGTGAAACTTCCCGCAAAGCCCAGTAATACACGTACCCCGCTCGCACAGGCCCAATCGCGGTTGAAACTCCCCACGCACCCCACTGGATACACGTACCCCGCTCTGACAGCAAAATCGTGTGTGAAACTCAACACGAACCCCAGTAATACACGTACCCTGCTCGCACAGGGCTAATCGCATGTGAAACTGCCCGCGAACCCCAGTAATACACGTACCCCGCTCACACAGGGCCAATCGCGTGTGAAACTCCCCACGAACCCCAGTAATACACGTACCCTGATCGCACAGACCCAATCGCGCGTAAAACTGCCCGCGAACCTCAGTAATACACGTACACCGCTCGGACATGCCCAATCGCGTGTGAAACTGCCTGCGAACCCCAGTAATACACGTACCCCGCTCACACAGGGCCAATCGCGTGTGAAACTCCCCACGAACCCCAGTAATACACGTACTCTGCTCGCACAGACCCAATCGCACGTAAAACTGCCCGCGAACCCCAGTAATACACGTACACCACTCGGACACGCCCAATCGCGTGTGAAACTGCCCGCGAACACCAGTAATACACGTACCACGCTCGCACACAGCCAATCACATGTGAAACTGCCCGCGAACCCCAGTAATGCATGTACCCCGCTCGCACAGGCCCAATCGCATGTGAAACTCCCTGCGCACCCACCTGGATACACGTACCCCACTCTGACAGTGAAATTGTGTGTGAAACTCCCCGCAAACCCCAGTAATACATGTACCCCACTCGCACAGGGCTAATCGCGTGTGGAACTGCACACGAACCCCAGTAATACACGTACCCCGCTCACACAGGGCCAATCGCATTTGAAACTCCCCACGAACCCCAGTAATACAGGTACCCTGCTCGCACAGACCCAATCGCGCGTAAAACTGCCCGCGAACCCCAGTAATACACGTACCCCGCTCAGACACGCCCAACCGCGTTTGAAACTGCCCATGAACCCCAGTAATACACGTACCCCGCTCGCACACGGCCAATCGCATGTGAAACTGCCCGCGAACCCCAGTAATACACGTACCCCGCTCGCACAGGCCCAATCGCGTGTGAAACTGGCCACGAACCCCAGTAATACACGTACCCCACTTGCACAGGCCCAATCGCATGTGAAACTCCCTGTGCACCCCACTGGATACACGTACCCCACTCTGACAGTAAAATTGCGTGTGAAACTCCCCGCGAACCCCAGTAATACATGTAACCCGCTCGCACAGGGCTAATCACGTGTGAAACTGCCCGCGAACCCCAGTAATACACGTACCCCGCTCACACAGGGCCAATCGCGTGTGAAACTCCCCATGAACCCCAGTAATACACGTACCCTGCTCGCACAGACCCAATCGCGCGTGAAACTGCCCGCGAACCCCAGTAATACACGTATGCCGCTCGGACATGCCCAATCGCATTTGAAACTACCCGCGAACCCCAGTTATACACGTTCCCCGCTCGCACATGGCCAATCGCATGTGAAACTGCCCGCGAACCCCAGTAATACACGTACCCCGCACGCACAGGCCCAATTGCGTGTGAAACTGGCCACGAACCCCAGTAAAACACGTACCCCGCTCAGACACGCCCAATCGCGTTTGAAACTGCCTGCGAAACCCAGTAATACACGTACCCCGCTCACACAGGGCCAATCGCGTGTGAAACTCCCCACGAACCCTAGTAATGCACGTACTCTGCTCGCACAGACCCAATCGCGAGTAAAACTGCCCGCGAACCCCAGTAATACACGTACCCCGCTCGGACAGCCCAATCGCGTTTGAAACTGCCCGCGAACCCCAGTAATACACATACCCCGCTCGCACACAGCCAATCGCATGTGAAACTGCCCGTGAACCCCAGTAATGCATGTACCCCGCTCGCACAGGCCCAATCGCGTGTGAAACTGGCCACGAACCCCAGTAAAACACGTACCCCGCTCGCACAGGCCCAATAGCATGTGAAACTCCCTGCGCACCCCACTGGATACACGTACCCCACTCTGACAGTGAAATTGCGTGTGAAACTCCCCACGAACCCCAGTAATATGTTAGGCAGAAACCTGTGCAGTTCCCTTGGGGAACACTGCAAAAGATTTAAGACTACAGGTATAGCAGTAAACCCACTTGGTAGCAGTCTGCACCACCCAGATTTACCTGGTAGCTGTGGCTGAGCAGTCAGACTTCCCTCAAGAAGAGTTAGGCAGTATGCAAAGTATACACAATATGTACTCAGACACAATAGCACAAGCAAACACTGACCAGAGCTTGGTTTCAAAAGTATATAGTTATTTATTTATTAAACACACATAAGTTGAAATCACTCTAGCAAAATATAGTAAAAACACTTCAAACACAGTTATAATGAAAGCAGTTCCAACCCTTACTCCTATCTAGACAACTCTAAGTTAACACCACATAATTAAAACAGAGGTGAGCGCGTAACGTTAGATGACACTCTAGTAGGTTCAAGAAAGGGGTAAAAAGAAACAGGAATGGGTTAAACACACCACTCTAAGGTCCAGAACACTTGCAATAGACTCAAAGAAGCACAAAGTCACAGGTGAGCAAAAGTCACTAGGCAGGGCCCACTCTTAGAGTAGCCGGAGCGAAAATGTGCCCAAGATCACACTGTTGTTAAGGATTCAAAGTCTTGCAAAGAGTTAGAAAGAGTTTAGAGTGGCTTAAAAAGTTTAGCCAGGGTGTCCCAGGCACTCCCAGGTTCGAAAGCCGGGGGCTAAATCTACCCCGTACAGTCGGTGGCAAGGGAAGCCAGGCGGAACACGGTACCTTAAGTGGAAAGGATCCTCCAGCGGTGGCAGTTGTTCCAGGCAGTGGCAGCAAGGCTCGACGTCGGTCAGGGGAGAAGAAGTTCTCGCTGAAGAGCAGAAGAAGAAGGTCGTTGCACTGCCCGGGAAGAAACCAGCCGCGGAGTCCTTCGGTTAAAGGGTTGTACCGACTTTCGTGGTTGGGGTAAAAGGTGGTGGGGTTCCGGTTGCCGGGGTGCTTGGCACTGGCAAGGCGGCCACGAGATACCTCGAGAAGCGAAAAGAAGGCGAAAACTGGTTGTCCCCACCAGTCAAGGGAAGGAGCCACTCCGTTAAGAGTTCTCCTCGGTCGTCGGGAAAAGTGGTGAGACGGTTCAGCAGGGCTCCACCGGGTGGTGTCGTCGAAGCAGGTCGGCTCAGCTCTTCCCTCGTCGGATTCTTGGTCCTGTGGCGACTTCTGAAGTTCCAGTCCCCAAAGCCCTGCTTTTATGCAGCAAACCCCCATTCACCCAGCCTAGCTGTCACTCAAACATGCTAAGTGGTGAGCCGGCCGGCTCACCACTTGGGCCAATCAGGACGGAGTGCGACTTGAGTTACCAAGGTAACTCAGTCCAGGGTGCCTAAATCCCCCTCCACCCCTCCTAAGTACCCCAGACAGAGTGGCACCACTTTGGAGGGCTTCTGTGGAGAAGCCCGCCAAAAGTGGAACAAAGGGCTCCACTTTGGGTCAGAGTTACAGAGGCGAACGCCAACGCCATTTTAGAATCAAGTTTTGGCAAAAAGTCCCAACCGGAGTTATAATAATAAATATATAAACCGGCGGTATGTTTAAGGCTACCGTAAATAAATAATTAAATGTGTTAGCCTAAAACAATGGGAAATCCCATAGGGAAATATTCGCGGTCGAATATAAAAAGTAGTTTCCACTGCCACCAGCCAAAACTCGATCAGGGGGGACGGAGACGTGCCCCCTCGACTAACAGACCCTGGGGCAATCGAATTGCCCCAGCCAGTACGTCCACAATATGATGGTTTGTACTGGTTCTGTTCAGGATTCAAGACTAGCAAAGTCTTTGGTGACTTTACATGCCCTGGGAGACAGTAGTCAGTCCCAGGGTATGGAGTCTATGTTGGGGAGTCCCTAGGACACCCCTGGGTCACGGCACAGAGGGTGCTGTGTAACCCACATCACAAAAATACATGAGGCCCTATGGAGTAAAAGACCCCATAGCCCATTCAACACAAGGTTTAACCAAGAAAACACACTTCAATATGTCCAAGAGTGAGGGTAAAAGAGTCTCACTCTTGGCAGGAGAAAAAAAGAAACCCCAGAAATCCAGCAAAGCTGCTGGGGGACTCACTAGGTAGGGAAATTCAGCCTAAACAGAGAATTCTCCCTAACACTCGCCCCCCCCAGACTAAGGGACAGGAGGATTTAATCCACTCCTGGATGAACCTCATACCTCTAGTCGATGATATACATCCTAGAGAGTCCATCAGCATTTTGATGGTGACACCCTGACCTGTGCTCAATGGTGAAATCAAACCCTTGCAGGCAGATTGACCATCTCAATAGTTTTGGATTTTCCCCTTTCATTTGCATTAACCATCTCAAGGGTTGGTGGTCAGTCTGAATAACAAAAGTAGAACCATACAAGTATGGCCTAAACTTCTTCAGTGCCCACACAATAGCAAAGCATTCTCTTTCGATAGTTGCCCACCTTGTCTCAGGATCCTTCAGTTTTCTACTGATGAAGCAAATGGGGTGCTCCCTACCCTTCTCATCCAGTTGGCTTAGAACTGCACCTATACCTACATTGGAAGCATCAGTTTGTACAATGAAAGGTTGGTGGTAGTCAGGAGCTCTCAAGACTGGAGCTTGGCAAAGAGCTCTCTTCAGTTTTTCAAAGGCCTGATTGCACTCCTCATTCCATTTTACCTTTTTAGGGAATTTGGGAGAGGAGATTACATTCAGTGGAGAAGCTATGGTCCCATAGTTCTCAATGAAATTCCTGTAATATCCAGTGAGGCCTAGAAAAGCTCTCACTTGGGTTTGAGTAGTCGGTGTTGTCCAATTTTGCACAGCTTCAATCTTGCTGGGCAAAGGCCTTATTTCTCCACCTCCTACCTCATGTCCAAGGTAGACCACTTTACTTTGACCAATCTGGCACTTACTGGCTTTGATTGTCAAATGGGCCTGTTCCAGAGCCTGCAACACATGTCCTAGGTGGGTCACATGTTCTTCCCAGGAGTGGCTGAAGACTGCAATGTCATCCAAGTATGCCATGCAGAAGTCTTCCATCCCAGCCAGAACCTGGTTCACCATCCTTTGGAATGTGGCAGGTGCATTTTTTAGTCCAAAAGGCATGACCTTAAACTGGTACAAGCCAACTGGGGTTGAAAATGCAGTTTTCTCCTTGGCATGGTCTGTCAGGGCTATTTGCCAATAGCCTGACGTCAGGTCAAATGTGCTGAGGTACTTGGCTGCACCAAGTTTATCCACCAACTCATCTGTCCTGGGCAAAGGGTGGGCATCAGTCTTGGTGACTGCATTTAGAGCTCTATAGTCCACACAGAATCTCAAGTCTTTGGATCCTGCCTTTGGTACTAACACAACTGGGCTAGACCATGGACTAGTAGAGGGCTCTATTACCCCGAGATCAAGCATCTTCTTGACCTCTCCTTTGATGTGGGTTCTGACATGTTCTGACATTCTGTATCCTCTGCTTTTGACTGGCAGACAGTCACCAGTGAGTATCTCATGCTGACCCCAAGGGGTCAAGCCTGGTGATAGTGAGAACAGGGAGGCAAACTGATTTAACATAGATTTGCACTCCTCTTGTTGCTCAGGTGTCAGGTCTGAAGAGAGATTGACTCCTTCAACTTTTTCATCTAAAGGCACACCTCGGAGGAGATCAGGGAGAGATTCACTCTCTTCTTCCTCTGCAGCTGAAGCTAGAAGCAAGGCTCCTACATCAGGTCTGGAGATGTATGCTTTTAGTCGGTTGGTGTGGAAGACTCTAGGAGCTTCCCTGGGTCTGCCCAGATCCACCAGATAGTTGACCTCTCCAAGTCTTCCCACAATCTTGAAGGGTCCCATCCATTTGTCTTGCAAGGCCCTCTGCCTTGTTGGGAGCATAACTAGAACTAGCTGGTCTTGAGTAAACTCAACCATGTTAGCCTTCTGGTCGTGCCAATGTTTGACCAGAGCTTGACCAGCTTTCAAGTTGTCACTTGCTTCTGCCATCATGTGTGACATTCTCCTCCGGAGACCTATCACATAGTCAGTCACTCTGACTGGCTTGAGGGGAGGAGCACCTTCCAATCCCTCCTTAATCAGGGCCAATGGGCCTCTGACTGGATGGCCATAGAGAAGCTCAAAGGGAGAATAACCTACTCCCTCCTGAGGGACTTCTCTATAAGCAAAGAGAAGGCATGGCAGTAGAAGGTCCCACTTTTTCTTAAGGGGTTCTTTTAGAGCACCTATCATGCTCTTCATGGTTCTGTTAAACCTTTCAACCAACCCGTTTGTCTGAGGGTGGTAAGCGGTTGAGAACTTGTAGGTAACTCCACAGGTTTTCCACATGGCTTTCATGTAGTGGGACATAAAGTTTGACCCCCTGTCAGAGATTACCTCCTTAGGAAACCCAACCCTGGTAAAAATACCGAGGAGGGCCTTAGCCACAGCCGGAGCTGTAACAGTCCTCATAGGAATTGCCTCAGGGTACCTAGTAGCATGGTCTACTACAACAAGGATAAACCTGTTGCCTGAGGAGGTTGGAGGATCAAGGGGACCAACAATGTCAATCCCTACCCTCTCAAATGGGACTCCCACAACTGGGAGAGGCACTAAAGGTGCCACATTCTTGGAACCAACCTTACCATAAGTCTGGCAGGTATGGCAGCTCTTACAATATCTATCTACTTCAGCCCCCATCTTTGGCCAATAAAAGTAGAGTGAGAGCCTTTCCTTGGTCTTCTTGAAACTCAAGTGACCAGCCAAAGGTATCTCATGGGCTAGTTGTAAGAACTGTTGTCTGTTCTCTTGTGGGACTACAAGGCGTTTGTAGTCTCCAGGTTCAGACTCAGTGGGTTCACTGTAGAAGAGGCCATCTTCCCAGTGTAACCTATACTTCCCAGGCTCTTGCCCATCAGCTTGAGAAGCTGCCTGGTGGCGGAGACCTTCCAGAGTTGGACATTCTCTTTGCCCCTTACGAAAAGCTGCCCTGCTAGGCCCACCTTCTGCCAGTAAAGACTGCAGCTCAGGATGGTCCTCAGGGTCCAAATCTCCAATAAGGTTGGGGCCTCCTTCTAGCTCTTCCTCAGAGTCTAGCTCAACCACACAGGGTTGTACCTCCCTCTCAGCCTCAGCTGGAGGTGGAGTTACAGGTGTAACTTTGGACAACCTAGGGGAAGTCCTTGTTGGAAGCACTGGGGTGCTTGCTGCTGGCTTTTTCCTAGGAGTCTTGGGTTGCCCCTTTGCTCCTGATCTGGTAGTTACTGCAGTAAGTTGCTCCAGTGGGAGAGGAGTGATTTCTGTCATCATCTCCTGAGATAACCCTCTCAGGGTTTTCTCTCTTGCAGGTTTTGTGAGTTCCTGTAACCTTTTGCTAGGTGGTCTGGGGGTATGAGATACAACTCCAAGAGCTTTGAGGTCATTACCCAACAGAACCCTACCTGGCACTTCACATTGTACACTGACAGGTATTTTTACAGCCATATCATTACATTGGATGAGAACTGGTAACTGGGGACACATCTGCACAGGCCCACCAGCTAACTTGGTGAGGCATTTGGGTGCCTTAGCAACATCCTCTGCCCTGAAAAATGATTCATCCACCACAGTTATGCTGGCTCCAGTATCCCTAATGGCAGGAGTCTCCTGACCATTCACCTGGACACTGTCCTTATAATACTCTTTAGTATTATCTGGGATAGAGTTATAGACATCTAAATTCTGTTGTTCCCACAACCCCAGAGAGACTAAAGAAACACTAGCTGAGACTCCAGTGGGTTCATCAGCTAGTAATAGAAAGTTTCCACTTGCCATATGTACTTCCTCTTCTAATTCCCTGGAATCAGCCAAGTGTTGTCTGAGCTCAGGAGAGCAGGCATCATAAATAGTCTCCAACATAAACAAATTCTTCATACCTTCATAAGTGTTCACCTTGTAACCCTTAATCCATCCCTCTAAGTTTTTCAAACATTCATTCACCCAGGTAGCCCAAGGGGTACCATCATGCTTTTTGAGGCTCCTAAACCTCTTAAGATACTGGGAAGGGGTCTTCCCAAACCTAGCTATCAAAGCTAGTTTCACACATTCATAGTCCTTCCTATCCTCCTCCCCCATCTCCATTACCACATCAGTTGCAACAGGGGGAAGCCTAGAGAACAACCAGGTGAGTAAGTCATTTCCTGTGATGTTCTGGAGCCCATGATTATATTCAAACAGAGACAACCAATCCAACACATCCAATTTAGGCTCATACATACCAACCAATTCTTTAGGCATCCGGGGTCTTTTAGGACTGGAACTTCTAGAGGAGCCAGAGAGAGAAGCATTCTCAACAGATAATTTCTTCATTTCTAAGTCATACTTGAGCTCCATTTCCCTTAGCCTTAGTTCTTTGTCAGTTTGAGCATTAAGTTTCTTATACTCCAATTCTAGTTTCATTTTCTCCAGTGCAAAGTATTGAGGACTAAATGGGGGACCTGGTAAAGGTCCAGTAGGTACAGCAGGTAGAGCAGGCAGAGCAGGCAGAGGCCTAGGGGGGGCAGTCACAACAGCCTCACCCTCCTCTTCTGACTCTTCCTCAGAATCATCAACATTTTGCTCCATGTTAATTTCAGTACTGTCATCTACAGTTACTGGAGTGGTAGGTTCCTCTGAACCATCACCCAGACTTTGGTTAGCTAACAATCTTTCAATCAGCTCCATTTTCTTGCCCTTAGTCAGGAGATCCTTATGTTTACAGAGCACTCTTAAACAATCAGCAGTTTTGGCTGCAAGGGACTCTTGACTATAGCTTTCTATAACTGACATGTTAGAGGATTACTTTTACAGTGCTAAGCTTTGTGGTTAGTTGCACTAAGGTATCTAAAGCACAATAAAATGTATACTCAATACAAATCCCACCGCTGTACACCAGTGTTAGGCAGAAACCTGTGCAGTTCCCTTGGGGAACACTGCAAAAGATTTAAGACTACAGGTATAGCAGTAAACCCACTTGGTAGCAGTCTGCACCACCCAGATTTACCTGGTAGCTGTGGCTGAGCAGTCAGACTTCCCTCAAGAAGAGTTAGGCAGTATGCAAAGTATACACAATATGTACTCAGACACAATAGCACAAGCAAACACTGACCAGAGCTTGGTTTCAAAAGTATATAGTTATTTATTTATTAAACACACATAAGTTGAAATCACTCTAGCAAAATATAGTAAAAACACTTCAAACACAGTTATAATGAAAGCAGTTCCAACCCTTACTCCTATCTAGACAACTCTAAGTTAACACCACATAATTAAAACAGAGGTGAGCGCGTAACGTTAGATGACACTCTAGTAGGTTCAAGAAAGGGGTAAAAAGAAACAGGAATGGGTTAAACACACCACTCTAAGGTCCAGAACACTTGCAATAGACTCAAAGAAGCACAAAGTCACAGGTGAGCAAAAGTCACTAGGCAGGGCCCACTCTTAGAGTAGCCGGAGCGAAAATGTGCCCAAGATCACACTGTTGTTAAGGATTCAAAGTCTTGCAAAGAGTTAGAAAGAGTTAAGAGTGGCTTAAAAAGTTTAGCCAGGGTGTCCCAGGCACTCCCAGGTTCGAAAGCCGGGGGCTAAATCTACCCCGTACAGTCGGTGGCAAGGGAAGCCAGGCGGAACACGGTACCTTAAGTGGAAAGGATCCTCCAGCGGTGGCAGTTGTTCCAGGCAGTGGCAGCAAGGCTCGACGTCGGTCAGGGGAGAAGAAGTTCTCGCTGAAGAGCAGAAGAAGAAGGTCGTTGCACTGCCCGGGAAGAAACCAGCCGCGGAGTCCTTCGGTTAAAGGGTTGTACCGACTTTCGTGGTTGGGGTAAAAGGTGGTGGGGTTCCGGTTGCCGGGGTGCTTGGCACTGGCAAGGCGGCCACGAGATACCTCGAGAAGCGAAAAGAAGGCGAAAACTGGTTGTCCCCACCAGTCAAGGGAAGGAGCCACTCCGTTAAGAGTTCTCCTCGGTCGTCGGGAAAAGTGGTGAGACGGTTCAGCAGGGCTCCACCGGGTGGTGTCGTCGAAGCAGGTCGGCTCAGCTCTTCCCTCGTCGGATTCTTGGTCCTGTGGCGACTTCTGAAGTTCCAGTCCCCAAAGCCCTGCTTTTATGCAGCAAACCCCCATTCACCCAGCCTAGCTGTCACTCAAACATGCTAAGTGGTGAGCCGGCCGGCTCACCACTTGGGCCAATCAGGACGGAGTGCGACTTGAGTTACCAAGGTAACTCAGTCCAGGGTGCCTAAATCCCCCTCCACCCCTCCTAAGTACCCCAGACAGAGTGGCACCACTTTGGAGGGCTTCTGTGGAGAAGCCCGCCAAAAGTGGAACAAAGGGCTCCACTTTGGGTCAGAGTTACAGAGGCGAACGCCAACGCCATTTTAGAATCAAGTTTTGGCAAAAAGTCCCAACCGGAGTTATAATAATAAATATATAAACCGGCGGTATGTTTAAGGCTACCGTAAATAAATAATTAAATGTGTTAGCCTAAAACAATGGGAAATCCCATAGGGAAATATTCGCGGTCGAATATAAAAAGTAGTTTCCACTGCCACCAGCCAAAACTCGATCAGGGGGGACGGAGACGTGCCCCCTCGACTAACAGACCCTGGGGCAATCGAATTGCCCCAGCCAGTACGTCCACAATATGATGGTTTGTACTGGTTCTGTTCAGGATTCAAGACTAGCAAAGTCTTTGGTGACTTTACATGCCCTGGGAGACAGTAGTCAGTCCCAGGGTATGGAGTCTATGTTGGGGAGTCCCTAGGACACCCCTGGGTCACGGCACAGAGGGTGCTGTGTAACCCACATCACAAAAATACATGAGGCCCTATGGAGTAAAAGACCCCATAGCCCATTCAACACAAGGTTTAACCAAGAAAACACACTTCAATATGTCCAAGAGTGAGGGTAAAAGAGTCTCACTCTTGGCAGGAGAAAAAAAGAAACCCCAGAAATCCAGCAAAGCTGCTGGGGGACTCACTAGGTAGGGAAATTCAGCCTAAACAGAGAATTCTCCCTAACATAATACACGTACCCCGCTCACACAGGCCCAATCGTGTGTGAAACTCCTCACGGACCCTACTGGATACAAGCACCCCGCTCTGACAGCGAAATCATGTGTGAAACTGCCCGCAAACCCCAGTAATACACGTACCCCGCTCGCACAGGCCCAATCGCGTATGAAACTGCCCACGAACCCCAGTAATACACATACCCCACTCGCACAGGGCCAATCGCGTGTGAAACTTCCTGCGAACCCCAGTAATACACGTACACCGCTTGCACAGGACCAATAGCGTGTGAAACTCCACGCGCACCCCACTGGATACACGTACCCCGCTCTGACAGCGAAATCACGTGTGAAACTGCCCGCGAACCCCAGTAATACACGTACCCCGCTCGCACAGGCCCAATCGCGTATGAAACTGCCCACGAACCCCAGTAATACACATACCCCACTCACACAGGGCCAATCGCGTGTGAAACTTCCTGCGAACCCCAGTAATACACGTACCCCGCTCGCACAGGCCCAATCGCGGGTGAAACTCCCTGCGCACCCCACTGGATACACGTACCCCGCTCTGACAGCGAAATTGCATGTGAAACTCCCCACGAAACACAGTAATACAGGTACCCTCCTCGCACAGGCCCAATCACGTGTGAAACTCCCCGAGCACCTCACTGGATACACGTACCCTGCTCTGACAGCGAAATCGCATGTGGAACTGCCCACAAACCCCAGTAATACACGTAACCCGCTCACACAGGCCAAATCGTGTGTGAAACTGCCCGCGAACCCCAGTAATAGACGTACCCCTCACGCACAGGGCCAATCGCGTGTGAAACTCCCCACGAACCCCAGTAATACACATACCCTGCTCGCACATACCCAATCGCGCGTAAAACTGCGGCAAACCCCAGTAATACACGTACCCCGCTCGCACACACCCAATCGCGTGTGAAACTGCCCGCGAACCCCAGTAATACACGTACCCCGCTCGCACAGGCCCAATCGCATGTGAAACTGCCCGCGAACCCCAGTATTACACGTACCCCGCTCGCACACGCCCAATCGCGTGTGAAACTGCCGCGAACCCCAGTAATACACGTACCCCGCTCGCACAGGCCCAATCGCGTATGAAACTGCCCACGAACCCCAGTAATACACATACCCCACTCGCACAGGGCCAATCGCGTGTGAAACTTCCTGCGAACCCCAGTAATACACGTACACCGCTCGCACAGGACCAATAGCGTGTGAAACTCCACGCGCACCCCACTGGATACACGTACCCCGCTCTGACAGCGAAATCACGTGTGAAACTGCCCGCGAACCCCAGTAATACACGTACCCCGCTCGCACAGGCCCAATCGCGTATGAAACTGCCCACGAACCCCAGTAATACACATACCCCACTCACACAGGGCCAATCGCGTGTGAAACTTCCTGCGAACCCTAGTAATACACGTACCCCGCTCGCACAGGCCCAATCGCGGGTGAAACTCCCTGCGCACCCCACTGGATACACGTACCCCGCTCTGACAGCGAAATTGCATGTGAAACTCCCCACGAAACACAGTAATACAGGTACCCTGCTCGCACAGGCCCAATCACGTGTGAAACTCCCCGAGCACCTCACTGGATACACGTACCCTGCTCTGACAGCGAAATCGCATGTGGAACTGCCCACAAACCCCAGTAATACACGTAACCCGCTCACACAGGCCAAATCGTGTGTGAAACTGCCCGCGAACCCCAGTAATAGACGTACCCCTCACGCACAGGGCCAATCGCGTGTGAAACTCCCCACGAACCCCAGTAATACACGTACCCCGCTCGCACACGCCCAATCGCGTGTGAAACTGCCCGCGAACCCCAGTAATACACGTACCCCGCTCGCACAGGCCCAATCGCATGTGAAACTGCCCGCGAACCCCAGTAATACACGTACCCCGCTCGCACACGCCCAATCGCGTGTGAAACTGCCGCGAACCCCAGTAATACATGTACCCCGCTCGCACAGGCCCAATCGCGTGTGTAACTCCCTGCGCACCCCACTGGATACACGTACCCCACTCTGACAGCAAAATTACGTGTGAAACTTCCCGCAAACCCCAGTAATACACGTACCCCGCTCGCATAGGCCCAATCGTGGGTGAAACTCCCCACGCACTCCACTTGATACACGTACCCCGCTCTGACAGCAAAATCGTGTGTGAAACTCAACACAAACCCCAGTAATACATGTACCCCGCTCGCACAGGCCCAATAGCATGTGAAACTCCCTGCGCACCCCACTGGATACACGTACCCCACTCTGACAGTGAAATTGCGTGTGAAACTCCCCACGAACCCCAGTAATACACGTACCCCGCTCACACAGGCCCAATCGTGTGTGAAACTCCTCACGGACCCTACTGGATACAAGCACCCCGCTCTGACAGCGAAATCATGTGTGAAACTGCCGCGAACCCCAGTAATACACGTACCCCGCTCGCACAGGCCCAATCGCGTATGAAACTGCCCACGAACCCGAGTAATACACATACCCCACTCGCACAGGGCCAATCGCGTGTGAAACTTCCTGCGAACCCCAGTAATACACGTACACCGCTCGCACAGGACCAATAGCGTGTGAAACTCCACGCGCACCCCACTGGATACACGTACCCCGCTCTGACAGCGAAATCACGTGTGAAACTGCCCGCGAACCCCAGTAATACACGTTCCCCGCTCGCACAGGCCCAATCGCGTATGAAACTGCCCACGAACCCCAGTAATACACATACCCCACTCACACAGGGCCAATCGCGTGTGAAACTTCCTGCGAACCCCAGTAATACACGTACCCCGCTCGCACAGGCCCAATCGCGGGTGAAACTCCCTGCGCACCCCACTGGATACACGTACCCCGCTCTGACAGCGAAATTGCATGTGAAACTCCCCACGAAACACAGTAATACAGGTACCCTGCTCGCACAGGCCCAATCACGTGTGAAACTCCCCGAGCACCTCACTGGATACACGTACCCTGCTCTGACAGCGAAATCGCATGTGGAACTGCCCACAAACCCCAGTAATACACGTAACCCGCTCACACAGGCCAAATCGCGTGTGAAACTGCCCGCGAACCCCAGTAATAGACGTACCCCTCACGCACAGGGCCAATCGCGTGTGAAACTCCCCACGAACCCCAGTAATACACATACCCTGCTCGCACATACCCAATCGCGCGTAAAACTGCGGCAAACCCCAGTAATACACGTACCCCGCTCGCACACACCCAATCGCGTGTGAAACTGCCCGCGAACCCCAGTAATACACGTACCCCGCTCGCACAGGCCCAATCGCATGTGAAACTGCCCGCGAACCCCAGTAATACACATACCCCGCTCGCACACGCCCAATCGCGTGTGAAACTGCCGCGAACCCCAGTAATACACGTACCCCGCTCGCACAGGCCCAATCGCGTATGAAACTGCCCACGAACCACAGTAATACACATACCCCACTCGCACAGGGCCAATCGCGTGTGAAACTTCCTGCGAACCCCAGTAATACACGTACACCGCTCGCACAGGACCAATAGCGTGTGAAACTCCACGCGCACCCCACTGGATACACGTACCCCGCTCTGACAGCGAAATCACGTGTGAAACTGCCCGCGAACCCCAGTAATACACGTACCCCGCTCGCACAGGCCCAATCGCGTATGAAACTGCCCACGAACCCCAGTAATACACATACCCCACTCACACAGGGCCAATCGCGTGGGAAACTTCCTGCGAACCCCAGTAATACACGTACCCCGCTCGCACAGGCCCAATCGCGGGTGAAACTCCCTGCGCACCCCACTGGATACACGTACCCCGCTCTGACAGCGAAATTGCATGTGAAACTCCCCACGAAACACAGTAATACAGGTACCCTGCTCGCACAGGCCCAATCACGTGTGAAACTCCCCGAGCACCTCACTGGATACACGTACCCTGCTCTGACAGCGAAATCGCATGTGGAACTGCCCACAAACCCCAGTAATACACGTAACCCGCTCACACAGGCCAAATCGTGTGTGAAACTGCCCGCGAACCCCAGTAATAGACGTACCCCTCACGCACAGGGCCAATCGCGTGTGAAACTCCCCACGAACCCCAGTAATACACATACCCTGCTCGCACATACCCAATCGCGCGTAAAACTGCGGCAAACCCCAGTAATACACGTACCCCGCTCGCACACACCCAATCGCGTGTGAAACTGCCCGCGAACCCCAGTAATACACGTACCCCGCTCGCACAGGCCCAATCGCATGTGAAACTGCCCGCGAACCCCAGTAATACACGTACCCCGCTCGCACACGCCCAATCGCGTGTGAAACTTCCCGCAAACCCCAGTAATACACGTACCCCGCTCGTATAGGCCCAATCGTGGGTGAAACTCCCCACGCACTCCACTTGATACACGTACCCCGCTCTGACAGCAAAATCGTGTGTGAAACTCAACACAAACCCCAGTAATACACGTACCCTGCTCGCACAGGGCTAATCGCGTGTGAAACTGCCCGCGAACCCCAGTAATACACGTACCCCGCTCACACAGGGCCAATCGCGTGTGAAACTCCCCACGAACCCCAGTTATACACGTACCCTGATCGCACAGACCCAATCGCGCGTAAAACTGCCCGCGAACCCCAGTAATACACGTACACCGCTCGGACACGCCCAATCGCGTGTGAAACTGCCTGCGAACCCCAGTAATACACGTACCCCGCTCACACAGGGCCAATCGCATGTGAAACTCCCCACGAACCCCAGTAATACACGTACTCTGCTCGCACAGACCCAATCGCGCGTAAAACTGCCCGCGAACCCCAGTAATACACGTGCACCACTCGGACACGCCCAATCGCGTGTGAAACTGCCCACGAACACCAGTAATACACGTACCACGCTCGCACACAGCCAATCGCATGTGAAACTGCCCGCGAACCCCAGTAATACACGTACACCGCTCGGACACGCCCAATCGCGTGTGAAACTGCCTGCGAACCCCAGTAATACACGTACCCCGCTCACACAGGGCCAATCGCGTGTGAAACTCCCCACGAACCCCAGTAATACACGTACCCCGCTCGCACACACCCAATCGCGTGTGAAACTGCCCGCGAACCCCAGTAATACACGTACCCCGCTCGCACAGGCCCAATCGCATGTGAAACTGCCCGCGAACCCCAGTAATACACGTACCCCGCTCGCACACGCCCAATCGCGTGTGAAACTGCCGCGAACCCCAGTAATACACGTACCCCGCTCGCACAGGCCCAATCGCGTGTGAAACTCCCTGCGCACCCCACTGGATACACGTACCCCACTCTGACAGCAAAATTACGTGTGAAACTTCCCGCAAACCCCAGTAATACACGTACCCCGCTCGTATAGGCCCAATCGTGGGTGAAACTCCCCACGCACTCCACTTGATACACGTACCCCGCTCTGACAGCAAAATCGTGTGTGAAACTCAACACAAACCCCAGTAATACACGTACCCTGCTCGCACAGGGCTAATCGCGTGTGAAACTGCCCGCGAACCCCAGTAATACACGTACCCCGCTCACACAGGGCCAATCGCGTGTGAAACTCCCCACGAACCCCAGTAATACACGTACCCTGATCGCACAGACCCAATCGCGCGTAAAACTGCCCGCGAACCCCAGTAATACACGTACACCGCTCGGACACGCCCAATCGCGTGTGAAACTGCCTGCGAACCCCAGTAATACACGTACCCCGCTCACACAGGGCCAATCGCATGTGAAACTCCCCACGAACCCCAGTAATACACGTACTCTGCTCGCACAGACCCAATCGCGCGTAAAACTGCCCGCGAACCCCAGTAATACACGTGCACCACTCGGACATGCCCAATCGCGTGTGAAACTGCCCACGAACACCAGTAATACACGTACCACGCTCGCACACAGCCAATCGCATGTGAAACTGCCCGCGAACCCCAGTAATGCAAGTACCCCGCTCGCACAGGCCCAATCGCATGTGAAACTCCCTGCACACCCCACTGGATACACGTACCCCACTCTGACAGTGAAATTGTGTGTGAAACTCCCCGCGAACCCCAGTAATACATGTACCCCACTCGCATAGGGCTAATCGCGTGTGAAACTGCACACGAACCCCAGTAATACACGTACCCCGCTCACACAGGGCCAATCGCGTTTGAAACTCCCCACGAACCCCAGTAATACAGGTACCCTGCTCGCACAGACCCAATCGCGCGTAAAACTGCCCGCGAACCCCAGTAATACACGTACCCCGCTCAGACACGCCCAACCACGTTTGAAACTGCCCACGAACCCCAGTAATACACGTACCCCGCTCGCACACGGCCAATCGCATGTGAAACTGCCCGTGAACTCCAGTAATACACGTACACCGCACGCACAGGCCCAATTGCGTGTGAAACTGGCCACGAACCCCAGTAAAACACATACCCCGCTCAGACACGCCCAATCGCGTTTGAAACTGCCTGCGAAACCCAGTAATACACGTACCCCGCTCACACAGGGCCAATCGCATGTGAAACTCCCCACGAACCCCAGTAATGCACGTACTCTGCTCGCACAGACCCAATTGCGAGTAAAACTGCCCGCGAACCCCAGTAATACACGTACCCCACTCGGACACGCCCAATCGCGTTTGAAACTGCCCACGAACCCCAGTAATAGACGTACCCCGCTCGCACACGGCCAATCGCATGTGAAACTGCCTGCGAACCCCAGTAATACACGTACCCCGCTCGCACAGGCCCAATCGCGTGTGAAACTGGCCATGAACCCCAGTAATACACGTACCTCGCTCGCACAGGCCCAATCGCATGTGAAACTCCCTGTGCACCCCACTGGATACACGTACCCCACTCTGACAGTGAAATTGCGTGTGAAACTCCTCGCGAACCCGAGTAATACATGTACCCCGCTTGCACAGGGCTAATCGCGTGTGAAACTGCCCGCGAACCCCAGTAATACACGTACCCCGCTCACACAGGGCCAATCGCGTGTGAAACTCCCCACAATCCCCAGTAATACACATACCCTGCCCGCACAGACCCAATCGCGCGTAAAACTGCCCGCGAACCCCAGTAATACACGTACGCCGCTCAGACACGCCCAATCGCGTTTGAGACTACCCGCAAACCCCAGTTATACACGTTCCCCGCTCGCACATGGCCAATCGCATGTGAAACTTCCCGCGAACCCCAGTAATACACGTACCCCGCTCGCACAGGCCCAATCGCGTGTGAAACTGGCCACGAACCCCAGTAATACACGTACCCCGCTCGCACAGGCCCAATAGCGTGTGAAACTCCCTGCGCACCCCACTGGATACACATACCCCACTCTGACAGTGAAATTGCGTGTGAAACTCCCCACGAACCCCAGTTATACACGTACCCCGCTCGCACAAGCCCAATCGTGTGTGAAACTCCTCACGGACCCTACTGGATACAAACACCCCGCTCTGACAGCGAAATCGTGTGTGAAACTGCCCGCAAACCCCAGTAATACACGTACCCCGCTCGCACAGGCCCAATCACGTATGAAACTGCCCACGAACCCCAGTAATACACGTACCCTACTCGCACAGGGCCAATCGCGTGTGAAACTTCCTGCGAACCCCAGTAATACACGTACCCCGCTCGCACAGGACCAATCGCGTGTGAAACTCCACGCGCACCCCACTGGATACACGTACCCCGCTCTGACAGCGAAATCACGTGTGAAACTGCCTGCAAACTCTAATAAAACACGTACCCCGCTCGCACAGGCCCAATCGCGGGTGATACTCCCTGCGCACCCCACTGGATACACGTACCCCGCTCTGACAGCGAAATTGCATGTGAAACTCTCCACGAAACCCAGTAATATAGGTACCCCGCTCGCACAGGCCCAATCACGTGTGAAACTCCCCGAGCTCCTCACTGGATACACGTACCCTGCTCTGACAGCGAAATCGCATGTGGAACTGCCCACAAACCCCAGTAATACACGTAACCCGCTCACACAGGCCAAATCGTGTGTGAAACTGCCCGCGAACCCCAGTAATAGACGTACCCCTCACGCACAGGGCCAATCGCGTGTGAAACTCCCCACGAACCCCAGTAATACACATACCCTGCTCGCACAGACCCAATCGCGCGTAAAACTGCCCGCAAACCCCAGTAATACACGTACCCCGCTCGCACACGCCCAATCGCGTGTGAAACTGCCCGCGAACCCCAGTAATACACGTACCCCGCTCGCACAGGCCCAATCGCATGTGAAACTGCCTGCGAACCCCAGTAATACACGTACCCCGCTCACACAGGCCCAATCGCGTGTGAAACTCCCTGCGCACCCCACTGGATACACGTACCCCACTCTGACAGCGAAATTACGTGTGAAACTCCCCGCAAACCCCAGTAATACATGTACCCCACTCGCACAGGGCTAATCGCGTGTAAAACTGCCCGCGAACCCCAGTAATACACGTACCCCGCTCAGACACGCCCAACCGCGTTTGAAACTGCCCATGAACCCCAGTAATACACGTACCCCGCTCGCACACGGCCAATCGCATGTGAAACTGCCCGCGAACCCCAGTAATACACGTACCCCGCTCGCACAGGCCGAATCGCGTGTGAAACTGGCCACGAACCCCAGTAATACACGTACCCCGCTTGCACAGGCCCAATCGCATGTGAAACTCCCTGTGCACCCCACTGGATACACGTACCCCACTCTGACAGTAAAATTGCGTGTGAAACTCCCCGCGAACCCCAGTAATACATGTACCCCGCTCGCACAGGGCTAATCACGTGTGAAACTGCCCGCGAACCCCAGTAATACACGTACCCCGCTCACACAGGGCCAATCGCGTGTGAAACTCCCCATGAACCCCAGTAATACACGTACCCTGCTCGCACAGACCCAATCGCGCGTGAAACTGCCCGCGAACCCCAGTAATACACGTATGCCGCTCGGACATGCCCAATCGCATTTGAAACTACCCGCGAACCCCAGTTATACACGTTCCCCGCTCGCACACGGCCAATCGCATGTGAAACTGCCCGCGAACCCCAGTAATACACGTACCCCGCACGCACAGGCCCAATTGCGTGTGAAACTGGCCACGAACCCCAGTAAAACACGTACCCTGCTCAGACACGCCCAATCGCGTTTGAAACTGCCTGCGAAACGCAGTAATACACGTACCCCGCTCACACAGGGCCAATCGCGTGTGAAACTCCCCACGAACCCTAGTAATGCACGTACCCTGCTCGCACAGACCCAATCGCGCGTAAAACTGCCCGCAAACCCCAGTAATACACGTACCCCGCTCGCACACGCCCAATCGCGTGTGAAACTGCCCGCGAACCCCAGTAATACACGTACCCCGCTCGCACAGGCCCAATCGCATGTGAAACTGCCTGCGAACCCCAGTAATACACGTACCCCGCTCACACAGGCCCAATCGCGTGTGAAACTCCCTGCGCACCCCACTGGATACACGTACCCCACTCTGACAGCGAAATTACATGTGAAAATTCCCGCAAAGCCCAGTAATACACGTACCCCGCTCGCACAGGCCCAATCGCGGTTGAAACTCCCCACGCACCCCACTGGATACACGTACCCCGCTCTGACAGCAAAATCGTGTGTGAAACTCAACACGAACCCCAGTAATACACGTACCCTGCTCGCACAGGGCTAATCGCGTGTGAAACTGCCCGCGAACCTTAGTAATACACGTACCCCGCTCACACAGGGCCAATCGCGTGTGAAACTCCCCACGAACCCGAGTAATACACGTACCCTGATCGCACAGACCCAATCGCGCGTAAAACTGCCCGCGAACCTCAGTAATACACGTACACCGCTCGGACATGCCCAATCGCGTGTGAAACTGCCCACGAACCCCAGTAATACACGTACCCCGCTCGCACACGGCCAATCGCATGTGAAACTGCCCGTGAACCCCAGTAATACACGTACACCGCACGCACAGGCCCAATTGCGTGTGAAACTGGCCACGAACCCCAGTAAAACACATACCCCGCTCAGACACGCCCAATCGCGTTTGAAACTGCCTGCGAAACCCAGTAATACACGTACCCCGCTCACACAGGGCCAATCGCATGTGAAACTCCCCACGAACCCCAGTAATGCACGTACTCTGCTCGCACAGACCCAATTGCGAGTAAAACTGCCCCCGAACCCCAGTAATACACGTACCCCACTCGGACACGCCCAATCGCGTTTGAAACAGCCCACGAACCCCAGTAATACACGTACCCCGCTCGCACACGGCCAATCGCATGTGAAACTGCCTGCGAACCCCAGTAATACACGTACCCCGCTCGCACAGGCCCAATCGCGTGTGAAACTGGCCACGAACCCCAGTAATACACGTATCTCGTTCGCACAGGCCCAATCGCATGTGAAACTCCCTGTGCACCCCACTGGATACACGTACCCCACTCTGACAGTGAAATTGCGTGTGAAACTCCCCGCGAACCCGAGTAATACATGTACCCCGCTTGCACAGGGCTAATCGCATGTGAAACTGCCCGCGAACCCCAGTAATACACGTACCCCGCTCACACAGGGCCAATCGCGTGTGAAACTCCCCACAATCCCCAGTAATACACATACCCTGCCCGCACAGACCCAATCGCGCGTAAAACTGCCCGCGAACCCCAGTAATACACGTACGCCGCTCAGACACGCCCAATCGCGTTTGAGACTACCCGCAAACCCCAGTTATACATGTTCCCCGCTCGCACATGGCCAATCGCATGTGAAACTTCCCGCGAACCCCAGTAATACACGTACCCCGCTCGCACAGGCCCAATCGCGTGTGAAACTGGCCACGAACCCCAGTAATACACGTACCCCGCTCGCACAGGCCCAATAGCATGTGAAACTCCCTGCGCACCCCACTGGATACACATACCCCACTCTGACAGTGAAATTGCGTGTGAAACTCCCCACGAACCCCAGTAATACACGTACCCCGCTCGCACAGGCCCAATCGTGTGTGAAACTCCTCACGGACCCTACTGGATACAAACACCCCGCTCTGACAGCGAAATCGTGTGTGAAACTGCCCGCAAACCCCAGTAATACACGTACCCCGCTCGCACAGGCCCAATCACGTATTAAACTGCCCATGAACCCCAGTAATACACGTTCCCCGCTCGCACATGGCCAATCGCATGTGAAACTTCCCGCGAACCCCAGTAATACACGTACCCCGCTCGCACAGGCCCAATCGCGTGTGAAACTGGCCACGAACCCCAGTAATACACGTACCCCGCTCGCACAGGCCCAATCGCATGTGAAACTCCCTGCGCACCCCACTGGATACACGTACCCCACTCTGACAGTGAAATTGTGTGTGAAACTCCCCGCGAACCCCAGTAATACATGTACCCCACTCGCATAGGGCTAATCGCGTGTGAAACTGCACACGAACCCCAGTAATACAGGTACCCCGCTCACACAGGGCCAATCGCGTTTGAAACTCCCCACGAACCCCAGTAATACAGGTACCCTGCTCGCACAGACCCAATCGCGCGTAAAACTGCCCGCGAACCCCAGTAATACACGTACCCCGCTCAGACACGCCCAACCACGTTTGAAACTGCCCACGAACCCCAGTAATACACGTACCCCGCTCGCACACGGCCAATCGCATGTGAAACTGCCCGTGAACCCCAGTAATACACGTACACCGCACGCACAGGCCCAATTGCGTGTGAAACTGGCCACGAACCCCAGTAAAACACATACCCCGTTCAGACACGCCCAATCGCGTTTGAAACTGCCTGCGAAACCCAGTAATACACGTACCCCGCTCACACAGGGCCAATCGCATGTGAAACTCCCCACGAACCCCAGT
This sequence comes from Ambystoma mexicanum, assembly GCF_040938575.1. NCBI lineage: Eukaryota > Metazoa > Chordata > Amphibia > Caudata > Ambystomatidae > Ambystoma > Ambystoma mexicanum. The sequence goes on from NC_090921.1 coordinate 46,507,294, forward strand.
AATGCACGTACTCTGCTCGCACAGACCCAATTGCGAGTAAAACTGCCCGCGAACCCCAGTAATACACGTACCCCACTCGGACACGCCCAATCGCGTTTGAAACTGCCCACGAACCCCAGTAATACACGTACCCCGCTCGCACACGGCCAATCGCATGTGAAACTGCCTGCGAACCCCAGTAATACACGTACCCCGCTCGCACAGGCCCAATCGCGTGTGAAACTGGCCACGAACCCCAGTAATACACGTACCTCGCTCGCACAGGCCCAATCGCATGTGAAACTCCCTGTGCACCCCACTGGATACACGTACCCCACTCTGACAGTGAAATTGCGTGTGAAACTCCCCGCGAACCCGAGTAATACATGTACCCCGCTTGCACAGGGCTAATCGCGTGTGAAACTGCCCGCGAACCCCAGTAATACACGTACCCCGCTCACACAGGGCCAATCGCGTGTGAAACTCCCCACAATCCCCAGTAATACACATACCCTGCCCGCACAGACCCAATCGCGCGTAAAACTGCCCGCGAACCCCAGTAATACACGTACGCCGCTCAGACACGCCCAATCGCGTTTGAGACTACCCGCAAACCCCAGTTATACACGTTCCCCGCTCGCACATGGCCAATCGCATGTGAAACTTCCCGCGAACCCCAGTAATACACGTACCCCGCTCGCACAGGCCCAATCGCGTGTGAAACTGGCCACGAACCCCAGTAATACACGTATCCCGCTCGCACAGGCCCAATAGCGTGTGAAACTACCTGCGCACCCCACTGGATACACATACCCCACTCTGACAGTGAAATTGCGTGTGAAACTCCCCACGAACCCCAGTAATACACGTACCCCGCTCGCACAGGCCCAATCGTGTGTGAAACTCCTCACGGACCCTACTGGATACAAACACCCCGCTCTGACAGCGAAATCGTGTGTGAAACTGCCCGCAAACCCCAGTAATACACGTACCCCGCTCGCACAGGCCCAATCACGTATGAAACTGCCCATGAACCCCAGTAATACACGTACCCTGCTCGCACAGGGCCAATCGCGTGTGAAACTTCCTGCGAACCCCAGTAATACACGTACCCCGCTCGCACAGGACCAATCGCGTGTGAAACTCCACGCGCACCCCACTGGATGCACGTACCCCGCTCTGACAGCGAAATCACGTGTGAAACTGCCCGCAAACGCTAATAAAACACGTACCCCGCTCGCACAGGCCCAATCGCGGGTGAAACTCCCTGCGCACCCCACTGGATACACGTACCCCGCTCTGACAGCGAAATTGCATGTGAAACTCCCCACGAAACCCAGTAATACATGTACCCCACTCGCACAGGGCTAATCGCGTGTGAAACTGCACACGAACCCCAGTAATACACGTACCCCGCTCGCACAGGCCCAATCGCGGGTGAAACTCCCTGCGCACCCCACTGGATACACGTACCCCGCTCTGACAGCGAAATTGCATGTGAAACTCCCCACGAAACCCAGTAATACATGTACCCCGCTCGCACAGGCCCAATCACGTGTGAAACTCCCCGAGCACCTCACTGGATACACGTACCCTGCTCTGACAGCGAAATCGCATGTGGAACTGCCCACAAACCCCAGTAATACACGTAACCCGCTCACACAGGCCAAATCGTGTGTGAAACTGCCCGCGAACCCCAGTAATAGACGTACCCCTCACGCACAGGGCCAATCGCGTGTGAAACTCCCCACGAACCCCAGTAATACACATACCCTGCTCGCACAGACCCAATCGCGCGTAAAACTGCCCGCAAACCCCAGTAATACACGTACCCAGCTCGCACACGCCCAATCGCGTGTGAAACTGCCCGCGAACCCCAGTAATACACGTACCCCGCTCGCACAGGCCCAATCGCATGTGAAACTGCCTGCGAACCCCAGTAATACACGTACCCCGCTCGCACACGCCCAATCGCGTGTGAAACTGCCCGCGAACCCCACTAATACACGTACCCCTCTCGCACAGGCCCAATCGCGTGTGAAACTCCCTGCGCACCCCACTGGATACACGTACCCCACTCTGACAGTGAAATTACGTGTGAAACTTCCCGAAAAGCCCAGTAATACACGTACCCCGCTCGCACAGGCCCAATCGCGGGTGAAACTCCCCACGCACCCCACTGGATACACGTACCCCGCTCTGACAGCAAAATCGTGTGTGAAACTCAACACGAACCCCAGTAATACACGTACCCTGCTCGCACAGGGCTAATCGCGTGTGAAACTGACCGCAAACCTTAGTAATACACGTACCCCGCTCACACAGGGCCAATCGCGTGTGAAACTCCCCACGAACCCCAGTAATACACGTACCCTGATCGCACAGACCCAATCGCGCGTAAAACTGCCCGCGAACCCCAGTAATACACGTACACCGCTCGGACACGCCCAATCGCGTGTGAAACTGCCTGCGAACACCAGTAATACACGTACCACGCTCGCACACAGCCAATCGCATGTGAAACTGCCCGCGAACCCCAGTAATGCACGTACCCCGCTCGCACAGGCCCAATCGCATGTGAAACTCCCTGCGCACCCCACTGGATACACGTACCCCACTCTGACAGTGAAATTGTGTGTGAAACTCCCCGCAAACCCCAGTAATACATGTACCCCACTCGCACAGGGCTAATCGCGTGTGAAACTGCACACGAACCCCCGTAATACACGTACCCCGCTCACACAGGGCCAATTGCGTTTGAAACTCCCCACGAACCCCAGTAATACAGGAACCCTGCTCGCACATACCCAATCGCGCGTAAAACTGCCCGCGAACCCCAGTAATACACGTACCCCGCTCAGACACGCCCAACCATGTTTGAAACTGCCCACGAACCCCAGTAATACACTTACCCCGCTCGCACACGGCCAATCGCATGTGAAACTGCCCGCGAACCCCAGTAATACACGTACCCCGCTCGCACAGGCCCAATCGCGTGTGAAACTGGCCACGAACCCCAGTAATACACGTACCCCGCTTGCACAGGCACAATCGCATGTGAAACTCCCTGTGCACCCCACTGGATACACGTACCCCACTCTGACAGTGAAATTGCGTGTGAAACTCCCCGCGAACCCCAGTAATACATGTACCCCGCTCGCACAGGGCTAATCGCGTGTGAAACTGCCCGCAAACCCCAGTAATACACGTACCCCGCTCACACAGGGCCAATCGCGTGTGAAACTCCCCATGAACCCCAGTAATACACGTACCCTGCTCGCACAGACCCAATCGCGCGTGAAACTGCCCGCGAACCCCAGTAATACACGTATGCCGCTCGGACACGCCCAATCGCATTTGAAACTACCCGCGAACCCCAGTTATACACGTTCCCTGCTCGCACACGGCCAATCGCATGTGAAACTGCCCGCGAACCCCAGTAATACACGTACCCCGCACGCACAGGCCCAATTGCGTGTGAAACTGGCCACGAACCCCAGTAAAACACGTACCCCGCTCAGACACGCCCAATCGCATTTGAAACTGCCTGCGAAACCCAGTAATACACGTACCCCGCTCACACAGGGCCAATCGCGTGTGAAACTCCCCACGAACCCCAGTAATGCACGTACTCTGTTCGCACAGACCCAATCGCGTGTGAAACTGCCTGCGAACCCCAGTAATACACGTACCCCGCTCACACAGGGCCAATCGCGTGTGAAACTCCCCACGAACCCCAGTAATACACGTACTCTGCTCGCACAGACCCAATCGCGCGTAAAACTGCCCGCGAACCCCAGTAATACACATACACCACTCGGAAACGCCCAATCGCGTGTGAAACTGCCCGCGAACACCAGTAATACACGTACCACGCTCGCACACAGCCAATCGCATGTGAAACTGCCCGCGAACCACAGTAATGCAAGTACCCCGCTCGCACAGGCCCAATCGTGTGTGAAACTGGCCACGAACCCCAGTAATACACGTACCCCGCTCGCACAGGCCCAATCTCATGTGAAACTCCCTGCGCACCCCACTGGATACACGTACCCCACTCTGACAGTGAAATTGTGTGTGAAACTCCCCGTGAACCCCAGTAATACATGTACCCCACTCGCACAGGGCTAATCGCGTGTGAAACTGCACATGAACCCCAGTAATACACGTACCCCGCTCACACAGGGCCAATCGCGTTTGAAACTCCCCACGAACCCCATTAATACAGGGACCCTGCTCGCACAGACCCAATCGCGCGGAAAACTGCCCGCGTACCCCAGTAATACACGTACCCTGATCGCACAGACCCAATCGCGCGTAAAACTGCCCGCGAACCCCAGTAATACACGTACACCGCTCAGACACGCCCAATCGCATGTGAAACTGCCTGCGAACCCCAGTAATACACGTACCCCGCTCACACAGGGCCAATCGCGTGTGAAACTCCCCACGAACCCCAGTAATACACGTACTCTGCTCGCACAGACCCAATCGCGCGTAAAACTGCCCGCGAACCCCAGTAATACACGTGCACCCTCGGACACACCCAATCGCGTGTGAAACTGCCCGCGAACACCAGTAATACACGTACCACGCTCGCACACAGCCAATCGCATGTGAAACTGCCCGCGAACCCCAGTAATGCAAGTACCCCGCTCGCACAGGCCCAATCGCGTGTGAAACTGGCCACGAACCCCAGTAATACACGTACCCCGCTCGCACAGGCCCAATCGCATGTGAAACTCCCTGCGCACCCCACTGGATACACGTACCCCACTCTGACAGTGAAATTGTGTGTGAAACTCCCCGCGAACCCCAGTAATACATGTACCCCACTCGCATAGGGCTAATCGCGTGTGAAACTGCACACGAACCCCAGTAATACACGTACCCCGCTCACACAGGGCCAATCGCGTTTGAAACTCCCCACGAACCCCAGTAATACAGGTACCCTGCTCGCACAGACCCAATCGCGCGTAAAACTGCCCGCGAACCCCAGTAATACACGTACCCCGCTCAGACACGCCCAACCACGTTTGAAACTGCCCACGAACCCCAGTAATACACGTACCCCGCTCCCACACGGCCAATCGCATGTGAAACTGCCCGTGAACCCCAGTAATACACGTACACCGCACGCACAGGCCCAATTGCGTGTGAAACTGGCCACGAACCCCAGTAAAACACATACCACGCTCAGACACGCCCAATCGCGTTTGAAACTGCCTGCGAAACCCAGTAATACACGTACCCCGCTCACACAGGGCCAATCGCATGTGAAACTCCCCACGAACCCCAGTAATGCACGTACTCTGCTCGCACAGACCCAATTGCGAGTAAAACTGCCCGCGAACCCCAGTAATACGCGTACCCCACTCGGACACGCCCAATCGCATTTGAAACTGCCCACGAACCCCAGTAATACACGTACCCCGCTCGCACACGGCCAATCGCATGTGAAACTGCCTGCGAACCCCAGTAATACACGTACCCCGCTCGCACAGGCCCAATCGCGTGTGAAACTGGCCACGAACCCCAGTAATACACGTACCTCGCTCGCACAGGCCCAATCGCATGTGAAACTCCCTGTGCACCCCACTGGATACACGTACCCCACTCTGACAGTGAAATTGCGTGTGAAACTCCCCGCGAACCCGAGTAATACATGTACCCCGCTTGCACAGGGCTAATCGCGTGTGAAACTGCCCGCGAACCCCAGTAATACACGTACCCCGCTCACACAGGGCCAATCGCGTATGAAACTCCCCACAATCCCCAGTAATACACATACCCTGCCCGCACAGACCCAATCGCGCGTAAAACTGCCCGCGAACCCCAGTAATACACGTACGCCGCTCAGACACGCCCAATCGCGTTTGAGACTACCCGCAAACCCCAGTTATACACGTTCCCCGCTCGCACATGGCCAATCGCATGTGAAACTTCCCGCGAACCCCAGTAATACACGTACCCCGCTCGCACAGGCCCAATCGCGTGTGAAACTGGCCACGAACCCCAGTAATACACGTACCCCGCTCGAACAGGCCCAATAGCGTGTGAAACTCCCTGCGCACCCCACTGGATACACATACCCCACTCTGACAGTGAAATTGCGTGTGAAACTCCCCACGAACCCCAGTAATACACGTACCCCGCTCGCACAGGCCCAATCGTGTGTGAAACTCCTCACGGACCCTACTGGATACAAACACCCCGCTCTGACAGCGAAATCGTGTGTGAAACTGCCCGCAAACCCCAGTAATACACGTACCCCGCTCGCACAGGCCCAATCACGTATGAAACTGCCCACGAACCCCAGTAATACACGTACCCTGCTCGCACAGGGCCAATCGCGTGTGAAACTTCCTGCGAACCCCAGTAATACACGTACCCCGCTCGCACAGGACCAATCGCGTGTGAAACTCCACGCGCACCCCACTGGATGCACGTACCCCGCTCAGACAGCGAAATCACGTGTGAAACTGCCCGCAAACTCTAATAAAACACGTACCCCGCTCACACAGGCCCAATCGCGGGTGAAACTCCCTGCGCACCCCACTGGATACACGTACCCCGCTCTGACAGCGAAATTGCATGTGAAACTCCCCACGAAACCCAGTAATACATGTACCCCACTCGCACAGGGCTAATCGCGTGTGAAACTGCACACGAACCCCAGTAATACACGTACCCCGCTCGCACAGGCCCAATCGCGGGTGAAACTCCCTGCGCACCCCACTGGATACACGTACCCCGCTCTGACAGCGAAATTGCATGTGAAACTCCCCACGAGACCCAGTAATACATGTACCCCGCTCGCACAGGCCCAATCACGTGTGAAACTCCCCGAGCACCTCACTGGATACACGTACCCTGCTCTGACAGCGAAATCGCATGTGGAACTGCCCACAAACCCCAGTAATACACGTAACCCGCTCACACAGGCCAAATCGTGTGTGAAACTGCCCGCGAACCCCAGTAATAGACGTACCCCTCACGCACAGGGCCAATCGCGTGTGAAACTCCCCACGAACCCCAGTAATACACATACCCTGCTCGCACAGACCCAATTGCGCTTAAAACTGCCCGCAAACCCCAGTAATACACGTACCCAGCTCGCACACGCCCAATCGCGTGTGAAACTGCCCGCAAACCCCAGTAATACACGTACCCCGCTCGCACAGGCCCAATCGCATGTGAAACTGCCTGCGAACCCCAGTAATACACGTACCCCGCTCGCACACGCCCAATCGCGTGTGAAACTGCCTGCGAACCCCAGTAATACACGTACCCCGCTCGCACAGGCCCAATCGCGTGTGAAACTCCCTGCGCACCCCACTGGATACACGTACCCCACTCTGACAGCGAAATTACGTGTGAAACTTCCCGCAAAGCCCAGTAATACACGTACCCCGCTCGCACAGGCCCAATCGCGGGTGAAACTCCCCACGCACCCCACTGGATACACGTACCCCGCTCTGACAGCAAAATCGTGTGTGAAACTCAACACGAACCCCAGTAATACACGTACCCTGCTCGCACAGGGCTAATCGCGTGTGAAACTGCCCGCGAACCTTAGTAATACACGTACCCCGCTCACACAGGGCCAATCGCGTGTGAAACTCCCCACGAACCCCAGTAATACACGTACCCTGATCGCACAGACCCAATCGCGCGTAAAACTGCCCGCGAACCCCAGTAATACACGTACACCGCTCGGACACGCCCAATCGCGTGTGAAACTGCCTGCGAAACCCAGTATTACACGTACCCCGCTCACACAGGGCCAATCGCGTGTGAAACTCCCCACGAACCCCAGTAATACACGTACTCTGCTCGCACAGACCCAATCGCGTGTAAAACTGCCCGCGAACCCCAGTAATAAGCGTACACCACTCGGACACGCCCAATCGCGTGTGAAACTGCCCGCGAACACCAGTAATACACGTACCACGCTCGCACACAGCCGATCGCATGTGAAACTGCCCGCGAACCCCAGTAATGCACGTACCCCGCTCGCACAGGCCCAATCGCGTGTGAAACTGGCCACGAACCCCAGTAATACACGTACCCCGCTCGCACAGGCCCAATCTCATGTGAAACTCCCTGCGCACCCCACTGGATACACGTACCCCACTCTGACAGTGAAATTGTGTGTGAAACTCCCCGTGAACCCCAGTAATACATGTACCCCACTCGCACAGGGCTAATCGCGTGTGAAACTGCACACGAACCCCAGTAATACACGTACCCCGCTCGCACACGGCCAATCGCATGTGAAACTGCCCGTGAACCCCAGTAATACACGTACCCCGCTCGCACAGGCCCAATCGCGTGTGAAACTGGCCACGAACCCCAGTAATACACGTACCCCGCTTGCACAGGCACAATCGCATGTGAAACTCCCTGTGCACCCCACTGGATACACGTACCCCACTCTGACAGTGAAATTGCGTGTGAAACTCCCCGCGAACCCCAGTAATACATGTACCCCGCTCTCACAGGGCTAATCGCGTGTGAAACTGCCCGCGAACCCCAGTAATACACGTACCCCGCTCACACAGGGCCAATCGCGTGTGAAACTCCCCATGAACCCCAGTAATACACGTACCCTGCTCGCACAGACCCAATCGCGCGTGAAACTGCCCGCAAACCCCACTAATACACGTACCCCGCTCGCACAGGCCCAATCGCGTGTGAAACTCCCTGCGCACCCCACTGGATACACGTACCCCACTCTGACAGCGAAATTACGTGTGAAACTTCCCGCAAAGCCCAGTAATACACGTACCCCGCTCGCACAGGCCGAATCGCGCGTAAAACTGCCCGCGAACCCCAGTAATACATGTACACCGCTCGGACACGCCCAATCGCGTGTGAAACTGCCTGCGAACCCCAGTAATACACGTACCCCGCTCACACAGGGCCAATCGCGTGTGAAACTCCCCACGAACCCCAGTAATACACGTACTCTGCTCGCACAGACCCAATCGCGCGTAAAACTGCCCGCGAACCCCAGTAATACACGTACACCACTCGGACACGCCCAATCGCGTGTGAAACTGCCCGCGAACACCAGTAATACACGTACCACGCTCGCACACAGCCAATCGCATGTGAAACTGCCCGCGAACCCCAGTAATGCAAGTACCCCGCTCGCACAGGCCCAATCGCGTGTGAAACTGGCCACGAACCCCAGTAATACACGTACCCCGTTCGCACAGGCCCAATCTCATGTGAAACTCCCTGCGCACCCCACTGGATACACATACCCCACTCTGACAGTGAAATTGTGTGTGAAACTCCCCGCGAACCCCAGTAATACATGTACCCCACTCGCACAGGGCTAATCGCGTGTGAAACTGCACACGAACCCCAGTAATACACGTACCCCGCTCACACAGGGCCAATCGCGTTTGAAACTCCCCACGAACCCCATTAATACAGGTACCCTGCTCGCACAGACCCAATCGCGCGGAAAACTGCCCGCGAACCCCAGTAATACACTTACCCAGCTCAGACACGCCCAACCGCATTTGAAACTGCCCACGAACCCCAGTAATACACGTACCCCGCTCGCACACGGCCAATCGCATGTGAAACTGCCCGTGAACCCCAGTAATACACGTACCCCGCTCGCACAGGCCCAATCGCGTGTGAAACTGGCCACGAACCCCATAAATACACGTACCCCGCTTGCACAGGCCCAATCGCATGTGAAACTCCCTGTGCATCCCACTGGATACACGTACCCCACTCTGACAGTGAAATTGCGTGTGAAACTCCCCGCGAACCCCAGTAATACATGTACCCCGCTCTCACAGGGCTAATCGCGTGTGAAACTGCCCGCGAACCCCAGTAATACACGTACCCCCCTCACACAGGGCCAATCGCGTGTGAAACTCCCCATGAACCCCAGTAATACATGTACACCGCTCGGACACGCCCAATCGCGTGTGAAACTGCCTGCGAAACCCAGTATTACACGTACCCCGCTCACACAGGGCCAATCGCGTGTGAAACTCCCCACGAACCCCAGTAATACACGTACTCTGCTTGCACAGACCCAATCGCGCGTAAAACTGCCCGCGAACCCCAGTAATAAGCGTACACCACTCGGACACGCCCAATCGCGTGTGAAACTGCCCGCGAACACCAGTAATACACGTACCACGCTCGCACACAGCCAATCGCATGTGAAACTGCCCGCGAACCCCAGTAATGCACGTACCCCGCTCGCACAGGCCCAATCGCGTGTGAAACTGGCCACGAACCCCAGTAATACACGTACCCCGCTCGCACAGGCCCAATCTCATGTGAAACTCCCTGCTCACCCCACTGGATACACGTACCCCACTCTGACAGTGAAATTGTGTGTGAAACTCCCTGTGAACCCCAGTAATACATGTACCCCACTCGCACAGGGCTAATCGCGTGTGAAACTGCACACGAACCCCAGTAATACACGTACCCCGCTCGCACACGGCCAATCGCATGTGAAACTGGCCGTGAACCCCAGTAATACACGTACCCCGCTCGCACAGGCCCAATCGCGTGTGAAACTGGCCACGAACCCCAGTAATACACGTACCCCGCTTGCACAGGCCCAATCGCATGTGAAACTCACTGTGCACCCCACTGGATACACGTACCCCACTCTGACAGTGAAATTGCGTGTGAAACTCCCCGCGAACCCCAGTAATACATGTACCCCGCTCTCACAGGGCTAATCGCGTGTGAAACTGCCCGCGAACCCCAGTAATACACGTACCCCGCTCACACAGGGCCAATCGCGTGTGAAACTCCCCATGAACCCCAGTAATACACGTACCCTGCTCGCACAGACCCAATCGCGCGTGAAACTGCCCGCAAACCCCACTAATACACGTACCCCACTCGCACAGGCCCAATCGCGTGTGAAACTCCCTGCGCACCCCACTGGATACACGTACCCCACTCTGACAGCGAAATTACGTGTGAAACTTCCCGCAAAGCCCAGTAATACACGTACCCCTCTCGCACAAGCCGAATCGCGCGTAAAACTGCCCGCGAACCCCAGTAATACACGTACACCGCTCGGACACGCCCAATCGCGTGTGAAACTGCCTGCGAACCCCAGTAATACACGTACCCCGCTCACACAGGGCCAATCGCGTGTGAAACTCCCCACGAACCCCAGTAATACACGTACTCTGCTCGCACAGACCCAATCGCGCGTAAAACTGCCCGCGAACCCCAGTAATACACGTACACCACTCGGACACGCCCAATCGCGTGTGAAACTGCCCGCGAACTCCAGTAATACACGTACCACGCTCGCACACAGCCAATCGCATGTGAAACTGCCCGCGAACCCCAGTAATGCAAGTACCCCGCTCGCACAGGCCCAATCGCGTGTGAAACTGGCCACGAACCCCAGTAATACACGTACCCCGCTCGCACAGGCCCATTCTCATGTGAAACTCCCTGCGCACCCCACTGGATACACATACCCCACTCTGACAGTGAAATTGTGTGTGAAACTCCCCGCGAACCCCAGTAATACATGTACCCCACTCGCACAGGGCTAATCGCGTGTGAAACTGCACACGAACCCCAGTAATACACGTACCCCGCTCACACAGGGCCAATCGCGTTTGAAACTCCCCACGAACCCCATTAATACAGGTACCCTGCTCACACAGACCCAATCGCGCAGAAAACTGCCCGCGAACCCCAGTAATACACGTACCCAGCTCAGACACGCCCAACCGCATTTGAAACTGCCCACGAACCCCAGTAATACACGTACCCCGCTCGCACACGGCCAATCGCATGTGAAACTGCCCGTGAACCCCAGTAATACACGTACCCCGCTCGCACAGGCCCAATCGCATGTGAAACTGGCCACGAACCCCATAAATACACGTACCCCGCTTGCACAGGCCCAATCGCATGTGAAACTCCCTGTGCATCCCACTGGATACACGTACCCCACTCTGACAGTGAAATTGCGTGTGAAACTCCCCGCGAACCCCAGTAATACATGTACCCCGCTCTCACAGGGCTAATCGCGTGTGAAACTGCCCGCGAACCCCAGTAATACACGTACCCCGCTCACACAGGGCCAATCGCGTGTGAAACTCCCCATGAACCCCAGTAATACACGTACCCTGCTCGCACAGACCCAATCGCGCGTGAAACTGCCCGCGAACCCCAGTAATACACGTACCCCGCTCGCACAGGCCCAATCGCATGTGAAACTCCCTGCGCACCCCACTGGATACACGTACCCCACTCTGACAGCGAAATTACGTGTGAAACTTCCCGCAAAGCCCAGTAATACACGTACCCCGCTCGCAAAGGCCCAATCGCGGGTGAAACTCCCCACGCACCCCACTGGATACACGTACCCCGCTCTGACAGAAAAATCGTGTGTGAAACTCAACACGAACCCCAGTAATACACGTACCCTGCTCACACAGGGCTAATCGCGTGTGAAACTGCCCGCGAACCCCAGTAATACACGTACCCCGCTCACACAGGGCCAATCGCGTGTGAAACTCCCCACGAACCCCAGTAATACACGTACCCTGATCGCACAGACCCAATCGCGCGTAAAACTGCCCGCGAACCCCAGTAATACACGTACACCGCTCGGAAACGCCCAATCGCGTGTGAAACTGCCTGCGAACCCCAGTAATACACGTACCCCGCTCACACAGGGCCAATCGCGTGTGAAACTCCCCACGAACCCCAGTAATACACGTACTCTGCTCGCACAGACCCAATCGCGCGTAAAACTGCCCGCGAACCCCAGTAATACACGTACACCACTCGGACACGCCCAATCGCGTGTGAAACTGCCCACGAACACCAGTAATACACGTACCACGCTCGCACACAGCCAATCGCATGTGAAACTGCCCGCGAACCCCAGTAATGCACGTGCCCCGCTCGCACAGGCCCAATCGCATGTGAAACTCCCTGCGCACCCCACTGGATACACGTACCCCGCTCTGACAGCGAAATTGCATGTGAAACTCCCCACGAAACCCAGTAATACATGTACCCCGCTCGCACAGGCCCAATCACGTGTGAAACTCCCCGAGCACCTCACTGGATACACGTACCCTGCTCTGACAGCCAAATCGCATGTGGAACTGCCCACAAACCCCAGTAATACACGTAACCCGCTCACACAGGCCAAATCGTGTGTGAAACTGCCCGCGAACCCCAGTAATAGACGTACCCCTCACGCACAGGGCCAATCGCGTGTGAAACTCCCCACGAACCCCAGTAATACACATACCCTGCTCGCACAGACCCAATTGCGCGTAAAACTGCCCGCAAACCCCAGTAATACACGTACCCAGCTCGCACACGCCCAATCGCGTGTGAAACTGCCCGCGAACCCCAGTAATACACGTACCCCGCTCGCACAGGCCAAATCGCATGTGAAACTTCCTGCGAACCCCAGTAATACACGTACCCCGCTCGCACACGCCCAATCGCGTGTGAAACTGCCTGCGAACCCCAGTAATACACGTACCCCGCTCGCACAGGCCCAATCGCGTGTGAAACTCCCTGCGCACCCCACTGGATACACGTACCCCACTCTGACAGCGAAATTACGTGTGAAACTTCCCGCAAAGCCCAGTAATACACGTACCCCGCTCGCACAGGCCCAATCGCGGGTGAAACTCCCCACGCACCCCACTGGATACACGTACCCCGCTCTGACAGCAAAATCGTGTGTGAAACTCAACACGAACCCCAGTAATACACGTACCCTGCTCGCACAGGGCTAATCGCGTGTGAAACTGCCCGCGAACCTTAGTAATACACGTACCCCGCTCACACAGGGCCATTCGCGTGTGAAACTCCCCACGAACCCCAGTAATACACGTACCCTGATCGCACAGACCCAATCGCGCGTTAAACTGCCCGCGAACCCCAGTAATACACGTACACCGCTCGGACACGCCCAATCGCGTGTGAAACTGCCTGCGAAACCCAGTATTACACGTACCCCGCTCACACAGGGCCAATCGCGTGTGAAACTCCCCACGAACCCCAGTAATACACGTACTCTGCTCGCACAGACCCAATCGCGCGTAAAACTGCCCGCGAACCCCAGTAATAAGCGTACACCACTCGGACACGCCCAATCGCGTGTGAAACTGCCCGCGAACACCAGTAATACACGTAACACGCTCGCACACAGCCAATCGCATGTGAAACTGCCCGCGAACCCCAGTAATGCACGTACCCCGCTCGCACAGGCCCAATCGCGTGTGAAACTGGCCACGAACCCCAGTAATACACGTACCCCGCTCGCACAGGCCCAATCTCATGTGAAACTCCCTGCGCACCCCACTGGATACACGTACCCCACTCTGACAGTGAAATTGTGTGTGAAACTCCCCGTGAACCCCAGTAATACATGTACCCCACTCGCACAGGGCTAATCGCGTGTGAAACTGCACACGAACCCCAGTAATACTCGTACCCCGCTCACACAGGGCCAATCGCGTTTGAAACTCCCCACGAACCCCATTAATACAGGTACCCTGCTCGCACAGACCCAATCGCGCGGAAAACTGCCCGCGAACCCCAGTAATACACGTACCCAGCTCAGACACGCCCAACCGCATTTGAAACTGCCCACGAACCCCAGTAATACACGTACCCCGCTCGCACACGGCCAATCGCATGTGAAACTGCCCGTGAACCCCAGTAATACACGTACCCCGCTCGCACAGGCCCAATCGCGTGTGAAACTGGCCACGAACCCCATAAATACACGTACCCCGCTTGCACAGGCCCAATCGCATGTGAAACTCCCTGTGCATCCCACTGGATACACGTACCCCACTCTGACAGTGAAATTGCGTGTGAAACTCCCCGCGAACCCCAGTAATACATGTACCCCGCTCTCACAGGGCTAATCGCGTGTGAAACTGCCCGCGAACCCCAGTAATACACGTACCCCGCTCACACAGGGCCAATCGCGTGTGAAACTCCCCATGAACCCCAGTAATACACGTACCCTGCTCGCACAGACCCAATCGCGCGTGAAACTGCCCGCGAACCCCAGTAATACACGTACCCCGGTCGCACAGGCCCAATCGCGTGTGAAACTCCCTGCGCACCCCACTGGATACACGTACCCCACTCTGACAGCGAAATTACGTGTGAAACTTCCCGCAAAGCCCAGTAATACACGTACCCCGCTCGCAAAGGCCCAATCGCGGGTGAAACTCCCCACGCACCCCACTGGATACACGTACCCCGCTCTGACAGCAAAATCGTGTGTGAAACTCAACACGAACCCCAGTAATACACGTACCCTGCTCACACAGGGCTAATCGCGTGTGAAACTGCCCGCGAACCCCAGTAATACACGTACCCCGCTCACACAGGGCCAATCGCGTGTGAAACTCCCCACGAACCCCAGTAATACACGTACCCTGATCGCACAGACCCAATCGCGCGTAAAACTGCCCGCGAACCCCAGTAATACACGTACACCGCTCGGAAACGCCCAATCGCGTGTGAAACTGCCTGCGAACCCCAGTAATACACGTACCCCGCTCACACAGGGCCAATCGCGTGTGAAACTCCCCACGAACCCCAGTAATACACGTACTCTGCTCGCACAGACCCAATCGCGCGTAAAACTGCCCGCGAACCCCAGTAATACACGTACACCACTTTGACACGCCCAATCGCGTGTGAAACTGCCCACGAACACCAGTAATACACGTACCACGCTCGCACACAGCCAATCGCATGTGAAACTGCCGCGAACCCCAGTAATGCACGTACCCCGCTCGCACAGGCCCAATCGCATGTGAAACTCCCTGCGCACCCCAGTAATACATGTACCCCGCTCTCACAGGGCTAATCGCGTGTGAAACTGCCCGCGAACCCCAGTAATACACGTACCCCGCTCACACAGGGCCAATCGCGTGTGAAACTCCCTGCGCACCCCACTGGATACACGTACCCCACTCTGACAGCGAAATTACGTGTGAAACTTCCCGCAAAGCCCAGTAATACACGTACCCCGCTCGCAAAGGCCCAATCGCGGGTGAAACTCCCCACGCACCCCACTGGATACACGTACCCCGCTCTGACAGCAAAATCGTGTGTGAAACTCAACACGAACCCCAGTAATACACGTACCCTGCTCACACAGGGCTAATCGCGTGTGAAACTGCCCGCGAACCCCAGTAATACACGTACCCCGCTCACACAGGGCCAATCGCGTGTGAAACTCCCCACGAACCCCAGTAATACACGTACCCTGATCGCACAGACCCAATCGCACGTAAAA
Source organism: Ambystoma mexicanum (assembly GCF_040938575.1). Classification (NCBI taxonomy): domain Eukaryota; kingdom Metazoa; phylum Chordata; class Amphibia; order Caudata; family Ambystomatidae; genus Ambystoma; species Ambystoma mexicanum. Next base: position 46,523,594 of record NC_090921.1, read on the forward strand.
CTGCCCGCGAACCCCAGTAATACACGTACACCGCTCGGAAACGCCCAATCGCGTGTGAAACTGCCTGCGAACCCCAGTAATACACGTACCCCGCTCACACAGGGCCAATCGCGTGTGAAACTCCCCACGAACCCCAGTAATACACGTACTCTGCTCGCACAGACCCAATCGCGCGTAAAACTGCCCGCGAACCCCAGTAATACACGTACACCACTCGGACACGCCCAATCGCGTGTGAAACTGCCCACGAACACCAGTAATACACGTACCACGCTCGCACACAGCCAATCGCATGTGAAACTGCCGCGAACCCCAGTAATGCACGTACCCCGCTCGCACAGGCCCAATCGCATGTGAAACTCCCTGCGCACCCCACTGGATACACGTACCCCGCTCTGACAGCGAAATTGCATGTGAAACTCCCCACGAAACCCAGTAATACATGTACCCCGCTCGCACAGGCCCAATCACGTGTGAAACTCCCCGAGCACCTCACTGGATACACGTACCCTGCTCTGACAGCGAAATCGCATGTGGAACTGCCCACAAACCCCAGTAATACACGTAACCCGCTCACACAGGCCAAATCTTGTGTGAAACTGCCCGCGAACCCCAGTAATAGACGTACCCCTCACGCACAGGGCCAATCGCGTGTGAAACTCCCCACGAACCCCAGTAAAACACATACCCTGCTCGCACAGACCCAATCGCACGTAAAACTGCCCGCAAACCCCAGTAATACACGTACCCAGCTCGCACACGCCCAATCGCGTGTGAAACTGCCCGCGAACCCCAGAAATACACGTACCCCGCTCGCACAGGCCCAATCGCATGTGAAACTGCCTGCGAACCCCAGTAATACACGTACCCCGCTCGCACACGCCCAATCGCGTGTGAAACTGCCCGCGAACCCCAGTAATACACGTACCCCGCTCGCACAGGCCCAATCGCGTGTGAAACTCCCTGCGCACCCCACTGGATACACGTACCCCACTCTGACAGCAAAATTACGTGTGAAACTTCCCGCAAAGCCCAGTAATACACGTACCCCGCTCGCACAGGCCCAATCGCGGGTGAAACTCCCCACGCACCCCACTGGATACACCTATCCCGCTCTGACAGCAAAATCGTGTGTGAAACTCAACACGAACCCCAGTAATACACGTACCCTGCTCGCACAGGGCTAATCGCGTGTGAAACTGCCCGCGAACCTTAGTAATACACGTACCCCGCTCACACAGGGCCAATCGCGTGTGAAACTCCCCACGAACCCCAGTAATACACGTACCCTGATCGCACAGACCCAATCGCGCGTAAAACTGCCCGCGAACACCAGTAATACACGTACACCGCTCGGACACGCCCAATCGCGTGTGAAACTGCCTGCGAAACCCAGTATTACACGTACCCCGCTCACACAGGGCCAATCGCGTGTGAAACTCCCCACGAACCCCAGTAATACACGTACTCTGCTCGCACAGACCCAATCGCGCGTAAAACTGCCCGCGAACCCCAGTAATAAGCGTACACCACTCGGACACGCCCAATCGCGTGTGAAACTGCCCGCGAACACCAGTAATACACGTACCACGCTCGCACACAGCCAATCGCATGTGAAACTGCCCGCGAACCCCAGTAATGCACGTACCCCGCTCGCACAGGCCCAATCTCATGTGAAACTCCCTGCGCACCCCACTGGATACACGTACCCCACTCTGACAGTGAAATTGTGTGTGAAACTCCCCGTGAACCCCAGTAATACATGTACCCCACTCGCACAGGGCTAATCGCGTGTGAAACTGCACACGAACCCCAGTAATACACGTACCCCGCTCGCACACTGCCAATCGCATGTGAAACTGCCCGTGAACCCCAGTAATACACGTACCCCGCTCGCACAGGCCCAATCGCGTGTGAAACTGGCCACGAACCCCAGTAATACACGTACCCCGCTTGCACAGGCCCAATCGCATGTGAAACTCCCTGTGCACCCCACTGGATACACGTACCCCACTCTGACAGTGAAATTGCGTGTGAAACTCCCCGCGAACCCCAGTAATACATGTACCCCGCTCTCACAGGGCTAATCGCGTGTGAAACTGCCTGCGAACCCCAGTAATACACGTACCCCGCTCACACAGGGCCAATCGCGTGTGAAACTCCCCATGAACCCCAGTAATACACGTACCCTGCTCGCACAGACCCAATCGCGCGTGAAACTGCCCGCGAACCCCAGTAATACACGTACCCCGCTCGCACAGGCCCAATCGCGTGTGAAACTCCCTGCGCACCCCACTGGATACACGTACCCCACTCTGACAGCGAAATTACGTGTGAAACTTCCCGCAAAGCCCAGTAATACACGTACCCCGCTCGCACAGGCCGAATCGCGCGTAAAACTGCCCGCAAACCCCAGTAATACACGTACACCGCTTGGACACGCCCAATCGCGTGTGAAACTGCCTGCGAACCCCAGTAATACACGTACCCCGCTCACACAGGGCCAATCGCGTGTGAAACTCCCCACGAACCCCAGTAATACACGTACTCTGCTCGCACAGACCCAATCGCGCGTAAAACTGCCCGCGAACCCCAGTAATACACGTACACCACTCGGACACGCCCAATCGCGTGTGAAACTGCCCGCGAACACCAGTAATACACGTACCACGCTCGCACACAGCCAATCGCATGTGAAACTGCCCGCGAACCCCAGTAATGCAAGTACCCCGCTCGCACAGGCCCAATCGCGTGTGAAACTGGCCACGAACCCCAGTAATACACGTACCCCGCTCGCACAGGCCCAATCTCATGTGAAACTCCCTGCGCACCCCACTGGTTACACGTACCCCACTCTGACAGTGAAATTGTGTGTGAAACTCCCCGCGAACCCCAGTAATACATGTACCCCACTCGCACAGGGCTAATCGCGTGTGAAACTGCACACGAACCCCAGTAATACACGTACCCCGCTCACACAGGGCCAATCGCGTTTGAAACTCCCCACGAACCCCATTAATACAGGTACCCTGCTCGCACAGACCCAATCGCGCGGAAAACTGCCCGCGAACCCCAGTAATACATGAACCCAGCTCAGACACGCCCAACCGCATTTGAAACTGCCCACGAACCCCAGTAATACACGTACCCCGCTCGCACACGGCCAATCGCATGTGAAACTGCCCGTGAAACCCAGTAATACACGTACCCCGCTCGCACAGGCCCAATCGCGTGTGAAACTGGCCACGAAACCCATAAATACACGTACCCCGCTTGCACAGTCCCAATCGCATGTGAAACTCCCTGTGCATCCCACTGGATACACGTACCCCACTCTGACAGTGAAATTGCGTGTGAAACTCCCCGCGAACCCCAGTAATACATGTACCCCGCTCTCACAGGGCTAATCGCGTGTGAAACTGCCCGCGAACCCCAGTAATACACGTACCCCGCTCACACAGGGCCAATCGCGTGTGAAACTCCCCATGAACCCCAGTAATACACGTACCCTGCTCGCACAGACCCAATCGCGCGTGAAACTGCCCGCGAACCCCAGTAATACACGTACCCCGCTCGCACAGGCCCAATCGCGTGTGAAACTCCCTGCGCACCCCACTGGATACACGTACCCCACTCTGACAGCGAAATTACGTGTGAAACTTCCCGCAAAGCCCAGTAATACACGTACCCCGCTCGCACAGGCCCAATCGCGGGTGAAACTCCCCACGCACCCCACTGGATACACGTACCCCGCTCTGACAGCAAAATCGTGTGTGAAACTCAACACGAACCCCAGTAATACACGTACCCTGCTCACACTGGGCTAATCGCGTGTGAAACTGCCCGCGAACCCCAGTAATACACGTACCCCGCTCACACAGGGCCAATCGCGTGTGAAACTCCCCACGAACCCCAGTAATACACGTACCCTGATCGCACAGACCCAATCGCGCGTAAAACTGCCCGCGAACCCCAGTAATACACGTACACCGCTCGGAAACGCCCAATCGCGTGTGAAACTGCCTGCAAACCCCAGTAATACACGTACCCCGCTCACACAGGGCCAATCGCGTGTGAAACTCCCCACGAACCCCAGTAATACACGTACTCTGCTCGCACAGACCCAATCGCGCGTAAAACTGCCCGCGAACCCCAGTAATACACGTACACCACTCGGACACGCCCAATCGCGTGTGAAACTGCCCACGAACACCAGTAATACACGTACCACGCTCGCACACAGCCAATCACATGTGAAACTGCCCGCGAACCCCAGTAATGCACGTACCCCGCTCGCACAGGCCCAATCGCATGTGAAACTCCCTGCGCACCCCACTATATACACGTACCCCACTCTGACAGTGAAATTGTGTGTGAAACTCCCCGCAAACCCCAGTAATACATGTACCCCACTCGCACAGGGCTAATCGCGTGTGAAACTCCGCACGAACCCCAGTAATACAGGTACCCTGCTCGCACAGACCCAATCGCGCGTAAAACTGCCTGCGAACCCCAGTAATACACGTACCCTGCTCAGACACGCCCAACCGCGTTTGAAACTGCCCACGAACCCCAGTAATACACGTACCCCGCTCGCACACGGCCAATCGCATGTGAAACTGCCCGCGAACCCCAGTAATACACGTACCCCGCTCGCACAGGCCCAATCGCGTGTGAAACTCCCCATGAACCCCAGTAATACACGTACCCTGCTCGCACAGACCCAATCGCGCGTGAAACTGCCCGCGAACCCCAGTAATACACGTATGCCGCTCGGACACGCCCAATCGCATTTGAAACTACCCGCGAAACCCCAGTTATACACGTTCCCCGCTCGCACACGGCCAATCGCATGTGAAACTGCCCGCGAACCCCAGTAATACACGTACACCGCACGCACAGGCCCAATTGCGTGTGAAACTGGCCACGAACCCCAATAAAACACGTACCCTGCTCAGACACGCCCAATCGCGTTTGAAACTGCCTGCGAAACCCAGTAATACACGTACCCCGCTCAGACACGCCCAATCGCGTTTGAAACTGCCCGCGAACCCCAGTAATACACATACCCCGCTCGCACACAGCCAATCGCATGTGAAACTGCCCGCGAACCCCAGTAATGCATGTACCCCGCTCGCACAGGCCCAATCGCGTGTGAAACTGGCCACGAACCCCAGTAATACACGTATGCCGCTCGGACACGCCCAATCGCGGGTAAAACTGCCCGCGAACCCCAGTAATACACGTACACCACTCGGACACGCCCAATCGCGTGTGAAACTGCCCACGAACACCAGTAATACACGTACCACGCTCGCACACAGCCAATCGCATGTGAAACTGCCCGCGAACCCCAGTAATGCATGTACCCCGCTCGCACAGGCCCAATCGCATGTGAAACTCCCTGCGCACCCCACTATATACACGTACCCCACTCTGACAGTGAAATTGTGTGTGAAACTCCCAGCAAACCCCAGTAATACATGTACCCCACTCGCACAGGGCTAATCGCGTGTGAAACTCCGCACGAACCCCAGTAATACAGGTACCCTGCTCGCACAGACCCAATCGCGCGTAAAACTGCCTGCGAAACCCAGTAATACACGTACCCCGCTCAGACACGCCCAACCGCGTTTGAAACTGCCCACGAACCCCAGTAATACACGTACCCCGCTCGCACACGGCCAATCACATTTGAAACTGCCCGCGAACCCCAGTAATACACGTACCCCGCTCGCACAGGCCCAATCGCATGTGAAACTCCCCATGAACCCCAGTAATACACGTACCCTGCTCGCACAGACCCAATCGCGCGTGAAACTGCCCACGAACACCAGTAATACACGTACCACGCTCGCACACAGCCAATCACATGTGAAACTGCCCGCGAACCCCAGTAATGCACGTACCCCGCTCGCACAGGCCCAATCGCATGTGAAACTCCCTGCGCACCCCACTATATACACGTACCCCACTCTGACAGTGAAATTGTGTGTGAAACTCCCCGCAAACCCCAGTAATACATGTACCCCACTCGCACAGGGCTAATCGCGTGTGAAACTCCGCACGAACCCCAGTAATACAGGTACCCTGCTCGCACAGACCCAATCGCGCGTAAAACTGCCTGCGAACCCCAGTAATACACGTACCCCGCTCAGACACGCCCAACCGCGTTTGAAACTGCCCACGAACCCCAGTAATACACGTACCCCGCTCGCACACGGCCAATCGCATGTGAAACTGCCCGCGAACCCCAGTAATACACGTACCCCGCTCGCACAGGCCCAATCGCGTGTGAAACTCCCCATGAACCCCAGTAATACACGTACCCTGCTCGCACAGACCCAATCGCGCGTGAAACTGCCCGCGAACCCCAGTAATACACGTATGCCGCTCGGACACGCCCAATCGCATTTGAAACTACCCGCGAAACCCCAGTTATACACGTTCCCCGCTCGCACACGGCCAATCGCATGTGAAACTGCCCGCGAACCCCAGTAATACACGTACACCGCACGCACAGGCCCAATTGCGTGTGAAACTGGCCACGAACCCCAATAAAACACGTACCCTGCTCAGACACGCCCAATCGCGTTTGAAACTGCCTGCGAAACCCAGTAATACACGTACCCCGCTCGGACACGCCCAATCGCGTTTGAAACTGCCCGCGAACCCCAGTAATACACATACCCCGCTCGCACACAGCCAATCGCATGTGAAACTGCCCGCGAACCCCAGTAATGCATGTACCCCGCTCGCACAGGCCCAATCGCGTGTGAAACTGGCCACGAACCCCAGTAATACACGTATGCCGCTCGGACACGCCCAATCGCGCGTAAAACTGCCCGCGAACCCCAGTAATACACGTACACCACTCGGACACGCCCAATCGCGTGTGAAACTGCCCACGAACACCAGTAATACACGTACCACGCTCGCACACAGCCAATCGCATGTGAAACTGCCCGCGAACCCCAGTAATGCACGTACCCCGCTCGCACAGGCCCAATCGCATGTGAAACTCCCTGCGCACCCCACTATATACACGTACCCCACTCTGACAGTGAAATTGTGTGTGAAACTCCCAGCAAACCCCAGTAATACATGTACCCCACTCGCACAGGGCTAATCGCGTGTGAAACTCCGCACGAACCCCAGTAATACAGGTACCCTGCTCGCACAGACCCAATCGCGCGTAAAACTGCCTGCGAACCCCAGTAATACACGTACCCCGCTCAGACACGCCCAACCGCGTTTGAAACTGCCCACGAACCCCAGTAATACACGTACCCCGCTCGCACACGGCCAATCACATTTGAAACTGCCTGCGAACCCCAGTAATACACGTACCCCGCTCGCACAGGCCCAATCGCATGTGAAACTCCCCATGAACCCCAGTAATACACGTACCCTGCTCGCACAGACCCAATCGCGCGTGAAACTGCCCGCGAACCCCAGTAATACACGTATGCCGCTCGGACACGCCCAATCGCATTTGAAACTACCCGCGAAACCCCAGTTATACACGTTCCCCGCTCGCACACGGCCAATCGCATGTGAAACTGCCCGCGAACCCCAGTAATACACGTACACCGCACGCACAGGCCCAATTGCGTGTGAAACTGGCCACGAACCCCAATAAAACACGTACCCTGCTCAGACACGCCCAATCGCGTTTGAAACTGCCTGCGAAACCCAGTAATACACGTACCCCGCTCGGACACGCCCAATCGCGTTTGAAACTGCCCGCGAACCCCAGTAATACACATACCCCGCTCGCACACAGCCAATCGCATGTGAAACTGCCCACGAACCCCAGTAATGCATGTACCCCGCTCGCACAGGCCCAATCGCGTGTGAAACTGGCCACGAACCCCAGTAATACACGTATGCCGCTCGGACACGCCCAATCGCATTTGAAACTACCCGCGAACCCCAGTTATACACGTTCCCCGCTCGCACACGGCCAATCGCATGTGAAACTGCCCGCGAACCCCAGTAATACACGTACACCGCTCACACAGGGCCAATCGCGTGTGAAACTCCCCACGAACCCCAGTAATGCACGTACCCCGCTCGCACAGGCCCAATCGCATGTGAAACTCCCTGCGCACCCCACTATATACACGTACCCCACTCTGACAGTGAAATTGTGTGTGAAACTCCCCGCAAACCCCAGTAATACATGTACCCCACTCGCACAGGGCTAATCGCGTGTGAAACTGCACACGAACCCCAGTAATACACGTACCCCGCTCACACAGGGCCAATCGCGTTTGAAACTCCGCACGAACCCCAGTAATACAGGTACCCTGCTCGCACAGACCCAATCGCGCGTAAAACTGCCTGCGAACCCCAGTAATACACGTACCCCGCTCAGACACGCCCAACCGCGTTTGAAACTGCCCACGAACCCCAGTAATACACGTACCCCGCTCGCACACGGCCAATCGCATGTGAAACTGCCCGCGAACCCCAGTAATACACGTACCCCGCTCGCACAGGCCCAATCGCGTGTGAAACTCCCCATGAACCCCAGTAATACACGTACCCTGCTCGCACAGACCCAATCGCGCGTGAAACTGCCCGCGAACCCCAGTAATACACGTATGCCGCTCGGACACGCCCAATCGCATGTGAAACTGCCCGCGAACCCCAGTAATACACGTACACCGCACGCACAGGCCCAATTGCGTGTGAAACTGGCCACGAACCCCAATAAAACACGTACCCTGCTCAGACACGCCCAATCGCGTTTGAAACTGCCTGCGAAACCCAGTAATACACGTACCCCGCTCGGACACGCCCAATCGCGTTTGAAACTGCCCGCGAACCCCAGTAATACACATACCCCGCTCGCACACAGCCAATCGCATGTGAAACTGCCCGCGAACCCCAGTAATGCATGTACCCCGCTCGCACAGGCCCAATCGCGTGTGAAACTGGCCACGAACCCCAGTAATACACGTATGCCGCTCGGACACGCCCAATCGCATTTGAAACTGCCCGCGAACCCCAGTAATACACATACCCCGCTCGCACACAGCCAATCGCATGTGAAACTGCCCGCGAACCCCAGTAATGCATGTACCCCGCTCGCACAGGCCCAATCGCGTGTGAAACTGGCCACGAACCCCAGTAATACACGTATGCCGCTCGGACACGCCCAATCGCATTTGAAACTACCCGCGAACCCCAGTTATACACGTTCCCCGCTCGCACACGGCCAATCGCATGTGAAACTGCCCGCGAACCCCAGTAATACACGTACACCGCTCACACAGGGCCAATCGCGTGTGAAACTCCCCACGAACCCCAGTAATGCACGTACTCTGCTCGCACAGACCCAATCGCGAGTAAAACTGCCCGCGAACACCAGTAATACAAGTACCCCGCTCGGACACGCCCAATCGCGTTTGAAACTGCCCGCGAACCCCAGTAATACACATACCCCGCTCGCACACAGCCAATCGCATGTGAAACTGCCCGCGAACCCCAGTAATGCATGTACCCCGCTCGCACAGGCCCAATCACGTGTGAAACTGGCCACGAACCCCAGTAAAACACGTACCCCGCTCGCACAGGCCCAATAGCGTGTGAAACTCCCTGCGCACCCCACTGGATACACGTACCCCACTCTGACAGTGAAATTGCGTGTGAAACTCGCCACGAACCCCAGTAATACACGTACCCCGCTCACACAGGCCCAATCGTGTGTGAAACTCCTCACGGACCCTACTGGATACAAGCACCCCGCTCTGACAGTGAAATCATGTGTGAAACTGCCCGCAAACCCCAGTTATACACGTACCCCGCTCGCACAGGCCCAATCGCGTATGAAACTGCCCATGAACCCCAGTAATACACATACCCCACTCGCACAGGGCCAATCGCGTGTGAAACTTCCTGCGAACCCCAGTAATACACGTACCCCGCTCGCACAGGACCAATAGCGTGTGAAACTCCACGCGCACCCCACTGGATACACGTACCCCGCTCTGACAGCAAAATCACGTGTGAAACTGCCCGCGAACCCCAGTAATACACGTACCCCGCTCTGACAGCAAAATCACGTGTGAAACTGCCCGCGAACCCCAGTAATACACGTACCCCGCTCGCACAGGCCCAATCGCGTGTGAAACTTCCTGCGAACCCCAGTAATACACGTACCCCGCTCACACAGGCCCAATCGCGGGTGAAACTCCCTGCGCACCCCACTGGATACACGTACCCCGCTCTGACAGCGAAATTGCATGTGAAACTCCCCACGAAACACAGTAATACAGGTACCCCGCTCGCACAGGCCCAATCACGTGTGAAACTCCCCAAGCACCTCACTGGATACACGTACCCTGCTCTGACAGTGAAATCGCATGTGGAACTGCCCACAAACCCCTGTAATACACGTAACCCGCTCACACAGGCCAAATCGTGTGTGAAACTGCCCGCGAACCCCAGTAATAGACGTACCCCTCACGCACAGGGCCAATCGCGTGTGAAACTCCCCGTGAACCCCAGTAATACATGTACCCCACTCGCACAGGGCTAATCGCGTGTGAAACTGCACACGAACCCCAGTAATACACGTACCCCGCTCGCACACGGCCAATCGCATGTGAAACTGCCCGTGAACCCCAGTAATACACGTACCCCGCTCGCACAGGCCCAATCGCGTGTGAAACTGGCCACGAACCCCAGTAATACACGTACCCCGCTTGCACAGGCCCAATCACATGTGAAACTCCCTGTGCACTCCACTGGATACACGTACCCCACTCTGACAGTGAAATTGCGTGTGAAACTCCCCGCGAACCCCAGTAATACATGTACCCCGCTCTCACAGGGCTAATCGCGTGTGAAACTGCCCGCGAACCCCAGTAATACACGTACCCCGCTCACACAGGGCCAATCGCGTGTGAAACTCCCCATGAACCCCAGTAATACACGTACCCTGCTCGCACAGACCCAATCGCGCGTGAAAGTGCCCGCGAACCCCAGTAATACACGTACCCCGCTCGCACAGGCCCAATCGCGTGTGAAACTCCCTGCGCACCCCACTGGATACACGTACCCCACTCTGACAGCGAAATTACGTGTGAAACTTCCCGCAAAGCCCAGTAATACACGTACCCCGCTCGCACAGGCCGAATCGCGCGTAAAACTGCCCGCAAACCCCAGTAATACACGTACACCGCTCGGACACGCCCAATCGCGTGTGAAACTGCCTGCGAACCCCAGTAATACACGTACCCCGCTCACACAGGGCCAATCGCGTGTGAAACTCCCCACGAACCCCAGTGATACACGTACTCTGCTCGCACAGACCCAATCGCGCGTAAAACTGCCCGTGAACCCCAGTAATACACGTACACCACTCGGACACGCCCAATCGTGTGTGAAACTGCCCGCGAACACCAGTAATACACGTACCACGCTCGCACACAGCCAATCGCATGTGAAACTGCCCGCGAACCCCAGTAATGCAAGTAACCCGCTCGCACAGGCCCAATCGCGTGTGAAACTGGCCACGAACCCCAGTAATACACGTACCCCGCTCGCACAGGCCCAATCTCATGTGAAACTCCCTGCGCACCCCACTGGTTACACGTACCCCACTCTGACAGTGAAATTGTGTGTGAAACTCCCCGCGAACCCCAGTAATACATGTACCCCACTCGCACAGGGCTAATCGCGTGTGAAACTGCACACGAACCCCAGTAATACACGTACCCCGCTCACACAGGGCCAATCGCGTTTGAAATTCCCCACGAACCCCATTAATACAGGTACCCTGCTCGCACAGACCCAATCGCGCGGAAAACTGCCCGCGAACCCCAGTAATACACGTACCCAGCTCAGACACGCCCAACCGCATTTGAAACTGCCCACGAACCCCAGTAATACACGTACCCCGCTCGCACACGGCCAATCGCATGTGAAACTGCCCGTGAACCCCAGTAATACACGTACCCCGCTCGCACAGGCCCAATCGCGTGTGAAACTGGCCACGAAACCCATAAATACACGTACCCCGCTTACACAGGCCCAATCGCATGTGAAACTCCCTGTGCATCCCACTGGATACACGTACCCCACTCTGACAGTGAAATTGCGTGTGAAACTCCCCGCGAACCCCAGTAATACATGTACCCCGCTCTCACAGGGCTAATCGCTTGTGAAACTGCCCGCGAACCCCAGTAATACACGTACCCCGCTCACACAGGGCCAATCGCGTGTGAAACTCCCCATGAACCCCAGTAATACACGTACCCTGCTCGCACAGACCCAATCGCGCGTGAAACTGCCCGCGAACCCCAGTAATACACGTACCCCGCTCGCACAGGCCCAATCGCGTGTGAAACTCCCTGCGAACCCCACTGGATACACGTACCCCACTCTGACAGCGAAATTACGTGTGAAACTTCCCGCAAAGCCCAGTAATACACGTACCCCGCTCGCACAGGCCCAATCGCGGGTGAAACTCCCCACGCACCCCACTGGATACACGTACCCCGCTCTGACAGCAAAATCGTGTGTGAAACTCAACACGAACCCCAGTAATACACGTACCCTGCTCACACTGGGCTAATCGCGTGTGAAACTGCCCGCGAACCCCAGTAATACACGTACCCCGCTCACACAGGGCCAATCGCGTGTGAAACTCCCCACGAACCCCAGTAATACACGTACCCTGATCGCACAGAGCCAATCGCGCGTAAAACTGCCCGCGAACCCCAGTAATACACGTACACCGCTCGGAAACGCCCAATCGCGTGTGAAACTGCCTGCAAACCCCAGTAATACACGTACCCCGCTCACACAGGGCCAATCGCGTGTGAAACTCCCTGCGCACCACACTATATACACGTACCCCACTCTGACAGTGAAATTGTGTGTGAAACTCCCCGCAAACCCCAGTAATACATGTACCCCACTCGCACAGGGCTAATCGCGTGTGAAACTGCACACGAACCCCAGTAATACACGTACCCCGCTCACACAGGGCCAATCGCGTTTGAAACTCCGCACGAACCCCAGTAATACAGGTACCCTGCTCGCACAGACCCAATCGATCGTAAAACTGCCTGCGAACCCCAGTAATACACGTACCCCGCTCAGACACGCCCAACCGCGTTTGAAACTGCCCACGAACCCCAGTAATACACGTACCCCGCTCGCACAGAGCCAATCGCGCGTAAAACTGCCCGCGAACCCCAGTAATACACGTACACCGCTCGGAAACGCCCAATCGCGTGTGAAACTGCCTGCAAACCCCAGTAATGCACGTACCCCGCTCGCACAGGCCCAATCGCATGTGAAACTCCCTGCGCACCACACTATATACACGTACCCCACTCTGACAGTGAAATTGTGTGTGAAACTCCCCGCAAACCCCAGTAATACATGTACCCCACTCGCACAGGGCTAATCGCGTGTGAAACTGCACACGAACCCCAGTAATACACGTACCCCGCTCACACAGGGCCAATCGCGTTTGAAACTCCGCACGAACCCCAGTAATACAGGTACCCTGCTCGCACAGACCCAATCGATCGTAAAACTGCCTGCGAACCCCAGTAATACACGTACCCCGCTCAGACACGCCCAACCGCGTTTGAAACTGCCCACGAACCCCAGTAATACACGTACCCCGCTCGCACACGGCCAATCGCATGTGAAACTGCCCGCGAACCCCAGTAATACACGTACCCCGCTCGCACAGGCCCAATCGCGTGTGAAACTCCCCATGAACCCCAGTAATACACGTACCCTGCTCGCACAGACCCAATCGCGCGTGAAACTGCCCGCGAACCCCAGTAATACATGTATGCCGCTCGGACACGCCCAATCGCATTTGAAACTACCCGCGAAACCCCAGTTATACACGTTCCCCGCTCGCACACGGCCAATCGCATGTGAAACTGCCCGCGAACCCCAGTAATACACGTACACCGCACGCACAGGCCCAATTGCGTGTGAAACTGGCCACGAACCCCAATAAAACACGTACCCTGCTCAGACACGCCCAATCGCGTTTGAAACTGCCTGCGAAACCCAGTAATACACGTACCCCGCTCGGACACGCCCAATCGCGTTTGAAACTGCCCGCGAACCCCAGTAATACACATACCCCGCTCGCACACAGCCAATCGCATGTGAAACTGCCCGCGAACCCCAGTAATGCATGTACCCCGCTCGCACAGGCCCAATCGCGTGTGAAAATGGCCACGAACCCCAGTAATACACGTATGCCGCTCGGACACGCCCAATCGCATTTGAAACTACCCGCGAACCCCAGTTATACACGTTCCCCGCTCGCACACGGCCAATCGCATGTGAAACTGCCGGTGAACCCCAGTAATACACGTACACCGCTCACACAGGGCCAATCGCGTGTGAAACTCCCCACGAACCCCAGTAATGCACATACTCTGCTCGCACAGACCCAATCGCGAGTAAAACTGCCCGCGAACACCAGTAATACAAGTACCCCGCTCGGACACGCCCAATCGCGTTTGAAACTGCCCGCGAACCCCAGTAATACACATACCCCGCTCGCACACAGCCAATCGCATGTGAAACTGCCCGCGAACCCCAGTAATGCATGTACCCCGCTCGCACAGGCCCAATCGCGTGTGAAACTGGCCACGAACCCCAGTAAAACACGTACCCCGCTCGCACAGGCCCAATAGCGTGTGAAACTCCCTGCGCACCCCACTGGATACACGTACCCCACTCTGACAGTGAAATTGCGTGTGAAACTCGCCACGAACCCCAGTAATACACGTACCCCGCTCACACAGGCCCAATCGTGTGTGTAACTCCTCACGGACCCTACTGGATACAAGCACCCCGCTCTGACAGTGAAATCATGTGTGAAACTGCCCGCAAACCCCAGTTATACACGTACCCCGCTCGCACAGGCCCAATCGCGTATGAAACTGCCCATGAACCCCAGTAATACACATACCCCACTCGCACAGGGCCAATCGCGTGTGAAACTTCCTGCGAACCCCAGTAATACACGTACCCCGCTCGCAAAGGACCAATAGCGTGTGAAACTCCACGCGCACCCCACTGGATACACGTACCCCGCTCTGACAGCAAAATCACGTGTGAAACTGCCCGCGAACCCCAGTAATACACGTACCCCGCTCGCACAGGTCCAATCGCGTGTGAAACTTCCTGCGAACCCCAGTAATACACGTACCCCGCTCGCACAGGCCCAATCGCGGGTGAAACTCCCTGCGCACCCCACTGGATACACGTACCCCGCTCTGACAGCGAAATTGCATGTGAAACTCCCCACGAAACACAGTAATACAGGTACCCCGCTCGCACAGGCCCAATCACGTGTGAAACTCCCCAAGCACCTCACTGGATACACGTACCCTGCTCTGACAGTGAAATCGCATGTGGAACTGCCCACAAACCCCTGTAATACACGTAACCCGCTCACACAGGCCAAATCGTGTGTGAAACTGCCCGCGAACCCCAGTAATAGACGTACCCCTCACGCACAGGGCCAATCGCGTGTGAAACTCCCCACGAACCCCAGTAATACACATACCCTGCTCGCACATACCCAATCGCGCGTAAAACTGCCCGCAAACCCCAGTAATACACGTACGCCGCTCGCACACGCCCAATCGCGTGTGAAACTGCCTGCGAACCCCAGTAATACACGTACCCCGCTCGCACAGGCCCAATCGCATGTGAAACTGCCCGCGAACCCCAGTAATACACGTACCCTGCTCGCACACGATCTCATGTGAAACTCCCTGCGCACCCCACTGGATACACGTACCCCACTCTGACAGTGAAATTGTGTGTGAAACTCCCCGCGAACCCCAGTAATACATGTACCCCACTTGCACAGGGCTAATCGCGTGCGAAACTGCACACGAACCCCAGTAATACACGTACCCCGCTCACACAGGGCCAATCGCGTTTGAAACTCCCCACGAACCCCAGTAATACAGGTACCCTGCTCGCACAGACCCAATCGCGCGGAAAACTGCCCGCGAACCCCAGTAATACACGTACCCCGCTCAGACACGCCCAACCACGTTTGAAACTGCCCACGAACCCCAGTAATACACGTACCCCGCTCGCACACGGCCAATCGCATGTGAAACTGCCCGTGAACCCCAGTAATACACGTACCCCGCTCGCACAGGCCCAATCGCGTGTGAAACTGGCCACGAACCCCTGTAATACACGTACCCCGCTTGCCCAGGCCCAATCGCATGTGAAACTCCCTGTGCACCCCACTGGATACACGTACCCCACTCTGACAGTGAAATTGCGTGTGAAACTCCCCGCGAACCCCAGTAATACATGTACCCCGCTCGCACAGGGCTAATCGCGTGTGAAACTGCCCGTGAACCCCAGTAATACACGTACCCAGCTCACACAGGGCCAATCGTGTGTGAAACTCCCCACGAACCCCAGTAATACACGTACCCTGCTCGCACAGACCCAATCGTGTGTGAAACTCCACGCGCACCCCACTGGATACACGTACCCCGCTCTGACAGCGAAATCACATGTGAAACTGCCCACGAACTCTAGTAAAACACGTACCCCGCTTGCACAGGCCCAATCGCGGGTGAAGCTCCCTGCGCACCCCACTGGATACACGTACCCCGCTCTGACAGCGAAATTGCATGTGAAACTCCCCATGAAACCCAGTAATACACGTACCCCGATCGCACAGGCCAAATCACTTGTGAAACTCCCCGTGCACCTCACTGGATACACGTACCCTGCTCTGACAGTGAAATCGCGTGTTGAACTACCCACAAACCCGAGTAATACACGTAACCCGCTCACACAGGCCAAATCGTGTGTGAAACTGCCCGCGAACCCCAGTAATAGACGTACCCCTCTCGCACAGGGCCAATCGCGTGTGAAACTCCCCACGAACCCCAGTAATTCACGTACCCTGCTTGCACAGACCCAATCGCGTGTGAAACTGGCCACGAACCCCAGTAATACACGTACCCCGCTCGCACAGGCCCAACCGCATGTGAAACTCCCTGCGGACACCACTGGATACACGTGCCCCACTCTGACAGTGAAATTGCGTGTGAAACTCCCCGCGAACCCCAGTAATACATGTACCCCGCTCGCACAGGGCTAATCGCGTGTGAAACTGCCCGCGAACCCCAGTAATACAAGTACCCAGCTCACACAGGGCCAATCGTGTGTGAAACTCCCCACGAACCCCAGTAATACACGTACCCTGCTCGCACAGACCCAATCGCATGCAAATCTGCCCGCGAACCCCAGTAATACACGTACCCCGCTCGGTCACGCCCAATCGCGTTTGAAACTGCCCACGAACCCCAGTAATACACGTATCCCGCTCGCACACGGCCAATCACATGTGAAACTGCCTACGAACCCCAGTAATACACGTACCCCGCTCGCACAGGCCTAATCGTGTGTGAAACTGGCAACAAACCCCAGTAATACACGTAGCCCGCTCACACAGGGCCAATCGCGTGTGAAACTCCCCACGAACCCCAGTAATACACGTACTCTGCTCGCACAGACCCAATCGCGCGTAAAACTGCCCGCGAACCCCAGTAATACACGTACACCACTCGGACACGCCCAATCGCGTGTGAAACTGCCCGCGAACTCCAGTAATACACGTACCACGCTCGCACACAGCCAATCGCATGTGAAACTGCCCGCGAACCCCAGTAATGCAAGTACCCCGCTCGCACAGGCCCAATCGCGTGTGAAACTGGCCACGAACCCCAGTAATACACGTACCCCGCTCGCACAGGCCCATTCTCATGTGAAACTCCCTGCGCACCCCACTGGATACACATACCCCACTCTGACAGTGAAATTGTGTGTGAAACTCCCCGCGAACCCCAGTAATACATGTACCCCACTCGCACAGGGCTAATCGCGTGTGAAACTGCACACGAACCCCAGTAATACACGTACCCCGCTCACACAGGGCCAATCGCGTTTGAAACTCCCCACGAACCCCATTAATACAGGTACCCTGCTCACACAGACCCAATCGCGCAGAAAACTGCCCGCGAACCCCAGTAATACACGTACCCAGCTCAGACACGCCCAACCGCATTTGAAACTGCCCACGAACCCCAGTAATACACGTACCCCGCTCGCACACGGCCAATCGCATGTGAAACTGCCCGTGAACCCCAGTAATACACGTACCCCGCTCGCACAGGCCCAATCGCATGTGAAACTGGCCACGAACCCCATAAATACACGTACCCCGCTTGCACAGGCCCAATCGCATGTGAAACTCCCTGTGCATCCCACTGGATACACGTACCCCACTCTGACAGTGAAATTGCGTGTGAAACTCCCCGCGAACCCCAGTAATACATGTACCCCGCTCTCACAGGGCTAATCGCGTGTGAAACTGCCCGCGAACCCCAGTAATACACGTACCCCGCTCACACAGGGCCAATCGCGTGTGAAACTCCCCATGAACCCCAGTAATACACGTACCCTGCTCGCACAGACCCAATCGCGCGTGAAACTGCCCGCGAACCCCAGTAATACACGTACCCCGCTCGCACAGGCCCAATCGCATGTGAAACTCCCTGCGCACCCCACTGGATACACGTACCCCACTCTGACAGCGAAATTACGTGTGAAACTTCCCGCAAAGCCCAGTAATACACGTACCCCGCTCGCAAAGGCCCAATCGCGGGTGAAACTCCCCACGCACCCCACTGGATACACGTACCCCGCTCTGACAGAAAAATCGTGTGTGAAACTCAACACGAACCCCAGTAATACACGTACCCTGCTCACACAGGGCTAATCGCGTGTGAAACTGCCCGCGAACCCCAGTAATACACGTACCCCGCTCACACAGGGCCAATCGCGTGTGAAACTCCCCACGAACCCCAGTAATACACGTACCCTGATCGCACAGACCCAATCGCGCGTAAAACTGCCCGCGAACCCCAGTAATACACGTGCACCGCTCGGAAACACCCAATCGCGTGTGAAACTGCCTGCGAACCCCAGTAATACACGTACCCCGCTCACACAGGGCCAATCGCGTGTGAAACTCCCCACGAACCCCAGTAATACACGTACTCTGCTCGCACAGACCCAATCGCGCGTAAAACTGCCCGCGAACCCCAGTAATACACGTACACCACTCGGACACGCCCAATCGCGTGTGAAACTGCCCACGAACACCAGTAATACACGTACCACGCTCGCACACAGCCAATCGCATGTGAAACTGCCCGCGAACCCCAGTAATGCACGTGCCCCGCTCGCACAGGCCCAATCGCATGTGAAACTCCCTGCGCACCCCACTGGATACACGTACCCCGCTCTGACAGCGAAATTGCATGTGAAACTCCCCACGAAACCCAGTAATACATGTACCCCGCTCGCACAGGCCCAATCACGTGTGAAACTCCCCGAGCACCTCACTGGATACACGTACCCTGCTCTGACAGCCAAATCGCATGTGGAACTGCCCACAAACCCCAGTAATACACGTAACCCGCTCACACAGGCCAAATCGTGTGTGAAACTGCCCGCGAACCCCAGTAATAGACGTACCCCTCACGCACAGGGCCAATCGCGTGTGAAACTCCCCACGAACCCCAGTAATACACATACCCTGCTCGCACAGACCCAATTGCGCGTAAAACTGCCCGCAAACCCCAGTAATACACGTACCCAGCTCGCACACGCCCAATCGCGTGTGAAACTGCCCGCGAACCCCAGTAATACACGTACCCCGCTCGCACAGGCCCAATCGCATGTGAAACTTCCTGCGAACCCCAGTAATACACGTACCCCGCTCGCACACGCCCAATCGCGTGTGAAACTGCCTGCGAACCCCAGTAATACACGTACCCCGCTCGCACAGGCCCAATCGCGTGTGAAACTCCCTGCGCACCCCACTGGATACACGTACCCCACTCTGACAGCGAAATTACGTGTGAAACTTCCCGCAAAGCCCAGTAATACACGTACCCCGCTCGCACAGGCCCAATCGCGGGTGAAACTCCCCACGCACCCCACTGGATACACGTACCCCGCTCTGACAGCAAAATCGTGTGTGAAACTCAACACGAACCCCAGTAATACACGTACCCTGCTCGCACAGGGCTAATCGCGTGTGAAACTGCCCGCGAACCTTAGTAATACACGTACCCCGCTCACACAGGGCCAATCGCGTGTGAAACTCCCCACGAACCCCAGTAATACACGTACCCTGATCGCACAGACCCAATCGCGCGTAAAACTGCCCGCGAACCCCAGTAATACACGTACACCGCTCGGACACGCCCAATCGCGTGTGAAACTGCCTGCGAAACCCAGTATTACACGTACCCCGCTCACACAGGGCCAATCGCGTGTGAAACTCCCCACGAACCCCAGTAATACACGTACTCTGCTCGCACAGACCCAATCGCGCGTAAAACTGCCCGCGAACCCCAGTAATAAGCGTACACCACTCGGACACGCCCAATCGCGTGTGAAACTGCCCGCGAACACCAGTAATACACGTAACACGCTCGCACACAGCCAATCGCATGTGAAACTGCCCGCGAACCCCAGTAATGCACGTACCCCGCTCGCACAGGCCCAATCGCGTGTGAAACTGGCCACGAACCCCAGTAATACACGTACCCCGCTCGCACAGGCCCAATCTCATGTGAAACTCCCTGCGCACCCCACTGGATACACGTACCCCACTCTGACAGTGAAATTGTGTGTGAAACTCCCCGTGAACCCCAGTAATACATGTACCCCACTCGCACAGGGCTAATCGCGTGTGAAACTGCACACGAACCCCAGTAATACTCGTACCCCGCTCACACAGGGCCAATCGCGTTTGAAACTCCCCACGAACCCCATTAATACAGGTACCCTGCTCGCACAGACCCAATCGCGCGGAAAACTGCCCGCGAACCCCAGTAATACACGTACCCAGCTCAGACACGCCCAACCGCATTTGAAACTGCCCACGAACCCCAGTAATACACGTACCCCGCTCGCACACGGCCAATCGCATGTGAAACTGCCCGTGAACCCCAGTAATACACGTACCCCGCTCGCACAGGCCCAATCGCGTGTGAAACTGGCCACGAACCCCATAAATACACGTACCCCGCTTGCACAGGCCCAATCGCATGTGAAACTCCCTGTGCATCCCACTGGATACACGTACCCCACTCTGACAGTGAAATTGCGTGTGAAACTCCCCGCGAACCCCAGTAATACATGTACCCCGCTCTCACAGGGCTAATCGCGTGTGAAACTGCCCGCGAACCCCAGTAATACACGTACCCCGCTCACACAGGGCCAATCGCGTGTGAAACTCCCCATGAACCCCAGTAATACACGTACCCTGCTCGCACAGACCCAATCGCGCGTGAAACTGCCCGCGAACCCCAGTAATACACGTACCCCGGTCGCACAGGCCCAATCGCGTGTGAAACTCCCTGCGCACCCCACTGGATACACGTACCCCACTCTGACAGCGAAATTACGTGTGAAACTTCCCGCAAAGCCCAGTAATACACGTACCCCGCTCGCAAAGGCCCAATCGCGGGTGAAACTCCCCACGCACCCCACTGGATACACGTACCCCGCTCTGACAGCAAAATCGTGTGTGAAACTCAACACGAACCCCAGTAATACACGTACCCTGCTCACACAGGGCTAATCGCGTGTGAAACTGCCCGCGAACCCCAGTAATACACGTACCCCGCTCACACAGGGCCAATCGCGTGTGAAACTCCCCACGAACCCCAGTAATACACGTACCCTGATCGCACAGACCCAATCGCGCGTAAAACTGCCCGCGAACCCCAGTAATACACGTACACCGCTCGGAAACGCCCAATCGCGTGTGAAACTGCCTGCGAACCCCAGTAATACACGTACCCCGCTCACACAGGGCCAATCGCGTGTGAAACTCCCCACGAACCCCAGTAATACACGTACTCTGCTCGCACAGACCCAATCGCGCGTAAAACTGCCCGCGAACCCCAGTAATACACGTACACCACTTTGACACGCCCAATCGCGTGTGAAACTGCCCACGAACACCAGTAATACACGTACCACGCTCGCACACAGCCAATCGCATGTGAAACTGCCGCGAACCCCAGTAATGCACGTACCCCGCTCGCACAGGCCCAATCGCATGTGAAACTCCCTGCGCACCCCAGTAATACATGTACCCCGCTCTCACAGGGCTAATCGCGTGTGAAACTGCCCGCGAACCCCAGTAATACACGTACCCCGCTCACACAGGGCCAATCGCGTGTGAAACTCCCTGCGCACCCCACTGGATACACGTACCCCACTCTGACAGCGAAATTACGTGTGAAACTTCCCGCAAAGCCCAGTAATACACGTACCCCGCTCGCAAAGGCCCAATCGCGGGTGAAACTCCCCACGCACCCCACTGGATACACGTACCCCGCTCTGACAGCAAAATCGTGTGTGAAACTCAACACGAACCCCAGTAATACACGTACCCTGCTCACACAGGGCTAATCGCGTGTGAAACTGCCCGCGAACCCCAGTAATACACGTACCCCGCTCACACAGGGCCAATCGCGTGTGAAACTCCCCACGAACCCCAGTAATACACGTACCCTGATCGCACAGACCCAATCGCACGTAAAACTGCCCGCGAACCCCAGTAATACACATACACCGCTCGGAAACGCCCAATCGCGTGTGAAACTGCCTGCGAACCCCAGTAATACACGTACCCCGCTCACACAGGGCCAATCGCGTGTGAAACTCCCCACGAACCCCAGTAATACACGTACTCTGCTCGCACAGACCCAATCGCGCGTAAAACTGCCCGCGAACCCCAGTAATACACATACACCACTCGGACACGCCCAATCGCGTGTGAAACTGCCCACGAACACCAGTAATACACGTACCACGCTCGCACACAGCCAATCGCATGTGAAACTGCCGCGAACCCCAGTAATGCACGTACCCCGCTCGCACAGGCCCAATCGCATGTGAAACTCCCTGCGCACCCCACTGGATACACGTACCCCGCTCTGACAGCGAAATTGCATGTGAAACTCCCCACGAAACCCAGTAATACATGTACCCCGCTCGCACAGGCCCAATCACGTGTGAAACTCCCCGAGCACCTCACTGGATACACGTACCCTGCTCTGACAGCGAAATCGCATGTGGAACTGCCCACAAACCCCAGTAATACACGTAACCCGCTCACACAGGCCAAATCGTGTGTGAAACTGCCCGCGAACCCCAGTAATAGACGTACCCCTCACGCACAGGGCCAATCGCGTGTGAAACTCCCCACGAACCCCAGTAAAACACATACCCTGCTCGCACAGACCCAATCGCACGTAAAACTGCCCGCAAACCCCAGTAATACACGTACCCAGCTCGCACACGCCCAATCGCGTGTGAAACTGCCCGCGAACCCCAGAAATACACGTACCCCGCTCGCACAGGCCCAATCGCATGTGAAACTGCCTGCGAACCCCAGTAATACACGTACCCCGCTCGCACACGCCCAATCGCGTGTGAAACTGCCCGCGAACCCCAGTAATACACGTACCCCGCTCGCACAGGCCCAATCGCGTGTGAAACTCCCTGCGCACCCCACTGGATACACGTACCCCACTCTGACAGCAAAATTACGTGTGAAACTTCCCGCAAAGCCCAGTAATACACGTACCCCGCTCGCACAGGCCCAATCGCGGGTGAAACTCCCCACGCACCCCACTGGATACACCTATCCCGCTCTGACAGCAAAATCGTGTGTGAAACTCAACACGAACCCCAGTAATACACGTACCCTGCTCGCACAGGGCTAATCGCGTGTGAAACTGCCCGCGAACCTTAGTAATACACGTACCCCGCTCACACAGGGCCAATCGCGTGTGAAACTCCCCACGAACCCCAGTAATACACGTACCCTGATCGCACAGACCCAATCGCGCGTAAAACTGCCCGCGAACACCAGTAATACACGTACACCGCTCGGACACGCCCAATCGCGTGTGAAACTGCCTGCGAAACCCAGTATTACACGTACCCCGCTCACACAGGGCCAATCGCGTGTGAAACTCCCCACGAACCCCAGTAATACACGTACTCTGCTCGCACAGACCCAATCGCGCGTAAAACTGCCCGCGAACCCCAGTAATAAGCGTACACCACTCGGACACGCCCAATCGCGTGTGAAACTGCCCGCGAACACCAGTAATACACGTACCACGCTCGCACACAGCCAATCGCATGTGAAACTGCCCGCGAACCCCAGTAATGCACGTACCCCGCTCGCACAGGCCCAATCTCATGTGAAACTCCCTGCGCACCCCACTGGATACACGTACCCCACTCTGACAGTGAAATTGTGTGTGAAACTCCCCGTGAACCCCAGTAATACATGTACCCCACTCGCACAGGGCTAATCGCGTGTGAAACTGCACACGAACCCCAGTAATACACGTACCCCGCTCGCACACTGCCAATCGCATGTGAAACTGCCCGTGAACCCCAGTAATACACGTACCCCGCTCGCACAGGCCCAATCGCGTGTGAAACTGGCCACGAACCCCAGTAATACACGTACCCCGCTTGCACAGGCCCAATCGCATGTGAAACTCCCTGTGCACCCCACTGGATACACGTACCCCACTCTGACAGTGAAATTGCGTGTGAAACTCCCCGCGAACCCCAGTAATACATGTACCCCGCTCTCACAGGGCTAATCGCGTGTGAAACTGCCTGCGAACCCCAGTAATACACGTACCCCGCTCACACAGGGCCAATCGCGTGTGAAACTCCCCATGAACCCCAGTAATACACGTACCCTGCTCGCACAGACCCAATCGCGCGTGAAACTGCCCGCGAACCCCAGTAATACACGTACCCCACTCGCACAGGCCCAATCGCGTGTGAAACTCCCTGCGCACCCCACTGGATACACGTACCCCACTCTGACAGCGAAATTACGTGTGAAACTTCCCGCAAAGCCCAGTAATACACGTACCCCGCTCGCACAGGCCGAATCGCGCGTAAAACTGCCCGCAAACCCCAGTAATACACGTACACCGCTCGGACACGCCCAATCGCGTGTGAAACTGCCTGCGAACCCCAGTAATACACGTACCCCGCTCACACAGGGCCAATCGCGTGTGAAACTCCCCACGAACCCCAGTAATACACGTACTCTGCTCGCACAGACCCAATCGCGCGTAAAACTGCCCGCGAACCCCAGTAATACACGTACACCACTCGGACACGCCCAATCGCGTGTGAAACTGCCCGCGAACACCAGTAATACACGTACCACGCTCGCACACAGCCAATCGCATGTGAAACTGCCCGCGAACCCCAGTAATGCAAGTACCCCGCTCGCACAGGCCCAATCGCGTGTGAAACTGGCCACGAACCCCAGTAATACACGTACCCCGCTCGCACAGGCCCAATCTCATGTGAAACTCCCTGCGCACCCCACTGGTTACACGTACCCCACTCTGACAGTGAAATTGTGTGTGAAACTCCCCGCGAACCCCAGTAATACATGTACCCCACTCGCACAGGGCTAATCGCGTGTGAAACTGCACACGAACCCCAGTAATACACGTACCCCGCTCACACAGGGCCAATCGCGTTTGAAACTCCCCACGAACCCCATTAATACAGGTACCCTGCTCGCACAGACCCAATCGCGCGGAAAACTGCCCGCGAACCCCAGTAATACATGAACCCAGCTCAGACACGCCCAACCGCATTTGAAACTGCCCACGAACCCCAGTAATACACGTACCCCGCTCGCACACGGCCAATCGCATGTGAAACTGCCCGTGAAACCCAGTAATACACGTACCCCGCTCGCACAGGCCCAATCGCGTGTGAAACTGGCCACGAAACCCATAAATACACGTACCCCGCTTGCACAGTCCCAATCGCATGTGAAACTCCCTGTGCATCCCACTGGATACACGTACCCCACTCTGACAGTGAAATTGCGTGTGAAACTCCCCGCGAACCCCAGTAATACATGTACCCCGCTCTCACAGGGCTAATCGCGTGTGAAACTGCCCGCGAACCCCAGTAATACACGTACCCCGCTCACACAGGGCCAATCGCGTGTGAAACTCCCCATGAACCCCAGTAATACACGTACCCTGCTCGCACAGACCCAATCGCGCGTGAAACTGCCCGCGAACCCCAGTAATACACGTACCCCGCTCGCACAGGCCCAATCGCGTGTGAAACTCCCTGCGCACCCCACTGGATACACGTACCCCACTCTGACAGCGAAATTACGTGTGAAACTTCCCGCAAAGCCCAGTAATACACGTACCCCGCTCGCACAGGGCCAATCGCGTGTGAAACTCCCCACGAACCCCAGTAATACACGTACCCTGCTCGCACAGACCCAATCGCGCGTAAAACTGCCCGCGAACCCCAGTAATACACGTACACCACTCGGACACGCCCAATCGCGTGTGAAACTGCCCACGAACACCAGTAATACACGTACCACGCTCGCACACAGCCAATCACATGTGAAACTGCCCGCGAACCCCAGTAATGCACGTACCCCGCTCGCACAGGCCCAATCGCATGTGAAACTCCCTGCGCACCCCACTATATACACGTACCCCACTCTGACAGTGAAATTGTGTGTGAAACTCCCCGCAAACCCCAGTAATACATGTACCCCACTCGCACAGGGCTAATCGCGTGTGAAACTCCGCACGAACCCCAGTAATACAGGTACCCTGCTCGCACAGACCCAATCGCGCGTAAAACTGCCTGCGAACCCCAGTAATACACGTACCCTGCTCAGACACGCCCAACCGCGTTTGAAACTGCCCACGAACCCCAGTAATACACGTACCCCGCTCGCACACGGCCAATCGCATGTGAAACTGCCCGCGAACCCCAGTAATACACGTACCCCGCTCGCACAGGCCCAATCGCGTGTGAAACTCCCCATGAACCCCAGTAATACACGTACCCTGCTCGCACAGACCCAATCGCGCGTGAAACTGCCCGCGAACCCCAGTAATACACGTATGCCGCTCGGACACGCCCAATCGCATTTGAAACTACCCGCGAAACCCCAGTTATACACGTTCCCCGCTCGCACACGGCCAATCGCATGTGAAACTGCCCGCGAACCCCAGTAATACACGTACACCGCACGCACAGGCCCAATTGCGTGTGAAACTGGCCACGAACCCCAATAAAACACGTACCCTGCTCAGACACGCCCAATCGCGTTTGAAACTGCCTGCGAAACCCAGTAATACACGTACCCCGCTCGGACACGCCCAATCGCGTTTGAAACTGCCCGCGAACCCCAGTAATACACATACCCCGCTCGCACACAGCCAATCGCATGTGAAACTGCCCGCGAACCCCAGTAATGCATGTACCCCGCTCGCACAGGCCCAATCGCGTGTGAAACTGGCCACGAACCCCAGTAATACACGTATGCCGCTCGGACACGCCCAATCGCGCGTAAAACTGCCCGCGAACCCCAGTAATACACGTACACCACTCGGACACGCCCAATCGCGTGTGAAACTGCCCACGAACACCAGTAATACACGTACCACGCTCGCACACAGCCAATCGCATGTGAAACTGCCCGCGAACCCCAGTAATGCACGTACCCCGCTCGCACAGGCCCAATCGCATGTGAAACTCCCTGCGCACCCCACTATATACACGTACCCCACTCTGACAGTGAAATTGTGTGTGAAACTCCCAGCAAACCCCAGTAATACATGTACCCCACTCGCACAGGGCTAATCGCGTGTGAAACTCCGCACGAACCCCAGTAATACAGGTACCCTGCTCGCACAGACCCAATCGCGCGTAAAACTGCCTGCGAACCCCAGTAATACACGTACCCCGCTCAGACACGCCCAACCGCGTTTGAAACTGCCCACGAACCCCAGTAATACACGTACCCCGCTCGCACACGGCCAATCACATTTGAAACTGCCCGCGAACCCCAGTAATACACGTACCCCGCTCGCACAGGCCCAATCGCATGTGAAACTCCCCATGAACCCCAGTAATACACGTACCCTGCTCGCACAGACCCAATCGCGCGTGAAACTGCCCGCGAACCCCAGTAATACACGTATGCCGCTCGGACACGCCCAATCGCATTTGAAACTACCCGCGAAACCCCAGTTATACACGTTCCCCGCTCGCACACGGCCAATCGCATGTGAAACTGCCCGCGAACCCCAGTAATACACGTACACCGCACGCACAGGCCCAATTGCGTGTGAAACTGGCCACGAACCCCAATAAAACACGTACCCTGCTCAGACACGCCCAATCGCGTTTGAAACTGCCTGCGAAACCCAGTAATACACGTACCCCGCTCGGACACGCCCAATCGCGTTTGAAACTGCCCGCGAACCCCAGTAATACACATACCCCGCTCGCACACAGCCAATCGCATGTGAAACTGCCCGCGAACCCCAGTAATGCATGTACCCCGCTCGCACAGGCCCAATCGCGTGTGAAACTGGCCACGAACCCCAGTAATACACGTATGCCGCTCGGACACGCCCAATCGCATTTGAAACTACCCGCGAACCCCAGTTATACACGTTCCCCGCTCGCACACGGCCAATCGCATGTGAAACTGCCCGCGAACCCCAGTAATACACGTACACCGCTCACACAGGGCCAATCGCGTGTGAAACTCCCCACGAACCCCAGTAATGCACGTACCCCGCTCGCACAGGCCCAATCGCATGTGAAACTCCCTGCGCACCCCACTATATACACGTACCCCACTCTGACAGTGAAATTGTGTGTGAAACTCCCCGCAAACCCCAGTAATACATGTACCCCACTCGCACAGGGCTAATCGCGTGTGAAACTGCACACGAACCCCAGTAATACACGTACCCCGCTCACACAGGGCCAATCGCGTTTGAAACTCCGCACGAACCCCAGTAATACAGGTACCCTGCTCGCACAGACCCAATCGCGCGTAAAACTGCCTGCGAACCCCAGTAATACACGTACCCCGCTCAGACACGCCCAACCGCGTTTGAAACTGCCCACGAACCCCAGTAATACACGTACCCCGCTCGCACACGGCCAATCGCATGTGAAACTGCCCGCGAACCCCAGTAATACACGTACCCCGCTCGCACAGGCCCAATCGCGTGTGAAACTCCCCATGAACCCCAGTAATACACGTACCCTGCTCGCACAGACCCAATCGCGCGTGAAACTGCCCGCGAACCCCAGTAATACACGTATGCCGCTCGGACACGCCCAATCGCATGTGAAACTGCCCGCGAACCCCAGTAATACACGTACACCGCACGCACAGGCCCAATTGCGTGTGAAACTGGCCACGAACCCCAATAAAACACGTACCCTGCTCAGACACGCCCAATCGCGTTTGAAACTGCCTGCGAAACCCAGTAATACACGTACCCCGCTCGGACACGCCCAATCGCGTTTGAAACTGCCCGCGAACCCCAGTAATACACATACCCCGCTCGCACACAGCCAATCGCATGTGAAACTGCCCGCGAACCCCAGTAATGCATGTACCCCGCTCGCACAGGCCCAATCGCGTGTGAAACTGGCCACGAACCCCAGTAATACACGTATGCCGCTCGGACACGCCCAATCGCATTTGAAACTGCCCGCGAACCCCAGTAATACACATACCCCGCTCGCACACAGCCAATCGCATGTGAAACTGCCCGCGAACCCCAGTAATGCATGTACCCCGCTCGCACAGGCCCAATCGCGTGTGAAACTGGCCACGAACCCCAGTAATACACGTATGCCGCTCGGACACGCCCAATCGCATTTGAAACTACCCGCGAACCCCAGTTATACACGTTCCCCGCTCGCACACGGCCAATCGCATGTGAAACTGCCCGCGAACCCCAGTAATACACGTACACCGCTCACACAGGGCCAATCGCGTGTGAAACTCCCCACGAACCCCAGTAATGCACGTACTCTGCTCGCACAGACCCAATCGCGAGTAAAACTGCCCGCGAACACCAGTAATACAAGTACCCCGCTCGGACACGCCCAATCGCGTTTGAAACTGCCCGCGAACCCCAGTAATACACATACCCCGCTCGCACACAGCCAATCGCATGTGAAACTGCCCGCGAACCCCAGTAATGCATGTACCCCGCTCGCACAGGCCCAATCACGTGTGAAACTGGCCACGAACCCCAGTAAAACACGTACCCCGCTCGCACAGGCCCAATAGCGTGTGAAACTCCCTGCGCACCCCACTGGATACACGTACCCCACTCTGACAGTGAAATTGCGTGTGAAACTCGCCACGAACCCCAGTAATACACGTACCCCGCTCACACAGGCCCAATCGTGTGTGAAACTCCTCACGGACCCTACTGGATACAAGCACCCCGCTCTGACAGTGAAATCATGTGTGAAACTGCCCGCAAACCCCAGTTATACACGTACCCCGCTCGCACAGGCCCAATCGCGTATGAAACTGCCCATGAACCCCAGTAATACACATACCCCACTCGCACAGGGCCAATCGCGTGTGAAACTTCCTGCGAACCCCAGTAATACACGTACCCCGCTCGCACAGGACCAATAGCGTGTGAAACTCCACGCGCACCCCACTGGATACACGTACCCCGCTCTGACAGCAAAATCACGTGTGAAACTGCCCGCGAACCCCAGTAATACACGTACCCCGCTCTGACAGCAAAATCACGTGTGAAACTGCCCGCGAACCCCAGTAATACACGTACCCCGCTCGCACAGGCCCAATCGCGTGTGAAACTTCCTGCGAACCCCAGTAATACACGTACCCCGCTCACACAGGCCCAATCGCGGGTGAAACTCCCTGCGCACCCCACTGGATACACGTACCCCGCTCTGACAGCGAAATTGCATGTGAAACTCCCCACGAAACACAGTAATACAGGTACCCCGCTCGCACAGGCCCAATCACGTGTGAAACTCCCCAAGCACCTCACTGGATACACGTACCCTGCTCTGACAGTGAAATCGCATGTGGAACTGCCCACAAACCCCTGTAATACACGTAACCCGCTCACACAGGCCAAATCGTGTGTGAAACTGCCCGCGAACCCCAGTAATAGACGTACCCCTCACGCACAGGGCCAATCGCGTGTGAAACTCCCCGTGAACCCCAGTAATACATGTACCCCACTCGCACAGGGCTAATCGCGTGTGAAACTGCACACGAACCCCAGTAATACACGTACCCCGCTCGCACACGGCCAATCGCATGTGAAACTGCCCGTGAACCCCAGTAATACACGTACCCCGCTCGCACAGGCCCAATCGCGTGTGAAACTGGCCACGAACCCCAGTAATACACGTACCCCGCTTGCACAGGCCCAATCACATGTGAAACTCCCTGTGCACTCCACTGGATACACGTACCCCACTCTGACAGTGAAATTGCGTGTGAAACTCCCCGCGAACCCCAGTAATACATGTACCCCGCTCTCACAGGGCTAATCGCGTGTGAAACTGCCCGCGAACCCCAGTAATACACGTACCCCGCTCACACAGGGCCAATCGCGTGTGAAACTCCCCATGAACCCCAGTAATACACGTACCCTGCTCGCACAGACCCAATCGCGCGTGAAAGTGCCCGCGAACCCCAGTAATACACGTACCCCGCTCGCACAGGCCCAATCGCGTGTGAAACTCCCTGCGCACCCCACTGGATACACGTACCCCACTCTGACAGCGAAATTACGTGTGAAACTTCCCGCAAAGCCCAGTAATACACGTACCCCGCTCGCACAGGCCGAATCGCGCGTAAAACTGCCCGCAAACCCCAGTAATACACGTACACCGCTCGGACACGCCCAATCGCGTGTGAAACTGCCTGCGAACCCCAGTAATACACGTACCCCGCTCACACAGGGCCAATCGCGTGTGAAACTCCCCACGAACCCCAGTGATACACGTACTCTGCTCGCACAGACCCAATCGCGCGTAAAACTGCCCGTGAACCCCAGTAATACACGTACACCACTCGGACACGCCCAATCGTGTGTGAAACTGCCCGCGAACACCAGTAATACACGTACCACGCTCGCACACAGCCAATCGCATGTGAAACTGCCCGCGAACCCCAGTAATGCAAGTAACCCGCTCGCACAGGCCCAATCGCGTGTGAAACTGGCCACGAACCCCAGTAATACACGTACCCCGCTCGCACAGGCCCAATCTCATGTGAAACTCCCTGCGCACCCCACTGGTTACACGTACCCCACTCTGACAGTGAAATTGTGTGTGAAACTCCCCGCGAACCCCAGTAATACATGTACCCCACTCGCACAGGGCTAATCGCGTGTGAAACTGCACACGAACCCCAGTAATACACGTACCCCGCTCACACAGGGCCAATCGCGTTTGAAATTCCCCACGAACCCCATTAATACAGGTACCCTGCTCGCACAGACCCAATCGCGCGGAAAACTGCCCGCGAACCCCAGTAATACACGTACCCAGCTCAGACACGCCCAACCGCATTTGAAACTGCCCACGAACCCCAGTAATACACGTACCCCGCTCGCACACGGCCAATCGCATGTGAAACTGCCCGTGAACCCCAGTAATACACGTACCCCGCTCGCACAGGCCCAATCGCGTGTGAAACTGGCCACGAAACCCATAAATACACGTACCCCGCTTACACAGGCCCAATCGCATGTGAAACTCCCTGTGCATCCCACTGGATACACGTACCCCACTCTGACAGTGAAATTGCGTGTGAAACTCCCCGCGAACCCCAGTAATACATGTACCCCGCTCTCACAGGGCTAATCGCTTGTGAAACTGCCCGCGAACCCCAGTAATACACGTACCCCGCTCACACAGGGCCAATCGCGTGTGAAACTCCCCATGAACCCCAGTAATACACGTACCCTGCTCGCACAGACCCAATCGCGCGTGAAACTGCCCGCGAACCCCAGTAATACACGTACCCCGCTCGCACAGGCCCAATCGCGTGTGAAACTCCCTGCGAACCCCACTGGATACACGTACCCCACTCTGACAGCGAAATTACGTGTGAAACTTCCCGCAAAGCCCAGTAATACACGTACCCCGCTCGCACAGGCCCAATCGCGGGTGAAACTCCCCACGCACCCCACTGGATACACGTACCCCGCTCTGACAGCAAAATCGTGTGTGAAACTCAACACGAACCCCACTAATACACGTACCCTGCTCACACTGGGCTAATCGCGTGTGAAACTGCCCGCGAACCCCAGTAATACACGTACCCCGCTCACACAGGGCCAATCGCGTGTGAAACTCCCCACGAACCCCAGTAATACACGTACCCTGATCGCACAGAGCCAATCGCGCGTAAAACTGCCCGCGAACCCCAGTAATACACGTACACCGCTCGGAAACGCCCAATCGCGTGTGAAACTGCCTGCAAACCCCAGTAATACACGTACCCCGCTCACACAGGGCCAATCGCGTGTGAAACTGCCCGCGAACCCCAGTAATGCACGTACCCGGCTCGCACAGGCCCAATCGCATGTGAAACTCCCTGCGCACCACACTATATACACGTACCCCACTCTGACAGTGAAATTGTGTGTGAAACTCCCCGCAAACCCCAGTAATACATGTACCCCACTCGCACAGGGCTAATCGCGTGTGAAACTGCACACGAACCCCAGTAATACACGTACCCCGCTCACACAGGGCCAATCGCGTTTGAAACTCCGCACGAACCCCAGTAATACAGGTACCCTGCTCGCACAGACCCAATCGATCGTAAAACTGCCTGCGAACCCCAGTAATACACGTACCCCGCTCAGACACGCCCAACCGCGTTTGAAACTGCCCACGAACCCCAGTAATACACGTACCCCGCTCGCACACGGCCAATCGCATGTGAAACTGCCCGCGAACCCCAGTAATACACGTACCCCGCTCGCACAGGCCCAATCGCGTGTGAAACTCCCCATGAACCCCAGTAATACACGTACCCTGCTCGCACAGACCCAATCGCGCGTGAAACTGCCCGCGAACCCCAGTAATACATGTATGCCGCTCGGACACGCCCAATCGCATTTGAAACTACCCGCGAAACCCCAGTTATACACGTTCCCCGCTCGCACACGGCCAATCGCATGTGAAACTGCCCGCGAACCCCAGTAATACACGTACACCGCACGCACAGGCCCAATTGCGTGTGAAACTGGCCACGAACCCCAATAAAACACGTACCCTGCTCAGACACGCCCAATCGCGTTTGAAACTGCCTGCGAAACCCAGTAATACACGTACCCCGCTCGGACACGCCCAATCGCATTTGAAACTGCCCGCGAACCCCAGTAATACACATACCCCGCTCGCACACAGCCAATCGCATGTGAAACTGCCCGCGAACCCCAGTAATGCATGTACCCCGCTCGCACAGGCCCAATCGCGTGTGAAAATGGCCACGAACCCCAGTAATACACGTATGCCGCTCGGACACGCCCAATCGCATTTGAAACTACCCGCGAACCCCAGTTATACACGTTCCCCGCTCGCACACGGCCAATCGCATGTGAAACTGCCGGTGAACCCCAGTAATACACGTACACCGCTCACACAGGGCCAATCGCGTGTGAAACTCCCCACGAACCCCAGTAATGCACATACTCTGCTCGCACAGACCCAATCGCGAGTAAAACTGCCCGCGAACACCAGTAATACAAGTACCCCGCTCGGACACGCCCAATCGCGTTTGAAACTGCCCGCGAACCCCAGTAATACACATACCCCGCTCGCACACAGCCAATCGCATGTGAAACTGCCCGCGAACCCCAGTAATGCATGTACCCCGCTCGCACAGGCCCAATCGCGTGTGAAACTGGCCACGAACCCCAGTAAAACACGTACCCCGCTCGCACAGGCCCAATAGCGTGTGAAACTCCCTGCGCACCCCACTGGATACACGTACCCCACTCTGACAGTGAAATTGCGTGTGAAACTCGCCACGAACCCCAGTAATACACGTACCCCGCTCACACAGGCCCAATCGTGTGTGTAACTCCTCACGGACCCTACTGGATACAAGCACCCCGCTCTGACAGTGAAATCATGTGTGAAACTGCCCGCAAACCCCAGTTATACACGTACCCCGCTCGCACAGGCCCAATCGCGTATGAAACTGCCCATGAACCCCAGTAATACACATACCCCACTCGCACAGGGCCAATCGCGTGTGAAACTTCCTGCGAACCCCAGTAATACACGTACCCCGCTCGCAAAGGACCAATAGCGTGTGAAACTCCACGCGCACCCCACTGGATACACGTACCCCGCTCTGACAGCAAAATCACGTGTGAAACTGCCCGCGAACCCCAGTAATACACGTACCCCGCTCGCACAGGTCCAATCGCGTGTGAAACTTCCTGCGAACCCCAGTAATACACGTACCCCGCTCGCACAGGCCCAATCGCGGGTGAAACTCCCTGCGCACCCCACTGGATACACGTACCCCGCTCTGACAGCGAAATTGCATGTGAAACTCCCCAGGAAACACAGTAATACAGGTACCCCGCTCGCACAGGCCCAATCACGTGTGAAACTCCCCAAGCACCTCACTGGATACACGTACCCTGCTCTGACAGTGAAATCGCATGTGGAACTGCCCACAAACCCCTGTAATACACGTAACCCGCTCACACAGGCCAAATCGTGTGTGAAACTGCCCGCGAACCCCAGTAATAGACGTACCCCTCACGCACAGGGCCAATCGCGTGTGAAACTCCCCACGAACCCCAGTAATACACATACCCTGCTCGCACATACCCAATCGCGCGTAAAACTGCCCGCAAACCCCAGTAATACACGTACGCCGCTCGCACACGCCCAATCGCGTGTGAAACTGCCTGCGAACCCCAGTAATACACGTACCCCGCTCGCACAGGCCCAATCGCATGTGAAACTGCCCGCGAACCCCAGTAATACACGTACCCTGCTCGCACACGCCCAATCGCGTGTGAAACTGCCGCGAACCCCAGTAATACACGTACCCCGCTCGCACAGGCCCAATCGCGTGTGAAAATCCCTGCGCACCCCACTGGATACACGTACCCCACTCTGACAGCAAAATTACATGTGAAACTTCCCGCAAACCCCAGTAATACACACCAGTAATACACATACCCCGCTCGCACAGGGCTAATCGCTTGTGAAACTGCCCGCGAACCCCAGTAATACACGTACCCCGCTCACACAGGGCCAATCGCGTGTGAAACTCCCCACGAACCCCAGTAATACACGTACACCGCTCGGACACGCCCAATCGCGTGTGAAACTGCCTGCGAACCCCAGTAATACACGTACCCCGCTCACACAGGGCCAATCGCGTGTGAAACTCCCCACGAACCCCAGTAATACACGTACTCTGCTCGCACAGACCCAATCGCGCGTAAAACTGCCCGCGAATCCACAGTAATACACGTACACCACTCGGACACGCCCAATCTCGTGTGAAACTGCCCGCGAACACCAGTAATACATGTACCACGCTCGCACACAGCCAATCGCTTGTGAAACTGCCCGCGAACCCCAGTAATGCAAGTACCCCGCTCGCACAGGCCCAATCGCATGTGAAACTGGCCACGATCCCCAGTAATACACGTACCCCGCTCGCACAGGCCCAATCTCATGTGAAACTCCCTGCGCACCCCACTGGATACACGTACCCCACTCTGACAGTGAAATTGTGTGTGAAACTCCCCGCGAACCCCAGTAATACATGTACCCCACTTGCACAGGGCTAATCGCGTGCGAAACTGCACACGAACCCCAGTAATACACGTACCCCGCTCACACAGGGCCAATCGCGTTTGAAACTCCCCACGAACCCCAGTAATACAGGTACCCTGCTCGCACAGACCCAATCGCGCGGAAAACTGCCCGCGAACCCCAGTAATACACGTACCCCGCTCAGACACGCCCAACCACGTTTGAAACTGCCCACGAACCCCAGTAATACACGTACCCCGCTCGCACACGGCCAATCGCATGTGAAACTGCCCGTGAACCCCAGTAATACACGTACCCCGCTCGCACAGGCCCAATCGCGTGTGAAACTGGCCACGAACCCCTGTAATACACGTACCCCGCTTGCCCAGGCCCAATCGCATGTGAAACTCCCTGTGCACCCCACTGGATACACGTACCCCACTCTGACAGTGAAATTGCGTGTGAAACTCCCCGCGAACCCCAGTAATACATGTACCCCGCTCGCACAGGGCTAATCGCGTGTGAAACTGCCCGTGAACCCCAGTAATACACGTACCCAGCTCACACAGGGCCAATCGTGTGTGAAACTCCCCACGAACCCCAGTAATACACGTACCCTGCTCGCACAGACCCAATCGTGTGTGAAACTCCACGCGCACCCCACTGGATACACGTACCCCGCTCTGACAGCGAAATCACATGTGAAACTGCCCACGAACTCTAGTAAAACACGTACCCCGCTTGCACAGGCCCAATCGCGGGTGAAGCTCCCTGCGCACCCCACTGGATACACGTACCCCGCTCTGACAGCGAAATTGCATGTGAAACTCCCCATGAAACCCAGTAATACACGTACCCCGATCGCACAGGCCAAATCACTTGTGAAACTCCCCGTGCACCTCACTGGATACACGTACCCTGCTCTGACAGTGAAATCGCGTGTTGAACTACCCACAAACCCGAGTAATACACGTAACCCGCTCACACAGGCCAAATCGTGTGTGAAACTGCCCGCGAACCCCAGTAATAGACGTACCCCTCTCGCACAGGGCCAATCGCGTGTGAAACTCCCCACGAACCCCAGTAATTCACGTACCCTGCTTGCACAGACCCAATCGCGTGTGAAACTGGCCACGAACCCCAGTAATACACGTACCCCGCTCGCACAGGCCCAACCGCATGTGAAACTCCCTGCGGACACCACTGGATACACGTGCCCCACTCTGACAGTGAAATTGCGTGTGAAACTCCCCGCGAACCCCAGTAATACATGTACCCCGCTCGCACAGGGCTAATCGCGTGTGAAACTGCCCGCGAACCCCAGTAATACAAGTACCCAGCTCACACAGGGCCAATCGTGTGTGAAACTCCCCACGAACCCCAGTAATACACGTACCCTGCTCGCACAGACCCAATCGCATGCAAATCTGCCCGCGAACCCCAGTAATACACGTACCCCGCTCGGTCACGCCCAATCGCGTTTGAAACTGCCCACGAACCCCAGTAATACACGTATCCCGCTCGCACACGGCCAATCACATGTGAAACTGCCTACGAACCCCAGTAATACACGTACCCCGCTCGCACAGGCCTAATCGTGTGTGAAACTGGCAACAAACCCCAGTAATACACGTAGCCCGCTCGCACAGGCCCAATCGCATGTGAAACTCCCTGTGCACCCCACTGGATACACTTACCCCACTCTGACAGTGAAATTTCGTATGAAACTCCCTGGGAACCCCAGTAATACATGTAATCCGCTCGCACAGGGCTAATCGCGTGAGAAACTGCCCGCGAACCCCAGTAATACACGTACCCCGCTCACACAGGGCCAATCGCGTGTGACAAACCCCACGAACCCCAGTAATACACGTACCCTGCTCGCACAGACCCAATCGCGCGTAAAACTGCCCGCGAACCCCAGTAATACACGTACCCCGCTCGGACACGCCCAATCGCGTGTATAACTGCCCACAAACCCCAGTAATACACGTACCCTGCTCGCACAGGGCCAATCGCATGTGAAACTGCCCACGAACCCCAGTAATACACGTACACCGCTCGCACAGGGCCAATTGCATGTGAAACTGCCCACGAATCCCAGTAATACACGTACCGCGCTCACACAGGCCCAATCGTGTGTGAAACTTCCCGCGCACCCCACTGGATACACGCACCCCATTCTGACAGTGAAATCGTGTGTGAAAATCCCTGCGATCCCCAGTAATACACGTACCCCGCTCGCACAGGGCTAATCGCGTGTGAAACTGCCCGCGAACCCCAGTAATACACGTACCCCGCTCACACAGGGCCAATCGCGTGTTAAACTCCCCACGAACCCCATTAATACACGTACCCTGCTCGCACAGACCCAATCACGCGTAAAACTGCCCGCAAACCCCAGTAATACACGTACCCCGCTCGGACACGCCCAATCGCGTGTGAAACTGCCCGCAAACCCCAGTAATACACGTACCCCGCTCGCACAGGGCCAATCGCATGTGAAACTGCCCACAAACCCCAGTAATACACGTACCCCGCTCGCACAGGGCCAATCGCATGTGAAACTGCCCACGAATCCCAGTAATACAGTACTCCACTCGCACAGGCCCAATCGTGTGTGAAACTCCCCGCGCACCCCACTGGATACACGCACCCCGTTCTGACAGTGAAATCATGTGTGAAAATCCCCGCAAACCCCAGTAATACACGTACCCCGCTCGCACAGGGCTAATCGCGTGTGAAACTGCCCGCGAACCCCAGTAATACACGTACCCCGCTCACACAGGGCCAATCGCGTGTGAAACTCCCCACAAACCCCATTAATACACGTACCCTGCTCGCACAGACCCAATCGCACGTAAAACTGCCCGCAAACCCCAGTAATACACGTAC
Source organism: Ambystoma mexicanum (assembly GCF_040938575.1). Classification (NCBI taxonomy): domain Eukaryota; kingdom Metazoa; phylum Chordata; class Amphibia; order Caudata; family Ambystomatidae; genus Ambystoma; species Ambystoma mexicanum. Next base: position 46,563,293 of record NC_090921.1, read on the forward strand.
CCTGCTCGGACACGCCCAATCGCGTGTGAAACTCCCTGCGCACCCCACTGGATACACGCACCCCGCTCGCACAGGGCCAATCGCGTGTGAAACTCGCCCGAACCACAGTAATACACGTACCCCACTCGCACAGGGCCAATCGCATGTGAAACTGCCCGCGAACCCCAGTAATACACGTACCCCGCTCGCACATGCCCAATCGCATGTGAAACTCCCTGCGCACCCCACTGGATACACGTACCCCACTCTGACAGCGAAATTACGTGTGAAACCTCCCGCGAACCCCAGTAATACACGTACCCCGCTCGCACAAGCCCAATCGCGGGTGAAACTCCCCACGCACCCCACTGGATACACGTACCCCGCTCTGACAGCAAAATCGTATGTGAAACTCCCCACGAACCCCAGTAATACACGTACCCCACTCGCACAGGGCTAATTGCGTGTGAAACTGCCCGCGAACCCCAGTAATACACGTACCCCGCTCACACAGGGCCAATCGCTTGTGAAACTCCCCACGAACCCCAGTAATACACGTACCCTGCTCGCACAGACCCAATTGTGCGTAAAACTGCCCGCGAACCCCAGAAATACACGTCCCCTGCTCGGACACGCCGAATCGCGTGTGAAACTGCCCGCAAACCCCAGTAATACACGTACCCCGCTTGCACAGGGCCAATTGCATGTGAAACTGCGCACGAACCCCAGTAATACACGTACCCCGCTCGCACAGGGCCAATCGCATGTGAAACTGCCCACGAATCCCAGTAATACACGTACCCCGCTCGCACAGGCCCAATCGTGTGTGAAACTCCCCGCGCAACCCACTGGATACACAAAGCCCATTATGACAGTGAAATCGTGTGTGAAAATCCCTGTGAACCCCAGTAATACACGTAGCCCGCTCGCACAGGACTAATCGCGTGTGAAACTGCTCGCGAACCCCAGTAATACACGTAGCCCGCTCACACAGGGCCAATGGCGAGTGAAACTCCCCACGCACCCCACTGGATACACGTACCCCGCTCTGACAGCAAAATCGCGTGTGAAACTCCCCACGAACCCCAGTAATACACGTACCCCGCTCGCACAGGGTTAATCACGTGTGAAACTGCCCGCGAACCCCAGGAATACACGTACCCCACTCACACAGGTCCAATCACGTGTGAAACTCCCCACGAACCCCAGTAATACACGTACCCTGCTCGCACAGACCCAATCGCGCGTAAAACTGCCCGCGAACCCCAGTAATACACGTACCCCTCTCGGACACGCCCAATCGCGTGTATAACTGCTCACAAACCCCAGTAATACACGTACCCCACTCGCACAGGGCCAATCGCATGTGAAACTGCCCACTAACCCCAGTAATACACGTACCCCGCTCGCACAGGGCCAATTGCATGTAAAACTGCCCACGAATCCCAGTAATACACGACCCCACTCGCACAGGCCCAATCGTGTGTGAAACTCCCCGTGCACCCCACTGGATAAACGCACCCCGTTCTGACAGTGAAATCGTTTGTGAAAATCCCTGCGATCCCCAGTAATACACGTACCCCGCTCGCACAGGGCTAATCGCGTGTGAAACTGCCCGCGAACCCCAGTAATACACGTACCCCGCTCACACAGGGCCAATCGCGTGTGAAACTCCCCACGAACCCCATTAATACACGTACCCTGCTCGGACAGGCCCAATCGCGCGTAAAACTACCCGCAAACCCCAGTAATACACGTACCCCGCTCGGACACGCCCAATCGCGTGTGAAACTGCCAGCAAACCCCAGTAATACACGTACCCCGCTCGCACAGGGCCAATCGCATGTGAAACTGCCCACAAACCCCAGTAATACAGGTACCCCACTCGCACAGGGCCAATCGCATGTGAAACTGCCCACGAATCCCAGTAAAACACGTACCCCGCTCGCACAGGCCCAATCGTGTGTGAAACTCCCCGTGCACCCCACTGGATACACGCACCACGTTCTGACAGTGAAATCGTGTGTGAAAATCCCCACGAACCCCAGTAATACACGTACCCTGCTCGCACAGACCCAATCGCGTGTGAAACTCGCCCGAACCCCAGTAATACACGTACCCTGCTCGGACACGCCCAATCGCGTGTGAAACTCTCCGCGCACCCCACTGGATACACGCACCCCGCTCGCACAGGGCCAATCACGTGTGAAACTCCCTGCGAACCCCAGTAATACACGTACCGCACTCGCACAGGACAATCGCGTGTGAAACTCGCCCGAACCCCAGTAATACACGTACCCCGCTCGCACAGGGCCAATCGCATGTGAAACTGCCCTCGAACCCCAGTAATAAACGTACCCCGCTCGCACACGCCCAGTCGCGTGTGAAACTGGCCGCAAACCCCAGTAATACACGTACCCTGCTCGCACAGGGACAATCACATGTGAATCTGCCCGCGAACCCCAGTAATACACGTACCCCGCTCGCACAGACCCAATCGCGCTTAAAACTGCCGGCGAACCCCAGTAATACACGTACCCCGCTCGCACACACCCAATCGCGTGTGAAACTGCCCGCGAACCCCAGTAATACAACTACCCCGCTCACACAGGCCCAATCGCGCGTGAAACTCCCTGCGCTCCCCACTGGATACACGTACCCCACTCTGACAGCGAAATTACGTGTGAAACGTCCCGTGAACCCCAGTAATACACGTACCCCACTCGCACAGGCCCAATGGCGGGTGAAACTCCCCACGCACCCCACTGGATACACTTTCCCCGCTCTGATAGCAAAATCGTGTGTCAAACTCCCCACGAACCCCAGTAATACACGTACCCCGCTCGCACAGGGCTAATCACGTGTGAAACTGCCCACGAACCCCAGTAATACACGTACCCCGCTCGCACAGGCCCAATCGTGTGTGAAACTCCTCACGGTCCCTACTGGATACAAGCACCCCGCTCTGACAGCGAAATCGTGTGTGAAACTGCCCGCGAACCCTAGTAATACACGTACCCAGCTCGCACAGGCCCAATCGCGTATGAAACTGCCCACGAACCCCAGTAATACACGTACCCCGCTCGCACAGGGCCAATCGTGTGTGAAACTTCCTGCGAACCCCAGTAATACACGTACCCCGCTCGCACAGGACCAATTGCATGTGAAACTCCACGCGCACCCCACTGGATACACGTACCCCGCTCTGACAGCGAAAGCACGTGTAAAACTGCCCGCGAACTCTAGTAAAACACGTACCCCGCTCGCACAGGCCCAATCGCGGGTGAAACTCCCTGCGCACCCCACTGGATACACGTACCCCGCTCTGACAGCGAAATTGCATGTGAAACTCCCCACGAAACCCAGTAATACACGTACCCCGCTCGCACAGGCCCAATCAGGTGTTAAACTCCCCGTGCACCTCACTGGATACACGTACCCTGCTCTGACAGCGAAATCGCGTGTGGAACTGCCCACAAACCCCAGTAATACACGTAACCCGCTCACACAGGCCAAATCGTGTGTGAAACTGCCCGCGAACCCCAGTAATAGACGCACCCCTCACGCACAGGGCCAATCGCGTGTGAAACTCCCCACGAACCCCAGTAATACACGTACCCTGCTCGCACAGACCCAATCGCACGTAAAACTGCCCGCGAACCCCAGTAATACACTTTCGCCCGCTCGCACACGCCCAATCGCGTGTGAAACTGCCCGCGAACCCCAGTAATACACATACCCCGCTCGCACAGGGACAATCACATGTGAATCTGCCCGCGAACCCCAGTATTACACGTACCCCGCTCGCACACGCCCAATCGCGTGTGAAACTGCCCGCGAACCCCAGTAATACACGTACCCCGCTCGCACAGGCCCAATCGCGTGTGAAACTCCCTGCGCACCCCACTGGATACACGTACCCCACTCTGACAGCGAAATTACGTGTGAAACGTCCCGCGAACCCCAGTAATACACGTACCCGGCTCGCACAGGCCCAATGGCGGGTGAAACTCCCCACGCACCCCACTGGATACACGTACCCCGCTCTGACAGCAAAATCGTGTGTGAAACTCCCCACGAACCCTAGTAATACACGTACCCCGCTCGCACAGGGCTAATCACGTGTGAAACTGCCCGCGAACCCCAGTAATACACGTACCCCGCTCACACAGGTCCAAACGCGCGTAAAACTGCCCACGAACCCCAGTAATACACGTACCCCGCTCGGACACGCCCAATCACGTGTATAACTGCCCACAAACCCCAGTAATACACGTACCCCGCTCGCACAGGGCCAATCGCATGTGAAACTGCCCACGAACCCCAGTAATACACGTACCCCGCTCGCACAGGGCCAATTGCATGTGAAACTGCCCACGAATCCCAGTAATACACGTACCCCGCTCGCACAGGCCCAATCGTGTGTGAACCTCCCCGCGCACCCCACTGGATACACGCACCCCATTCTGACAGTGAAATCGCGTGTGAAACTGCCCGCGAACCCCAGTAATACACGTACCCCGCTCACACAGGGCCAATCGCGTGTTAAACTCCCCACGAACCCCATTAATACACGTACCCTGCTCGCACAGACCCAATCACGCGTAAAACTGCCCGCAAACCCCAGTAATACATGTACCCCGCTCGGACACGCCCAATCGCGTGTGAAACTGCCCGCAAACCCCAGTAATACACGTACCCCGCTCGCACAGGGCCAATCGCATGTGAAACTGCCCACGAACCCCAGTAATACACGTACCCCGCTCGCACAGGGCCAATCGCATGTGAAACTGCCCACGAATCCCAGTAATACACGTACCCCGCTCGCACAGGCCCAATCGTGTGTGAAACTCCCCGCTCACCCCACTGGATACACGCACCCCGTTCTGACAGTGAAATCGTGTGTGAAAATCCCCGCGAACCCCAGTAATACACGTACCCCGCTCGCACAGGGCTAATCGCGTGTGAAACTGCCAGCAAACCCCAGTAATACACGTACCCCGCTCGCACAGGGCCAATCGCATGTGAAACTGCCCACAAACCCCAGTAATACACGTACCCCACTCGCACAGGGCCAATCGCATGTGAAACTGCCCACGAATCCCAGTAAAACACGTACCCCGCTCGCACAGGCCCAATCGTGTGTGAAACTCCCCGTGCACCCCACTGGATACACGCACCCCGTTCTGACAGTGAAATCGTGTGTGAAAATCCCCACGAACCCCAGTAATACACGTACCCTGCTCGCACAGACCCAATCGCGTGTGAAACTCGCCCGAGCCCCAGTAATACACGTACCCCGCTCGGACACGCCCAATCGCGTGTGAAACTCTCCGCGCACCCCACTGGATACACGTACCCCGCTCGCACAGGGCCAATCACGTGTGAAACTCCCTGCGAACCCCAGTAATACACGTACCGCACTCGCACAGGCCCAATCGCGTGTGAAACTCGCCCGAACCCCAGTAATACACGTACCCCGCTCGCACAGGGCCAATCGCATGTGAAACTGCCCTCGAACCCCAGTAATAAACGTACCCCACTCGCACACGCCCAGTCGCGTGTGAAACTGGCCGCAAACCCCAGTAATACACGTACCCTGCTCGCACAGGGACAATCACATGTGAATCTGCCCGCGAACCCCAGTAATAAACGTACCCCGCTCGCACAGACCCAATCGCGCTTAAAACTGCCCGCGAACCCCAGTGATACACGTACCCCGCTCGCACACACCCAATCGCGTGTGAAACTGTCCGCGAACCCCAGTAATACACGTACCCCGCTCACACAGGCCCAATGGCGGGTGAAACTCCCCACAAACCCCACTGGATACACTTTCCCCGCTCTGATAGCAAAATCGTGTGTCAAACTCCCCACGAACCCCAGTAATACACGTACCCCGCTCGCACAGGGCTAATCACGTGTTAAACTGCCCACGAACCCCAGTAATACACGTACCCCACTCGCACAGGCCCAATCGTGTGTGAAACTCCTCACGGTCCCTACTGGATACAAGCACCCCGCTCTGACAGCGAAATCGTGTGTGAAACTGCCCGCGAACCCTAGTAATACACGTACCCAGCTCGCACAGGCCCAATCGCGTATGAAACTGCCCACGAACCCCAGTAATACACGTACCCCGCTCGCACAGGGCCAATCGCGTGTGAAACTTCCTGCGAACCCCAGTAATACACGTACCCCGCTCGCACAGGACCAATTGCATGTGAAACTCCACGCGCACCCCACTGGATACACGTACCCCGCTCTGACAGCGAAAGCACGTGTAAAACTGCCCGCGAACTCTAGTAAAACACGTACCCCGCTAGCACAGGCCCAATCGCGGGTGAAACTCCCTGCGCACCCCACTGGATACACGTACCCCGCTCTGACTGCGAAATTGCATGTGAAACTCCCCACGAAACCCAGTAATACACGTACCCCGCTCGCACAGGCCCAATCAGGTGTTAAACTCCCCGTGCACCTCACTGGATACACGTACCCTGCTCTGACAGCGAAATCGCGTGTGGAACTGCCCACAAACCCCAGTAATACACGTAACCCGCTCACACAGGCCAAATCGTGTGTGAAACTGCCCGCGAACCCCAGTAATAGACGTACCCCTCACGCACAGGGCCAATCGCGTGTGAAACTCCCCACGAACCCCAGTAATACACGTACCCTGCTCGCACAGACCCAATCGCGCGTAAAACTGCCCGCGAACCCCAGTAATACACTTTCCCCCGCTCGCACACGCCCAATCGCGTGTGAAACTGCCCGCGAACCCCAGTAATACACATACCCCGCTCGCACAGGGACAATCACATGTGAATCTGCCCGCGAACCCCAGTATTACACGTACCCCGCTCACACACGCCCAATCGCGTGTGAAACTGCCCGCGAACCCCAGTAATACACGTACCCCGCTCGCACAGGCCCAATCGCGTGTGAAACTCCCTGCGCACCCCACTGGATACACATACCCCACTCTGACAGCGAAATTACGTGTGAAACGTCCCGCGAACCCCAGTAATACACGTACCCCGCTCGCACAGGCCCAATGGCAGGTGAAACTCCCCACGCACCCCACTGGATACACGTACCCCGCTCTGACAGCAAAATCGTGTGTGAAACTCCCCACGAACCCTAGTAATACACGTACCCCGCTCGCATAGGGCTAATCACGTGTGAAACTGCCCGCGAACCCCAGTAATACACGTACCCCGCTCACACAGGTCCAATCGCGTGTGAAACTCCCCACGAACCCCAGTAATACACGTACCCTGCTCGCACAGACCCAATCGCGCGTAAAACTGCCCGCGAACCCCAGTAATACACGTACCCCGCTCGGACACGCTCAATCACGTGTATAACTGCCCACAAACCCCAGTAATACACGTACCCCGCTCGCACAGGGCCAATCGCATGTGAAACTGGCCACGAACCCCAGTAATACACGTACACCGCTCGCACAGGGCCAATTGCATGTGAAACTGCCCACGAATCCCAGTAATACATGTACCCCGCTCGCACAGGCCCAATCGTGTGTGAAACTCCCCGCGCACCCCACTGGATACACGCACCCCATTCTGACAGTGAAATCGCGTGTGAAACTGCCCGCGAACCCCAGTAATACACGTACCCCGCTCACACAGGGCCAATCGCGTGTTAAACTCCCCACGAACCCCATTAATACACGTACCCTGCTCGCACAGACCCAAATACGCGTAAAACTGCCCGTAAACCCCAGTAATACATGTACCCCGCTCGGACACGCCCAATCGCGTGTGAAACTGCCCGCAAACCCCAGTAATACACGTACCCCGCTCGCACAGGGCCAATCGCATGTGAAACTGCCCACGAACCCCAGTAATACACGTACCCCGCTCGCACAGGGCCAATCGCATGTGAAACTGCCCACGAATCCCAGTAATACACGTACCCCGCTCGCACAGGCCCAATCGTGTGTGAAACTCCCCGCGCACCCCACTGGATACACGCACCCCGTTCTGACAGTGAAATCGTGTGTGAAAATCCCCGCGAACCCCAGTAATACACGTACCCCGCTCGCACAGGGCTAATCGCGTGTGAAACTGCCCGCGAACCCCAGTAATACACGTACCCCGCTCACACAGGGCCAATCGCGTGTGAAACTCCCCACGAACCCCATTAATACACGTACCCTGCTCGCACAGACCCAATCGCGCGTAAAACTGCCCGCAAACCCCAGTAATACACGTACCCTGCTCGGACACGCCCAATCGCGTGTGAAACTCCCTGCGCACCCCACTGGATACACGCACCCCGCTCGCACAGGGCCAATCGCGTGTGAAACTCGCCCGAACCCCAGTAATACACGTACCCCGCTCGCACAGGGCCAATCACATGTGAAACTGCCCGCGAACCCCAGTAATACACGTACCCCACTCGCACAGGCCCAATTGCGTGTGAAACTCTCCACGCACCCCACTGGATACACGTACCCCGCTCTGACAGCAAAATCGTGTGTGAAACTCCCCACGAAAACACAAGTAATACACGTACCCCGCTCACACAGGGCCAATCGCGTGTGAAACTCCCCACGAACCCCAGTAATACACGTACCCTGCTCGCACAGACCCAATTGCGCGTAAAACTGCCCGCGAACCCCAGTAATACACGTACCCTGCTCGGACATGCCCAATCGCGTGTGAAACTGCCCGCAAACCCCAGTAATACACGTACCCCGCTTGCACAGGGCCAATTGCATGTGAAACTGCCCACGAACCCCAGTAATACACGTACCCCGCTCGCACAGGGCCAATCGCATGTGAAACTGCCCACGAATCCCAGTAATACACGTACCCCGCTCGCACAGGCCCAATCGTGTGTGAAACTCCCCGCGCAACCCACTGGATACACAAAGCCCATTATGACAGTGAAATCGTGTGTGAAAATCCCTGTGAACCCCAGTAATACACGTACCCCGCTCGCACAGGACTAATCGCGTGTGAAACTGCTCGCGAACCCCAGTAATACACGTACCCCGCTCACACAGGGCCAATGGCGAGTGAAACTCCCCACGCACCCCACTGGATACACGTACCCCGCTCTGACAGCAAAATCGTGTGTGAAACTCCCCACGAACCTCAGTAATACACGTACCCCGCTCGCACAGGGCTAATCGCGTGTGAAACTGCCCGCGAACCCCAGTAATACACGTACCCCTCTCACAAAGGTCCAATCACGTGTGAAACTCCCCACGAACCCCAGTAATACACGTACCCTGCTCGCACAGACCCAATCGCGTGTAGAACTGCCCGCGAACCCCAGTAATACACGTACCCCTCTCGGACACGCCCAATCGCGTGTATAACTGCCCACAAACCCCAGTAATACACGTACCCCGCTCGCACAGGGCCAATCGCATGTGAAACTGCCCACTAACCCCAGTAATACACGTACCCCGCTCGCACAGGGCCAATTGCATGTGAAACTGCCCACGAATCCCAGTAATACACGACCCCACTCGCACAGGCACAATCGTGTGTGAAACTCCCCGCGCACCCCACTGGATACACGCACCCCGTTCTGACAGTGAAATCATGTGTGAAAATCCCCGCGATCCCCAGTAATACACGTACCCTGCCCGCACAGGGCTAATCGCGTGTGAAACTGCCCGCGAACCCCAGTAATACACGTACCCCGCTCACACAGGGCCAATCGCGTGTGAAACTCCCCACGAACCCCATTAATACACGTACCCTGCTCGCACAGACCCAATCGCGCGTAAAACTGCCCGCAAACCCCAGTAATACACGTTCCCTGCTCGGACACGCCCAATCGCGTGTGAAACTCCCTGCGCACCCCACTGGATACACGCACCCCGCTCGCACAGGGCCAATCGCGTGTGAAACTCGCCCGAACCCCAGTAATACACGCACCCCGCTCGCACAGGGCCAATCGCGTGTGAAACTCGCCCGAACCCCAGTAATACACGTACCCCGCTCGCACAGGGCCAATGGCATGTGAAACTGCCCGCGAACCCCAGTAATACACGTACCCCGCTCACACAGGGCCAATCGCGTGTTAAACTCCCCACGAACCCCATTAATATACGTACCCCGCTCGCACAGGGCCAATCACATGTGAAACTGCCCGCGAACCCCAGTAATACACGTACCCCGCTCGCACAGGCCCAATCGCGTGTGAAACTCCCTGCGCACCCCACTGGATACACGTACCCCACTCTGACAGCGAAATTACATGTGAAACCTCCCGTAAACCCCAGTAATACACCTACCCCGCTCGCACAAGCCCAATCACGGGTGAAACTCCCCACGCACCCCACTGGATACACGTACCCCGCTCTGACAGCTAAATCGTGTGTGAAACTCCCCACGAACCCCAGTAATACACGTACCCCACTCGCACAGGGCTAATCGCGTGTGAAACTGCCCACGAACCCCAGTAATACACGTACCCCGCTCACACAGGGCCAATCGCGTGTGAAACTCCCCACGAACCCCAGTAATACACGTACCCTGCTCGCACAGACCCAATCGCACGTAAAACTGCCCGCGAACCCCAGTAATACACGTACCCTGCTCGGACACGCCCAATCGCGTGTGAAACTGCCCGCAAACCCCAGTAACACACGTACCCCGCTTGCACAGGGCCAATTGCATGTGAAACTGCCCACGAACCCCAGTAATACACGTACCCCGCTCGCACAGGGCCAATCGCATGTGAAACTTCCCACGAATCCCAGTAATACACGTACCCCGCTCGTACAGGCCCAATCATGTGTGAAACTCCCCGCGCAACTCACTGGATACACAAAGCCCGTTATGACAGTGAAATCGTGTGTGAAAATCCCCGTAAACCCCAGTAATACACGTACCCCGCTCGCACAGGACTAATCGCGTGTGAAACTGCTCGCGAACCCCAGTAATACACGTACCCCGCTCACACAGGGCCAATGGCGGGTGAAACTCCCCACGCACCCCACTGGAAACACGTACCCCGCTCTGACAGCAAAATCGTGTGTGAAACTCCCCACGAACCCCAGTAATACACGTACCCCGCTCGCACAGGTCTAATCGCGTGTGAAACTGCCCGCGAACCCCAGTAATACACGTACCCCGCTCACACAGGTCCAATCACGTGTGAAACTCCCCACGAACCCCAGTAATACACGTACCCTGCTCGCACAGACCCAATCGCGTGTAAAACTGCCCGCGAACCCCAGTAATACACGTACCCCTCTCGGACACGCCCAATCGCGTGTATAACTGCCCACAAACCCCAGTAATACACATACCCCGCTCGCACCGGGCCAATCGCATGTGAAACTGCCCACTAACCCCAGTAATACACGTACCCCGCTCGCACAGGGCCAATTGCATGTGAAACTGCCCACGAATCCCAGTAATACACGACCCCACTCGCACAGGCACAATCGTGTGTGAAACTCCCTGCGCACCCCACTGGATACACGCACCCCGTTCTGACAGTGAAATCATGTGTGAAAATACCCGCGATCCCCAGTAATACACGTACCCCGCTCGCACAGGGCTAATCGCGTGTGAAACTGCCCGCGAACCCCAGTAATACACAGACCCCGCTCACACAGGGCCAATCGCGTGTGAAACTCCCCACGAACCCCATTAATACACGTACCCTGCTCGGACAGGCCCAATCGCGCGTAAAACTGCCCGCAAACCCCAGTAATACATGTACCCCGCTCGGACACGCCCAATCGCGTGTGAAACTGCCAGCAAACCCCAGTAATACACGTACCCCGCTCGCACAGGGCCAATCGCATGTGAAACTGCCCTCAAACCCCAGTAATACACGTACCCCACTCGCACAGGGCCAATCGCATGTGAAACTGCCCACGAATCCCAGTAATACACGTACCCCGCTCGCACAGGCCCAATCGTGTGTGAAACTCCCCGCGCACCCCACTGGATACACGCACCCCGTTCTGACAGTGAAATCGTGTGTGAAAATCCCCACAAACCCCAGTAATACACGTACCCCGCTCACACAGGGCCAATCGTGTGTGAAACTCCCCACGAACCCCATTAATACACGTACCCTGCTCGCACAGACCCAATCGCGTGTGAAACTCGCCTGAACCCCAGTAATACACGTACCCCGCTCGGACACGCCCAATCGCGTGTGAAACTCTCCGCGCACCCCACTGGATACACGCACCCCGCTCGCACAGGGCCAATCGCGTGTGAAACTCCCTGCGAACCCCAGTAATACACGTACCCCGCTCGCACACGCCCAATCGCGTGTGAAACTGGCCGCGAACCCCAGTAATACACGTACCCCGCTCGCACAGGGACAATCACATGTGAATCTGCCCGCGAACACCAGTAATACACGTACCCCGCTCGCACAGACCCAATCGCGCGTAAAACTGCCCGCGAACCCAAGTAATACACGTACCCCGCTCGCACACACCCAATCGCGTGTGAAACTGCCCGCGAACCCCAGTAATACACGTACCCCGCTCACACAGGCCCAATCGCGTGTGAAACTCCCTGCGCACCCCACTGGATACACGTACCCCACTCTGACAGCGAAATTACGTGTGAAACGTCCCGTGAACCCCAGTAATACATGTACCCCGCTCGCACAGGCCCAATGGCGGGTGAAACTCCCCACGCACCCCACTGGATACACGTACCCCGCTCTGATAGCAAAATCATGTGTGAAACTGCCCGCGAACCCCAGTAATACACGTACCCCGCTCACACAGGTCCAATCGCGTGTGAAACTCCCCACGAACCCCAGTAATACACATACCCTGCTCGCACAGACCCAATCGCGCGTAAAACTGCCAGCGAACCCCAGTAATACACGTACCCCGCTCGGACACGCCCAATCGCATGTATAACTGACCACAAACCCCAGTAATACATGTACCCCGCTCGCACAGGGCCAATCGCATGTGAAACTGCCCACGAATCCCAGTAATACACGTACCCCGCTCGGACAGGCCCAATCGTGTGTGAAACTCCCCGCGCACCCCACTGGATACACGCACCCCATTCTGACAGTGAAATCGTGTGTGAAAATCCCCACGATCCCCAGTAATACACGTACCCCGCTCGCACAGGGCTAATCGGTGTGAAACTGCCCGCGAACCCCAGTAATACACGTACCCCACTCACAAAGGGCCAATCGCGTGTGAAACTCCCCACGAACCCCATTAATAAACGTACCCTGCTCGCACAGACCCAATCACGCGTAAAACTGCCCGCAAACCCCAGTAATACACGTACCCCGCTCGGACACGCCCAATCGCGTGTGAAACTGCCAGCAAACCCCAGTAATACACGTACCCCGCTCGCACAGGGCCAATCGCATGTGAAACTGCCCACGAACCCGAGTAATACACGTACCCCGCTCGCACAGGGCCAATCGCATGTGAAACCGCCCACGAATCCCAGTAATACACGTACCCCGCTCGCACAGGCCCAATCGTGTGTGAAACTCCCCACGAACCCCATTAGTACACGTACCCTGCTCGCACAGACCCAATCGCGCGTAAAACTGCACGCAAACCCCAGTAATACACGTACCCCGCTCGGACACGCCCAATCGCGTGTGAAACTCCCTGCGCACCCCACTGGATACACGCACCCCGCTCGCACAAGCCCAATCGCGTGTGAAACTCGCCCGAACCCCAGTAATACACGTACCCCGCTCGCACAGGGCCAATCGCATGTGAAACTGCCCGCGAACCTCAGTAATACACGTACCCCGCTAAACACGCCCAATCGCGTGTGAAACTGCCCGCGAACAAAGGTAATACACGTACCCCGCTCGCACAGGCCCAATCGCATGTGAAACTCCCTGCGCACCCCACTGGATACACGTACCCCACTCTGACAGCGAAATTACGTGTGAAACCTCCCGCGAACCCCAGTAATACATGTACCCCGCTCGCACAGGCCCAATCGCGGGTGAAACTCCCCACGCACCCCACTGGATACACGTACCCCGCTCTGACGGCAAAATCGTGTGTGAAACTCCCCACGAACCCCAGTAATACACGTACCCCACTCGCACAGGGCTAATCGTGTGTGAAACTGCCAGCAAACCCCAGTAATACACGTACCCCGCTCACACAGGGCCAATCGCGTGTGAAACTCCCCACGACCCCAGTAATACACGTACCCTGCTCGCACAGACCCAATCGCGCGTAAAACTGCCCGCGAACCCCAGTAATACACGTACCCTGCTCGGACACGCCCAATCGCGTGTGAAACTGCCCGCAAACCCCAGTAATACACGTACCCCGCTTGCACAGGGCCAATTGCATGTGAAACTGCCCACGAACCCCAGTAATACACGTACCCCGCTCGCACAGGGCCAATCGCATGTGAAACTGCCCACGAATCCCAGTAATACACGTACCCCGCTCGCACAGGCCCAATCGTGTGTGAAACTCCCCGCGCACCCCACTGGATACACGAAGCCCGTTCTGACAGTGAAATCGTGTGTGAAAATCCCCGCGAACCCCAGTAATACACGTACCCCGCTCACACAGGGCCAATGGCGGGTGAAACTCCCCACGCACCCCACTGGATACACGTACCCCGCTCTGACAGCAAAATCGTGTGTGAAACTCCCCACGAACCCCAGTAATACACGTACCCCGCTCGCACAGGGCTAATCGCGTGTGAAACTGCCCACGAACCCCAGTAATACACGTACCCGGCTCACAGGTCCAATCACGTGTGAAACTCCCCACGAACCCCAGTAATACACGTACCCCGCTCACACAGGTCCAATCGCGTGTGAAACTCCCCACGAACCCCAGTAATACACGTACCCTGCTCGCACAGACCCAATCGCGCATAAAACTGCCCGCGAACCCCAGTAATACACGTACCCCCCTCGGACACGCCCAATCGCGTGTATAACTGCCCACAAACCCCAGTAATACACGTACCCCGCTCGCACAGGGCCAATCGCATGTGAAACTGCCCACGAACCCCAGTAATACACGTACCCCGCTCGCACAGGGCCAATTGCATGTGAAACTGCCCACGAATCCCAGTAATACACGTACCCCGCTCGCACAGGGCGAATCGTGTGTGAAACTCCCCGCGCACCACACTGGATACACGCACCCCATTCTGACAGTGAAATCGTGTGTGAAAATCCCCGCGATCCCCAGTAATACACGTACCCCGCTCACACAGGGCCAATCGCGTGTTAAACTCCCCACGAACCCCATTAATACACGTACCCTGCTCGCACAGACCCAATCACGCGTAAAACTGCCCGCAAACCCCAGTAATACACGTACCCCGCTCAGACACGCCCAATCGCGAGTGAAACTGCCCGCAAACCCCAGTAATACACGTACCCCGCTCGCACAGGGCCAATCGCATGTGAAACTGCCCACGAACCCCAGTAATACACGTACCCCGCTCGCACAGGGCCAATCGCATGTGAAACTGCCCACGAATCCCAGTAATACATGTACCCCGCTCGCACAGGCCCAATCGTGTGTGAAACTCCCCACGCACCCCACTGGATACACGCACCCCGTTCTGACAGTGAAATCGTGTGTGAAAATCCCCGCGAACCCCAGTAATACACGTACCCCGCTCGCACAGGGCTAATCGCGTGTGAAACTGCCCGCGAACCCCAGTAATACACGTACCCCGCTCACACAGGGCCAATCGCGTGTGAAACTACCCACGAACCCCATTAATACACGTACCCTGCTCGCACAGACCCAATCGCGCGTAAAACTGCCCGCAAACCCCAGTAATACACATACCCTGCTCGGACACGCCCAATCGCGTGTGAAACTCCCTGCGCACCCCACTGGATACACGCACCCCGCTCGCACAGGGCCAATCGCGTGTGAAACTCGCCCGAACCCCAGTAATACACGTACCCCGCTCGCACAGGCCCAATCGCGTGTGAAACTCCCTGCGCACCCCACTGGATACACGTACCCCACTCTTACAGCGTAATTACGTGTGAAACCTCCCGTGAACCCCAGTAATACACCTACCCCGCTCACACAAGCCCAATCGTGGGTGAAACTCCCCACGCACCCCACTGGATACACGTACCCCGCTCTGACAGCAAAATCGTGTGTGAAACTCCCCACGAACCCCAGTAATACACGTACCCCACTCGCACAGGGCTAATCGCGTGTGAAACTGCCCGCGAACCCCAGTAATACACGTACCCCGCTCACACAGGGCCAATCGCGTGTGAAACTCCCCACGAACCCCAGTAATACACGTACCCTGCTCGCACAGACCCAATCACGCGTAAAACTCCCCACGAACCCCATTAATACACGTACCCTGCTCGCACAGACCCAATCACGCGTAAAACTGCCCGCAAACCCCAGTAATACACGTACCCCGCTCGGACACGCCCAATCGCGTGTGAAACTGCCCGCAAACCCCAGTAATACACGTACCCCGCTCGCACAGGGCCAATCGCATGTGAAACTGCCCACGAACCCGAGTAATACACGTACCCCGCTCGCACATGGCCAATCGCATGTGAAACCCCCCACGAATCCCAGTAATACACGTACCCCGCTCGCACAGGCCCAATCGTGTGTGAAACTCCCCGCGCACCCCACTGGATACACGCACCCCGTTCTGACAGTGAAATCGTGTGTGAAAATCCCGCGAACCCCAGTAATACACGTACCCCGCTCGCACAGGGCTAATCGCGTATGAAACTGCCCGCGAACCCCAGTAATACACGTACCCTGCTCGCACAGACCCAATCGCGTGTAGAACTGCCCGCGAACCCCAGTAATACACGTACCCCGCTCGCACATGGCCAATCGCATGTGAAACCCCCCACGAATCCCAGTAATACACGTACCCCGCTCGCACAGGCCCAATCGTGTGTGAAACTCCCCGCGCACCCCACTGGATACACGCACCCCGTTCTGACAGTGAAATCGTGTGTGAAAATCCCGCGAACCCCAGTAATACACGTACCCCTCTCACACAGGTCCAATCACGTGTGAAACTCCCCACGAACCCCAGTAATACACGTACCCTGCTCGCACAGACCCAATCGCGTGTAGAACTGCCCGCGAACCCCAGTAATACACGTACCCCTCTCGGATACGCCCAATCGCGTGTATAACTGCCCACAAACCCCAGTAATACACGTACCCCGCTCGCACAGGGCCAATCGCATGTGAAACTGCCCACTAACCCCAGTAATACACGTACCCCGCTCGCACAGGGCCAATTGCATGTGAAACTGCCCACGAATCCCAGTAATACACGACCCCACTCGCACAGGCACAATCGTGTGTGAAACTCCCCGCGCACCCCACTGGATACACGCACCCCGTTCTGACAGTGAAATCATGTGTGAAAATCCCCGCGATCCCCAGTAATACACGTACCCTGCCCGCACAGGGCTAATCGCGTGTGAAACTGCCCGCGAACCCCAGTAATACACGTACCCCGCTCACACAGGGCCAATCGCGTGTGAAACTCCCCACGAACCCCATTAATACACGTACCCTGCTCGCACAGACCCAATCGCGCGTAAAACTGCCCGCAAACCCCAGTAATACACGTACCCTGCTCGGACACGCCCAATCGCGTGTGAAACTCCCTGCGCACCCCACTGGATACACGCACCCCGCTCGCACAGGGCCAATCGCGTGTGAAACTCGCCCGAACCCCAGTAATACACGCACCCCGCTCGCACAGGGCCAATCGCGTGTGAAACTCGCCCGAACCCCAGTAATACACGTACCCCGCTCGCACAGGGCCAATGGCATGTGAAACTGCCCGCGAACCCCAGTAATACACGTACCCCGCTCACACAGGGCCAATCGCGTGTTAAACTCCCCACGAACCCCATTAATATACGTACCCCGCTCGCACAGGGCCAATCACATGTGAAACTGCCCGCGAACCCCAGTAATACACGTACCCCGCTCGCACAGGCCCAATCGCGTGTGAAACTCCCTGCGCACCCCACTGGATACACGTACCCCACTCTGACAGCGAAATTACGTGTGAAACCTCCCGTAAACCCCAGTAATACACCTACCCCGCTCGCACAAGCCCAATCACGGGTGAAACTCCCCACGCACCCCACTGGATACACGTACCCCGCTCTGACAGCTAAATCGTGTGTGAAACTCCCCACGAACCCCAGTAATACACGTACCCCACTCGCACAGGGCTAATCGCGTGTGAAACTGCCCACGAACCCCAGTAATACACGTACCCCGCTCACACAGGGCCAATCGCGTGTGAAACTCCCCACGAACCCCAGTAATACACGTACCCTGCTCGCACAGACCCAATCGCACGTAAAACTGCCCGCGAACCCCAGTAATACACGTACCCTGCTCGGACACGCCCAATCGCGTGTGAAACTGCCCGCAAACCCCAGTAATACACGTACCCCGCTTGCACAGGGCCAATTGCATGTGAAACTGCCCACGAACCCCAGTAATACACGTACCCCGCTCGCACAGGGCCAATCGCATGTGAAACTTCCCACGAATCCCAGTAATACACGTACCCCGCTCGTACAGGCCCAATCGTGTGTGAAACTCCCCGCGCAACCCACTGGATACACAAAGCCCGTTATGACAGTGAAATCGTGTGTGAAAATCCCCGTAAACCCCAGTAATACACGTACCCCGCTCGCACAGGACTAATCGCGTGTGAAACTGCTCGCGAACCCCAGTAATACACGTACCCCGCTCACACAGGGCCAATGGCGGGTGAAACTCCCCACGCACCCCACTGGAAACACGTACCCCGCTCTGACAGCAAAATCGTGTGTGAAACTCCCCACGAACCCCAGTAATACACGTACCCCGCTCGCACAGGTCTAATCGCGTGTGAAACTGCCCGCGAACCCCAGTAATACACGTACCCCGCTCACACAGGTCCAATCACGTGTGAAACTCCCCACGAACCCCAGTAAAACACGTACCCTGCTCGCACAGACCCAATCGCGTGTAAAACTGCCCGCGAACCCCAGTAATACACGTACCCCTCTCGGACACGCCCAATCGCGTGTATAACTGCCCACAAACCCCAGTAATACACATACCCCGCTCGCACCAGGCCAATCGCATGTGAAACTGCCCACTAACCCCAGTAATACACGTACCCCGCTCGCACAGGGCCAATTGCATGTGAAACTGCCCACGAATCCCAGTAATACACGACCCCACTCGCACAGGCACAATCGTGTGTGAAACTCCCTGCGCACCCCACTGGATACACGCACCCTGTTCTGACAGTGAAATCATGTGTGAAAATACCCGCGATCCCCAGTAATACACGTACCCCGCTCGCACAGGGCTAATCGCGTGTGAAACTGCCCGCGAACCCCAGTAATACACAGACCCCGCTCACACAGGGCCAATCGCGTGTGAAACTCCCCACGAACCCCATTAATACACGTACCCTGCTCGGACAGGCCCAATCGCGCGTAAAACTGCCCGCAAACCCCAGTAATACATGTACCCCGCTCGGACACGCCCAATCGCGTGTGAAACTGCCAGCAAACCCCAGTAATACACGTACCCCGCTCGCACAGGGCCAATCGCATGTGAAACTGCCCTCAAACCCCAGTAATACACGTACCCCACTCGCACAGGGCCAATCGCATGTGAAACTGCCCACGAATCCCAGTAATACACGTACCCCGCTCGCACAGGCCCAATCGTGTGTGAAACTCCCCGCGCACCCCACTGGATACACGCACCCCGTTCTGACAGTGAAATCGTGTGTGAAAATCCCCACAAACCCCAGTAATACACGTACCCCGCTCACACAGGGCCAATCGTGTGTGAAACTCCCCACAAACCCCATTAATACACGTACCCTGCTCGCACAGACCCAATCGCGTGTGAAACTCGCCTGAACCCCAGTAATACACGTACCCCGCTCGGACACGCCCAATCGCGTGTGAAACTCTCCGCGCACCCCACTGGATACACGCACCCCGCTCGCACAGGGCCAATCGCGTGTGAAACTCCCTGCGAACCCCAGTAATACACGTACCCCGCTCGCACACGCCCAATCGCGTGTGAAACTGGCCGCGAACCCCAGTAATACACGTACCCCGCTCGCACAGGGACAATCACATGTGAATCTGCCCGCGAACACCAGTAATACACGTACCCCGCTCGCACAGACCCAATCGCGCGTAAAACTGCCCGCGAACCCCAGTAATACACGTACCCCGCTCGCACACACCCAATCGCGTGTGAAACTGCCCGCGAACCCCAGTAATACACGTACCCCGCTCACACAGGCCCAATCGCGTGTGAAACTCCCTGCGCACCCCACTGGATACACGTACCCCACTCTGACAGCGAAATTACGTGTGAAACGTCCCGTGAACCCCAGTAATACATGTACCCCGCTCGCACAGGCCCAATGGCGGGTGAAACTCCCCACGCACCCCACTGGATACACGTACCCCGCTCTGATAGCAAAATCATGTGTGAAACTGCCCGCGAACCCCAGTAATACACGTACCCCGCTCGCACAGGGCTAATCACGTGTGAAACTGCCCACGAACCCCAGTAATACACGTACCCCGCTCACACAGGTCCAATCGCGTGTGAAACTCCCCACGAACCCCAGTAATACACATACCCTGCTCGCACAGACCCAATCGCGCGTAAAACTGCCAGCGAACCCCAGTAATACACGTACCCCGCTCGGACACGCCCAATCGCGTGTATAACTGACCACAAACCCCAGTAATACATGTACCCCGCTCGCACAGGGCCAATCGCATGTGAAACTGCCCACGAATCCCAGTAATACACGTACCCCGCTCGGACAGGCCCAATCGTGTGTGAAACTCCCCACGCACCCCACTGGATACACGCACCCCATTCTGACAGTGAAATCGTGTGTGAAAATCCCCACGATCCCCAGTAATACACGTACCCCGCTCGCACAGGGCTAATCGGTGTGAAACTGCCCGCGAACCCCAGTAATACACGTACCCCGCTCACAAAGGGCCAATCGCGTGTGAAACTCCCCACGAACCCCATTAATACACGTACCCTGCTCGCACAGACCCAATCACGCGTAAAACTGCCCGCAAACCCCAGTAATACACGTACCCCGCTCGGACACGCCCAATCGCGTGTGAAACTGCCAGCAAACCCCAGTAATACACGTACCCCGCTCGCACAGGGCCAATCGCATGTGAAACTGCCCACGAACCCGAGTAATACACGTACCCCGCTCGCACAGGGCCAATCGCATGTGAAACCGCCCACGAATCCCAGTAATACACGTACCCCGCTCGCACAGGCCCAATCGTGTGTGAAACTCCCCACGAACCCCATTAGTACACGTACCCTGCTCGCACAGACCCAATCGCGCGTAAAACTGCCCGCAAACCCCAGTAATACACGTACCCCGCTCGGACACGCCCAATCGCGTGTGAAACTCCCTGCGCACCCCACTGGATACACGCACCCCGCTCGCACAAGCCCAATCGCGTGTGAAACTCGCCCGAACCCCAGTAATACACGTACCCCGCTCGCACAGGGCCAATCGCATGTGAAACTGCCCGCGAACCTCAGTAATACACGTACCCCGCTAAACACGCCCAATCGCGTGTGAAACTGCCCGCGAACAAAGGTAATACACGTACCCCGCTCGCACAGGCCCAATCGCGGGTGAAACTCCCCACGCACCCCACTGGATACACGTACCCCGCTCTGACGGCAAAATCGTGTGTGAAACTCCCCACGAACCCCAGTAATACACGTACCCCACTCGCACAGGGCTAATCGTGTGTGAAACTGCCCGCAAACCCCAGTAATACACGTACCCCGCTCACACAGGGCCAATCGCGTGTGAAACTCCCCACGACCCCAGTAATACACGTACCCTGCTCGCACAGACCCAATCGCGCGTAAAACTGCCCGCGAACCCCAGTAATACACGTACCCTGCTCGGACACGCCCAATCGCGTGTGAAACTGCCCGCAAACCCCAGTAATACACGTACCCCGCTTGCACAGGGCCAATCGCATGTGAAACTGCCCACGAACCCCAGTAATACACGTACCCCGCTCGCACAGGGCCAATCGCATGTGAAACTGCCCACGAATCCCAGTAATACACGTACCCCGCTCGCACAGGCCCAATCGTGTGTGAAACTCCCCGCGCACCCCACTGGATACACGAAGCCCGTTCTGACAGTGAAATCGTGTGTGAAAATCCCTGCGAACCCCAGTAATACACGTACCCCGCTCACACAGGGCCAATGGCGGGTGAAACTCCCCACGCACCCCACTGGATACACGTACCCCGCTCTGACAGCAAAATCGTGTGTGAAACTCCCCACGAACCCCAGTAATACACGTACCCCGCTCGCACAGGGCTAATCGCGTGTGAAACTGCCCACGAACCCCAGTAATACACGTACCCGGCTCACAGGTCCAATCACGTGTGAAACTCCCCACGAACCCCAGTAATACACGTACCCCGCTCACACAGGTCCAATCGCGTGTGAAACTCCCCACGAACCCCAGTAATACACGTACCCTGCTCGCACAGACCCAATCGCACATAAAACTGCCCGCGAACCCCAGTAATACACGTACCCCCCTCGGACACGCCCAATCGCGTGTATAACTGCCCACAAACCCCAGTAATACACGTACCCCGCTCGCACAGGGCCAATCGCATGTGAAACTGCCCACGAACCCCAGTAATACACGTACCCCGCTCGCACAGGGCCAATTGCATGTGAAACTGCCCACGAATCCCAGTAATACACGTACCCCGCTCGCACAGGCCCAATCGTGTGTGAAACTCCCCGCGCACCACACTGGATACACGCACCCCATTCTGACAGTGAAATCGTGTGTGAAAATCCCCGCGATCCCCAGTAATACACGTACCCCGCTCACACAGGGCCAATCGCGTGTTAAACTCCCCACGAACCCCATTAATACACGTACCCTGCTCGCACAGACCCAATCACGCGTAAAACTGCCCGCAAACCCCAGTAATACACGTACCCCGCTCAGACACGCCCAATCGCGAGTGAAACTGCCCGCAAACCCCAGTAATACACGTACCCCGCTCGCACAGGGCCAATCGCATGTGAAACTGCCCACGAACCCCAGTAATACACGTACCCCGCTCGCACAGGGCCAATCGCATGTGAAACTGCCCACGAATCCCAGTAATACATGTACCCCGCTCGCACAGGCCCAATCGTGTGTGAAACTCCCCACGCACCCCACTGGATACACGCACCCCGTTCTGACAGTGAAATCGTGTGTGAAAATCCCCGCGAACCCCAGTAATACACGTACCCCGCTCGCACAGGGCTAATCGCGTGTGAAACTGCCCGAGAACCCCAGTAATACACGTACCCCGCTCACACAGGGCCAATCGCGTGTGAAACTACCCACGAACCCCATTAATACACGTACCCTGCTCGCACAGACCCAATCGCGCGTAAAACTGCCCGCAAACCCCAGTAATACACATACCCTGCTCGGACACGCCCAATCGCGTGTGAAACTCCCTGCGCACCCCACTGGATACACGCACCCCGCTCGCACAGGGCCAATCGCGTGTGAAACTCGCCCGAACCCCAGTAATACACGTACCCCGCTCGCACAGGGCTAATCGTGTGTGAAACTGCCCGCAAACCCCAGTAATACACGTACCCCGCTCACACAGGGCCAATCGCGTGTGAAACTCCCCACGACCCCAGTAATACACGTACCCTGCTCGCACAGACCCAATCGCGCGTAAAACTGCCCGCGAACCCCAGTAATACACGTACCCTGCTCGGACACGCCCAATCGCGTGTGAAACTGCCCGCAAACCCCAGTAATACACGTACCCCGCTTGCACAGGGCCAATTGCATGTGAAACTGCCCACGAACCCCAGTAATACACGTACCCCGCTCGCACAGGGCCAATCGCATGTGAAACTGCCCACGAATCCCAGTAATACACGTACCCCGCTCGCACAGGCCCAATCGTGTGTGAAACTCCCCGCGCACCCCACTGGATACACGAAGCCCGTTCTGACAGTGAAATCGTGTGTGAAAATCCCCGCGAACCCCAGTAATACACGTACCCCGCTCACACAGGGCCAATGGCGGGTGAAACTCCCCACGCACCCCACTGGATACACGTACCCCGCTCTGACAGCAAAATCGTGTGTGAAACTCCCCACGAACCCCAGTAATACACGTACCCCGCTCGCACAGGGCTAATCGCGTGTGAAACTGCCCACGAACCCCAGTAATACACGTACCCGGCTCACAGGTCCAATCACGTGTGAAACTCCCCACGAACCCCAGTAATACACGTACCCCGCTCACACAGGTCCAATCGCGTGTGAAACTCCCCACGAACCCCAGTAATACACGTACTCTGCTCGCACAGACCCAATCGCGCATAAAACTGCCCGCGAACCCCAGTAATACACGTACCCCCCTCGGACACGCCCAATCGCGTGTATAACTGCCCACAAACCCCAGTAATACACGTACCCCGCTCGCACAGGGCCAATCGCATGTGAAACTGCCCACGAACCCCAGTAATACACGTACCCCGCTCGCACAGGGCCAATTGCATGTGAAACTGCCCACGAATCCCAGTAATACACGTACCCCGCTCGCACAGGGCGAATCGTGTGTGAAACTCCCCGCGCACCACACTGGATACACGCACCCCATTCTGACAGTGAAATCGTGTGTGAAAATCCCCGCGATCCCCAGTAATACACGTACCCCGCTCACACAGGGCCAATCGCGTGTTAAACTCCCCACGAACCCCATTAATACACGTACCCTGCTCGCACAGACCCAATCACGCGTAAAACTGCCCGCAAACCCCAGTAATACACGTACCCCGCTCAGACACGCCCAATCGCGAGTGAAACTGCCCGCAAACCCCAGTAATACACGTACCCCGCTCGCACAGGGCCAATCGCATGTGAAACTGCCCACGAACCCCAGTAATACACGTACCCCGCTCGCACAGGGCCAATCGCATGTGAAACTGCCCACGAATCCCAGTAATACATGTACCCCGCTCGCACAGGCCCAATCGTGTGTGAAACTCCCCACGCACCCCACTGGATACACGCACCCCGTTCTGACAGTGAAATCGTGTGTGAAAATCCCCGCGAACCCCAGTAATACACGTACCCCGCTCGCACAGGGCTAATCGCGTGTGAAACTGCCCGCGAACCCCAGTAATACACGTACCCCGCTCACACAGGGCCAATCGCGTGTGAAACTACCCACGAACCCCATTAATACACGTACCCTGCTCGCACAGACCCAATCGCGCGTAAAACTGCCCGCAAACCCCAGTAATACACATACCCTGCTCGGACACGCCCAATCGCGTGTGAAACTCCCTGCGCACCCCACTGGATACACGCACCCCGCTCGCACAGGGCCAATCGCGTGTGAAACTCGCCCGAACCCCAGTAATACACGTACCCCGCTCGCACAGGCCCAATCGCGTGTGAAACTCCCTGCGCACCCCACTGGATACACGTACCCCACTCTTACAGCGTAATTACGTGTGAAACCTCCCGTGAACCCCAGTAATACACCTACCCCGCTCACACAAGCCCAATCGTGGGTGAAACTCCCCACGCACCCCACTGGATACACGTACCCCGCTCTGACAGCAAAATCGTGTGTGAAACTCCCCACGAACCCCAGTAATACACGTACCCCACTCGCACAGGGCTAATCGCGTGTGAAACTGCCCGCGAACCCCAGTAATACACGTACCCCGCTCACACAGGGCCAATCGCGTGTGAAACTCCCCACGAACCCCAGTAATACACGTACCCTGCTCGCACAGACCCAATCACGCGTAAAACTCCCCACGAACCCCATTAATACACGTACCCTGCTCGCACAGACCCAATCACGCGTAAAACTGCCCGCAAACCCCAGTAATACACGTACCCCGCTCGGACACGCCCAATCGCGTGTGAAACTGCCCGCAAACCCCAGTAATACACGTACCCCGCTCGCACAGGGCCAATCGCATGTGAAACTGCCCACGAACCCGAGTAATACACGTACCCCGCTCGCACATGGCCAATCGCATGTGAAACCCCCCACGAATCCCAGTAATACACGTACCCCGCTCGCACAGGCCCAATCGTGTGTGAAACTCCCCGCGCACCCCACTGGATACACGCACCCCGTTCTGACAGTGAAATCGTGTGTGAAAATCCCGCGAACCCCAGTAATACACGTACCCCGCTCGCACAGGGCTAATCGCGTATGAAACTGCCCGCGAACCCCAGTAATACACGTACCCCTCTCACACAGGTCCAATCACGTGTGAAACTCCCCACGAACCCCAGTAATACACGTACCCTGCTCGCACAGACCCAATCGCGTGTAGAACTGCCCGCGAACCCCAGTAATACACGTACCCCTCTCGGACACGCCCAATCGCGTGTATAACTGCCCACAAACCCCAGTAATACACGTACCCCGCTCGCACAGGGCCAATCGCATGTGAAACTGCCCACTAACCCCAGTAATACACGTACCCCGCTCGCACAGGGCCAATTGCATGTGAAACTGCCCACGAATCCCAGTAATACACGACCCCACTCGCACAGGCACAATCGTGTGTGAAACTCCCCGCGCACCCCACTGGATACACGCACCCCGTTCTGACAGTGAAATCATGTGTGAAAATCCCCGCGATCCCCAGTAATACACGTACCCTGCCCGCACAGGGCTAATCGCGTGTGAAACTGCCCGCGAACCCCAGTAATACACGTACCCCGCTCACACAGGGCCAATCGCGTGTGAAACTCCCCACGAACCCCATTAATACACGTACCCTGCTCGCACAGACCCAATCGCGCGTAAAACTGCCCGCAAACCCCAGTAATACACGTACCCTGCTCGGACACGCCCAATCGCGTGTGAAACTCCCTGCGCACCCCACTGGATACACGCACCCCGCTCGCACAGGGCCAATCGCGTGTGAAACTCGCCCGAACCCCAGTAATACACGCACCCCGCTCGCACAGGGCCAATCGCGTGTGAAACTCGCCCGAACCCCAGTAATACACGTACCCCGCTCGCACAGGGCCAATGGCATGTGAAACTGCCCGCGAACCCCAGTAATACACGTACCCCGCTCACACAGGGCCAATCGCGTGTTAAACTCCCCACGAACCCCATTAATATACGTACCCCGCTCGCACAGGGCCAATCACATGTGAAACTGCCCGCGAACCCCAGTAATACACGTACCCCGCTCGCACAGGCCCAATCGCGTGTGAAACTCCCTGCGCACCCCACTGGATACACGTACCCCACTCTGACAGCGAAATTACGTGTGAAACCTCCCGTAAACCCCAGTAATACACCTACCCCGCTCGCACAAGCCCAATCACGGGTGAAACTCCCCACGCACCCCACTGGATACACGTACCCCGCTCTGACAGCTAAATCGTGTGTGAAACTCCCCACGAACCCCAGTAATACACGTACCCCACTCGCACAGGGCTAATCGCGTGTGAAACTGCCCACGAACCCCAGTAATACACGTACCCCGCTCACACAGGGCCAATCGCGTGTGAAACTCCCCACGAACCCCAGTAATACACGTACCCTGCTCGCACAGACCCAATCGCACGTAAAACTGCCCGCGAACCCCAGTAATACACGTACCCTGCTCGGACACGCCCAATCGCGTGTGAAACTGCCCGCAAACCCCAGTAATACACGTACCCCGCTTGCACAGGGCCAATTGCATGTGAAACTGCCCACGAACCCCAGTAATACACGTACCCCGCTCGCACAGGGCCAATCGCATGTGAAACTTCCCACGAATCCCAGTAATACACGTACCCCGCTCGTACAGGCCCAATCGTGTGTGAAACTCCCCGCGCAACCCACTGGATACACAAAGCCCGTTATGACAGTGAAATCGTGTGTGAAAATCCCCGTAAACCCCAGTAATACACGTACCCCGCTCGCACAGGACTAATCGCGTGTGAAACTGCTCGCGAACCCCAGTAATACACGTACCCCGCTCACACAGGGCCAATGGCGGGTGAAACTCCCCACGCACCCCACTGGAAACACGTACCCCGCTCTGACAGCAAAATCGTGTGTGAAACTCCCCACGAACCCCAGTAATACACGTACCCCGCTCGCACAGGTCTAATCGCGTGTGAAACTGCCCGCGAACCCCAGTAATACACGTACCCCGCTCACACAGGTCCAATCACGTGTGAAACTCCCCACGAACCCCAGTAATACACGTACCCTGCTCGCACAGACCCAATCGCGTGTAAAACTGCCCGCGAACCCCAGTAATACACGTACCCCTCTCGGACACGCCCAATCGCGTGTATAACTGCCCACAAACCCCAGTAATACACATACCCCGCTCGCACCAGGCCAATCGCATGTGAAACTGCCCACTAACCCCAGTAATACACGTACCCCGCTCGCACAGGGCCAATTGCATGTGAAACTGCCCACGAATCCCAGTAATACACGACCCCACTCGCACAGGCACAATCGTGTGTGAAACTCCCTGCGCACCCCACTGGATACACGCACCCTGTTCTGACAGTGAAATCATGTGTGAAAATACCCGCGATCCCCAGTAATACACGTACCCCGCTCGCACAGGGCTAATCGCGTGTGAAACTGCCCGCGAACCCCAGTAATACACAGACCCCGCTCACACAGGGCCAATCGCGTGTGAAACTCCCCACGAACCCCATTAATACACGTACCCTGCTCGGACAGGCCCAATCGCGCGTAAAACTGCCCGCAAACCCCAGTAATACATGTACCCCGCTCGGACACGCCCAATCGCGTGTGAAACTGCCAGCAAACCCCAGTAATACACGTACCCCGCTCGCACAGGGCCAATCGCATGTGAAACTGCCCTCAAACCCCAGTAATACACGTACCCCACTCGCACAGGGCCAATCGCATGTGAAACTGCCCACGAATCCCAGTAATACACGTACCCCGCTCGCACAGGCCCAATCGTGTGTGAAACTCCCCGCGCACCCCACTGGATACACGCACCCCGTTCTGACAGTGAAATCGTGTGTGAAAATCCCCACAAACCCCAGTAATACACGTACCCCGCTCACACAGGGCCAATCGTGTGTGAAACTCCCCACGAACCCCATTAATACACGTACCCTGCTCGCACAGACCCAATCGCGTGTGAAACTCGCCTGAACCCCAGTAATACACGTACCCCGCTCGGACACGCCCAATCGCGTGTGAAACTCTCCGCGCACCCCACTGGATACACGCACCCCGCTCGCACAGGGCCAATCGCGTGTGAAACTCCCTGCGAACCCCAGTAATACACGTACCCCGCTCGCACACGCCCAATCGCGTGTGAAACTGGCCGCGAACCCCAGTAATACACGTACCCCGCTCGCACAGGGACAATCACATGTGAATCTGCCCGCGAACACCAGTAATACACGTACCCCGCTCGCACAGACCCAATCGCGCGTAAAACTGCCCGCGAACCCCAGTAATACACGTACCCCGCTCGCACACACCCAATCGCGTGTGAAACTGCCCGCGAACCCCAGTAATACACGTACCCCGCTCACACAGGCCCAATCGCGTGTGAAACTCCCTGCGCACCCCACTGGATACACGTACCCCACTCTGACAGCGAAATTACGTGTGAAACGTCCCGTGAACCCCAGTAATACATGTACCCCGCTCGCACAGGCCCAATGGCGGGTGAAACTCCCCACGCACCCCACTGGATACACGTACCCCGCTCTGATAGCAAAATCATGTGTGAAACTGCCCGCGAACCCCAGTAATACACGTACCCCGCTCGCACAGGGCTAATCACGTGTGAAACTGCCCACGAACCCCAGTAATACACGTACCCCGCTCACACAGGTCCAATCGCGTGTGAAACTCCCCACGAACCCCAGTAATACACATACCCTGCTCGCACAGACCCAATCGCGCGTAAAACTGCCAGCGAACCCCAGTAATACACGTACCCCGCTCGGACACGCCCAATCGCGTGTATAACTGACCACAAACCCCAGTAATACATGTACCCCGCTCGCACAGGGCCAATCGCATGTGAAACTGCCCACGAATCCCAGTAATACACGTACCCCGCTCGGACAGGCCCAATCGTGTGTGAAACTCCCCGCGCACCCCACTGGATACACGCACCCCATTCTGACAGTGAAATCGTGTGTGAAAATCCCCACGATCCCCAGTAATACACGTACCCCGCTCGCACAGGGCTAATCGGTGTGAAACTGCCCGCGAACCCCAGTAATACACGTACCCCGCTCACAAAGGGCCAATCGCGTGTGAAACTCCCCACGAACCCCATTAATACACGTACCCTGCTCGCACAGACCCAATCACGCGTAAAACTGCCCGCAAACCCCAGTAATACACGTACCCCGCTCGGACACGCCCAATCGCGTGTGAAACTGCCAGCAAACCCCAGTAATACACGTACCCCGCTCGCACAGGGCCAATCGCATGTGAAACTGCCCACGAACCCGAGTAATACACGTACCCCGCTCGCACAGGGCCAATCGCATGTGAAACCGCCCACGAATCCCAGTAATACACGTACCCCGCTCGCACAGGCCCAATCGTGTGTGAAACTCCCCACGAACCCCATTAGTACACGTACCCTGCTCGCACAGACCCAATCGCGCGTAAAACTGCCCGCAAACCCCAGTAATACACGTACCCCGCTCGGACACGCCCAATCGCGTGTGAAACTCCCTGCGCACCCCACTGGATACACGCACCCCGCTCGCACAAGCCCAATCGCGTGTGAAACTCGCCCGAACCCCAGTAATACACGTACCCCGCTCGCACAGGGCCAATCGCATGTGAAACTGCCCGCGAACCTCAGTAATACACGTACCCCGCTAAACACGCCCAATCGCGTGTGAAACTGCCCGCGAACAAAGGTAATACACGTACCCCGCTCGCACAGGCCCAATCGCGGGTGAAACTCCCCACGCACCCCACTGGATACACGTACCCCGCTCTGACGGCAAAATCGTGTGTGAAACTCCCCACGAACCCCAGTAATACACGTACCCCACTCGCACAGGGCTAATCGTGTGTGAAACTGCCCGCAAACCCCAGTAATACACGTACCCCGCTCACACAGGGCCAATCGCGTGTGAAACTCCCCACGACCCCAGTAATACACGTACCCTGCTCGCACAGACCCAATCGCGCGTAAAACTGCCCGCGAACCCCAGTAATACACTGTGATGCCGGAAATGCATCTGAGGGACAGGGCCTCTGAATCCTTGTCCTTTCTCTGTTTTTACCGTGTGTTCTGTCATGTTTTCTGCCCAGGAGTCCATGAGGGACTCCTGGCAGTGCAGCTCTCTTTTGATTTGGTGAACAGACCCATGGGATACCCTTATGGCACCCATGGGTAGGGGTACAACCCTGTGCCCCTAGTGTATGTTTTTGGGCACCTGTGGGTGGCCCACAGAGCAGGGTATGGGCTGGTGGCAGCTCCATGCTGAATTTGACAGGTGCTCTGGGTGTCCTCCATTTTGGGATACCCAGGCCCTGCCATTGGAATCAGTTGATTCCTGATAGGAAACAAGATGGCCCCTGTGGCCTCTTGCTTTCTATTGCCTGTTATCTTGTTTTTCCCAAAGTCCTGGGAAGCCCTGACTCTGTCCCTTCCCCCTGACTGGCTGTTGGGTGGAAGTTCCATATATGGTGTTGTTGTGAAGGCCCAGCTAGACTGACTGGAGCCTTCCCAGTGACTGTATGTTGTGGGTACCTCCTGTGGGTGGGACCTGGGTGAATGGAGTGTGTGACCAATATACACTCCTTGTTGTGGTTGTCTGGTTTCTGGCATGAGAGACAAAGACTGAGACAGCCCTGCCCGAAACTGGCCTGAATGCAGTGTGTAGTGTTGAATGGCTGGGTACTTGTCCCAATCCACATTCCTTGTTGTGAGTGTCTGAAAGGGAGGAGTGTGGCCTGAATGCACTGTGTGCCTGATTGGCTGACTGACTGCATGAATGCCCTTCTGTGTGATTGGCTGCTGTGTGTGTGCCAGCAGTGTGGATGAGAGACAGAATAGTATATCTGGGGACCTCTCACCACTGGAAATTGTTCAGAAGCATTCAGAAGCTGAGTCTCCACTCAAGAGTAACTGGATTTGCTGATCCTCGACGTCCAGCTGGAAGAAGAAGACTTGCTGTGGCATTTGCTTCGACGGAACTGAAGGTTGTCGAAATTGTCGAGGGCTGACCCGAGAGAGGACCTGGCTAGGCGCCCTCTTCCCGTGCTCCGAGGGACCATCGAGCACCGCTGAATCTTCGCCGAAGCGCCCTGGAAGTCAGACCCTCGAAAGGCTGCCGACCCGAGACGGGACCGCCGAGGAGATCGAAGTGAAGCACCCGGACATCGACGCCGTCGAAGTCCATTGCCGTCGACCAGGGTTCGCAGGTCTGTGTAACCGCTGGAGGCCCGTCGAAGTTGTGTGCCCAGCCGTGGGAACCACTTGACGCCGTGCCGCCGACGATCGGAGCCGTCCGCTCCATTGCCTAAGAACATTCAATCGAAGGACTCTCTCGACCGCATCGTCGACCGCTTATCCTGCCGGAGAAAGTCGAGGACGACCAACGCGCCGAGGAGAAACCTGCCGGTGGGTTTCCCGCCACCCGACGACCCCACAGACTCGGACGACTCGACGCCCTTGCTGGGCTCCCGTCTCTACAATCTTTGCGGTCCAGAACTATTGTCATCGAGGTGCCCCGCACACCTCCGCCTTGCAGGACGCCGACGCCCCGACGCCGACGAGCACCGCTCGGACGGAGCTGCCGCCTCTTCGACAACGTTCGGCCTCGTTTGTCGACGGACGTTCGACGCCCCGTGCCTCCCGCCTGAAAAGGAAGGCATTCAAGAAGGGCCGTCGATTCCCCGTCGCCGAACAGCGAGTCCCTCGACGCTTGTCGACGCCTTTTCGAGGAACTCGACTCCACCAGGTACATTGGGGGGGTAAAAACATTATAGGAGAGAAATAGACTATTGAACAATATCTGGACTGGGCTGGTGTTATATCTCTTTATTTTGCAGGTTGCCCAGGTGGGGGGATCTCCACACAGAACTGTGTCCAGTAGCAAGGGCCAGTATTCTGCCTATTGTTTCAACCCTCTGTTATCTCTCCTCTCTCTATTGCTGGTTTCCTTCTTATTGATCTGTGTGCCATTTCTACAGTATTGTGAATGCACTTTAATGAGGTCTAATATTAGTGGTACCACTTTAGAATTGTAGATATTTACCATTGCTGATTTTCCTGAGCACAAAGTGCGTTATTGTGATAAGTGTACATAACCCTTGAATATTAATTATATAAAGACTGTGTTTTCAGTAATACAGTGTGTGGACATTCCTTTGTGGGGGCTTGGGGATACACTGTACTTAAGAACCAGCCTGCATCACCTCCTGAGAAGCTAGGCCTTGATTGCTCGCCCATCGCTACCGTATTAGAGAATCTTGGCTGGGGTCCTCTGTGCCTCCCCTCTACCATATAGAGAGCAGAAGTACAGACCCCCCCACCGGTCTTCTTTACAAAGCTGGTGGCAGCGGTGGGATGCTTATGGTTTTAAGACTCAGTGTATAACCGTGCCACTTACAAAATATCCGCACTTTATTAGATTAAGGTTTGGGTGTGTACCAAATAACTGCATTACAGGCAATGGAGCCCATTGCAAATGGTAAATTGACTCGGATGAGCTTAGAGGCTCTCCAGAGTGCTTGTGAAGCCAGGGAGTTGGACTTTGTGGATAAGTCTAGGGCTGAGCTGATAGCTGCCCTGGTGGACTACCAGACTGATGGTGAAACCCTTGATGAAGGGGGGGATGCAACCAGTGAGGACTCTGCCCCTGGGGTTGTCGCTGAATCTGTTTCTGGGAATGCCACCATTCCTGCTGCCTCTGTTCCAAACCCCAGCAATTCCATGGAACTTGAGTTATTAAGGATGAAATTGGCCTTTGAATATCGCAAGTTGGAAATAGAAGCTGAGCTTAAGAAAGAGGAGCTGGCACAGCAAGTGGAACTCAAGAATAGGGATCTTGCGCTCAAAGACAAGGACACTGAATGTCAGAGAATCCAGCTAGAGAGAGCTAGAGTGGAGACTTCAGCTAGACCAATTGAGAGTGGCAGGTCCCCAGCCACCAAGTTTATGAAAGATTTGGTTGGTGTGTTTGTGGAGGGTTCAGATATCCTCCAATGGATTGAAGCGTTTGAAATGGCTTGTGCAATTCATGATGTAGATAAAAGAGATTGGGCTAAGTGTTTGTTAAGCAGAGTGCCTCAAACTGGATATGACTGTATTCTGAAGCTGAGTGTGGAGGAAAGGGGTCAGTATGAGTGTATGAAGTCTGCTTTGATTGCCAAGTTTGGCAAGACACCTACCCAATACCTTAAAAGGTTCAGGGATTTTAAGAAAAGAGAGAATGTGTCTTGGGTTGACTGGGTGAGTACTGCGCACATGAACATGATGGGGTGGATTGACGGTTACAAGGTGAAAACTTTTGTTGAGTTGTCCCACCTCTTGTTTTTTGAGCATTTTTCTGAAGCCTGTTCACCAGAGCTGCGTCAGTATGTGGCTGACCAGAACATTTTGGACCCCTTTAAGCTGGCTAGGTTGGCTGACAAGTGGGTCTCCCACCGGGTGTCCCCTAAGGACTCCAGTGGGAAGGACAAGGACAAAGAAAAGGGGACCTCTCAGAAAGCTGAGGAGTCCCAAAAGCAATCACAGTCGGGTAAACCAAAACCTTCCTCTCCTAAGACCCAAAAATCTGGTGGGGATAAGTCCTCTGTGGGTGGGAATAAGAGTAGTGGTCCACCTGCTGCAAAGCAGGTTCCCAGTGGTTCCAGTACCGTACCCCGCACTCCTGGCACTTGTTGGGATTGTGGGGCTCTGGATCACAAAAGGGGTGACCCCAAGTGTAAAGGTAAGGCACTTGGAGTACAGGCTGTCAGCCTGACCTACCCTTACCCCGTGGCTGAGGTGGAGGCCACTGTCCTCCCCTCCTCTACAGGAATCACATTTGGTGCTCCGGTAGAGATTTCCTTAGTGTCCCTTGGGGCCTGGGACCAGTACGCAGAAGTACTGGCGACTATCCCACAGAACACCCGTAGATTTTTGAGAAGTGTCCTCTTGAATGGCCAGCCTTCTACTGGTTTGAGAGACACTGGGGCAAGCATGACAGTGGTGGACAGGACCCTGCTCAAGCCAGAGGACTATGAAGGTGCTCCTCTGCAAACCACCAGGTTAGCTGGTGGGCCTCCCAAATTATCGCCTGTAGCCCTAGTCACACTCATGATTGGAGACAAGACAGCAAAGCTTCCTGTCCTGGTTCAGGACAATGTCCCTGCTAACATTCTGTTAGGAAATGATCTAGTAGAGTTGGGGTTGATCTCGGATGGTCTTCCCATGACTGCTGCTGCAGTCACTAGGTCACAGGTGACACCGGGTCTGGCTGTGAGTCAGGTATCCGAGCCAAAGGCGAGGCCTAAGGCAAGAAGAAGGAAGACCAAGAAGGCCACCTCTGTGGAGGGAACACCTTCTCTTCCTGCTGTTCCGACAGCACCCAATGGGATCCATGCTCCGGACGGGCTGGGTCCAGCGGAAAACCCAAACTCAACTCCTGTGGGAGAAGAGACAGAAGACTCTCCTGTGGGAGAGGTTCTCAACCCGGAGGATCATCCCGACCTTCAATGCTTGTTAGCTGAAGGGGGACCCTCCCGGGCAGACTTCTGTAAGGGACAGAGAGAGTGCCACTCTCTCGAGGGCCTGAGGAAACAGGCCCTGTCCCAGGCACAAGGTGAAGTGCCTAGGACATTCAAGATTTATTGGGAGGGTGAGCTCCTTGTTAGTGAGCCCACTAAGCCCGAACCTGGTGCCCGCAAGAGGTTGGTGGTACCCCAGGTTTACAGGCCCTTCCTACTGCAGTTGGCGCATGAGGTGCCCTTGGCTGGTCATCTTGGGACCAAGAAGACTAAGCAGAGGCTCTCTGCCCATTTCTACTGGCCACGGATGGGAGTAGAGGTGGAGTCCCACTGCAGGACCTGCCCAACTTGTCAGTTGTCTGGCAAGACTGGAGGCAGGGTCATTGCCCCACTGCAGCCATTACCAGTGGTTGGCACACCATTTGAGAGGGTGGGCATCGACATCGTCGGTCCCCTTGACCCTCCCACTTCAGGTGGACATCGGTTCATCCTGGTCTTGGTAGATCATGCCACCAGGTACCCTGAGGCAATACCCCTTCGGACTGTTACTGCCAAGGTGGTCGCCAGGGCTCTCCTGGGCATTTTCACCCGTGTTGGATTCCCCAAGGAGGTTGTCTCTGACCGAGGATCCAACTTCATGTCTAGTTACATGAAAACCATGTGGAAAGAGTGCGGGGTAACCTACAAGTTCTCCACCTCTTACCACCCCCAGACCAATGGTCTGGTTGAGAGATTTAACAAAACTCTCAAGGGCATGCTAGGTGCTTTGGAAGAGCCCCTAAGGAGGAAATGGGATCTCCTCCTGCCATGCCTGCTGTTTGCTTACAGA
Organism: Ambystoma mexicanum; assembly: GCF_040938575.1. Classification (NCBI taxonomy): domain Eukaryota; kingdom Metazoa; phylum Chordata; class Amphibia; order Caudata; family Ambystomatidae; genus Ambystoma; species Ambystoma mexicanum. Next base: position 46,599,909 of record NC_090921.1, read on the forward strand.
GAGGTACCTCAAGAGGGTGTTGGTTTCAGCCCCTTTGAGTTACTCTTTGGACATCCCGTGAGGGGGCCCCTCGCCTTGATCCGAGAAGGCTTGGAAGCCACCCCTCCAGGTCCCGCCAAGCAAGTGGGGGACTATGTGTTAGGCCTCAGGCGGAGGATGACACAAATGATGGGTCAGGCAACAGCAAATCTCAAGGCCAGCCAGGAATTGAATAAGTACTGGCATGACCTGAAAGCTTCGCAAGTGGATTGGACTCCGGGACAGGAAATCCTTGTGATGGAGCCTACCAAGCCTAGAGCTTTGGCAGACAAGTGGACTGGACCCTTCAGGATCATCTCCAAGATGGGCGAAGTCAATTATCTGGTGGACATGGGAGCCTCTGGGGTAGCCCCCCAGGTATTCCATGTCAACAGGCTCAAGCCTTTCCACAGGCGAGCAGAGGTCTCATGTCTCTTGCTAGCTTCAGGGCAAGAAGAGGATGAGAGTGAGCCCCTTCCTGATTTGCTGCATAGCAACCCTCAGGATGGCTCAGTGGAGGGAGTACAACTCTCTCCCGGTTTGACAACAGAGCAGCAGAGGGCCTGCCGGGCTTTGCTCCAGCAGTATGCCCCTCTGTTTTCACTGACACCGGGCCTTACACCGTGGTGTAAGCACGAAATTGACACTGGTGACAGTGTGCCTGTCAAAAGCAGGAGCTATCGTATGTCAGATACCGTCAAAAACCACATCCAGGCTGAGGTCGCCAAGATGTTGGATCTGGGTGTTATTGAACCCTCCACCAGTCCCTGGTCCAGTCCAGTGGTCCTTGTCCCCAAGGCAAGTTCCCCGGCGGGTACCAAGGATTGGAGGTTCTGTGTGGACTACCGAGGAGTCAATGCCGTCACCAAAACTGACGCGCACCCATTGCCCAGGGCTGATGAGCTCGTGGACACTATAGGTGCTGCCAAATTTGTGAGCACCTTTGACCTTACCTCAGGCTATTGGCAAATAGCTCTGACGGACCATGCCAAGGAAAAGACGGCATTCTCCACACCTGAGGGACTCTACCAGTTTAGGGTCATGCCCTTTGGGTTGAAGAATGCCCCTGCCACCTTCCAGAGATTGGTCAACCATGCGCTCAGTGGGCTGGAAGCCTTTTGTGTGGCTTACTTAGACGACATTGCCGTCTACAGTTCCACCTGGGAAGAGCATTTGACACATCTGGATAAGGTGTTGCAGGCCTTGAAAAGGGCTAACCTCACTATCAAGGCCACCAAGTGCCAGATAGCTCAGGGGAAAGTTACCTATCTTGGTCATGAGGTAGGAGGGGGTCAAATCCAACCTCTCTCCAGTAAAGTACAGGACGTACAGAACTGGGAGACGCCCACTACTCAAACCCAGGTGAGAGCCTTTTTGGGCCTCACTGGGTACTATCGCAATTTCATGGCAGACTATGGAACCATAGCTGCACCCCTGACAGCTCTAACTTCACCCAAACAGCCTAGGAAGGTTAATTGGACTGAAGACTGTCAGAGGGCCTTTGATGGCTTGAAAGAAAGTCTGTGTAGGGCACCTGTGTTGAGTGCGCCTGACTACAGCCGACCCTTTATCGTCCAGACGGATGCCTGCGACACCGGAATTGGAGCTGTCTTGTCCCAGTTAGATGACAAAGGGAGAGAACATCCTATCATATTCATCAGTAGACAACTCAAGGGTAGAGAACTTAGGTGGGCTACTGTTGAAAAGGAATGTTTTAGTATAGTTTGGAGCCTTAGGCGTTTTAGGCCCTACCTTACGGGGTCCACCTTCAAGGTCCAAACAGATCATAAGCCCCTGAAGTGGCTTATGCAGATGAAGGGTGAGAATCCGAAATTGCTCAGGTGGTCGATTAGCCTACAAGGGCTAGACTTCACCATAGAGCACAGACCAGGGAAGAGTCACGATAATGCAGATGGCCTTTCCAGAAGGTATGTTGACCGTCTGGATGAGGGTGTCTATCCCGTGGGAGATTAGGCACCCTCCACCTCAGTCTGGGGGGGGCGACTGTGATGCCGGAAATGCATCTGAGGGACAGGGCCTCTGAATCCTTGTCCTTTCTCTGTTTTTACCGTGTGTTCTGTCATGTTTTCTGCCCAGGAGTCCATGAGGGACTCCTGGCAGTGCAGCTCTCTTTTGATTTGGTGAACAGACCCATGGGATACCCTTATGGCACCCATGGGTAGGGGTACAACCCTGTGCCCCTAGTGTATGTTTTTGGGCACCTGTGGGTGGCCCACAGAGCAGGGTATGGGCTGGTGGCAGCTCCATGCTGAATTTGACAGGTGCTCTGGGTGTCCTCCATTTTGGGATACCCAGGCCCTGCCATTGGAATCAGTTGATTCCTGATAGGAAACAAGATGGCCCCTGTGGCCTCTTGCTTTCTATTGCCTGTTATCTTGTTTTTCCCAAAGTCCTGGGAAGCCCTGACTCTGTCCCTTCCCCCTGACTGGCTGTTGGGTGGAAGTTCCATATATGGTGTTGTTGTGAAGGCCCAGCTAGACTGACTGGAGCCTTCCCAGTGACTGTATGTTGTGGGTACCTCCTGTGGGTGGGACCTGGGTGAATGGAGTGTGTGACCAATATACACTCCTTGTTGTGGTTGTCTGGTTTCTGGCATGAGAGACAAAGACTGAGACAGCCCTGCCCGAAACTGGCCTGAATGCAGTGTGTAGTGTTGAATGGCTGGGTACTTGTCCCAATCCACATTCCTTGTTGTGAGTGTCTGAAAGGGAGGAGTGTGGCCTGAATGCACTGTGTGCCTGATTGGCTGACTGACTGCATGAATGCCCTTCTGTGTGATTGGCTGCTGTGTGTGTGCCAGCAGTGTGGATGAGAGACAGAATAGTATATCTGGGGACCTCTCACCACTGGAAATTGTTCAGAAGCATTCAGAAGCTGAGTCTCCACTCAAGAGTAACTGGATTTGCTGATCCTCGACGTCCAGCTGGAAGAAGAAGACTTGCTGTGGCATTTGCTTCGACGGAACTGAAGGTTGTCGAAATTGTCGAGGGCTGACCCGAGAGAGGACCTGGCTAGGCGCCCTCTTCCCGTGCTCCGAGGGACCATCGAGCACCGCTGAATCTTCGCCGAAGCGCCCTGGAAGTCAGACCCTCGAAAGGCTGCCGACCCGAGACGGGACCGCCGAGGAGATCGAAGTGAAGCACCCGGACATCGACGCCGTCGAAGTCCATTGCCGTCGACCAGGGTTCGCAGGTCTGTGTAACCGCTGGAGGCCCGTCGAAGTTGTGTGCCCAGCCGTGGGAACCACTTGACGCCGTGCCGCCGACGATCGGAGCCGTCCGCTCCATTGCCTAAGAACATTCAATCGAAGGACTCTCTCGACCGCATCGTCGACCGCTTATCCTGCCGGAGAAAGTCGAGGACGACCAACGCGCCGAGGAGAAACCTGCCGGTGGGTTTCCCGCCACCCGACGACCCCACAGACTCGGACGACTCGACGCCCTTGCTGGGCTCCCGTCTCTACAATCTTTGCGGTCCAGAACTATTGTCATCGAGGTGCCCCGCACACCTCCGCCTTGCAGGACGCCGACGCCCCGACGCCGACGAGCACCGCTCGGACGGAGCTGCCGCCTCTTCGACAACGTTCGGCCTCGTTTGTCGACGGACGTTCGACGCCCCGTGCCTCCCGCCTGAAAAGGAAGGCATTCAAGAAGGGCCGTCGATTCCCCGTCGCCGAACAGCGAGTCCCTCGACGCTTGTCGACGCCTTTTCGAGGAACTCGACTCCACCAGGTACATTGGGGGGGTAAAAACATTATAGGAGAGAAATAGACTATTGAACAATATCTGGACTGGGCTGGTGTTATATCTCTTTATTTTGCAGGTTGCCCAGGTGGGGGGATCTCCACACAGAACTGTGTCCAGTAGCAAGGGCCAGTATTCTGCCTATTGTTTCAACCCTCTGTTATCTCTCCTCTCTCTATTGCTGGTTTCCTTCTTATTGATCTGTGTGCCATTTCTACAGTATTGTGAATGCACTTTAATGAGGTCTAATATTAGTGGTACCACTTTAGAATTGTAGATATTTACCATTGCTGATTTTCCTGAGCACAAAGTGCGTTATTGTGATAAGTGTACATAACCCTTGAATATTAATTATATAAAGACTGTGTTTTCAGTAATACAGTGTGTGGACATTCCTTTGTGGGGGCTTGGGGATACACTGTACTTAAGAACCAGCCTGCATCACCTCCTGAGAAGCTAGGCCTTGATTGCTCGCCCATCGCTACCGTATTAGAGAATCTTGGCTGGGGTCCTCTGTGCCTCCCCTCTACCATATAGAGAGCAGAAGTACAGACCCCCCCACCGGTCTTCTTTACAAACACGTACCCTGCTCGGACACGCCCAATCGCGTGTGAAACTGCCCGCAAACCCCAGTAATACACGTACCCCGCTTGCACAGGGCCAATCGCATGTGAAACTGCCCACGAACCCCAGTAATACACGTACCCCGCTCGCACAGGGCCAATCGCATGTGAAACTGCCCACGAATCCCAGTAATACACGTACCCCGCTCGCACAGGCCCAATCGTGTGTGAAACTCCCCGCGCACCCCACTGGATACACGAAGCCCGTTCTGACAGTGAAATCGTGTGTGAAAATCCCTGCGAACCCCAGTAATACACGTACCCCGCTCACACAGGGCCAATGGCGGGTGAAACTCCCCACGCACCCCACTGGATACACGTACCCCGCTCTGACAGCAAAATCGTGTGTGAAACTCCCCACGAACCCCAGTAATACACGTACCCCGCTCGCACAGGGCTAATCGCGTGTGAAACTGCCCACGAACCCCAGTAATACACGTACCCGGCTCACAGGTCCAATCACGTGTGAAACTCCCCACGAACCCCAGTAATACACGTACCCCGCTCACACAGGTCCAATCGCGTGTGAAACTCCCCACGAACCCCAGTAATACACGTACCCTGCTCGCACAGACCCAATCGCGCATAAAACTGCCCGCGAACCCCAGTAATACACGTACCCCCCTCGGACACGCCCAATCGCGTGTATAACTGCCCACAAACCCCAGTAATACACGTACCCCGCTCGCACAGGGCCAATCGCATGTGAAACTGCCCACGAACCCCAGTAATACACGTACCCCGCTCGCACAGGGCCAATTGCATGTGAAACTGCCCACGAATCCCAGTAATACACGTACCCCGCTCGCACAGGCCCAATCGTGTGTGAAACTCCCCGCGCACCACACTGGATACACGCACCCCATTCTGACAGTGAAATCGTGTGTGAAAATCCCCGCGATCCCCAGTAATACACGTACCCCGCTCACACAGGGCCAATCGCGTGTTAAACTCCCCACGAACCCCATTAATACACGTACCCTGCTCGCACAGACCCAATCACGCGTAAAACTGCCCGCAAACCCCAGTAATACACGTACCCCGCTCAGACACGCCCAATCGCGAGTGAAACTGCCCGCAAACCCCAGTAATACACGTACCCCGCTCGCACAGGGCCAATCGCATGTGAAACTGCCCACGAACCCCAGTAATACACGTACCCCGCTCGCACAGGGCCAATCGCATGTGAAACTGCCCACGAATCCCAGTAATACATGTACCCCGCTCGCACAGGCCCAATCGTGTGTGAAACTCCCCACGCACCCCACTGGATACACGCACCCCGTTCTGACAGTGAAATCGTGTGTGAAAATCCCCGCGAACCCCAGTAATACACGTACCCCGCTCGCACAGGGCTAATCGCGTGTGAAACTGCCCGAGAACCCCAGTAATACACGTACCCCGCTCACACAGGGCCAATCGCGTGTGAAACTACCCACGAACCCCATTAATACACGTACCCTGCTCGCACAGACCCAATCGCGCGTAAAACTGCCCGCAAACCCCAGTAATACACATACCCTGCTCGGACACGCCCAATCGCGTGTGAAACTCCCTGCGCACCCCACTGGATACACGCACCCCGCTCGCACAGGGCCAATCGCGTGTGAAACTCGCCCGAACCCCAGTAATACACGTACCCCGCTCGCACAGGCCCAATCGCGTGTGAAACTCCCTGCGCACCCCACTGGATACACGTACCCCACTCTTACAGCGTAATTACGTGTGAAACCTCCCGTGAACCCCAGTAATACACCTACCCCGCTCGCACAAGCCCAATCGTGGGTGAAACTCCCCACGCACCCCACTGGATACACGTACCCCGCTCTGACAGCAAAATCGTGTGTGAAACTCCCCACGAACCCCAGTAATACACGTACCCCACTCGCACAGGGCTAATCGCGTGTGAAACTGCCCGCGAACCCCAGTAATACACGTACCCCGCTCACACAGGGCCAATCGCGTGTGAAACTCCCCACGAACCCCAGTAATACACGTACCCTGCTCGCACAGACCCAATCACGCGTAAAACTCCCCACGAACCCCATTAATACACGTACCCTGCTCGCACAGACCCAATCACGCGTAAAACTGCCCGCAAACCCCAGTAATACACGTACCCCGCTCGGACACGCCCAATCGCGTGTGAAACTGCCCGCAAACCCCAGTAATACACGTACCCCGCTCGCACAGGGCCAATCGCATGTGAAACTGCCCACGAACCCGAGTAATACACGTACCCCGCTCGCACATGGCCAATCGCATGTGAAACCCCCCACGAATCCCAGTAATACACGTACCCCGCTCGCACAGGCCCAATCGTGTGTGAAACTCCCCGCGCACCCCACTGGATACACGCACCCCGTTCTGACAGTGAAATCGTGTGTGAAAATCCCGCGAACCCCAGTAATACACGTACCCCGCTCGCACAGGGCTAATCGCGTATGAAACTGCCCGCGAACCCCAGTAATACACGTACCCCGCTCACACAGGGCGAATCGCGTGTGAAACTCCCCACGAACCCCATTAGTACACGTACCCTGCTCGCACAGACCCAATCGCGCGTAAAACTGCCCGCAAACCCCAGTAATACACGTACCCCGCTCGGACACGCCCAATCGCGTGTGAAACTCCCTGCGCACCCCACTGGATACACGCACCCCGCTCGCACAGGCCCAATCGCGTGTGAAACTCGCCCGAACCCCAGTAATACACGTACCCCGCTCGCACAGGGCCAATCGCATGTGAAACTGCCCGCGAACCTCAGTAATACACGTACCCCGCTAAACACGCCCAATCGCGTGTGAAACTGCCCGCGAACAAGGGTAATACACGTACCCCGCTCGCACAGGCCCAATCGCATGTGAAACTCCCTGCGCACCCCACTGGATACACGTACCCCACTCTGACAGCGAAATTACGTGTGAAACCTCCCGCGAACCCCAGTAATACATGTACCCCGCTCGCACAGGCCCAATCGTGGGTGAAACTCCCCACGCACCCCACTGGATACACGTACCCCGCTCTGACAGCAAAATCGTGTGTGAAACTCCCCACGAACCCCAGTAATACACGTACCCCACTCGCACAGGGCTAATCGTGTGTGAAACTGCCCGCAAACCCCAGTAATACACGTACCCCGCTCACACAGGGCCAATCGCGTGTGAAACTCCCCACGACCCCAGTAATACACGTACCCTGCTCGCACAGACCCAATCGCGCGTAAAACTGCCCGCGAACCCCAGTAATACACGTACCCTGCTCGGACACGCCCAATCGCGTGTGAAACTGCCCGCAAACCCCAGTAATACACGTACCCCGCTTGCACAGGGCCAATTGCATGTGAAACTGCCCACGAACCCCAGTAATACACGTACCCCGCTTGCACAGGGCCAATCGCATGTGAAACTGCCCACGAATCCCAGTAATACACGTACCCCGCTCGCACAGGCCCAATCGTGTGTGAAACTCCCCGCGCACCCCACTGGATACACGAAGCCCGTTCTGACAGTGAAATCGTGTGTGAAAATCCCCGTGAACCCCAGTAATACACGTACCCCGCTTGCACAGGACTAATCACGTGTGAAACTGCTCGCGAACCCCAGTAATACACGTACCCCGCTCACACAGGGCCAATGGCGGGTGAAACTCCCCACGCACCCCACTGGATACACGTACCCCGCTCTGACAGCAAAATCGTGTGTGAAACTCCCCACGAACCCCAGTAATACACGTACCCCGCAAGCACAGGGCTAATCGCGTGTGAAACTGCCCACGAACCCCAGTAATACACGTACCCGGCTCACAGAGGTCCAATCACGTGTGAAACTCCCCACGAACCCCAGTAATACACGTACCCCGCTCGCACAGGGCTAATCACGTGTGAAACTGCCCGCGAACCCCAGTAATACACGTACCCCGCTCACACAGGTCCAATCGCGTGTGAAACTCCCCACGAACCCCAGTAATACACGTACCCTGCTCGCACAGACCCAATCGCGCGTAAAACTGCCCGCGAACCCCAGTAATACACGTACCCCGCTCGGACACGCCCAATCGCGTGTATAACTGCCCACAAACCCCAGTAATACACGTACCCCGCTCGCACAGGGCCAATCGCATGTGAAACTGCCCACGAACCCCAGTAATACACGTACCCCGCTCGCACAGGGCCAATTGCATGTGAAACTGCCCACGAATCCCAGTAATACACGTACCCCGCTTGCACAGGCCCAATCGTGTGTGAAACTCCCCGCGCACCCCACTGGATACACGCACCCCATTCTGACAGTGAAATCGTGTGTGAAAATCCCTGCGATCCCCAGTAATACACGTACCCCGCTCACACAGGGCCAATCGCGTGTTAAACTCCCCACGAACCCCATTAATACACGTACCCTGCTCGCACAGACCCAATCACGCGTAAAACTGCCCGCAAACCCCAGTAATACACGTACCCCGCTCGGACACGCCCAATCGCGAGTGAAACTGCCCGCAAACCCCAGTAATACACGTACCCCGCTCGCACAGGGCCAATTGCATGTGAAACTGCCCACGAACCCCAGTAATACACGTACCCCGCTCGCACAGGGCCAATCGCATGTGAAACTGCCCACGAATCCCAGTAATACATGTACCCCGCTCGCACAGGCCCAATCGTGTGTGAAACTCCCCACGCACCCCACTGGATACACGCACCCCGTTCTGACAGTGAAATCGTGTGTGAAAATCCCCGCGAACCCCAGTAATACACGTACCCCGCTCGCACAGGGCTAATCGCGTGTGAAACTGCCCGCGAACCCCAGTAATACACGTACCCCGCTCACACAGGGCCAATCGCGTGTGAAACTACCCACGAACCCCATTAATACACGTACCCTGCTCGCACAGACCCAATCGCGCGTAAAACTGCCCGCAAACCCCAGTAATACACGTACCCTGCTCGGACACGCCCAATCGCGTGTGAAACTGCCCGCGAACCCCAGTAATACACGTACCCTGCTCGCACAGACCCAATCGCGCGTAAAACTGCCCGCGAACCCCAGTAATACACGTACCCTGCTCGGACACGCCCAATCGCGTGTGAAACTGCCCGCAAACCCCAGTAATACACGTACCCCGCTTGCACAGGGCCAATTGCATGTGAAACTGCCCACGAACCCCAGTAATACACGTACCCCGCTTGCACAGGGCCAATCGCATGTGAAACTGCCCACGAATCCCAGTAATACACGTACCCCGCTCGCACAGGCCCAATCGTGTGTGAAACTCCCCGCGCACCCCACTGGATACACGAAGCCCGTTCTGACAGTGAAATCGTGTGTGAAAATCCCCGTGAACCCCAGTAATACACGTACCCCGCTTGCACAGGACTAATCGCGTGTGAAACTGCTCGCGAACCCCAGTAATACACGTACCCCGCTCACACAGGGCCAATGGCGGGTGAAACTCCCCACGCACCCCACTGGATACACGTACCCCGCTCTGACAGCAAAATCGTGTGTGAAACTCCCCACGAACCCCAGTAATACACGTACCCCGCTCGCACAGGGCTAATCGCGTGTGAAACTGCCCACGAACCCCAGTAATACACGTACCCGGCTCACAGAGGTCCAATCACGTGTGAAACTCCCCACGAACCCCAGTAATACACGTACCCCGCTCGCACAGGGCTAATCACGTGTGAAACTGCCCGCGAACCCCAGTAATACACGTACCCCGCTCACACAGGTCCAATCGCGTGTGAAACTCCCCACGAACCCCAGTAATACACGTACCCTGCTCGCACAGACCCAATCGCGCGTAAAACTGCCCGCGAACCCCAGTAATACACGTACCCCGCTCGCACAGGGCCAATCGCATGTGAAACTGCCCACGAATCCCAGTAATACATGTACCCCGCTCGCACAGGCCCAATCGTGTGTGAAACTCCCCACGCACCCCACTGGATACACGCACCCTGTTCTGACAGTGAAATCGTGTGTGAAAATCCCCGCGAACCCCAGTAATACACGTACCCCGCTCGCACAGGGCTAATCGCGTGTGAAACTGCCCGCGAACCCCAGTAATACACGTACCCCGCTCACACAGGGCCAATCGCGTGTGAAACTACCCACGAACCCCATTAATACACGTACCCTGCTCGCACAGACCCAATCGCGCGTAAAACTGCCCGCAAACCCCAGTAATACACGTACCCTGCTCGGACACGCCCAATCGCGTGTGAAACTCCCTGCGCACCCCACTGGATACACGCACCCCGCTCGCACAGGGCCAATCGCGTGTGAAACTCGCCCGAACCCCAGTAATACACGTACCCCGCTCGCACAGGCCCAATCGCGTGTGAAACTCCCTGCGCACCCCACTGGATACACGTACCCCACTCTGACAGCGAAATTACGTGTGAAACCTCCCGCGAACCCCAGTAATACACCTACCCCGCTCGCACAAGCCCAATCGTGGGTGAAACTCCCCACGCACCCCACTGGATACACGTACCCCGCTCTGACAGCAAAATCGTGTGTGAAACTCCCCACGAACCCCAGTAATACACGTACCCCACTCGCACAGGGCTAATCGCGTGTGAAACTGCCCGCGAACCCCAGTAATACACGTACCCCGCTCACACAGGGCCAATCGCGTGTGAAACTCCCCACGAACCCCAGTAATACACGTACCCTGCTCGCACAGACCCAATCACGCGTAAAACTGCCCGCGAACCCCAGTAATACACGTACCCTGCTCGGACACGCCCAATCGCGTGTGAAGCTGCCCGCAAACCCCAGTAATACACGTACCCCGCTTGCACAGGGCCAATTGCATGTGAAACTGCCCACGAACCCCAGTAATACACGTACCCCGCTCGCACAGGGCCAATCGCATGTGAAACTGCCCACGAATCCCAGTAATACACGTACCCCGCTCGCACAGGCCCAATCGTGTGTGAAACGACCCGCGCAACCCACTGGACACACGAAGCCCGTTATGACAGTGAAATCGTGTGTGAAAATCCCTGTGAACCCCAGTAATGCACGTACCCCGCTCGCACAGGACTAATCGCGTGTGAAACTGCTCGCGAACCCCAGTAATACACGTACCCCGCTCACACAGGCCCAATGGCGGGTGAAACTCCCCACGCACCCCACTGGATACACGTACCCCGCTCTGACAGCAAAATCGTGTGTGAAACTCCCCACGAACCCCAGTAATACACGTACCCCGCTCGCACAGGGCTAATCGCATGTGAAACTGCCCGCGGACCCCAGTAATACACGTACCCCGCTCGCACATAGCCAATCACATGTGAAACTGCCCGCGAACCCCAGTAATACACGTACCCCGCTCGCACAGGCCCAATCGCGTGTGAAACTCCCTGCGCACCCCACTGGATACACGCACCCCGCTCGCACAGGGCCAAACGCGTGTGAAACTCACCCGAACCCCAGTAATACACGTACCCCGCTCGCACAGGGCCAATCACATGTGAAACTGCCCGCGAACCCCAGTAATACACGTACCCCGGTCGCACAGGCCCAATCGCGTGTGAAACTCCCTGCGCACCCCACTGGATACACGTACCCCACTCTGACAGCGAAATTACGTGTGAAACCTCCCGCGAACCCCAATAATACACCTACCCCGCTCGCACAAGCCCAATCGCGGGTGAAACTCCCCACGCACCCCACTGGATACACGTACCCCGCTCTGACAGCAAAATCGTGTGTGAAACTCCCCACGAACCCCAGTAATACACGTACCCCACTCGCACAGGGCTAATCGCGTGTGAAACTGCCCGCGAACCCCAGTAATACACGTACCTCGCTCACACAGGGCCAATCGCGTGTGAAACTCCCCACGAACACCAGTAATACACGTACCCTGCTCGCACAGACCCAATCGCGCGTAAAACTGCCCGCGAACCCCAGTAATACACGTACCCTGCTCGGACACGCCCAATTGCGTGTGAAACTGCCCGCAAACCCCAGTAATACACGTACCCCGCTTGCACAGGGCCAATTGCATGTGAAACTGCCCACGAACCCCAGTAATACACGTACCCCGCTCGCACAGGGCCAATCGCATGTGAAACTGCCCACGAATCCCAGTAATACACGTACCCCGCTCGCACAGGCCCAATCGTGTGTGAAACTCCCCGCGCAACCCACTGGATACACAAAGCCCGTTATGACAGTGAAATCGTGTGTGAAAATCCCTGTGAACCCCAGTAATACACGTACCCCGCTCGCACAGGACTAATCGCGTGTGAAACTGCTCGCGAACCCCAGTAATACACGTACCCTGCTCACACAGGGCCAATGGCGGGTGAAACTCCCCACGCACCCCACTGGATACACGTACCCCGCTCTGACAGCAAAATCGTGTGTGAAACACCCCACGAACCCCAGTAATACACGTACCCCGCTCGCACAGGCCTAATCGCGTGTGAAACTGCCCGCGAACCCCAGTAATACACGTACCCCGGTCACACAGGTCCATCACGTGTGAAACTCCCCACGAACCCCAGTAATAAACGTACCCTGCTCGCACAGACCCAATCGCGTGTAAAACCGCCCGCGAACCCCAGTAATACACGTACCCCTCTCGGACACACCCAATCACGTGTATAACTGCCCACAAACCCCAGTAATACACGTACCCCACTCGCACAGGGCCAATCGCATGTGAAACTGCCCACTAACCCCAGTAATACACGTACCCCGCTCGCACAGGGCCAATTGCATGTGAAACTGCCCACGAATCCCAGTAATACACGACCCCACTCGCACAGGCACAATCGTGTGTGAAACTCCCCGCGCACCCCACTGGATACACGCACCCCGTTCTGACAGTGAAATCATGTGTGAAAATCCCTGCGATCCCCAGTAATACACGTACCCCGCTCGCACAGGGCTAATCGCGTGTGAAACTGCCCGCGAACCCCAGTAATACACGTACCCCGCTCACACAGGGCCAATCGCGTGTGAAACTCCCCACGAACCCCATTAATACACGTACCCTGCTCTGACAGGCCCAATCGCGCGTAAAACTGCCCGCAAACCCCAGTAATACACGTACCCCGCTCGGACACGCCCAATCGCGTGTGAAACTGCCAGCAAACCCCAGTAATACACGTACCCCGCTCGCACAGGGCCAATCGCATGTGAAACTGCCCACAAACCCCAGTAATACACGTACCCCACTCGCACAGGGCCAATCGCATGTGAAACTGCCCACGAATCCCAGTAATACACGTACCCCGCTCGCACAGGCCTAATCGTGTGTGAAACTCCCCGCGCACCCCACTGGATACACGCACCCCGTTCTGACAGTGAAATCGTGTGTGAAAATCCCCACAAACCCCAGTAATACACGTACCCCGCTCACACAGGGCCAATCGTGTGTGAAACTCCCCACGAACCCCATTAATACACGTACCCTGCTCGCACAGACCCAATCGCGTGTGAAACTCGCCCGAACCCCAGTAATACACGTACCCCGCTCGGACACGCCCAATCGCGTGTGAAACTCTCCGCGCACCCCACTGGATACACGCACCCCGCTCGCACAGGGCCAATCGCGTGTGAAACTCCCTGCGAACCCTAGTAATACACGTACCGCACTCGCACAGGCCCAATCGCGTATGAAACTCGCCCGAACCACAGTAATACACGTACCCCGCTCGCACAGGGCCAATCGCATATGAAACTGCCCTCGAACCCCAGTAATACACGTACCCCGCTCGCACACGCCCAATCGCGTGTGAAACTGGCCGCGAACCCCAGTAATACACGTACCCCGCTCGCACAGGGACAATCACAGGTGAATCTGCCCGCGAACACCAGTAATACACGTACCCCGCTCGCACAGACCCAATCGCGCGTAAAACTGCCCGCGAACCCCAGTAATACACGTACCCCGCTCGCACACACCCAATCGCGTGTGAAACTGCCCCCGAACCCCAGTAATACACGTACCCTGCTCACACAGGCCCAATCACCTGTGAAACTCCCTGCGCACCCCACTGGATACACGTACCCCACTCTGACAGCGAAATTACGTGTGAAACGTCCCGTGAACCCCAGTAATACACGTACCCCGCTCGCACAGGCCCAATGGCGGGTGAAACTCCCCACGCACCCCACTGGATACACGTACCCCGCTCTGATAGCAAAATCGTGTGTGAAACTCCCCACGAACCCCAGTAATACACGTACCCCGCTCGCACAGGGCTAATCACGTGTGAAACTGCCCACGAACCCCAGTAATACATGTACCCCGCTCACACAGGTCCAATCGCGTGTGAAACTGCCAGTGAACCCCAGTAATACACGTACCCCGCTCGGACACGCCCAATCACATGTATAACTGACCACAAACCCCAGTAATACATGTACCCCGCTCGCACAGGGCCAATCGCATGTGAAACTGCCCACGAACCCCAGTAATACACGTACCCCGCTCGCACAGGGCCAATTGCATGTGAAACTGTCCACGAATCCCAGTAATACACGTACCCCGCTCGCACAGGCCCAATCGTGTGTGAAACTCCCCGCGCACCCCACTGGATACACGCACCCCGTTCTGACAGTGAAATCGTGTGTGAAAATCCCCGCGATCCCCAGTAATACACGTACCCCGCTCGCACAGGGCCAATCGCGTGTGAACCTCCCCACGAACCCCATTAATACACGTACCCTGCTCACACAGACCCAATCACGCGTAAAACTGCCCGCAAACCCCAGTAATACACGTACCCCGCTCGGACACGCCCAATCGCATGTGAAACTGCCCGCAAACCCCAGTAATACACGTACCCCGCTCGCACAGGGCCAACCGCATGTGAAACTGCCCACGAACCCGAGTAATACACGTACCCCGCTCGCACAGGGCCAATCGCATGTGAAACCGCCCACGAATCCCAGTAATACACGTACCCCGCTCGCACAGGCCCAATCGTGTGTGAAACTCCCCGCGCACCCCACTGGATACACGCACCCCGTTCTGACAGTGAAATCGTGTGTGAAAATCCCGCGAACCCCAGTAATACACGTACCCCGCTCGCACAGGGCTAATCGCGTGTGAAACTGCCCTCGAACCCCAGTAATACACGTACCCCGCTCACACAGGGCCAGTCGCGTGTGAAACTCCCCACGAACCCCATTAGTACACGTACCCTGCTCGCACAGACCCAATCGCGCATAAAACTGCCCGCAAACACCAGTAATACACGTACCCCGCTCGGACACGCCCAATCGCGTGTGAAACTCCCTGGGCACCCCACTGGATACACGCACCCCGCTCGCACAGGGCCAATCGCGTGTGAAACTCGCCCGAACCCCAGTAATACACGTACCCCGCTCGCACAGGGCCAATCGCATGTGAAACTGCCGCGAACCTCAGTAATACACGTACCCCGCTAAACACGCCCAATCGCGTGTGAAACTGCCCGCGAACAAAGGTAATACACGTACCCCGCTCGCACAGGCCCAATCGCATGTGAAACTCCCTGCGCACCCCACTGGATACACGTACCCCACTCTGACAGCGAAATTACGTGTGAAACCTCCCGCGAACCCCAGTAATACACGTACCCCGCTCGCACAGGCCCAATCGCGGGTGAAACTCCCCACGCACCCCACTGGATACACGTACCCCGCTCTGACAGCAAAATCGTGTGTGAAACTCCCCACGAACCCCAGTAATACACGTACCCCACTCGCACAGGGCTAATCGTGTGTGAAACTGCCCGCAAACCCCAGTAATACACATACCCCGCTCACACAGGGCCAATCGCGTGTGAAACTCCCCACGAACCCCAGTAATACACGTACCCTGCACGCACAGACCCAATCGCGCGTAAAACTGCCAGCGAACCCCAGTAATACACGTACCCTGCTCGGACACGCCCAATCGCGTGTGAAACTGCCCGCAAACCCCGGTAATACACGTACCCCGCTTGCACAGGGCCAATTGCATGTGAAACTGCCCACGAACCCCAGTAATAAACGTACCCCGCTCGCACAGGGCCAATCGCATGTGAAACTGCCCACGAATCCCAGTAATACACGTACCCCGCTCGCACAGGCCCAATCGTGTGTGAAACTCCCCGCGCACCCCACTGGATACACGAAGCCCGTTCTGACAGTGAAATCGTGTGTGAAAATCCCTGTGAACCCCAGTAATACACATACCCCGCTCGCACAGGACTAATCGCGTGTGAAACTGCTCGCGAACCCCAGTAATACACGTACCCCGCTCACACAGGGCCAATGGCGTGTGAAACTCCCCACGCACCCCACTGGATACACGTACCCCGCTCTGACAGCAAAATTGTGTGTGAAACTCCCCAGGAACCCCAGTAATACACGTACCCCGCTCGCACAGGGCTAATCGCGTGTGAAACTGCCCGCGAACCCCAGTAATACACGTACCCGGCTCACAGAGGTCCAATCACGTGTGACACTCCCCACGAACCCCAGTAATACACGTACCCTGCTCGCACAGACCCAATCGTGTGTGAAACTGCCCGCGAACCCCAGTAATACACGTACCCCTCTCGGACACGCCCAATCGCGTGTATAACTGCCCACAAACCCCAGTAATACACGTACCCCGCTCGCACAGGGCCAATCGCATGTGAAACTGCCCACTAACCCCAGTAATACACGTACCCCACTCACACAGGGCCAATCGCGTGTGAAACTCCCCACAAACCCCATTAATACACATACCCTGCTCGGACAGGCCCAATCTCGCTTAAAACTGCCCGCAAACCCCAGTAATACACGTACCCCGCTCAGACACGCCCAATCGCGTGTGAAACTGCCAGCAAACCCCAGTAATACACGTACCCCGCTCGCACAGGGCCAATCGCATGTGAAACTGCCCACGAACCCCAGTAATACACGTACCCCACTCGCACAGGGCCAATCGCATGTGAAACTGCCCACGAATCCCAGTAATACACTTACCCCGCTCGCACAGGCCCAATCGTGTGTGAAACTCCCCGCGCACCCCACTGGATACACGCACCCCGTTCTGACAGTGAAATCGTGTGTGAAAATCCACACGAACCACAGTAATACACGTACCCCGCTCACACAGGGCCAATCGTGTGTGAAACTCCCCACAAACCCCATTAATACACGTACCCTGCTCGCACAGACCCAATCGCATGTGAAACTCGCCCGAACCCCAGTAATACACGTACCCCGCTCGGACACGCCCAATCGCGTGTGAAACTCTCCGCGCACCCCACTGGATACACGCACCCCGCTTGCACAGGGCCAATCGCGTGTGAAACTCCCTGCGAACCCCAGTAATACACGTACCGCACTCGCACAGGCCCAATCGC
This sequence comes from Ambystoma mexicanum, assembly GCF_040938575.1. Classification (NCBI taxonomy): domain Eukaryota; kingdom Metazoa; phylum Chordata; class Amphibia; order Caudata; family Ambystomatidae; genus Ambystoma; species Ambystoma mexicanum. The sequence goes on from NC_090921.1 coordinate 46,617,668, forward strand.
GTGTGAAACTCGCCCGAACCCCAGTAATACACGTACCCCGCTCGCACAGGGCCAATCGTGTGTGAAACTGGCCGCGAACCCCAGTAATACACGTACCCCGCTCGCACAGGCCCAATCGCGTGTGAAACTCCCTGCGCACCCCATTGAATAAACGTACCCCACTCTGACAGCGAAATTACGTGTGAAACCTCCTGCGAACCCCAGTAATACACGTACCCCGCTCGCACAGGCCCAGTCGCGGGTGAAACTCCCCACGCACCCCACTGGATACACGTACCCCGCTCTGACAGCAAAATTGTGTGTGAAACTCCCCACGAACCCCAGTAATACACGTACCGCACTCACACAGGGCTAATCGCGTGTGAAACTGCCCGCGAACCCAAGTAATACACGTACCCCCCTCACACAGGGCTAATCGCGTGTGAAACTCCCCACGAACCACAGTAATACACGTACCCTGCTCGCACAGACCCAATCGCGCGTAAAACTGCCCGCGGACCCCAGTAATACACGTACCCTGCTCGGACACGCCCAATCGCGTGTGAAACTGCCCGCAAACCTCAGTAAAACACGTACCCCGCTTGCACAGGGCCAATTGCATGTGAAACTGCCCACGAACCCCAGTAATACACGTACCCCGCTCGCACAGGGCCAATCGCATGTGAAACTGCCCACGAATCCCAGTAATACACGTACCCCGCTCACACAGGTCCAATCGCGTGTGAAACTCCCCACGAACCCCAGTAATACACATACCCTGCTCGCACAGACCCAATCGCGCGTAAAACTGCCAGCGAACCCCAGTAATACACGTACCCCGCTCGGACACGCCCAATCACATGTATAACTGACCACAAACCCCAGTAATACATGTACCCCGCTCGCACAGGGCCAATCGCATGTGAAACTGCCCACGAACCCCAGTAATACACGTACCCCGCTCGCACAGGGCCAATTGCATGTGAAACTGCCCACGAATCCCAGTAATACACGTACCCCGCTCGCACAGGCCCAATCGTGTGTGAAACTCCCCGCGCACCCCACTGGATACACGCACCCCATTCTGACAGTGAAATCGTGTGTGAAAATCCCCGCGATCCCCAGTAATACACGTACCCCGCTCGCACAGGGCTAATCGCGTGTGAAACTGCCCGCGAACCCCAGTAATACACGTACCCCGCTCACAAAGGGCCAATCGCATGTGAACCTCCCCACGAACCCCATTAATACACGTACCCTGCTCGCACAGACCCAATCACGCGTAAAACTGCCCGCAAACCCCAGTAATACACGTACCCCGCTCGGACACGCCCAATCGCATGTGAAACTGCCCGCAAACCCCAGTAATACACGTACCCCGCTCGCACAGGGCCAATCGCATGTGAAACTGCCCACGAACCCGAGTAATACACGTACCCCGCTCGCACAGGGCCAATCGCATGTGAAACCGCCCACGAATCCCAGTAATACACGTACCCCGCTCGCACAGGCCCAATCGTGTGTGAAACTCCCCGCGCACCCCACTGGATACACGCACCCCGTTCTGACAGTGAAATCGTGTGTGAAAATCCCGCGAACCCCAGTAATACACGTACCCCGCTCGCACAGGGCTAATCGCGTGTGAAACTGCCCGCGAACCCCAGTAATACACGTACCCCGCTCACACAGGGCCAATCGCGTGTGAAACTCCCCACGAACCCCATTAGTACACGTACCCTGCTCGCACAGACCCAATCGCGCATAAAACTGCCCGCAAACCCCAGTAATACACGTACCCCGCTCGGACACGCCCAATCGCGTGTGAAACTCCCTGCGCACACCACTGGATACACGCACCCCGCTCCCACAGGGCCAATCGCGTGTGAAACTCGCCCGAACCCCAGTAATACACGTACCCCGCTCGCACAGGGCCAATCGCATGTGAAACTGCCCGCGAACCTCAGTAATACACGTACCCCGCTAAACACGCCCAATCGCGTGTGAAACTGCCCGCGAATATAGGTAATACACGTACCCTGCTCGCACAGGCCCAATCGCATGTGAAACTCCCTGCGCACCCCACTGGATACACGTACCCCACTCTGACAGCGAAATTACGTGTGAAACCTCCCGCGAACCCCAGTAATACACGTACCCCGCTCGCACAGGGCTAATCGTGTGTGAAACTGCCCGCAAACCCCAGTAATACACGTACCCCGCTCACACAGGGCCAATCGCGTGTGAAACTCCCCACGAACCCCAGTAATACACGTACCCTGCACGCACAGACCCAATCGCGCGTAAAACTGCCAGCGAACCCCAGTAATACACGTACCCTGCTCGGACACGCCCAATCACGTGCGAAACTGCCCGCAAACCCCAGTAATACACGTACCCCGCTTGCACAGGGCCAATTGCATGTGAAACTGCCCACGAACCCCAGTAATAAACGTACCCCGCTCGCACAGGGCCAATCGCATGTGAAACTGCCCACGAATCCCAGTAATACACGTACCCCGCTCGCACAGGCCCAATTGTGTGTGAAACTCCCCGCGCACCCCACTGGATACACGAAGCCCGTTCTGACAGTGAAATCGTGTGTGAAAATCCCCATGAACCCCAGTAATACACATACCCCGCTCGCACAGGACTAATCGCGTGTGAAACTGCTCGCGAACCCCAGTAATACACGTACCCCGCTCACACAGGGCCAATGGCGGGTGAAACTCCCCACGCACCCCACTGGATACACGTACCCCGCTCTGACAGCAAAATCGTGTGTGAAACTCCCCAGGAACCCCAGTAATACACGTACCCCGCTCGCACAGGGCTAATCGCGTGTGAAACTGCCCGCGAACCCCAGTAATACACGTACCCGGCTCACAGAGGTCCAATCACGTGTGACACTCCCCACGAACCCCAGTAATACACGTACCCTGCTCGCACAGACCCAATCGCGCGTAAAACTGCCCGCGAACCCCAGTAATACACGTACACCTCTCGGACACGCCCAATCGCGTGTATAACTGCCCACAAACCCCAGTAATACACGTACCCCGCTCGCACAGGGCCAATCGCATGTGAAACTGCCCACTAACCCCAGTAATACACGTACCCCGCTCACACAGGGCCAATCGCGTGTGAAACTCCCCACAAACCCCATTAATACACGTACCCTGCTCGGATTGGCCCAATCTCGCTTAAAACTGCCCGCAAACCCCAGTAATACACGTACCCCGCTCAGACACGCCCAATCGCGTGTGAAACTGCCAGCAAACCCCAGTAATACACGTACCCCGCTCGCACAGGGCCAATCGCATGTGAAACTGCCCACGAAACCCAGTAATACACGTACCCCACTCGCACAGGGCCAATCGCATGTGAAACTGCCCACGAATCCCAGTAATACACATACCCCGCTCGCACAGGCCCAATCGTGTGTGAAACTCCCCGCGCACCCCACTGGATACACGCACCCCGTTCTGACAGTGAAATCGTGTGTGAAAATCCACACGAACCACAGTAATACAAGTACCCCGCTCACACAGGGCCAATCGTGTGTGAAACTCCCCACGAACCCCATTAATACACGTACCCTGCTCGCACAGACCCAATCGCATGTGAAACTCGCCCGAACCCCAGTAATACACGTACCCCGCTCGGACACGCCCAATCGCGTGTGAAACTCGCCGCGCACCCCACTGGATACACGCACCCCGCTTGCACAGGGCCAATCACGTGTGAAACTCCCTGCGAACCCCAGTAATACACGTACCGCACTCGCACAGGCCCAATCGCGTGTGAAACTCGCCCGAACCCCAGTAATACACGTACCCCGCTCGCACAGGGCCAATCGTGTGTGAAACTGGCCGTGAACCCCAGTAATACACGTACCCCGCTCGCACAGGCCCAATCGCGTGTGAAACTCCCTGCGCACCCCATTGAATAAACGTACCCCACTCTGACAGCGAAATTACGTGTGAAACCTCCCGCGAACCCCAGTGATACACGTACCCCGCTCGCACAGGCCCAGTCGCGGGTGAAACTCCCCACGCACCCCACTGGATACACGTACCCCGCTCTGACAGCAAAATTGTGTGTGAAACTCCCCACGAACCCCAGTAATACACGTACCCCACTCACACAGGGCTAATCGCGTGTGAAACTGCCCGCGAACCCAAGTAATACACGTACCCCGCTCACACAGGGCTAATCGCGTGTGAAACTCCCCACGAACCCCAGTAATACACGTACCCTGCTCGCACAGACCCAATCGCGCGTAAAACTGACCGCGGACCCCAGTAATACACGTACCCTGCTCGGACACGCCCAATCGCGTGTGAAACTGCCCGCAAACCCCAGTAAAACACGTACCCCGCTTGCACAGGGCCAATTGCATGTGAAACTGCCCACGAACCCCAGTAATACACGTACCCCGCTCGCACAGGGCCAATCGCATGTGAAACTGCCCACGAATCCCAGTAATACACGTACCCCGCTCGCACAGGCCCAATCGTGTGTGAAACTCCCCGCGCACCCCACTGGATACACGCAGCCCGTTCTGACAGTGAAATCGTGTGTGAAAATCCCCGTGAACCCCTGTAATACACGTACCCCGCTCGAACAGGGCTAATCGTGTGTGAAACTGCCCGCGAACCCCAGTAATACACGTACCCCGCTCACACAGGGCCAATTGCGTGTGAAACTCCCCATGAACCCCATTAATACACGTACCCTGCTCGCACAGACCCAATCGCGCGTAAAACTGCCCGCAAACCCCAGTAATACACATACCCCGCTCGGACACGCCCAAGCGCGTGTGAAACTCCCCGCGCACCACACTGGATACACGCACCCCGCTCGCACAGGGCCAATCATGTGTGAAACTCCCTGCGAACCCCAGTAATACACAAACCGCACTTGCACAGGCCCAATCACGTGTGAAACTCGCCCGAACCCCAGTAATACACGTACCCCTCTTGCACACGCCCAATCGCGTGTGAAACTGCCCACGAACTCCAGTAATACACGTACCCCGCTCGCACAGGGACAATCGCATGTGAAACTGCCCACGAACCCCAGTAATACACGTACCCCGCTCGCACAGGCCTAATCGCGTTTGAAACTGGCCACGAACCCCAGTAATACACATACCCCGCTCGCACAGGCCCAATCGCGTGTGAAACTCCTTGCGCACCCCACTGGATACACGTACCCCACTCTGACAGTGAAATTGCGTGTGAAACTCCCCGCGAACCCCAGTAATACATGTACTCCGCTCGCACAGGCCGAATCGCGTGTGAAACTCCCTGCGCACCCCACTGGCTATACGTACCCCACTCTGACAGCGAAATTGTGTGTGAAACTCTCCACAAACCCCAGTAATACACGTACCCCGCTCGCACAGGCCCAATCGTGTGTGAAACTCCCCGCGCACCCTACTGGATACACGCACCCCGCTCTGACAGCGAAATCGTGTGTGAAACTCCCCGCGAACCCCAGTAATACACGTACCCCGCTCGCACAGGGCCAATCGTGTGTGAAACTGGCCGCGAACCCCAGTAATACACGTACCCCGCTCGCACAGGCCCAATCGCGTGTGAAACTCCCTGGGCACCCCATTGAATAAACGTACCCCACTCTGACAGCGAAATTACGTGTGAAACCTCCCGCGAACCCCAGTAATACACGTACCCCGCTCGCACAGGCCCAGTCGCGGGTGAAACTCCCCACGCACCCCACTGGATACACGTACCCCGCTCTGACAGCAAAATTGTGTGTGAAACTCCCCACGAACCCCAGTAATACACGTACCCCACTCACACAGGGCTAATCGCGTGTGAAACTGCCCGCGAACCCAAGTAATACACGTACCCCGCTCACACAGGGCTAATCGCGTGTGAAACTCCCCACGAACCCCAGTAATACACGTACCCTGCTCGCACAGACCCAATCGCGCGTAAAACTGCCCGCGGATCCCAGTAATACACGTACCCTGCTCGGACACGCCCAATCGCGTGTGAAACTGCCCGCAAACCCCAGTAAAACACGTACCCCGCTTGCACAGGGCCAATTGCATGTGAAACTGCCCACGATCCCAGTAATACACGTACCCCGCTCGCACAGGGCCAATCGCATGTGAAACTGCCCACGAATCCCAGTAATACACGTACCCCGCTCGCACAGGCCCAATCGCGTGTGAAACTCCCTGCGCACCCCACTGGATACACGTACCCCACTCTGACAGTGAAATTGTGTGTGAAACTCCCCGCGAACCCCAGTAATACTTGTACCCCGCTCGCACAGGCCGAATCGCATGTGAAACTCCCTGCGCACCCCACTGGCTACACGTACCCCACTCTGACAGCGAAATCGCTTGTGAAACTCTCCACGAACCCCAGTAATACACGTACCCCGCTCGCACAGGCCCAATCGTGTGTGCAACTCCCCGCGCACCCTACTGGATACGTGCACCTCGCTCTGACAGCGAAATCGTGTGTGAAACTCCTTGCAAACCCCTGTAATACACGTACCCCGCTCGCACAGGTCCAATCGCGTGTGAAACTTCCCGTGCACCTCACTGGATACACGTACCCTGCTCTGACAGTGAAATCGCTGGTGGAACTGCCCACACACCCCAGTAATACACGTAACCCGCTCACACAGGCCAAATAATGTGTGAAACTGCCCACGAATCCCAGTAATACACGTACCTCGCTCGCACAGGCCCAATCATGTGTGAAACTCCCCACGCACCCCACTGGATACACGCAGCCCGTTCTGACAGTGAAATCGTGTGTGAAAATCCCCGTGAACCCCTGTAATACACGTACCCCACTCGCACAGGGCTAATCGCGTGTGAAACTGCCCGCGAACCCCAGTAATACACGTACCCCGCTCACACAGGGCCAATCGCGTGTGAAACGCCCCATGAACCCCATTAATACACGTACCCTGCTCGCACAGACCCAATCGCGCGTAAAACTGCCCGCAAACCCCAGTAATACACATACCCCGCTCGGACACGCCCAAGCGCGTGTGAAACTCCCCGCGCACCACACTGGATACACGCACCCCGCTCGCACAGGGCCAATCATGTGTGAAACTCCCTGTGAACCCCAGTAATACACAAACCGCACTCGCACAGGCCCAATCACGTGTGAAACTCGCCCGAACCCCAGTAATACACGTACCCCTCTCGCACACGCCCAATCGCATGTGAAACTGCCCGCGAACCCCAGTAATACACGTACCCCGCTCGCACAGGCCTAATCGCGTTTGAAACTGGCCACGAACCCCAGTAATACACATACCCCGCTCGCACAGGCCCAATCGCGTGTGAAACTCCTTGCGCACCCCACTGGATACACGTACCCCACTCTGACAGTGAAATTGCGTGTGAAACTCCCCGCGAACCCCAGTAATACATGTACCCCGCTCGCACAGGCCGAATCGCGTGTGAAACTCCCTGCGCACCCCACTGGCTATACGTAGCCCACTCTGACAGCGAAATTGTGTGTGAAACTCTCCACAAACCCCAGTAATACACGTACCCCGCTCGCACAGGCCCAATCGTGTGTGAAACTCCCTGCGCACCCTACTGGATACACGCACCCCGCTCTGACAGCGAAATCGTGTGTGAAACTCCCCGCGAACCCGAGTAATACACATACCCCACTCGCACAGGCCCAATTGCGTGTGAAACTCCCCGCGCACCCCACTGGATACACGTACCCCGCTCTGACAGTGAAATCGCATGTGAAACTCCTTGCAAACCCCTGTAATACACGTACCCCGCTCGCACAGGTCCAATCGCGTGTGAAACTTCCCGTGCACCGCACTGGATACACGTACCCTGCTCTGACAGCGAAATCGCGTGTGGAACTGCCCACACACCCCAGTAATACACGTAACCCGCTCACACAGGCCAAATCGTGTGTGAAACTGCCCGCGAACCCCAGTAATAGACGTACCCCTCTCGCACAGGGCCAATCGCGTGTGAAACTCCCCACGAACCCAGGTAATACACGTACCCTGCTCGCACAGACCCAATCGCGCGTAAAACTGCCTGCGAACCCCAGTAATACACGTACCCCGCTCGCACATGCCCAATCGCGTGTGAAACTGCCCGCGAACCCCAGTAATACACGTACCCCGCTCGCACAGGGCCAATCGCGGGTGAAAATCCCTGCGCACCCCACAGGATACATGTACCCTGCTCTGACAGCAAAAATGTGTGTGTGAAACTGCCCGCGAACTCCAGTAATACACGTACCCCGCTCGCACATGGACAATCGCATGTGAAACTGCCCGCGAACCCCAGTAATACACGTACCCCGCTCGCACAGGCCCAATCGCATGTGAAACTGGCCACGAACCCCAGTAATACACGTACCCCGCTCGCACAGGCCCAATCGCGTGTGAAACTCCCTGCGCACCCCACTGGATACACGTACCCCACTCTGACAGTGAAATTGTGTGTGAAACTCCCCGCGAACCCCAGTAATACTTGTACCCCGCTCGCACAGGCCGAATCGCATGTGAAACTCCCTGCGCACCCCACTGGCTACACGTACCCCACTCTGACAGCGAAATCGCTTGTGAAACTCTCCACGAACCCCAGTAATACACGTACCCCGCTCGCACAGGCCCAATCGTGTGTGCAACTCCCCGCGCACCCTACTGGATACGTGCACCTCGCTCTGACAGCGAAATCGTGTGTGAAACTCCTTGCAAACCCCTGTAATACACGTACCCCGCTCGCACAGGTCCAATCGCGTGTGAAACTTCCCGTGCACCTCACTGGATACACGTACCCTGCTCTGACAGCGAAATCGCTGGTGGAACTGCCCACACACCCCAGTAATACACGTAACCCGCTCACACAGGCCAAATAATGTGTGAAACTGCCCACGAATCCCAGTAATACACGTACCCCGCTCGCACAGGCCCAATCATGTGTGAAACTCCCCACGCACCCCACTGGATACACGCAGCCCGTTCTGACAGTGAAATCGTGTGTGAAAATACCCGTGAACCCCTGTAATACACGTACCCCACTCGCACAGGGCCAATCGCATGTGAAACTCCCCATGAACCCCATTAATACACGTACACTGCTCGCACAGACTCAATCGCGCGTAAAACTGCCCGCAAACCCCAGTAATACACGTACCCCGCTCAGACACGCCCAATCGCGTGTGAAACTCCCCGCGCACCACACTGGATACACGCACCCCGCTCGCACAGGGCCAATCGCGTGTGAAACTCCCTGCGAACCCCAGTAATACACAAACCGCACTCGCACAGGCCCAATCGCGTGTGAAACTCGCCCGAACCCCAGTAATACACGTACCCCTCTCGCACACGCCCAATCACATGTGAAACTGCCCACGAACTCCAGTAATACACGTACCCCGCTCGCACAGGGACAATCGCATGTGAAACTGCCCGCGAACCCCAGTAATACACGTACCCCGCTCGCACAGGCCTAATCGCGTTTGAAACTGGCCACGAACCCCAGTAATACACGTACCCCGCTCGCACAGGCCCAATCGCGTGTGAAACTCCTTGCGCACCCCACTGGATACACGTACCCTGCTCTGACAGCGAAATCGCTGGTGGAACTGCCCACACACCCCAGTAATACACGTAACCCTCTCACACAGGCCAAATCATGTGTGAAACTGCCCACGAATCCCAGTAATACACGTACCCCGCTCGCACAGGCCCAATTGTGTGTGAAACTCCCCGCGCACCCCACTGGATACACGCAGCCCGTTCTGACAGTGAAATCGTGTGTGAAAATCCCCGTGAACCCCTGTAATACACGTACCCCGCTCGCACAGGGATAATCGCGTGTGAAACTGCCCGTGAACCCCAGTAATACACGTACCCCGCTCACACAGGGCCAATCGCGTGTGAAACTCCCCATGAACCCCATTAATACACGTACCCTGCTCGCACAGACCCAATCGCGCGTAAAACTGCCCGCAAACCCCAGTAATACACATACCCCGCTCGGACACGCCCAATCGCGTGTGAAACTCCCCGCGCACCACACTGGATACACGCACCCCGCTCGCACAGGGCCAATCATGTGTGAAACTCCCTGCGAACCCCAGTAATACACAAACCGCACTCGCACAGGCCCAATCGCGTGTGAAACTCGCCCGAACCCCAGTAATACACGTACCCCTCTCGCACACGCCCAATCGCGTGTGAAACTGCCCACGAACTCCAGTAATACACGTACCCCGCTCGCACAGCGACAATCGCATGTGAAACTGCCCGCGAACCCCAGTAATACACGTACCCCGCTGGCACAGGCCTAATCGCGTTTGAAACTGGCCACGAACCCCAGTAATACACGTACCCCGCTCGCACAGACCCAATCGCGTGTGAAACTCCTTGCGCACCCCACTGGATACACGTACCCCACTCTGACAGTGAAATTGCATGTGAAACTCCCCACGAACCCCATTAATACACGTACACTGCTCGCACAGACTCAATTGCGCGTAAAACTGCCCGCAAACCCCAGTAATACACGTACCCCGCTCAGACACGCCCAATCGCGTGTGAAACTCCCCGCGCACCACACTGGATACACGCACCCCGCTCGCACAGGGCCAATCGCGTGTGAAACTCCCTGCGAACCCCAGTAATACACAAACCGCACTCGCACAGGCCCAATCGCGTGTGAAACTCGCCCGAACCCCAGTAATACACGTACCCCTCTCGCACACGCCCAATCACATGTGAAACTGCCCACGAACTCCAGTAATACACGTACCCCGCTCGCACAGGGACAATCGCATATGAAACTGCCCGCGAACCCCAGTAATACACGTACCCCGCTCGCACAGGCCTAATCGCGTTTGAAACTGGCCACGAACCCCAGTAATACACGTACCCCGCTCGCACAGGCCCAATCACGTGTGAAACTCCTTGCGCACCCCACTGGATACACGTACCCTGCTCTGACAGCGAAATCGCTGGTGGAACTGCCCACACACCCCAGTAATACACGTAACCCGCTCACACAGGCCAAATCATGTGTGAAACTGCCCACGAATCCCAGTAATACACGTACCCCGCTCGCACAGGCCCAATTGTGTGTGAAACTCCCCGCGCACCCCACTGGATACACGCAGCCCGTTCTGACAGTGAAATCGTGTGTGAAAATCCCCGTGAACCCCTGTAATACACGTACCCCGCTCGCACAGGGATAATCGCGTGTGAAACTGCCCGCGAACCCCAGTAATACACGTACCCCGCTCACACAGGGCCAATCGCGTGTGAAACTCCCCATGAACCCCATTAATACACGTACCCTGCTCGCACAGACCCAATCGCGCGTAAAACTGCCCGCAAACCCCAGTAATACACATACCCCGCTCGGACACGCCCAATCGCGTGTGAAACTCCCCGCGCACCACACTGGATACACGCACCCCGCTCGCACAGGGCCAATCATGTGTGAAACTCCCTGCGAACACCAGTAATACACAAACCGCACTCGCACAGGCCCAATCGCGTGTGAAACTCACCCGAACCCCAGTAATACATGTACCCCTCTCGCACACGCCCAATCGCGTGTGAAACTGCCCACGAACTCCAGTAATACACGTACCCCGCTCGCACAGGGACAATCGCATGTGAAACAGCCCGCGAACCCCAGTAATACACGTACCCCGCTGGCACAGGCCTAATCGCATTTGAAACTGGCCACGAACCCCATTAATACACGTACCCCGCTCGCACAGGCCCAATCGCGTGTGAAACTCCTTGCGCACCCCACTGGATACACGTACCCCACTCTGACAGTGAAATTGCATGTGAAACTCCCCGCGAACCCCAGTAATACATGTACCCCGCTCGCACAGGCCGAATCGCGTGTGAAACTCCCTGCGCACCCCACTGGCTACACGTACCCCACTCTGACAGCGAAATCGCGTGTGAAACTCTCCACGAACCCCAGTAATACACGTACCCCGCTCCCACAGGCCCAATCGTGTGTGAAACTCCCCGCGCACCCTACTGGATACACGCACCCCGCTCTGACAGCGAAATCGTGTGTGAAACTCCCCACAAACCCCTGTAATACACCCCACGAACCCCAGTAATAAACGTACCCTGCTCGCACAGACCCAATCGCGCGTAAAACTGCCTGCGAACCCCAGTAATACACATACCCCGCTCGCACATGCCGAATCGCGTGTGAAACTGCCCGCGAACCCCAGTAATACACGTACCCCGCTCGCCCAGGGCCAATCGCGGGTGAAACTCCCCGCGCACCCCACAGGATACATGTACCCTGCTTTGACAGCAAAAATGTGTGTGTGAAACTGCCCGCGAACTCCAGTAATACACGTACCCCGCTCGCACATGGACAATCGCATGTGAAACTGCCCGCGAACCCCAGTAATACACGTACCCCGCTCGCACAGGCCCAATCGCGTGTGAAACTCCCTGCGCACCCCACTGGATACACGTACCCCACTCTGACAGTGAAATTGTGTGTGAAACTCCCCGCGAACCCCAGTAATACATGTACCCCGCTCGCACAGGCCCAATCGCATGTGAAACTCACTGCGCACCCCACTGGCTACACGTATCCCACTCTGACAGCGAAATCGCTTGTGAAACTCTCCACGAACCCCAGTAATACACGTACCCCGCTCGCACAGGCCCAATCGTGTGTGCAACTCCCCGCGCACCCTACTGGATACATGCACCCCGCTCTGTCAGCGAAATCGTGTGTGAAACTCCCTGCGAACCCCAGTAATACACATACCCCACTCGCACAGGCCCAATTGCGTGTGAAACTCCCCGCGCACCCCACTGGATACACGTACCCCGCTCTGACAGTGAAATCACGTGTGAAACTCCTTGCAAACCCCTGAAATACACGTACCCCGCTCGCACAGGTCCAATCGCGTGTGAAACTTCCCGTGCACCTCACTGGATACACGTACCCTGCTCTGACAGCGAAATCGCTGGTGGAACTGCCCACACACCCCAGTAATACACGTAACCCGCTCACACAGGCCAAATCATGTGTGAAACTGCCCGCAAACCCCAGTAATAGACGTACCCCTCTCGCATAGGACCAATCGCGTGTGAAACTCCCCACGAACCCAGGTAATACACGTACCCTGCTCGCACAGACCCAATCGCGCGTAAAACTGCCTGCGAACCCCAGTAATACACGTACCCCGCTCGCACACGCCCAATCGCATGTGAAACTGCCCGCGAACCCCAGTAATACACGTACCCCGCTCGCACAGGGCCAATCGCGGGTGAAACTCCCCGCACACTCCAAAGGATACATGTACCCTGCTCTGACAGCAAAAATGTGTGTGTGAAACTGCCCGCGAACTCCAGTAATACACGTACCCCGCTCGCACAGGGAGAATCGCATGTGAAACTGCCCGCGAACCCCAGTAATACACGTACCCAGCTCGCACAGGCCCAATTGCGTGTGAAACTGGCCACGAACCCCAGTAATACACATACCCCGCTCGCACAGGCCCAATCGCGTGTGAAACTCCCTGCGCACCCCACTGGATACACGTACCCCACTCTGACAGTGAAATTGCATGTGAAACTCCCCGCGAACCCCAGTAATACATGTACCCCGCTCGCACAGGCCCAATCGCGTGTGAAACTCCCTGCGCACCCCACTGGCTACACGTACCCCACTCTGACAGCGAAATCGCGTGTGAAACTCTCCACGAACCCCAGTAATACACATACCCTGCTCGCACAGGCCCAATTGTGTGTGCAACTCCCCGCGCACCCTACTGGATACAAGCACCCCGCTCTGACAGCAAAATCGTGTGTGAAACTCCTCGCAAACCCCAGTAATACTCGTACCCCGCTCGCACAGGCCGAATCGCGCGTAAAACTGCCTGCGAACCCCAGTAATACACGTACCCCGCTCGCACACGCCCAATCGCGTGTGAAACTGCCCACGAACACCAGTAATACACGTACCCCGCTCGCACAGGACCAATCGCGGGTGAAACTCCCCGCGCACCCGACAGGATACATGTAGCCTGCTCTGACATCAAAAATGTGTGTGTGAAACTGCCCGTGAACTCCAGTAATACACGTACCCCGCTCGCACAGGGCTAACCGTGTGTGAAACTGCCGGCGAACCCCAGTAATACACGTACCCCGCTCACACAGGGCCAATCACGTGTGAAACTCCCCATGAACCCCATTAATACACGTACCCTGCTCGCACAGACCCAATCGCGCGTAAAACTGCCCGCAAACCCAAGTAATACACGTACCCCGCTCGGACACGCCCAATCGCGTGTGAAACTCCCCGCGCACCACACTGGATACACGCACCCCGCTCGCACAGGGCCAATCGCGTGTGAAACTCCCTGCGAACCCCAGTAATACACAAACCGCACTCGCACAGGCCCAATCGCGTGTGAAACTCCCTGCGCACCCCACTGGATACACGTACCCCACTCTGACAGTGAAATTGCACGTGAAACTCCCCGCGAACCCCAGTAATACATGTACCCCGCTCGCACAGGCCCAATCGCGTGTGAAACTCCCTGCGCACCCCACTGGCTACACGTACCCCACTCTGACAGCGAAATCGCGTGTGAAACTCTCCACGAACCCCAGTAATACACGTGCCCTGCTCGCACAGGCCCAATCGTGTGTGCAACTCCCCGCGCACCCTACTGGATACAAGCACCCCACTCTGACAGCAAAATCGTGTGTGAAACTCCTCGCAAACCCCAGTAATACTCGTACCCCGCTCGCACAGGCCGAATCGCGTGTGAAACTCCCCGTGCACCTCACTGGATACACGTACCCTGCTCTGACAGCGAAATCGCGTGTGGAACTGCCCACACACCCCAGTAATACACGTAACCCGCTCACACAGGCCAAATCGTGTGTGAAGCTGCCCGCGAGCCCCAGTAATACACGTACCCTACTCGCACAGACCCAATCGCGCGTAAAACTGCCTGCGAACCCCAGTAATACACGTACCCCGCTCGCACACGCCCAATCGCGTGTGAAACTGCCCACGAACACCAGTAATACACGTACCCCGCTCGCACAGGACCAATCGCGGGTGAAACTCCCCGCGCACCCCACAGGATACATGTAGCCTGCTCTGACAGCAAAAATGTGTGTGTGAAACTGCCCGTGAACTCCAGTAATACACGTACCCCGCTCGCACAGGGCTAATCGTGTGTGAAACTGCCCGCGAACCCCAGTAATACACGTACCCCGCTCACACAGGGCCAATCACGTGTGAAACTCCCCATGAACCCCATTAATACACGTACCCTGCTCGCACAGACCCAATCGCGCGTAAAACTGCCCGCAAACCCAAGTAATACACGTACCCCGCTCGGACACGCCCAATCGCTTGTGAAACTCCCCGCGCACCACACTGGATACACGCACCCCGCTCGCACAGGGCCAATCGCGTGTGAAACTCCCTGCGAACCCCAGTAATACACAAAACACACTCGCACAGGCCCAATCGCGTGTGAAACTCGCCCGAAACCCTAGTAATACATGTACCCCTCTCGCACACGCCCACTCGCGTGTGAAACTGCCCACGAACTCCAGTAATACACGTACCCCGCTCGCACAGGGACAATCGCATGTGAAACTGCCCGCGAACCCCAGTAATACAAGTACCCCGCTCGCACAGGCCTAATCGCGTTTGAAACTGGCCACGAACCCCAGTAATACACGTACCCCGCTCGCACAGGCCCAATCGCGTGTGAAACTCCTTGTGCACCCCACCGGATACACGTACCCCACTCTGACAGTGAAATTGCGTGTGAAACTCCCCGCGAACCCCAGTAATACATGTACCCCGCTCGCACAGGCCGAATAGCGTGTGAAACTCCCTGCGCACCCCACTGGCTACACGTACCCTGCTCTGACAGCGAAATCGTGTGTGAAACTCCCCGCGAACCCCAGTAATACACATACCCCACTCGCACAGGCCCAATTGCGTGTGAAACTCCCTGCGCACCCCACTGGATACACGTACCCCGCTCTGACAGTGAAATCGCGTGTGAAACTCCTTGCAAACCCCTGTAATACACGTACCCCGCTCGCACAGGTCAAATCGCGTGTGAAACTTCCCGTGCACCACACTGGATACACGTACCCTGCTCTGACAGCGAAATCGCGTGTGGAACTGCCCACACACCCCAGTAATACACGTAACCCACTCACACAGGCCAAATCGTGTGTGAAACTGCCCGTGAACCCCAGTAATAGACGTACCCCTCTCGCACAGGGCCAATCTCGTGTGAAACTCCCCACGAACCCCAGTAATACACGTACCCTGCTTGCACAGACCCCATCGCGCGTAAAACTGCCTGCGAACCCCAGTAATACACGTACCCCGCTCGCACATGCCCAATCGCGTGTGAAACTGCCCGCGAACCCCAGTAATACACGTACCCCGCTCGCACAGGGCCAATCGCGGGTGAAACTCCCCGCTCACCCCACAGGATACATGTACCCTGCTCTGACAGCAAAAATGTGTGTGTGAAACTGCCCGCGAATTCCAGTAATAAACGTACCCCGCTCGCACATGGACAATCGCATGTGAAACTGCCCGCGAACCCTAGTAATACACGTACCCCGCTCACACAGGCCCAATCGCGTGTGAAACTCCCTGCGCACCCCACTGGATACAAGTACCCCACTCTGACAGTGAAATTGTGTGTGAAACTCCCCGCGAACCCCAGTAATACATGTACCCCGCTCGCACAGGCCGAATCGCATGTGAAACTCCCTGCGCACCCCACTGGCTAAGCGTACCCCACTCTGACAGCGAAATCGCTTGTGAAACTCTCCACGAACCCCAGTAATACACGTACCCCGCTCGCACAGGCCCAATCGTGTGTGCAACTCCCCGCGCACCCTACTGGATACGTGCACCCCGCTCTGACAGCGAAATCGTGTGTGAAACTCCCCGCGAACCCCAGTAATACACATACCCCACTCGCACAGGCCCAATTGCGTGTGAAACTCCCCGCGCACCCCACTGGATACACGTACACCGCTCTGACAGTGAAATCACGTGTGAAACTCCTTGCAAACCCCTGTAATACACATACCCCGCTCGCACAGGTCCAATCGCGTGTGAAACTTCCCGTGCACCTCACTGGATACACGTACCCTGCTCTGACAGCGAAATCGCTGGTGGAACTGCCCACACACCCCAGTAATACACGTAACCCGCTCACACAGGCCAAATCGTGTGTGAAGCTGCCCGCGAGCCCCAGTAATACACGTACCCTACTCGCACAGACCCAATCGCGCGTAAAACTGCCTGCGAACCCCAGTAATACACGTACCCCGCTCGCACACGCCCAATCGCGTGTGAAACTGCCGACGAACACCAGTAATACACGTAGCCCGCTCGCACAGGACCAATCGCGGGTGAAACTCCCCGCGCACCCCACAGGATACATGTAGCCTGCTCTGACAGCAAAAATGTGTGTGTGAAACTGCCCGTGAACTCCAGTAATACACGTACCCCGCTCGCACAGGGCTAATCGTGTGTGAAACTGCCCGCGAACCCCAGTAATACACGTACCCCGCTCACACAGGGCCAATCACGTGTGAAACTCCCCATGAACCCCATTAATACACGTACCCTGCTCGCACAGACCCAATCGCGCGTAAAACTGCCCGCAAACCCAAGTAATACACGTACCCCGCTCGGACACGCCCAATCGCGTGTGAAACTCCCCGCGCACCACACTGGATACACGCACCCCGCTCGCACAGGGCCAATCGCGTGTGAAACTCCCTGCGAACCCCAGTAATACACAAAACACACTCGCACAGGCCCAATCGCGTGTGAAACTCGCCCGAAACCCTAGTAATACATGTACCCCTCTCGCACACGCCCACTCGCGTGTGAAACTGCCCACGAACTCCAGTAATACACGTACCCCGCTCGCACAGGGACAATCGCATGTGAAACTGCCCGCGAACCCCAGTAATACAAGTACCCCGCTCGCACAGGCCTAATCGCGTTTGAAACTGGCCACGAACCCCAGTAATACACGTACCCCGCTCGCACAGGCCCAATCGCGTGTGAAACTCCTTGTGCACCCCACCGGATACACGTACCCCACTCTGACAGTGAAATTGCGTGTGAAACTCCCCGCGAACCCCAGTAATACATGTACCCCGCTCGCACAGGCCGAATAGCGTGTGAAACTCCCTGCGCACCCCACTGGCTACACGTACCCTGCTCTGACAGCGAAATCGTGTGTGAAACTCCCCGCGAACCCCAGTAATACACATACCCCACTCGCACAGGCCCAATTGCGTGTGAAACTCCCCGCGCACCCCACTGGATACACGTACCCCGCTCTGACAGTGAAATCGCGTGTGAAACTCCTTGCAAACCCCTGTAATACACGTACCCCGCTCGCACAGGTCAAATCGCGTGTGAAACTTCCCGTGCACCACACTGGATACACGTACCCTGCTCTGACAGCGAAATCGCGTGTGGAACTGCCCACACACCCCAGTAATACACGTAACCCACTCACACAGGCCAAATCGTGTGTGAAACTGCCCGCGAACCCCAGTAATAGACGTACCCCTCTCGCACAGGGCCAATCTCGTGTGAAACTCCCCACGAACCCCAGTAATACACGTACCGTGCTTGCACAGACCCCATCGCGCGTAAAACTGCCTGCGAACCCCAGTAATACACGTACCCTGCTCGCACATGCCCAATCGCGTGTGAAACTGCCCGCGAACCCCAGTAATACACGTACCCCGCTCGCACAGGGCCAATCGCGGGTGAAACTCCCCGCTCACCCCACAGGATACATGTACCCTGCTCTGACAGCAAAAATGTGTGTGTGAAACTGCCCGCGAATTCCAGTAATAAACGTACCCCGCTCGCACATGGACAATCGCATGTGAAACTGCCCGCGAACCCTAGTAATACACGTACCCCGCTCACACAGGCCCAATCGCGTGTGAAACTCCCTGCGCACCCCACTGGATACACGTACCCCACTCTGACAGTGAAATTGTGTGTGAAACTCCCCGCGAACCCCAGTAATACATGTACCCCGCTCGCACAGGCCGAATCGCATGTGAAACTCCCTGCGCACCCCACTGGCTAAGCGTACCCCACTCTGACAGCGAAATCGCTTGTGAAACTCTCCACGAACCCCAGTAATACACGTACCCCGCTCGCACAGGCCCAATCGTGTGTGCAACTCCCCGCGCACCCTACTGGATACGTGCACCCCGCTCTGACAGCGAAATCGTGTGTGAAACTCCCCGCGAACCCCAGTAATACACATACCCCACTCGCACAGGCCCAATTGCGTGTGAAACTCCCCGCGCACCCCACTGGATACACGTACACCGCTCTGACAGTGAAATCACGTGTGAAACTCCTTGCAAACCCCTGTAATACACATACCCCGCTCGCACAGGTCCAATCGCGTGTGAAACTTCCCGTGCACCTCACTGGATACACGTACCCTGCTCTGACAGCGAAATCGCTGGTGGAACTGCCCACACACCCCAGTAATACACGTAACCCGCTCACACAGGCCAAATCATGTGTGAAACTGCCCACGAATCCCAGTAATACACATACCCCGCTCGCACAGGCCCAATCGTGTGTGAAACTCCCCACGCACCCCACTGGATACACGCAGCCCGTTCTGACAGTGAAATCGTGTGTGAAAATCCCCGTGAACCCCTGTAATATACGTACCCCGCTCGCACAGGGCTAATCGCATGTGAAACTGCCCGCAAACCCCAGTAATACACGTACCCCGCTCACACAGGGCCAATCGCGCGTAAAACTGCCCGCAAACCCCATTAATACACGTACCCAGCTCGGACACGCCCAATCGCGTGTGAAACTCCCCGCGCACCACACTGGATACATGCACCCCGCTCGCACAGGGCCAATCGCGTGTGAAACTCCCTGCGAACCCCAGTAATACACAAACCGCACTCGCACAGGCCCAATCGCGTGTGAAACTCGCCCGAACCCCAGTAATACACGTACCCCTCTCGCACACACCCAATCGCGTGTGAAACTGCCCACAAACTCCAGTAATACACGTACCCCGCTCGCACAGGGACAATCGCATGTGAAACTGCCCGCGAACCCCAGTAATACACGTACTCCGCTCGCACAGGCCTAATCGCGTTTGAAACTGGCCACGAACCCCAGTAATACACGTACCCCGCTCGCACAGGCCCAATCGTGTGTGAAACTCCTTGCTCACCCCACTGGATACACGTACCCTGCTCTGACAGCGAAATCGCTGGTGGAACTGCCCACACACCCCAGTAATACACGTAACCCGCTCACACAGGCCAAATCATGTGTGAAACAGCCCACGAATCCCAGTAATACACGTACCCCGCTCGCACAGGCCCAATCGTGTGTGAAACTCCCCGCGCACCCCACTGGATACACGCAGCCCGTTCTGACAGTGAAATCGTGTGTGAAAATCCCCGTGAACCCCTGTAATACACGTACCCCGCTCGCACAGGGCTAATCGCGTGTGAAACTGCCCGCAAACCCCAGTAATACACGTACCCCGCTCACACAGGGCCAATCGCGTGTGAAACTCCCCATGAACCCCATTAATACACGTACCCTGGTCGCACAGACTCAATGGCGCGTAAAACTGCCCGCAAACCCCAGTAATACACGTACCCGGCTCGGACACGCCCAATCGCGTGTGAAACTCCCCGCGCACCACACTGGATACACGCACCCCGCTCGCACAGGGCCAATCGCGTGTGAAACTCCCTGCGAACCCCAGTAATACACAAACCGCACTTGCACAGGCCCAATCGTGTGTGAAACTCGCCCGAACCCCAGTAATACACGTACCCCTCTCGCACACGCCCAATCGCATGTGAAACTGCCCACGAACTCCAGTAATACACGTACCCCGCTCGCACAGGCCTAATCGCGTTTGAAACTGGCCACGAACCCCAGTAATACACGTACCCCGCTCGCACAGGCCCAATCGCGTGTGAAACTCCTTGCGCACCCCACTGGATACACGTACCCCACTCTGACAGTGAAATTGCATGTGAAACTCCCCGCGAACCCCAGTAATACATGTACCCCGCTCGCACAGGCCGAATCGCGTGTGAAACTCCCTGCGCACCCCACTGGCTACACGTACCCCACTCTGACAGCGAAATCGCGTGTGAAACTCTCCACGAACCCCAGTAATACACGTACCCCGCTCGCACAGGCCCAATCGTGTGTGAAACTCCCCGCGCACCCTACTTGATACACGCACCCCGCTCTGACAGCGAAATCGTGTGTGAAACTTCCCCCGAACCCCAATAATACACATACCCCACTCGCACAGGCCCAATTGCGTGTGAAACTCCCCGCGCACCCCACTGGATACATGTACCCCGCTCTGACAGTGAAATCGCGTGTGAAACTCCTTGCAAACCCCTGTAATACACGTACCCCGCTCGCACAGGTCCAATCGCGTGTGGAACTGCCCACACACCCCAGTAATACACATAACCCCCTCACACAGGCCAAATCGTGTGTGAAACTGCCCGCGAACCCCAGTAATAGACGTACCCCTCTCGCACAGGGCCAATCGCGTGTGAAACTCCCCACGAACCCCAGTAATAAACGTACCCTGCTCGCACAGACCTAATAGCGCGTAAAACTCCCTGCGAACCCCAGTAATACACGTACCCCGCTCGCACATGCCGAATCGCGTGTGAAACTGCCCGCGAACCCCAGTAATACACGTACCCCGCTCGCACAGGGCCAATCGCGGGTGAAACTCCCCGCGCACCCCACAGGATACATGTACCCTGCTCTGACAGCAAAAATGTGTGTGTGAAACTGCCCGCGAACTCCAGTAATACACGTACCCCGCTCGCACATGGACAATCGCATGTGAAACTGCCCGCGAACCCCAGTAATACACGTACCCCGCTCGCACAGGCCCCATCGCGTGTGAAACTCCCTGCGCACCCCACTGGATACACGCATCCAACTCTGACAGTGAAATTGTGTGTGAAACTCCCCGCGAACCCCAGTAATACATGTACCCCGCTCGCACAGGCCCAATCGCATGTGAAACTCCCTGCGCACCCCACTGGCTACACGTACCCCACTCTGACAGCGAAATCGCTTGTGAAACTCTCCACGAATCCCAGTAATACACGTACCCCGCTCGCACAGGCCCAATCGTGTGTGCAACTCCCCGCGCACCCTACTGGATACATGCACCCCGCTCTGACAGCGAAATCGTGTGTGAAACTCCCCGCGAACCCCAGTAATACACATACCCCACTCGCACAGGCCCAATTGCGTGTGAAACTCCCCGCGCACCCCACTGGATACACGTACCCCGCTCTGACAGTGAAATCACGTGTGAAACTCCTTGCAAACCCCTGAAATACACGTACCCCGCTCGCACAGGTCCAATCGCGTGTGAAACTTCCCGTGCACCTCACTGGATACACGTATCCTGCTCTGACAGCGAAATCGCTGGTGGAACTGCCCACACACCCCAGTAATACACGTAACCCGCTCACACAGGCCAAATCATGTGTGAAACTGCCCGCAAACCCCAGTAATAGACGTACCCCTCTCGCATAGGGCCAATCGCGTGTGAAACTCCCCACGAACCCCAGTAATACACGTACCCTGCTCGCACAGACACAATCGCGCGTAAAACTGCCTGCGAACCCCAGTAATACACGTACCCCGCTCGCACATGCCCAATCGCGTGTGAAACTGCCCGCGAACCCCAGTAATACACGTACCCCGCTCGCACAGGGCCAATCGCGGGTGAAACTCCCTGCACACTCCAAAGGATACATGTACCCTGCTCTGACAGCAAAAATGTGTGTGTGAAACTGCCCGCGAACTCCAGTAATACACGTACCCCGCTCGCACAGGGAGAATGGCATGTGAAACTGCCCGCGAACCCCAGTAATACACGTACCCCGCTCGCACAGGCCCAATCGCGTGAGAAACTGGCCACGAACCCCAGTAATACACATACCCCGCTCGCACAGGCCCAATCGCGTGTGAAACTCCCTGCGCACCCCACTGGATACACGTACCCCACTCTGACAGTGAAATTGCACGTGAAACTCCCCGCGAACCCCAGTAATACATGTACCCCGCTTGCACAGGCCGAATCGCATGTGAAACTCCCTGCGTACCCCACTGGCTACACGTACCCCACTCTGACAGCGAAATCGCGTGTGAAACTCTCCACGAACCCCAGTAATACACGTACCCTGCTCGCACAGGCCCAATCGTGTGTGCAACTCCCCGCGCACCCTACTGGATACAAGCACCCAGCTCTGACAGCAAAATCGTGTGTGAAACTCCTCGCAAACCCCAGTAATACTCGTACCCCGCTCGCACAGGCCGAATCGCGTGTGAAACTCCCCGTGCACCTCACTGGATACACGTACCCTGCTCTGACAGCGAAATCGCGCGTGGAACTGCCCACACACCCCAGTAATACACGTAACCCGCTCACACAGGCCAAATCGTGTGTGAAGCTGCCCACGAGCCCCAGTAATACACGTACCCTACTCGCACAGACCCAATCGCGCGTAAAACTGCCTGCGAACCCCAGTAATACACGTACCCCGCTCGCACACGCCCAATCGTGTGTGAAACTGCCCGCGAACACCAGTAATACACGTACCCCGCTCGCACAGGGCCAATCGCGGGTGAAACTCCCCGCGCACCCCACAGGATACATGTAGCCTGCTCTGACAGCAAAAATGTGTGTGTGAAACTGCCCGCGAACTCCAGTAATACACGTACCCCGCTCGCACAGGGACAATCGCATGTGAAACTGGCCACGAACCCCAGTAATACACGTACCCCGCTCGCACAAGCCCAATCGCGTGTGAAACTCCCTGCGCACCCCACTGGATACACGTACCCCACTCTGAGAGTGAAATTGTGTGTGAAACTCCCCGCGAACCCCAGTAATACATGTACCCCGCTCGCACAGGACGAATCGCATGTGAAACTCCCTGCGCACCCCACTGGCTACACGTACCCCACTCTGACAGCGAAATCGCGTGTGAAACTCTCCACGAACCCCAGTAATAAAGTACCCCGCTCGCACAGGCCCAATCGTGTGTGCAAATCCCCGCGCACCCCAGTCATACACGTACCCCGCTCGCACAGGCCCAGTCGCGGGTGAAACTCCCCACGCACCCCACTGGATACACGTACCCCGCTCTGACAGCAAAATTGTGTGTGAAACTCCCCACGAACCCCAGTAATACACGTACCCCACTCGCACAGGGCTAATCGCGTGTGAAACTGCCCGCGAACCAAAGTAATACACGTACCCCGCTCACACAGGGCTAATCCCGTGTGAAACTCCCCACGAACCCCAGTAATACACGTACCCTGCTCGCACAGACCCAATCACGCGTAAAACTGCCCGCGAACCCCAGTAATACACGTACCCTGCTCGGACACGCCCAATCGCGTGTGAAACTGCCCGCAAACCCCAGTAAAACACATACCACGCTTGCACAGGGCCAGTTGCATGTGAAACTGCCCACAAACCCCAGTAATACACGTACCCCGCTCGCACAGGGCCAATCGCATGTGAAACTGCCCACGAATCCCAGTAATACACGTACCCCCCTCGCACAGGCCCAATTGTGTGTGAAACTCCCCGTGCACCCCACTGGATACACGCAACTCGTTCTGACAGTGAAATCGTGTGTGAAAATCCCCGTGAACCCCTGTAATACACGTACCCCGCTCGCACAGGGCTAATCGCGTGTGAAACTGCCCGCGAACCCCAGTAATACACGTACCCCGCTCACACAGGGCCAATCGCGTGTGAAACTCCCCATGAACCCCATTAATACACGTACCCTGCTCGCACAGACCCAATCACGCGTAAAACTGCCCGCAAACCCCAGTAATACACGTACCGCGCTCGGACACGCCCAATCGCGTGTGAAACTCCCCGCGCACCACACTGGATACACGCACCCCGCTCGCACAGGGCCAATCGCGTGTGAAACTCCCTGCGAACCCCAGTAATACACAAACCGCACTCGCACAGGCCCAATCGCGTGTGAAACTCGCCCGAACCCCAGCAATACACGTACCCCTCTCGCACACGCCCAATCGCATGTGAAACTGCCCACGAACTCCAGTAATACACGTACCCCGCTCGCACAGGGACAATCGCATGTGAAACTGCCCGCGAACCCCAGTAATACACGTACCCCGCTCGCACAGGCCTAATCGTGTTTGAAACTGGCCACGAACCCCAGTAATACACGTACCCCGCTCGCACAGGCCCAATCGCGTGTGAAACTCCTTGCGCACCCCACTGGATACACGTACCCCACTCTAACAGTGAAATTGCGTGTGAAACTCCCCGCGAACCCCAGTAATACATGTACCCCGCTCGCACAGGCCGAATCGCGTGTGAAACTCCCTGCGCACCCCACTGGCTACACGTACCCCACTCTGACAGCGAAATCGCGTGTGAAACTCTCCACGAACCCCAGTAATACACGTACCCCGCTCTGACAGCGAAATCGTGTGTGAAACTCCCCGCGAGCCCCAGTAATACACATACCAAACTCGCACAGGCCCAATTGCGTGTGAAACTCCCCGCGCACCCCACTAGATACACGTACCCCGCTCTGACAGTGAAATCGCATGTGAAACTCCTTGCAAACCCCTGTAATACACGTACCCCGCTCGCACAGGTCCAATCGCGTGTGAAACTTCCCGTGCACCGCACTGGATACACGTACCCTGCTCTGACAGCGAAATCGCGTGTGGAACTGCCCACACACCCCAGTAATACACGTAACCCGCTCACACAGGCCAAATCGTGTGTGAAACTGCCCGCGAACCCCAGTAATAGACGTACCCCTCTCGCACAGGGCCAATCGTGTGTGAAACTGCCTGCGAACCCCAGTAATACACGTACCCCGCTCGCACATGCCCAATCGCGTGTGAAACTGCCCGCGAACCCCAGTAATACACGTACCCCGCTCGCACAGGGCCAATCGCGGGTGAAACTCCCCGCGCACCCCACAGGATACATGTACCCTGCTCTGACAGCAAAAATGTGTGTGTGAAACTGCCCGCGAACCCCAGTAATACACGTACCCCGCTCACACAGGCCAAATCGTGTGTGAAACTGCCCGCGAACCCCAGTAATAGACGTACCCCTCTCGCACATGGACAATCGCATGTGAAACTGCCCGCGAACCCCAGTAATACACGTACCCCGCTCGCACAGGCCCAATTGCGTGTGAAACTGGCCACGAACCCCAGTAATTCACGTACCCCGCTCGCACAGGCCCAATCGCGTGTGAAACTCCCTGCGCACCCAACTGGATACACGTACCCCACTCTGACAGTGAAATTGTGTGTGAAACTCCCCGCGAACCCCAGTAATACATGTACCCCGCTCGCACATGCCGAATCGCGTGTGAAACTCCCTGCGCACCCCACTGGCTACACGTACCCCACTCTGACAGCGAAATCGCGTGTGAAACTCTCCACGAACCCCAGTAATACACGTACCCCGCTCTGACAGCGAAATCGTGTGTGAAACTCCCCGCGAGCCCCAGTAATACACATACCCCACTCGCACAGGCCCAATTGCGTGTGAAACTCCCCGCGCACCCCACTGGATACACGTACCCCGCTCTGACAGTGAAATCGCATGTGAAACTCCTTGCAAACCCCTGTAATACACGTACCCCGCTCGCACAGGTCCAATCGCGTGTGAAACTTCCCGTGCACCGCACTGGATACACGTACCCTGCTCTGACAGCGAAATTGCGTGTGGAACTGCCCACACACCCCAGTAATACACGTAACCCGCTCACACAGGCCAAATCGTGTGTGAAACTGCCCGCGAACCCCAGTAATAGACGTACCCCTCTCGCACAGGGCCAATCGCGTGTGAAACTCCCCACGAACCCCAGTAATACACGTACCCTGCTCGCACAGACCCAATCGCGCGTAAAACTGCCTGCGAACCCCAGTAATACACGTACCCCGCTCGCACATGCCCAATCGCATGTGAAACTGCCCGCGAACCCCAGTAATACACGTACCCCGCTCGCACAGGGCCAATCGCGGGTGAAACTCCCCGCGCACCCCACAGGATACATGTACCCTGCTCTGACAGCAAAAATGTGTGTGAAACTGCCCGCGAACTCCAGTAATACACGTACCCCGCTCGCACATGGACAATCGCATGTGAAACTGCCCGCGAACCCCAGTAATACACATACCCCGCTCGCACAGGCCCAATCTCGTGTGAAACTGGCCGCGAACCCCAGTAATAAACGTACCCCGCTCGCACACGCCCAATCGCGTGTGAAACTGCCCGCGAACCCCAGTAATACACGTGCCCCGCTCGCACAGGGCCAATCGCGTGTGAAACTCCCTGCGCACCCCACTGGATACACGTACCCCACTCTGACAGTGAAATTGCGCGTGAAACTCCCCGCGAACCCCAGTAATACATGTACCCCGCTTGCACAGGCCGAATCGCATGTGAAACTCCCTGCGCGCCCCTTTGGCTACACGTACCCCACTCTGACAGCGAAATCGCGTGTGAAACTCTCCACGAACCCCAGTAATACACGTACCCTGCTCGCACAGGCCCAATCATGTGTGCAACTCCCCGCGCACCCTACTGGATACAAGCACCCCGCTCTGACAGCAAAATCGTGTGTGAAACTCCTCGCAAACCCCAGTAATACTCGTACGCCCCTCGCACAGGCCGAATCGCGTGTGAAACTCCCCGTGCACCTCACTGGATACACGTACCCTGCTCTGACAGCGAAATCGCGTGTGGAACTGCCCACACACCCCAGTAATACACGTAACCTGCTCACACAGGCCAAATCGTGTGTGAAACTGCCCGCGAGCCCCAGTAATACACGTACCCTACTCGCACAGACCCAATCGCGCGTAAAACTGCCTGCGAACCCCAGTAATACACGTACCCCGCTCGCACACGCCCAATCGCGTGTGAAACTGCCTGCGAACACCAGTAATACATGTACCCCGCTCGCACAGGGCCAATCGCGGGAGAAACTGCCCGCGCTCCCCACAGGATACATATAGCCTGCTCTGACAGCAAAAATGTGTGTGTGAAACTGCCCGCGAACTCCAGTAATACACGTACCCCGCTCGCACAGGGACAATCGCATGTGAAACTGCCCGCGAACCCCAGTAATACAAGTACCCCGCTCGCACAGGCCCAATCACGTGTGAAACTGGCCACGAACCCCAGTAATACACGTACCCCGCTCGCACAGGCCGAATCGCGTGTGAAACTCCCTGCGCACCACACTGGATACACGTACCCCACTCTGACAGTGAAATTGTGTGTGAAACTCCCCACGAACCCCAGTAATACATGTACCCCGCTCGCACAGGCCGAATCGCATGTGAAACTCCCTACGCACCCCACTGGCTACACGTACCCCACTCTGACAGCGAAATCGCGTGTGAAACTCTCCA
Source organism: Ambystoma mexicanum (assembly GCF_040938575.1). Classification (NCBI taxonomy): domain Eukaryota; kingdom Metazoa; phylum Chordata; class Amphibia; order Caudata; family Ambystomatidae; genus Ambystoma; species Ambystoma mexicanum. The sequence goes on from NC_090921.1 coordinate 46,646,226, forward strand.
CGAACCCCAGTAATACACGTACCCCGCTCACACAGGCCCAATCGTGTGTGCAACTCCCCGCGCACCCTACTGGATACATGCACCCCGCTCTGACAGCGAAATCGTGTGTGAAACTCCCCGCGAACCCCAGTAATACACATACCCCACTCGCACAGGCCCAATTGCGTGTGAAACTCCCCGCGCACCCCACTGGATACACGTACCCCGCTCTGACAGTGAAATCACGTGTGAAACTCCTTGCAAACCCCTGTAATACACGTACCCCGCTCGCACAGGTCCAATCGCGTGTGAAACTTCCCTTGCACCTCACTGGATACACGTACCCTGCTCTGACAGCGAAATCGCGGGTGGAACTGCCCACACACCCCAGTAATACACGTAACCCGCTCACACAGGCCAAATCATGTGTGAAACTGCCCGCGAACCCCAGTAATAGACGTACCCCTCTCGCATAGGGCCAATCGCGTGTGAAACTCCCCACGAACCCCAGTAATACACGTACCCTGCTCGCACAGACCCAATCGCGCGTAAAACTGCCTGCGAACCCCAGTAATACACGTACCCCGCTCGCACACGCCCAATCGCGTGTGAAACTGCCTGTGAACCCCAGTAATACACGTACCCCGCTCGCACAGGGCCAATCGCGGGTGAAACTCCCCGCACACTCCAAAGGATACATGTACCCTGCTCTGACAGCAAAAATGTGTGTGTGAAACTGCCCGCGAATTCCAGCAATACACGTACCCCGCTCGCACAGGGAGAATCGCATGTGAAACTGCCCGCGAACCCCAGTAATACACGTACCCCGCTCGCACAGTCCCAATCGCATGTGAAACTGGCCACGAACCCCAGTAATACACATACCCCGCTCGCACAGGCCCAATCGCATGTGAAACTCCCTGCGCACCCCACTGGATACACGTACCCCACTCTGACAGTGAAATTGCACGTGAAACTCCCCGCGAACCCCAGTAATACATGTACCCCGCTCGCACAAGCCGAATCGCATGTGAAACTCCCTGCGCACCCCACTGGCTACACGTACCCCACTCTGACAGCGAAATCGCGTGTGAAACTCTCCACGAACCCCAGTAATACACGTACCCTGCTCGCACAGGCTCAATCGTGTGTGCAACTCCCCGCGCACCCTACTGGATACAAGCACCCCGCTCTGACAGCAAAATCGTGTGTGAAACTCCTCGCAAACCCCAGTAATACTCGTACCCCGCTCGCACAGGTCGAATCGCGTGTGAAACTCCCCGTGCACCTCACTGGATACACGTACCCTGCTCTGACAGTGAAATCGCATGTGGAACTGCCCACACACCCCAGTAATACACGTAACCCGCTCACACAGGCCAAATCGTGTGTGAAACTGCCCGCGAGCCCCAGTAATACACGTACCCTACTCGCACAGACCCAATCGCGCGTAAAACTGCCTGCGAACCCCAGTAATACACGTACCCCGCTCGCACACGCCCAATCGCGTGTGAAACTGCCCGCGAACCCCAGTAATACACGTACCCCGCTCGCACAGGGCCAATCGCGGGTGAAACTCCCCGCGCACCCCACAGGATACATGTAGCCTGCTCTGACAGCAAAAATGTGTGTGTGAAACTGCCCGCGAACTCCAGTAATACAGGTACCCCGCTCGGACACGCCCAATCGCGTGTGAAACTGCCGGAGAACCCCAGTAATACACGTACCCCGCTCGCACAGGGCCAATTGCATGTGAAACTGCCCGCGAACCCTAGTAATACACGTACCACGCTCGCACAGGCCAAATCGTGTGTGAAACTGCCCGCGAACCCCAGTAATAGACGTACCCCTCTCGCACAGGGCCAATCACGTGTGAAACTCCCCACGAACCCCAGTAATACACGTACCCTGCTCGCACAGACCCTATCGCGCATAAAACTGCCTGCGAACCCCAGTAATACACGTACCCCGCTCGCACACGCCCAATCGCGTGTGAAACTGCCCGCGAACCCCGGGAATACACGTACCCCGCTCGCACAGGCCCAATCGCATGTGAAACTCCCTGCGCACCCCACTGGATACACGTACCCCACTCTGACAGTGAAATTGCACGTGAAACTCCCCGCGAACCCCAGTAATACATGTACCCCGCTCGCACAAGCCGAATCGCATGTGAAACTCCCTGCGCACCCCACTGGCTACACGTACCCCACTCTGACAGCGAAATCGCGTGTGAAACTCTCCACGAACCCCAGTAATACACGTACCCTGCTCGCACAGGCTCAATCGTGTGTGCAACTCCCCGCGCACCCTACTGGATACAAGCACCCCGCTCTGACAGCAAAATCGTGTGTGAAACTCCTCGCAAACCCCAGTAATACTCGTACCCCGCTCGCACAGGTCGAATCGCGTGTGAAACTCCCCGTGCACCTCACTGGATACACGTACCCTGCTCTGACAGTGAAATCGCATGTGGAACTGCCCACACACCCCAGTAATACACGTAACCCGCTCACACAGGCCAAATCGTGTGTGAAACTGCCCGCGAGCCCCAGTAATACACGTACCCTACTCGCACAGACCCAATCGCGCGTAAAACTGCCTGCGAACCCCAGTAATACACGTACCCCGCTCGCACACGCCCAATCGCGTGTGAAACTGCCCGCGAACCCCAGTAATACACGTACCCCGCTCGCACAGGGCCAATCGCGGGTGAAACTCCCCGCGCACCCCACAGGATACATGTAGCCTGCTCTGACAGCAAAAATGTGTGTGTGAAACTGCCCGCGAACTCCAGTAATACAGGTACCCCGCTCGGACACGCCCAATCGCGTGTGAAACTGCCGGAGAACCCCAGTAATACACGTACCCCGCTCGCACAGGGCCAATTGCATGTGAAACTGCCCGCGAACCCTAGTAATACACGTACCACGCTCGCACAGGCCAAATCGTGTGTGAAACTGCCCGCGAACCCCAGTAATAGACGTACCCCTCTCGCACAGGGCCAATCACGTGTGAAACTCCCCACGAACCCCAGTAATACACGTACCCTGCTCGCACAGACCCTATCGCGCATAAAACTGCCTGCGAACCCCAGTAATACACGTACCCCGCTCGCACACGCCCAATCGCGTGTGAAACTGCCCGCGAACCCCGGGAATACACGTACCCTGCTCGCACAGGGCCAATCGCGGGTGAAACTCCCCGCGTACCCCACAGGATACATGTACCCTGCTCTGACAGCAAAATCGTGTGTGAAACTCCCCACGAACCCCAGTAATACACGTACCCCGCTTGCACAGGCCCAATTGCGTGTGAAACTGGCCACGAACCCCAGTAATACACGTACCCCGGTCGCACACGGCCAATCGCGTGTGAAACTTCCTGCGAACCCCAGTAATACACATACCTCGCTCGCACAGGCCCAATCGCGGGTGAAACTCCCTGCGCACCCCACTGGATACACGAACTCCGCTCTGACAGCAAAATTGCATTTAAAACTCCCCACGAACCCCAGTAATACACATACCCCGCTCGCACAGGCCCAATCACGTGTGAAACTCCCCGTGCACCTCACTGGATACACGTACCCTGCTCTGACAGCGAAATCGCGTGTGGAACTGCCCACAAACCCTTGTAATACACGTAACCCGCTCACAGAGGTCAAATCGTGTGTGAAACTGCCCGCGAACCCCAGTAATAGACGTAACCCTCTCGCACAGGGCCAATCGCGTGTGAAACTGCCCGCGAACTCCAGTAATACACGTACCCCACTCGCACAGAGACAATCGCATGTGAAACTGCCCACGAACCCCAGTAATAAACGTACCCCGCTCGCACAGGCCCAATCACATGTGAAACGGGCCAGGAACCCCAGTAATACACATACCCCGCTCGCACAGGCCCAATCGCGTGTGAAACTCCCTGCGCACCCCACTGGATACACGTACCCCACTCTGACAGTGAAATCACGTGTGAAACTTGCTGCGAAACCCACTAAAACACGTACCCCGCTCGCACAGGGCTAATCGCATGTGAAACTGCCCGCGAACCCAAGTAATACACATACCCCGCTCACACAGGGCCAATCGCGTGTGAAACTCCCCACGAACCCCAGTAGTACACGTACCCTGCTCGCACAGACCCAATCGCGTGTGAAACTGCCCACGAACCCCAGTAATACACGTACCCCGCTCGCAAAGGGCCAATTGCATGTGAAACTGCCCGCGAACCCCAGTAATACACGTACCCCGCTCGCACAGGCCCAATCGCGTGTGAAACTGGCCACAAACCCCAGTAATACACGTACCTTGCTCGCACAGGCCCAATCGTGTGTGAAACTCCCCACACACCCTACTGGATACATGCACCCCGCTCTGACAGAGAAATCGTGTGTGAAACTCCCCGCGAACCCCAGTAATACACATACCCCGCTAGCACAGGCCCAATTGCGTGTGAAACTCCCCGCGCACCCCACTGGATACATGTACCCCGCTCTGACAGTGAAATCGTGTGTGAAACTCCTCGCAAACCCCAGTAATACACATACCCCGCTCCCACAGGCCCAATCGCCTGTGAAACTCCCCGTGCACCTCACTGGATACACGTACCCTGCTCTGACAGAGAAATCGCGTGTGGAACTGCCCACACACCCCAGTAATACACGTAACCCGCTCACACAGGACAAATCGTGTGTGAAACTGCCCGCAAACCCCAGTAATAGATGTACCCCTCTCGCACAGGGCCAATCGCGTGTGAAACTCCCCACGAACCCCAGTAATACACGTACCCTGCTCGCACAGGACCAATCGCGTGTAAAACTGCCTGCGAATCCCAGTAATAGACGTACCCCGCTCGCACACGCCCAATCGCGTGTGAAACTGCCCGTGAACCCCAGTAATACACGTACCCGGCTCGCACAGGGCCAATTGCGGGTGAAATTCCCCGCGCACCCCACAGGATACATGTACCCTGCTCTGACCGCAAAATCGTGTGTGAAACTCCCCACGAACCCCAGTAATACACGTACCCCGCTCGCACAGGGCTAATCGCATTTGAAACTGCCCGCTAACCCCAGTAATACACGTATCCCACTCGCACAGGCCCAGGGTTCAGGGTTACTGAAGTGAACCTAGATGCCATTTTGGCGGTGAGTTCTGCCAAAAAATCCCAACCGGTGAATTTATATTAAATAAATAAACCGGCGGTATCTTTAACATTGCACCAAAAAGTGGTGCATTAAAATCAATGGGAAATCCCATTGGGAAATATTCCGGTGGAATATATCTGCGGTATCCACTGCCACCAGCCAGAAACTCGGCAAGGGGGGACGGGACAGTACCCCCTCGACAACAGACCCAGGGGCAATCTAATTTCCCCTACCAGTACTTCCACAGTATGATGGTTTGTACTGGTTAAGTTCCTAAGTTAAGACTAGTAAAGTCAATGGTGACTTTACAGACCCAGGGAGACAGTATTCAGTCCCAGGGTGTCGAGTCTATGTTTGGGGGTCACTATGACGCCCCTGTGTTACTGCACTGAGGGTGCTGTGTAACACACATTCAAAAACCAATGATAGCCTATGGGGAGAAAATACCCCCTAGCCCATAAGCACATAGCAAGTCACAGAAACACTCTCAAGTCATGTCCAAGAGTGAGGATAAAAGAGTCTCACTCTTGGCAGGAGAAAAAAATAAACCCCAAAAATCCAGCAAAGCTGCTGGGGGACTCATTAGGTTTGGAAATTCAGCCTAAACAGAGAATTCTCCCTAACACTGCTCTGACAGCGAAATTGCGTGTGGAACTGCCCACAAACCCTTGTAATACACGTAACCCGCTCACAGAGGTCAAATCGTGTGTGAAACTGCCCGCGAACCACAGTAATACACGTACCCCGCTCGCACAGGGCCAATCGCATGTGAAACTGCCCTCGAACCTCAGTAATACACGTACCCCGCTCGCACACGCCCAATCGCGTGTGAAACTGGCCGCGAACCCCAGTAATACACGTACCCCGCTCGCACAGGCCCAATCGCGTGTGAAACTCCCTGCGCACCCCACTGGATACACGTACCCCACTCTGACAGCGAAATTACGTGTGAAACCTCCCGCGAACCCCAGTAATACACGTACTCCGCTCGCACAGGCCCAAGCGCGTGTGAAACTCCCCACAAACCCCAGTAATACACGTACCCTGCTCGCACAGACCCAATCACGCGTAAAACTGCCCGCAAACCCCAGTAATACATGTACCCTGCTCGGACACGCCCAATCGCGTGTGAAACTGCCCGCAAACCCCAGTAATACACGTACCCCGCTTGCACAGGGCCAATTGCATGTGAAACTGCCCACGAACCCCAGTAATACACGTACCCCGCTCGCACAGGGCCAATTGCATGTGAAACTGCCCACGAATCCCAGTAATACACGTACCCCGCTCGCACAGGCCCAATCGTGTGTGAAACTCCCCGCGCACCCCACTGGATACACGCAGCCCGTTCTGACAGTGAAATCGTGTGTGAAAATCCCTGTGAACCCCAGTAATACATGTACCCCGCTCACACAGGGCCAATCGCGTGTGAAACTCTCCATGAACCCCATTAATACACGTACCCTGCTCGCACAGACCCAATCGCGCGTAAAACTGCCCGCAAACCCCAGTAATACACGTACCCCGCTCGGACACGCCCAATCGCGTGTGAAACTCCCCGCGCACCCCACTGGATACACGCACCCCGCTCGCACAGGGCCAATCGCGTGTGAAACTACCTGCGAACCCCAGTAATACACGTACCACACTTGCACAGGCCCAATCGCGAGTGAAACTCGCCCGAACCCCAGTAATACACCTACCCCGCTCGCACACACCCAATCGTGTGTGAAACTGCCCACGAACTCCAGTAATACACGTACCCCGCTCGCACAGGGACAATCGCATGTGAAACTGCCCGTGAACCCCAGTAATAAACGTAACCCGCTCGCACAGGCCTAATCGCGTTTGAAACTGGCCACGAACCCCAGTAATACAAGTACCCCGCTCGAACAGGCCCAATCGCGTGTGAAACTCCCTGCGCACCCCACTGGATACACGTACCCCACTCTGACAGTGGAATTGCGTGTGAAACTCCCCGCGAACCCCATTAATACATGTACCCTGCTCGCACAGGCCGAATCGCGTGTGAAACTCCCCGCGCACCCCACTGGATACACGCACCCCGCTCTGACAGCAAAATCGTGTGTGAAACTCCCCGCGAACCCCAGTAATACACATACCCCACTCGCACAGGCCCAATTGCGTGTGAAACTCCCCGCGCACCCCACTGGATACACGTACCCCGCTCTGACTGTGAAATCGCGTGTTAAACTCCTTGCAAACCCCTGTAATACACGTACCCCGCTCGCACAGGTCCAATCGCGTGTGAAACTTCCCGTGCACCTCACTGGATACACGTACCCTGCTCTGCCAGCGAAATCGCGCCTGGAACTGCCCACACACCCCAGTAATACATGTAACCCGCTCACACAGGCCAAATCGTGTGTGAAACTGCCCGCGAACCCCAGTAATAGACGTACCCCTCTCGCACAGGGCCAATCGCGTGTGAAAATCCCCACGAAGCCCAGTAATACACGTACCCTGCTCGCACAGACCCAATCGCGCGTAAAACTGCCTGCGAACCCCAGTAATACACGTACCCGGCTCGCACATGCCCAATCGCGTGTGAAACTGCCCGCGAAGCCCAGTAATACACGTACCCCGCTCGCACAGGGCCAATCACGGGTGAAACTCCCCGCGCACCCCACAGGATACATGTACCCTGCTCTGACAGCAAAAATGTGTGTGTGAAACTGCCCGCGAACTCCAGTAATACACGTACCCCGCTCGCACAGGGACAATCGCATGTGAAACTGCCCGCGAACCCCAGTAATACACGTACCCCGCTTGCACAGGCCCAATCGCGTGTGAAACTGCCTGCGAACCCAAGTAATACACATACCCCGCTTACGCAGGGCCAATCGCGTGTGAAACTCCCCACGAACCCCATTAATACACGTACCCTGCTCGCACAGACCCAATCGCGCGTAACACTGCCCGCGAACCCCAGTAATACAGGTACCCCGCTCGCACAGGGCCAATCGCATGTGAAACTGGCCACGAACCCCAGTAATACACGTACCCCGCTCGCACAGGCCGATATCGCGTGTGAAACTCCCTGCGCACCCCACTGGATACACGTACCCCACTCTGACAGTGAAATTGCATGTGAAACTCCTCACGAACCCCAGTAATACATGAACCCCGCTCGAACAGGCCGAATCGCATGTGAAACTCCCTGCGCACCCCACTGGCTACACGTACCCCACTCTGACAGCGTAATCGCGTGTGAAACTCTCCACGAACCCCAGTAATACACGTACCCCGCTCGCACAGGCCCAATCGTGTGTGCAACTCCCCGCGCACCCTACTGGATACACGCACCCCGCTCTGACAGCGAAATCGTGTGTGAAACTCCCCGCGAACCCCAGTAATACACATACCCCACTCGCACAGGCCCAATTGCGTGTGAAACTCCCCGCGCACCCCACTGGATACACGTACCCCGCTCTGACAGTGAAATCACGTGTGAAACTCCTTGCAAACCCCTGTAATACACGTACCCCGCTCGCACAGGTCCAATCGTGTGTGAAACTTCCCGTGCACCTCACTGGATACACATACCCTGCTCTGACAGCGAAATCGCGGGTGGAACTGCCCACACACCCCAGTAATACACGTAACCCACTCACACAGGCCAAATCATGTGAGAAACTGCCCGCGAACCCCAGTAATAGACGTACCCCTCTCGCATAGGGCCAATCGCGTGTGAAACTCCCCACTAACCCCAGTAATACACGTACCCTGCTCGCACAGACCCAATCGCGCGTAAAACTGCCTGCGAACCCCAGTAATACATGTACCCAGCTCGCACACGCCCAATCGCGTGTGAAACTGCCCGCGAACCCCAGTAATACACATACCCCGCTCGCACAGGGCCAATCGCGGGTGAAACTCCCCGCACACTCCAAAGGATACATGTACCCTGTTCTGACAGCAAAAATGTGTGTGTGAAACTGCCCGCGAACTCCAGTAATACACGTACCCCGCTCGCACAGGGAGAATCGCATGTGAAACTGCCCGCGAACCCCAGTAATACACGTACCACGCTCGCACAGGCCCAATCGCGTGTGAAACTGGCCACGAAACCCAGTAATACACATACCCCGCTCGCACAGGCCCAATCGCGTGTGAAACTCCCTGCGCACCCCACTGGATACACGTACCCCACTCTGACAGTGAAATTGCACGTGAAACTCCCCGCGAACCCCAGTAATACATGTACCCCGCTCGCACAGGCCGAATCGCATGTGAAACTCCCTGCGCACCCCACTGGCTACACGTACCCCACTCTGACAGCGAAAACGCGTGTGAAACTCTCCATGAACCCCAGTAATACACGTACCCTGCTCGCACAGGCCCAATCGTGTGTGCAACTCCCCGCGCACCCTACTGGATACAAGCACCCCGCTCTGACAGCAAAATTGTGTGTGAAACTCCTCGCAAACCCCAGTAATACTCGTACCCCGCTCGCACAGGCCGAATCGCGTGTGAAACTCCCCATGCACCTCACTGGATACACGTACCCTGCTCTGACAGCGAAATCGCGTGTGGAACTGCCCACACACCCCAGTAATACACGTAATCCGCTCACACAGGCCAAATCGTGTGTGAAACTGCCCGCGAGCCCCAGTAATAGACGTACCCCTCTCGCACAGGGCCAATCGCGTGTGAAACTCCCCACGAACCCCAGTAATACACGTACCCTGCTCGCACAGACCCTATCGCGCATAAAACTGCCTGCGAACCCCAGTAATACACGTACCCCGCTCGCACACGCCCAATCGCGTGTGAAACTGCCCGCGAACCCCGGGAATACACGTACCCTGCTCGCACAGGGCCAATCGCGGGTGAAACTCCCCGCGTACCCCAAAGGATACATGTACCCTGCTCTGACAGCAAAATCGTGTGTGAAACTCCCCACGAACCCCAGTAATACACGTACCCCGCTCGCACAGGCCCAATTGCGTGTGAAACTGGCCACGAACCCCAGTAATACACGTACCCCGGTCGCACACGGCCAATCGCGTGTGAAACTTCCTGCGAACCCCAGTAATACACATACCCCGCTCGCACAGGCCCAATCGCGGGTGAAACTCCCTGCGCACCCCACTGGATACACGAACTCCGCTCTGACAGCAAAATTGCATTTAAAACTCCCCACGAAACCCAGTAATACACATACCCCGCTCGCACAGGCCCAATCACTTGTGAAACTCCCCGTGCACCTCACTGGATACACGTACCCTGCTCTGACAGCGAAATCGCGTGTGGAACTGCCCACAAACCCTTGTAATACACGTAACCCGCTCACAGAGGTCAAATCGTGTGTGAAACTGCCCGCGAACCCCAGTAATAGACGTAACCCTCTCGCACAGGGCCAATCGCGTGTGAAACTGCCCGCGAACTCCAGTAATACACGTACCCCACTCGCACAGAGACAATCGCATGTGAAACTGCCCACGAACCCCAGTAATAAACGTACCCCGCTCGCACAGGCCCAATCACATGTGAAACGGGCCAGGAACCCCAGTAATACACATACCCTGCTCGCACAGGCCCAATGGCGTGTGAAACTCCCTGCGCACCCCACTGGATACACGTACCCCACTCTGACAGTGAAATCACGTGTGAAACTTGCTGCGAAACCCACTAAAACACGTACCCCGCTCGCACAGGGCTAATCGCATGTGAAACTGCCCGCGAACCCAAGTAATACACATACCCCGCTCACACAGGGCCAATCGCGTGTGAAACTGCCCGCGAACCCCAGTAATACACGTACCCTGCTCGCACAGGCCCAATCGTGTGTGAAACTCCCCACACACCCTACTGGATACATGCACCCCGCTCTGACAGAGAAATCGTGTGTGAAACTCCCCGCGAACCCCAGTAATACACATACCCCGCTCGCACAGGCCCAATTGCGTGTGAAACTCCCCGCGCACCCCACTGGATACATGTACCCCGCTCGGACAGTGAAATCGTGTGTGAAACTCCTCGCAAACCCCAGTAATACACATACCCCGCTCCCACAGGCCCAATCGCCTGTGAAACTCCCCGTGCACCTCACTGGATACACGTACCCTGCTCTGACAGAGAAATCGCGTGTGGAACTGCCCACACACCCCAGTAATACACGTAACCCGCTCACACAGGCCAAATCGTGTGTGAAACTGCCCGCAAACCCCAGTAATAGATGTACCCCTCTCGCACAGGGCCAATCGCGTGTGAAACTCCCCACGAACCCCAGTAATACACGTACCCTGCTCGCACAGGACCAATCGCGTGTAAAACTGCCTGCGAATCCCAGTAATAGACGTACCCCGCTCGCACACGCCCAATCGCGTGTGAAACTGCCCGTGAACCCCAGTAATACACGTACCCGGCTCGCACAGGGCCAATTGCGGGTGAAATTCCCCGCGCACCCCACAGTATACATGTACCCTGCTCTGACAGCAAAATTGTGTGTGAAACTCCCTTCAAACCCCAGTAATACACGTACCCCGCTCCCACAGGGCTAATCGCGTTTGAAACTGCCCGCGAACCCCAGTAATACACGTATCCCGCTCGCACAGGCCCAGGGTTCAGGGTTACTGAAGTGAACCTAGACGCCATTTTGGCGGGGAGTTCTGCCAAAAAATCCCAACCGGTGAATTTATATTAAATAAATAAACCGGCGGTATCTTTAACATTGCACCAAAAAGTGGTGCATTAAAATCAATGGGAAATCCATTTGGGAAATATTCCGGTGGAATATTTCTCTGGTATCCACTGCCACCAGCCAGAAACTCGGCAAGGGGGGACGGGACAGTACCCCCTCGACAACAGACCTAGGGGCAATCTAATTGCCCCTACCAGTACTTCCACAGTATGATGGTTTGCACTGGTTAAGTTCCTAAGTTAAGACTAGTAAAGTCAATGGTGACTTTACAGACCCAGGGAGACAGTATTCAGTCCCAGGGTGTGGAGTCTATGTTTGGGGGTCACTATGACGCCCCTGTGTTACTGCACTGAGGGTGCTGTGTAACACACATTCAAAAACCAATGATAGCCTATGGGGAGAAAATACCCCCTAGCCCATAAGCACATAGCACGTCACAGAAACACTCTCAAGTCATGTCCAAGAGTGAGGATAAAAGAGTCTCACTCTTGGCAGGAGAAAAAAATAAACCCCAAAAATCCAGCAAAGCTGCTGGGGGACTCACTAGGTTGGGAAATTCAGCCTAAACAGAGAATTCTCCCTAACACTGCTCTGACAGCGAAATCGCGTGTGGAACTGCCCACAAACCCTTGTAATACACGTAACCCGCTCACAGAGGTCAAATTGTGTGTGAAACTGCCCGCGAACCCCAGTAATACACGTACCCCGCTCGCACAGGGCCAATCGCATGTGAAACTGCCTTCGAACCCCAGTAATACACGTACCCCGCTCGCACACGCCCAATCGCGTGTGAAACTGGCCGCAAACCCCAGTAATACACGTACCCCGCTCGCACAGTCCCAATCGCGTGTGAAACTCCCTGCGCACCCCACTGGATACACGTACCCCACTCTGACAGCGAAATTACGTGTGAAACCTCCCGCGAACCCCAGTAATACACGTACCCCGCTCGCACAGGCCCAATCGCGGGTGAAACTCCCCACGCACCCCACTGGATACACGTACCCCGCTCTGACAGCAAAATCGTGTGTGAAACTCCCCACGAACCCCAGTAATACACGTACCCCACTCGCACAGGGCTAATCGCGTGTGAAACTGCCCGCGAACCCCAGTAATACACGTACCCCGCTCACACAGGGCCAATCGCGTGTGAAACTCCCCACGAACCCCAGTAATACACGTACCCTGCTCGCACAGACCCAATCACGCGTAAAGCTGCCCACGAACCCCAGTAATACACGTACCCTGCTCGGACACGCTCAATCGCATGTGAAACTGCCCGCAAACCCCAGTAAAACACGTACCCCGCTTGCACAGGACCGATTGCATGTGAAACTGCCCACGAACCCCAGTAATACACGTACCCCGCTTGCACAGGGCCAATCGCATGTGAAACTGCCCACGAATCCCAGTAATACACGTACCCCGCTCGCACAGGCCCAATCGTGTGTGAAACTCCCCGCGCACCCCACTGGATACACGCAGCCCGTTCTGACAGTGAAATCGTGTGTGAAAATCCCCGTGAACCCCTGTAATACTGTGAGAGAACAGATCTCAATGACCGGTGGGGGGTGTCTGTACTCCCACTCCCTATATGGTGGAGGAGAGGCACAGGAGACCCCAGCCAAGATTCTCTATTCGGTAGCAATGGTCGAGCAATCAAGGCCTAGCTTCTCAGGAGGTGATGCAGGCTGGTTCTTAAGTACAGTGTATCCCCAAGCCCCCACAAAGGAATATCCACACTCTGTATTGGTTAGAACACAGTCTTTATATAATCAAAAGCTAAGGTTATGTACATTTATCATGATAACTCACTTTGTACTCTGGCAAAATCTACAATGACAAATATTTACAATCCTAAAGTGGTACCACCCTAGATCTCATTGAAGTGCATGAACAATACTGTACAATATCACACAGACCAATAGAGTGAAACCAGCAATAGAGAGAGGAGAGAAAATAAGATGGTTGAGCAATAGGCAGAATACTGACCCCTACCACTAGGCACAGTTCTGTGTGGAGATCCCCCCACCTGGGCAACCTGTAAAGAAAGATATAGTACCAGCCCAGTCCATATATTGCTCTGCAAGTCTTATTCTCTCCTATAATGTTTTTACCCCCCCAATGTACCTGGTGAAGTCGAGCTCCTCGAAGCGGCGTCGACAAACGTCGAGGGACTCGCTGTTCGGCGACGGGGA